>NC_041399.2:47806756-48451756 GCF_900747795.2 Erpetoichthys calabaricus | reverse complement strand
GGCAGGTGTGACAAGGCTCCAAAAAACTGGATGTATGAATAGCTATCGCACAGGTTTAACTTAAATATTGTGTAAATGTTGGGTTTGTGATCTGCTGATCGGAGACACGAACACAGAATTCAATGCATGTTCTTCGGAGCGGGCTATCTTTATTGCATGCATGCTGTCTCTATCTGACATACCAAAACCCCAGTTTCTATCCTTCCTTTTTCTTTCACCACATAACCAATCACCACATGATAAATGTCTTTGTGAAATTAAAACTAGTTATAAACTTAGCCCACGGAGTGTTCAGAACTTCAAAAATATCTTCGTTATACATGTTTGATTATGCCATCCATTCAGAGTTGCGCCCATCTCTGAACGAGTTGCCAGCACATCACAGGATGAATACAAGCAAAACATACACTAGCAGGGTCAATATAGCACAACAAAACCCCACATCCTACATGACTTTGAAAGGAAACTGAAGCACGCCGAGTAAACCCACCAGAAAAACATGCAAATGCAAGGCAGGCACGCCGCCGTGCCCCCATATGATTAATGCATGCTTTAATGCATTTCACCATGAAAATTATATTAAGTATTTATCTTAGCATTCTAAATGTTCAGAGAGCAGGAAGATCATGAAGTGAATGTATTCTGTGCGGCGATCGCTGCCGGCGCCTCCTCTTAGTGCAAGAAGAAGTCAGTTTAAGAATCACTTAACACAAAGCATTTAATGTGCTATATAACTTATGATGGGGTTTGAGAAAATCTAGTAAATTAAATATTCATTTTACGATGAAGTTTAGTTTACGATGTTCTACTTTAATGACAAATTACGAGAATAAAGTCAACATGTCGACTTTAATCTTGACATAAACGGTGAGAATAAAGTAGAAATGTTGAGAATAAAGTCAACATGTCGACTTTATTCTCGTCATAAGCGTCAAGATTAAAGTGGAAATGTCGAGAATAAAGTCAACATGTCATCACACTATTACACAGTACCCAGGTACATTACACTGTATTGAAAACAAATAAAACAAGTACAACTTGGCTTGCAGTATTATCCAGTAGTATAGAAACAGTATTTACACATCTGACCTTTTAAAACTAAAGTATCTCTAGGCGACGGACATGACTCCTTTTTTTTCGGCAAAAGTTCTTCTGTTCATTATGTTCAACTTTATCGTTGGCTTCAGTTTCGGAATGCTACCTATTTGGTGGTGTAGCAGTGAAAAAGAGCCCTAGTGCAACAAATCTGTGTTTAGCGGTGTAGCAGTGAAAAAGGTCCCCAATTGAACAGTTTCCCGCTGCGCCACGTTCCGAACGTCGTTTAGGCAATTTAAACTGGTGTTGCAGTATAAGAAAAATCCATATCATAAAAAAAATAAACAGTTTTCGGTATGAACCGGTATACCGCCCAGCACTAACTGGTAACAAAGAATTTCCTACTTGTTTAATAAGACTGAAGCCAATTTAAGATGCTGCCGGATAGGCCCACCTAGTCACTGAGGTGATTTAGAAGAATATTGTGGTCTATTGTGTCAGATGGTGTACTCAGGTCTAGTAGAACAAGAACAGATAAATGGCCTCTCTCTGCATTAAACTGCAAGTTATTTACTACTTTAACTAATACAGTTTCTGTACTATGATTCATTCTAAAACCTCTGTGAAACTTATCAAGTATAGAATATTTATTTAAAAAATTATTTAACTGTTGAAAAGCTTCTTTCTCTAGAAAAAGACAGGTTAAGAATAGTTCTAAAGCTGAGGAGTTATTTTTCTTGAGCAGGGGATGAATTATTGCAGCCTTTAGACAATATTGGAAGACCCCCGTATCTAATATTGAGTTACCACACTATCAATGAGCACATTTGAGACTTGTTTGAAAAAGCCGTTGGGACTACACAAGGGGAATGTTTGAGCTGAGAAATTATTCTACAGAGTTGAGGAAAGAGAATTAATTCACTAAAAAGAGCATTCTGAGATTCAACAGGATTAATTTTGGAGGATTGTATTATATTCCTTGTAATATAATTTACTTTGAGTTTAAAAAGGGTGGCAAAATCCTCACAGGTTTTGCTAGAAGTTGCCAGGGGACATTGACGGAGCTGGGTGTAGAACACAGTCAGTAGTTGAAAATAAAACTCTTGGAAATCCTGCATAATCATTTATAACTTTAGAAAAACAGGACTGCCTCTCAAGACAGACTACTTTGTTGTATTCAGCTATGTGTGCCTTTATTATTTAATAGTCTCTACTTTTTACTTCTCGTTACCAGTATTCCTAAGTCAAAAAGAATGCAGAAGTAGTCAGAGATACTAGTACCCACAACCTGCTTCACATCTACTTTTAGTATTACTGAAATCACTAAAACCAGCGTGTGTCTTCCCTTATTTGTAGGCTAGCTGACGTGCTGGGTAAGATCAAAGGAGTACTGTAGGTTAATAAATTCTCTTGCTTTAGGGTCACACTGGGTATCCACATTAAAATTTGAACAAACTACAATTAGAATCCTGTCATAATTAGCTATTATTATTATTGTTATTACAGATACTAAGTATGAGAATTCCTTTATAAAAAACTTATTATATGTTGGAGGTCTATACGAGAGTTACGACAGTTAATACGACAGAAGGCATCACTTCCTGAATAACTATGGCAAGATACTCTAAAGACACAAAAATACCAAAACTGTTATCTTTACAGTTTAATCATCTTGAGAAAATACTTGCCATACCACCATCTTTTTTTCACCTTGGTGAACAAAATTGTAATTTGGAGGTGCTTTTTCAGTTAACACTGCTTTGCCATCACTAGTCATGTTTCCCTCAACATAAGAAAGTCTATTTCACTGATAAGATTGTTAATTTTAAAATTCTTACTTGTTAATTCTCTAAAATTTAGTAAAGCCACTTTTAAAGTCTTGGAAGAGCATGGCTGTACTGGAGTGCTAGGGCAACTTGCACTAGCAATTATGTTATTTGAATTTATACTGCTTTGTCGAAACCTTTCAGTTAGATTTTCAGTTGGACTCTTTCAAAGCTGTTTATAAAAAAATGCAAGTATAATCAATTCAGTTTATATTTATTGAGAAAATAGTAGAGCTAAGAAAACAGTACTAAGAATCTATAAAAAATGTGTTATTTTATGTTTAGTTTTGTTGTTGTTATGAGTACAGAGTACAATGAAACTCTTGAAATATATTTTAAGACTAGCTGATTACCCAGTGGCTTCGCTCACTGAGTGCAAGGGAAAAAAATAAAATGCAGTATTTATAAAATAAGTTTGTTAATTACCAATTTTATTTTTCAACAAATAAAGAGCATTTACAATAACATAGAAATCAATATAAACAACATTATTAACATCGTTATCATATGAGAATATGAAGTAATATATAAGAAGCACATTGCATATAAATATAAATTATTAAACAGTAAAATATTTTGATAAAAGAATTTGAACAACATATAAGAAGCGTATAAATTATTCAACCATAAAACATTTCTATAAGAGAATTTGAATGACATAAGAAACGTATAAATTATTAAACAGTAAAACATTAACATCTAAGAAGTAAAGATACATTACCCAGACTCTTCGGTAGCAGCCGTGGTGCCAAAAGATGTCATCTGAAAACACGAATTGTATTTCCTATTGTTCTGTGGAAAATTAGTTGAATGTGGATTTCGCCAGAAATAAGAGACATCAACAGTTCAGGTGGATGGCTTAAAGGTGTTAATTTCACCTTGCCGTCTGAACAACACATCCCACGTGATTCAAATTTAAACTTCTTTGCTTGGCAGTACTCACACATGATGTCCATTTCTCCTATTGTAACTTTTGGATGTAGGCAATAATCTTTTTCAATGTTATAAGTGAATCCCTCTATATACAGACCCTGACGCCTGTGTGACGTGGTAGCCTGTGAATACTGCATCCATCGAATTCGATTCTGTTCAGTACGTTGTTCGGGTGTTTGTGAGGCCCTCAATTGTGATTGTCGTACACGTTGATCAGCGAGCCTTCTCTCTCGATCTGCTTCTGTCTCACTCTCTCTGTGTAACCTGACTCTTTTTGTCGATGTTGACGGTTCCCCAATAAATTGTTTTTTTGGTGGTATTGTGGGTATCTGAAATTTTAAAAAGTGTATTATAATATGTCCTGTGGTCATATTTAATTTCCGTTTCAAACGCGGTATGTTCTGTGGTCATACGTAATTTCCGTTTCAAACACGAAAATTTTTTTTATATATTTAGATAATGGAGCAGAGACCCATTTTAAGATATCATGAAACAAATTTGATACCTTAAATGTGAGTCATTATGAAAATACTATATATGAAATACATGTTCAGATATCTTAAAAAACTTCTAATCCATTTTCTAGGGCAAGTCAAATTAACATTTAGAGATAATCTCAAATTGCATTTTAAGATATCTCTAATAGATTTCAAAATATCTTGAAATGATACACTATTTATTTTGAGCGATCTCAAATGTATTTTAGGATATTGGATATGCAATTCAAGATATCTCAAAATGGTTTCCTGCAAAATTGCCTGTTTTTAATGGAACTTTCAGCCTATTTAATTTATCTTGAAATGCATTTGAGATACTGTATATTGAAATACATTGTAGATATCTTAAAATGGAGAGAAACTGACAGGAAGATAACTTAAAATGTTTATTAGATATCTTCAAATTGATCCATGCTCCACATATCCAAAATGCATTGTAGAATTTTATTTTAAGATATCTCAAACACATTTTAAAATTATATCTGTGTATCACTTTCAGGTATCTACAACACTTTTTAATACAGTGAGGAGTCAAGCTAAAGTTAGAAAATGGGATTTATTAGAAAATGGAACAAACCTTAACAAAACTGATAACGTCATTTCTCAATGAAGTCTCCACCCTTCTCTAAGCATTTGCGCCAAGTGCCTGGATTCCATTTTCATGTATCTGAAATATATTTCAACACATCTTAAAACAGATGGGAAGTCCCGCTAAAAGGATAGGAAATTTTACATGACGTTATTTTTAGATACCTGAAAATGCATCCAGTGTCAATTTGAGGTATCTCAAAATGTATTTGAGAAATTGAAATGTACAGGCAATTATTTTGAAATTTCTTAAAATGCATTTTAGATATCTCAAAATATTTAGCAGACATTTTAATATATAAATGAACACGTTACGAGATATTAACAATGCATTCCATGATACCTTACAATAACTTCCTGCTCAGTTTGAGATGTCTCAAAAGTATTTCAGATATCAAGGAACACCTAGACGATTTTATAATATCTCAAAATGTATTTAAGATATCTTAAAGAATAAGTTAGGCATTTTTCAAGTCAGTCAATTCTTCACAAATGTGCTATATATGCATTAGCTGCATGTATTGTGTTCTAAAGGTGATCTTGCCCACACTGGTGCTTAATATTGCAGTCTATGAGGAATGGAGGAAAAGCTTAAATCTTACCAGATACGTCCATTTTTCAAGAGAAGATGGTTGTTGAGTATTGATTCGTGTCCTGGGATTATACAAACATTGTAAAAAGGTTTACACATGTCGTTTTAGAGCAAAGAAAAAACACCAATATTTTGAGAATCAGCCATTTTCAAAGAAAACCAACCATGTATAATACCTCAGCACTCGGACTCCCTTTCACCCCACCAGGATGTGGTTTCCTCCCAACAGACCAAATCACAGTAAACTTTTCATGCCATGTGGTTGTGACAAATGTAATGGAGACGTGCCCCAGCGCTGTGATGGGGACACTGTGCTATAAAAATGGTGCCATCCTTCAAATTAGATGTAAAACCAAGGTTCTAACTCTGAGGTCATAAATGAGATATGTAACTATGCCCTCCGGTACACACGGAGCTCGAATCCCTCCTGAAGTGACTTATGTTTGTTTGAAGTGTTTGAATAAAGTTCCTGTCTCTAGAATCTCCTGACATTGACCCGTCTCTCAATTCAAAGAATAGAAAATCTTCCTCTTCATAGGGGCATGCCTCAGGTGTGAGACCCCCAACAGGAGCAGAGGTTGTCTGGGGGAGAAGAGAGACAGGGCAGTAAGACAGAAGAACAGCTGCTGTACAGGTTTTTTAATGTTCCAAGCGCTGCATGAAATGCAGAACACATGGCACGGCGACAGCAGCAAGCCAGCAGCTGATCCAGCAACGAGGAGGTAAAAAACTGCACTTGTTTCCCATTGAATCACCGTTTAAGAGGGGGTTTCAGAAGAGCGACCGCGTCTCCTTGGGGTGCGTTTAGTCCCCCTCTTCACACTCGCTCACCCCTTCACCACTTAATAGCTAATTTGAGGTGAGCATACTGGAGCAAAAATGGCTGCCATTGCATCATCCAGGTTGATGCTACACATTAGTGGTGGTTGAAGTGGCTCCCCATTCACTGAAGAACTTTGAGTAATTAGAAAAGAGCTGTATACAGTAAGTGTAAGAATTATTATTAATATTATGTTCCAGGTTTTAACAGTTTAGCATGAACAATAACTATAGAATTAAGGGTTTATGGGTTTTAGCCTGTAGGGGGCATCTCAGAGGCTTAAATCTCAGATACATTAATGCCAAACACAGAGCCAGGTTCAAAAGGATTATTTATTTAAATAAATGCCTTTCATAAGCTTATCCTTGAAGTGCACTCACGCATAATAATAGCTCTTTCTAATTTTTCCACCAATCTGCCTAGGTGAGCTTTGCCATTTTCCACTCCCAACTTTAACTCCTCTGACTGAGGTGAGGTGAGGCAACTCCTTTTATGTCAGACACAGGAATAATTCCAGAGCCATGACATTGCATGAAGGAAACACTTCCAGAAGAAAAGGAGCCCCCTCAAATTGAGATATCTATACTCAGCAGTAACCCAGTAAAGGTCAAATATATAGTCCCTAAAGGTAGCTGTCCCCTTCTAGGAAATGGGACATTACCCATCCCGGCTGTGACATCCATCCACCTTCATTTAACATTCATTATATGGTCTTCTTTTTAGGCAAAGGTCTATCCAATCAATTTGAGAAGCCCATCCATCCCTGCCTATTATACGGTATAATGATTGGGAATCAATGCTGCATACAATAATATACCTCCTTTACATATATAAATCTATGACAACCAGTATTTTTGAAATATGTTACAAGATAATCAAATACCAACCAATCTTCAATCTTAGAAATGTTTAAATTCATAATATAAATTTTACTATTACTTATTTTAAGTATTTAAGAAATTTCACATTACTAGTTCTACTGTATATTTACTCTGTTCAATAAAATTGTTCTGAACTTTGTAATACAGAATACATTTACTAAATGTAATTATTACTAGAACTTAAGATAATCCTGTATAAACTCAATGTGAAATCCAAACATTTGTATATATATATATATATATATATATATATATATATATATATATATATATATATATATATATATACAGTATATATATATTTTTTTTCATTCAGTTTTTCACTTTAGGATTGTAAGGAGCCTGAGCATATACCCACAACAATTCACACAAAGTAGGAACCAATCTGAACACGCTCACACTAAGGTTATATTTGTTTGTGGCATTTTCTCTGTTCCAAGCAGATCAGTTATGACATTTCTTTTCACATTTCTATATCCAGGAATTAACTAATAATGGAAACTGAACAATACTCTCACACACAGAAACAAATGACCAGTTGTACCCTAAAATATTATTGAATACAATTCTACTGGGAATTAGGAATACTGTAGATTGTCT
Organism: Erpetoichthys calabaricus; assembly: GCF_900747795.2. Taxonomy (NCBI): domain Eukaryota; kingdom Metazoa; phylum Chordata; class Cladistia; order Polypteriformes; family Polypteridae; genus Erpetoichthys; species Erpetoichthys calabaricus. Next base: position 48,443,984 of record NC_041399.2, on the reverse strand, counting down.
CACATATTTACCTAAATGAGGAAGCTCAGTCATAGTCCCTTGATATCCACAGAACAAGATGGTAATTTGTAAGTTTGAAAACTACCCAAAAGGTTTCATCCTCATGAGAATGACATTTACAGTTTTCAAGTAATATGAAAAGTACTAACAAGTATGTATGTTTATATATATATATGAGAGAGACTGCGGTGGGTTGGCACCCTGCCCAGGATTGGTTCCCTGCCTTGTGCCCTGTGTTGGCTGGGATTGGCTCCAGCAGACCCCCGTGACCCTGTGTTCGGATTCAGCGGGTTGGAAAATGGATGGATGGATGGATATGAGAAAGAGAGAGAGATTGGTCATATTAATGCTTTTTGGAGGAAACAGGTCGCAATAAACCCTGAATTTGCTAGAACATCTTTATGGGTTTTTGAAATGCCTAAGGCAATGGGAGATCATTTACTGTACTATTTCAGCAACAGTGGTCTTACAGCAACCAGGATTTTGTTAGCTGTCACTGCAGAATTTTTCATTTTGCTTTAAAAGAGTTGAATCTGACACTAATAATAAACAGACACATATACACATCCAAGCACCAGACGCCTACAGAGCATTCCTTTGACACAGTGCTTTTAATCATTGGATAGCTCATTTCTTTTAGCCCAAATCCTTGAATTTAAAAAAAATCATCTTCCATCTTTTTGCCTTTCTAATTAATATGTATGCACTGTATATGCTTTTAACCACAAAATATAAATATTTGTACTCAAAACATTTTACATTGTAATTCAAAACTAATTTAGTCATACTATTCTGTATATATTATTTTAAAAGCTGATCTTTAAGACCACTCCCAGTTTGCTATGTATATATGAGGGCATGTCAAATAATCATCCACACTTTTGTGATAGTTTTATTTGGGTTGGCTGTTTTACTTTTCCTGCACATGTGAAGAAACTTGATGTGTCTGAGGTCACAGTGGTAACGTTTCAATCCTGATGACTCAGTATCTTGTGTTGTTTTTGTCAGTTCATCAAAACCATGGTAAAAACTTATGGACAGGCAAACCACTTCTTCTTTATGCTTTACACTAATCTGGCCATGTTTGAACTCCTCGATCCATTTGTAAACACTTCAACATGATAAAACACTGTCTCTATAGGGTGCAGAACGCTGACTATGAATTTTGACCCCTGGCACACCTTCAGCCTATAACAAGCAGACCTCTGCTCGTTACTCTTCTTTGGTGCAAATGGAGAGCAAAGCTGCAATATTTACTCCTCAAAACAATAAAAGAAACTGAGTGGTCAAGGTCAAAACTTTACTGCTATGACACTGACACTGCTATGATACTATGTTTACAGATGTGCACAGAAAAAACTGTATAGCCAACCCAAACAAAATGATTACTAAAGTGCAGGTAATTATTGTCTTACCCTTGTATATAGCATTTTATCTCCATGTGTTACAAAGAAATATAAATTAGGAATTAAAATGCCCCAGTGACCATGGTCAATATTAAGCAAGCTTAGAAATTGTTAAGTTACAGCATGGGAGTTGCCATGCAAATTTTCAAAAACATAGCTAGGCCAAAATTGCAAGCAACCACAGAGGGTGGATTGAGCTGTAAAATTTACTCAATAAAGAGTTGCATTTTGTATTTAAACTATTTTAATTTTAATAGTTTTAGAAAAGAGGGCCATGGAGTTCCCAAAACTCATAGTTCATAATTCAGGTAAAATGCAATATAGGGGGCAGTGGCAGGAGACTTGAGAGTAATAACTGAATAATTATCCTTTTGAAGAGTCAGTTACAAAAAACTTTTAATGATTTATAGTTCCTCTGTTCAATTAAATTTCAGTTTTCTCAACTGTGAAGTATGTGTACAACTGATTTCTCTTATGTAATGAAATTCCATCCTCGTCACTAGTTCTGTAAATGCCCTATTCATTCTAAACTTTGGGACATACTCCATTTTTCAACTGTATCCATACCTAAAGCTTGCCTGAATTTTTGTTGCCATTTGCCCCAAAATTGAACAGTTGTTTTACTGTAACATAACTGGAAGGATCAAATCATCATAATAAATTAAGTTCCTTTAATTTTTTTAATTCTGTTTTACTTATAGCAGAGTATTCAATACAGAGCATCTTCTCCTGTGATTGGTGCTGGGTTGAAACAATCATTGATGGCATCTAATAGTTGCTGTTGCTTTGCTCCACTATTTGCAACTGTTTCCCAGTTTTGATTTAGGTGATTAAAGAGTATATTTCCACAAGCAATTTTATGCCTATTAATAATTCTATGTCTGTTTATTCCATATTGTCTAGTAAGTACTGCTTGGTACTGTAAACATGATCTTTAAGTCACACATGCCAGCTCTGATTGTACATCCAGCTTCCTACTCTTTACGTCCTAGTTGAAAACATGGTTGTTAATTTAACAAATCTAATAAACCATACGCCAACCACAAGTTAGGCTACGTGTATTTTCAAAATATATTCTTTGTCGTACATGGATGGGAGAAAAATATGTTGGTCTCTTGTTTGTCTATACAGTCTAACATTCATCCATCCATCCATTTTCTAACCCGCTGAATCCGAACACAGGGTCACGGGGGTCTGCTGGAGCCAATCCCAGCCAACACAGGGCACAAGGCAGGAAACAATCCTAGGCAGGGTGCCAACCCACCGCAGAGTCTAACATTCATTCAAGACAAAATCCAATGTTATGGATTTTATAAATACCAGGCTGAGCACTATTTTAAGTCTCAAAAAGAGTACATTGCCAGGAAAAAGGGAACATCTCATTACTCTTCATCTGTCAATCTACTTACTGTATTTATAATTTTTAAATAATCTGCTTGTATCTTTTGTATCGTGCTTGTTTCTTTTGTATCGTGAAAAAGAAAGAAAAGGAATTACACTCAAGTATGATTTTTTCCCTCATAGATTCTATTGTTCTACTATGTGCCCAATTCAAGGGCTTTTAGTGGGGTAAAGCATGAATGTGCTTGGGAGAGGAATGCATAACATTGTGCGTAGAATTCACATTAAAACATGGCGTATGGACAAAAGTGGAAATGTGCGTACATACAATAAAATTCAGATGCACAAAACTGTACAATATACATGTACATATAGCGCAGATAGTCCAAATGGTTCATACAGTAGCTCAGGTATTGCAATATTACAACTGTAAGCCACATTTACAGTGAGGCAGATGTACTTATAAGTACAAACAGTTCTACCAGGAGCACTTGATGGACTGATTCAGTGCGTTTATAGCTCTTGAAACTGTTTCTGAACCTCGAGGTTCGTGCAGGAAAGGCTCTGAAGTGTTTGCCAAATGGGGAAAGTTCAACTAGACTGTGCGCGATAATTGTTTTCCGGGGCTAGATGCTGTATCTCAATAATCCTCTGCACTCTCAACACAACCACTGTTGAGCTTTCCAATCAGCTGCTGTACAGCTGTGATTCCACACTCAGATACAGTGGGTTAAAATACTCTGAGTGGTGCACTGAGATTAACAGTGCTAAAGCAGCTATGGTATTTGGAATTGTTTGGCCATTCCGTGGACCATTATATTGTTACAGGTTGATTACAATCAGATGCCTTAAATTTATAAACAATTTGCAGTTAATTTTAGTGTATTTGATAAAGCCATTTCAGGGATGTGAATCTAAAAAAGAATGGGAAACCACATAGGAATAACAGCACTGTTTTGACACTGGGTGTCACAAGTTTGTAAAACCAAGTGGAAACTTGCGTATGTACAGGGTAAAGCTGGCGTGAGAACGTGTGTGTCTTTGCGACAAGTTTAGTTTTTATACATCTTGACGTGAGAGTGGAAACAGTCGTACGCAACATTTTTGTGCGTATGCACCATTATAAATGAGGCCCCACGACTGAAAAATCTGTACCATGAAGATCTCTGCTGTGTTCCTCAGTTTTTCACCAGTCTTTTTCCTTTTTAAGCCTTAATTACATATGTATTAATATGCTAAGATGAAGTTTTGGCATTATTTTTCTAATTTTCTGTACATTTTATATTATTCTGGTATCATTATCTGATCACCATTTTGTGTATATAACTTTGAATGGGTGTCAAAATAATGTTTATAGCAATTACATCTGTTTCTAGTGACATATTGTGTGATCTTTGACTTTATTGTACTGGCACTAATTGGTCAGGTTTTTATGTACTTTGACCCAAACATTTTATACACCTTTAAACAGTCTACAAAAATCAAAAACACCTAGAATTGAAAATGAGAGTGAAGTTTTTGGCAATAGCAGTTTTTTGTGGTGGTTGCAGGGAGTTTTATCCAAATAAACATTTGAAAAGACAAATTCCCATGTGCCTTAAGTTGTATAGGGTTATTTGGAACACATGCATTTCATGTGTGTTCCGTGTCTACAACGATCTGAGTAAATATAGGATGATAGGAAATGCAAAGCAAAAAATATTGAACATATACTGTACCAAAAACAGGAACTTTTTTCATGTTATAGTACTAATGACAAAATTTTGACATTAAGTGTATAATGTGTAAAGACTGAAGTCCAAATATCAAACAAACACTTTCACAAAAGGTACAATTATAACAAAATAAGCACGCTTTTATTCGAGAATATAACCAAAGAAAAAGAAATCGGGTTAGAGTACGACACTGACATGACCACTTGGGTGGTGCTGCAGTAAGAACTGCTGACTTAATTCCGTGCGCTTACTAGATTTACTGTTTTGAGTAGTGAGCTGGCATTAGTAAACACACACACCATAGAGATAAGATGACCATCCGTCCCTATTTTCCGGGGATAGTCCCCTTTTTTGGACAACTGTCCCCACTCAGAAACATGTCACCGTTTTGTCCCCGGTTTAAGATTTCGGCCCCGGTTTCAGCTGGTTCACTTTTTTGAATGTATCTCATCACCACGATAATTTGAACTCGGCGCACGTGCGCGGTGTTTTGACGGAGGTTATGCTTTACCGCATCCTGCAACTTTGGCGAGAAATCACGTGATAAGCTTTCACTTTGTACTCTGTAGTGTTCAGTAGTCTACGCTCCACTAGCCCGACCCCAATGTCACCGGATTGGCCCAAAAAATTCTGGTCACCTTACTAGAGATGACTTTGCCTGCACTGTCGTTGTTGAGTCTGTTACAAAGTAAGTTTGATTACATTTTTTTCTGTCTTTGCTGTTGTGTTTTTCTAAACTATTTCATACCAATTTTGGGTGTAGATTTCAGTTTAGATAAAATTTAAAAATGTATTTAAAGTAGCCAAGTTATTTTGGTGTGGTTTCCTAATACCATTTTATTTAGTAAGCATGCTGCCATTTTGTGGAATGGTTGTTACATCATTGATAAGAACTCATGCCAGGCAGTCACAACCTGTGATGTCACTAGGGCAAGAATTTTCAAATTTCTTTTGTGCAGATATTTCTTGTAAATAAACTTTAGCTATAAGTTCAGACATTGATTTAGGGTTTTCTTTATGGTATTGATGACAATGCTTTTTGATCTTCTGGTACAGAGTTTTGCATGTTTATTATAACTATGTTTCATTTCCTGGCCCTATTATATTTAAATCTGCCCTCTCCTATTAATGGCAGAACAGCAACAGTATAAATGTCAGCATTGTGCACTTTCAGGTTGTCCAAGATTTAGGATATTAAAATAAAAACTCTGTAACTGCTTTACATAATTGCTGTCAGGTTTTAAGTTCCTTAGCTTCTACATTTTAAGTATGATTCTTGTCAGTATTTTTGGATTTAGTGTTTAGTATTCTAATCTTCTGGCTTTGTTTTTTGGTTAGACTCCTGACTCTGTCACTTTACAAATGTTAGTTAAAGCTAAATAAATGGTTGTTAATAAACACAACTCCTTTCTCAAGAGATGAAATACTGGATGGAGAGAAAAAATTAATGTGAGCAGCTGAAAGTTCTATTAAATCATTAAATAAATTTCTCCAGGCACATATTGAGCACTGCTCCTGATTTTCCAAGCAAGCTGTCAGAACATCTTACCAGCTATTAATCTTAATGTAATCAACTTCTTACTGAAAGATAAGAATGCAATGAAGAAGCTGTGGAGAACAAGGAATAGTAACATTCATAGCGAATGAAAAAGAGGTGGAAATGGAGGGCAGGACCGTAATATATAAAAGAACTGGTAACTTTAAGAGAATGTAAATTACAAATTGACTCGGGCTAAATCCAATAAATATAATTTCATGGGGGTAATACAAATTCTTTTTACTTTTCTATTTTGGATAAACTAATGATTGGGATATTGGAGGAACTGTTGATCCTCATTTAAAATTGAATCTCGGCTCACAGGTGAGGATGGTGCCAGATCTTAATCTCACTTCAGTGCGACAGAAAGAAGTTTCGTACTTGCATTGCAAATGTATATGTGTAAGACAGACTGGTTTGGATTTAAACTGGTAGAGAAATACAATTTTAAAAAGGATGAGATGTGATAGAAGACAACATGATTATGCGTGGTTTGAAGACCAATTTTATCTGTAGGTAAAAAAAAAGTTGTGGGACCAAAAAGGCCTCCCAGAACTATCAGTATGCTGAGCAGATGGGCCATTAGTGAGAAAGAGCTCGGAGGTTAAGAAGAAGATCAATAACTTCCTCTAAAGATTTTCCTAAATCATAACGGGCCATATTATATTTTGGCTCTTTCAAAAAACCATTTGTAAAACAGTGAAACTGACATAAGATAGCAGAGTTCTATTTCAAGTTTCACAACTTGGTAGATGGAGCATCAAAAATATGGGAAAAAAAACTCCCTTAAAAAAATTTGTAAATTTTCACAAAAGCGATTATTATTGTTATAAATGAAAGTTGCATTCCAATGATTTCCCAACCTACAGTTAAAATATGAATGCTATATTAGAATTTTTCTAACATAAATTAACTCAGTTGCAAAATAAAAATGAATTTTTTCAACTAATAATATTCCCGAATAACATTACAGACTAAGGGATCTAAGAATTTATCATGGCTACAGGTACTGGTGTAGTGGCTGCTGTGGAAGTTCGCATACTCCACTGAGAGGCACCTAATTCAAACACAACACACGAATCATACTGCCACAATGATCAAAATGGTGATGCATGTAAAAACATAAAACAAAATGCCAGGAACTGTAATTCACTCAAATAATGGTGAAAAATATAAACAAATGACAAAAATAAAATTCAAGTATTTTTTGCATAATCATGACAAAGCCTGACCTTCTTAGGAATGTGCATTGAACTCATCTAGCTTAGAAGTGTGTCTTTTAATGAAACTGATAAAGTACCTTAGGGATACAGACATTCCTAGTGTTATTTATGCTGTCCTTACCATCATGAGTTCAGTACAATGTTGGAAGTGGTTTCAATCGTGGTTTATGTTATTCCTTTAACATGAAAATCCCTGAAGCCTACGAAAAAACTCCTAATCCCGGCCCACCTTAAATCCCTTTGCACCACTCCATCAGCATCTTTTGTTTTGTAAATGTATCGATCAGCACAAGCAGCAAGCAGCCTGCTTTACCATCCCCCCCACCGACAGAGTCAACTCGGGCAAAAAGTTCTCCCAGCTCAAGTCTTCTTTATCTGTGTGTGAGGTCCTTGAGTTGCATAGGGTAAATAATATGTCGTTATTTGGAAAACATGCATTTTATGTGTGTTCCATATCTATAACGATCTTTGTAAGTGTAGGATGACAGGAAATACGAGAAACGCAAGAAATGTTGAACACATAGCTAAAACAGAAACGTTTTTCATGATATAGTACTAATAACATTTTGGCATGAAGTGCATAATGTGTGAAGATGAAAGTCCAAATATCAAACAAACACTTTCACAAAAGATACACGCATAACAAAACAAGTGCGGTTTTATTCAAGAGTATAACTGAAGTTATATATATATATTATGGTTTTTTAGAAAAAAACTTCAGTTCTCTTTTGGAAGAGGTTTTTTTCTTAATTGGGGATAACATTAAAATTTTCAAAGGGATATCATCCAGAAATGAATGGACAATGAAAGCACATTAATCAAGACCTAGATAAATATTTATATGAAATTTGAAAGGATTTTCTTCTATTTGCAAGGTCTTTTTAAGTGTTTTTTTTTTTTTTTTTTAAATCCAGCTCCACAGGATACTCAACTTTTGAATGCGTCTATGGGAATAAACCACCACCAGTCCTGCACTTGACACTTAGCCTAGCCTGAATTTTATGATTATATAAACTAGTGTAGATAAACCAAGGAAACAAGTAATCGATTTTCACTTTGTATGAAGCATCTTTCTTATGGCATCAGTCAGTCAGGTTTTGTTCACTCAAAACATTAGTTGAAGTTTTTTGCTTCTAAAGTTAGCTAGTTCTTTTAGGATAACCAAACAAATAGGTCTAGTGATTTAGAACTTCGATTTATCATCAAACCATAATGTCTACCACATTTTTTCATGTATCTCTACCTCCTTTTGTACTGGTTGGTGGCAAGCTGGTGCATGAGGTTAAGAAATATTGGATTATTGTGATTTGGAATCTACAGTACATAATCTAGTCCACTGGAAAAGATATCGTCCTGAGGATCGTTATTGCACTAATTTTATCATATTTCCTAGGAAACCTGGTTGGCATTTTGAGTCTGTACTTTCGGAGGGGGACTCTGGTAATGTTAACAAATTTAATCCTGTTTACTTTTTATTGAGGAGTCAAGTAATTCCATCTCACTTTGTTTTATAGACTTTTTTTTTCATGAAGTCATTATCAACATCCTTTTTGTGCATCCTTTCAGCACAACAGTTTATATAAGATCATCTCACTAATTGTTTGGCATCTGCTGGTTGTTAAAAAAAAGTTAATTATTCAAGTATTATTATCATTTTTCCCCTTTTTTTCAATTCAAACCCTGTTAATTTTCTTGGACTTGTACCTTGTTTAGCACTTTCAGTTCTGTTGAAACAGCTCTGTATTTGAAATTGACCCAGCTTGCCCGATTACTAATTAGTGAAATTCAACAGTGGAAAGAAAAGAATTTTTTTTTCCCCTCTTCCCCACATTACATCTAAAAGCTATGAATGTCGCTAAAGTGACTGAAATAAAACAAAAAACACAGGCCTAAAGACAGCCGAGCTGACAGTCTTACTGCTGTGCTGGCCTGCTTTTAAACCTGAAGAAAACAGTCATTATGCCACTATGATTTGCACATGACCATATCCAATGACATAGCAAAAAATTGCCCATCTTGGATACATAAAATTCTATAAAACTCTAATACAATGAACAAACTCATCTGGTTGTTGAACCTGACAGTGATCCTCTTGGACTCATCTATCCAGCTTACCTAGATGCCCACTATGAAACATTTTATCTATTCTTGTCTGCTGTATAAGGAAAACACCATAATCTCATAGTACAATCTCATTATTTGCTTTTTAAAGCATTATATAATTGTACTTATTCTGAAAGACACCATTAACATTTGTTTGATTGACTAATCTTAAACTCCTTAACTTTTGACTCCCATGATTTCGTCTGCTAGGACATGGAATAAGTAAAAATTTTTCATTACCTTCGGAAATGGTCTATAGAGGTAATCTTCTTAAAAACACATTTTTGAAACATGCCTTTCTAAATGGCCAGGCCAGCTAACTATATAATCAAAATATATATCTTTACAATTTTACATCATGAGTCATTCAGACCACTGTAAATTACCAGGAGACAACTTATCTATAGTAAAATGCAAGAAACGATTACTGACAAATTATAAGCAATTTCTACTGCCTGTAAATGTTTCTTGCAGATCATTTTGAATGACCTTGAGATCAACTTCAAGCAACCTGGGTATTTGTCTTTCTTAAATTTCCCCAGGGGATATGAATATCATTTGTATTAAAATGATGGATAGCAGCAATTTCCTATTAATTGCCACAGGAAAAAATCCCCTATGCTTGAACTATATAGTGCTGACTAAAGGAAAAAAAATGTTTGTTTCAGGTAAGTCTTTTCCTTGGTTCCTTTACTGTAAATATGACTTCAGTAATGTCTTTGACTCAGCAGATAACTGTGCCTTTGCCAGCTGCCTTAGAATTGCAAATAAGAGAAGACTATGGGATCACATATTCATCTAAGCCAATGACAGCGCACAGGGAGGAAAACAGGACAGCTCATTATATGTTATTTAAATAAAATTATGGAAGAGTTCAATTACAGTCACAAAAGAGGACATTTTCCTTCTGGAAATATTTCTGTTATCAGTAATGCTTTGTACAAATTAGGTAAGTGTGTATGTAGCAGCACATCTGTAAGAGTGTGTTACTGATAAATGTTTTCAAGATAGAAGCCCACTATGGTTTTTTTCCATGCTACCACTTAGAATATTTTAGATAATGACATTGTTTATATTGTTCCCAAATGTATTTAATCACCACATCCTTATGGCAAACCTTAGTAATTCAGTTTTAAATAATGCTACTTCTTCGATAAATTAAAGTTTGGCCAACACCCAGAAAATCTGACAGTTGTTCAATATTATAAATATATATAATGCAAAATTAACTGACTAACTCACTCAATCACTCATTAACAAAAGCCCTATTTCCTGTTTAGCTGAAAAGCTGAAATTTGGCAGAAACTTGGGGCAGAAGGAAGGGATCCACTAAAGAAGGACATTTTGATATATAAATATTTAGGAGTTAAAGCATCCCCACAAAACTAAGTACCCCAAAATCTCAAAAATGCCTTGACAGATATGATGTGAAATTCGGTGGTGCTGTAGGAAAAACAAAATTAGCCAACTCTTGTCTTTTTATTTGTTGATTTTTCTAATTAATAATGCTGTAGTGAGTGAGACATTCTAATGCATCATGTCCCTCTTTTTGACAGCAATCGCACAGAGCAATGGGAAGAAAAAAAAATGTAGGACTACTTTTAGGCTTTGGTGCTAATGGAGAGTCAAGTTTTCCATTCTGAACAAACAAATGTTAATTCACGGTTATCGTTATCACAGTAATCATAATTCATGATTACTGAATATCACTCTTAATATGGAGTTCAGCTGCATTCTCATTCACACCAACACCACCAAAGACTGTAGCATGTTCAATAGTAAATAGCTCAAGTTAAAAAAAATACAAATATTGCACACAGAAAAATACTTAAGTTACATAATATGTCTGATGCATCTGAATAACTAATGGCACTCTAACTGAGCTCCATTTGTAATATGTAACACAACTAATATATTAGAATGATAAATAATAATATTTTCACCACAATTGAGTATGCAATTGATTTTATACTGAGAGGGTTACAATGAACTTTACCAGGGAAAAGGAGTATTTCTTTCATTAAAATATTCCTTAAAGATTACGAGATGTACATTTAAAAAACAGTTATGCAGACAAAATTAGACATCTAAAATGATTTTATTATTGGGGAATATTTACAGGCCCTTCAAAAAAAAAAAAAACACTGCACAACAAAACAAAAGTTCCACTCTGAAACATGCACGAAAACCTGTAGAGCAGATCACTGTGGTCAAGTATGAAAATGAAAAGGTCTGTCCACTAAACTAAAAACTGAACTCATTGGGCTTATCTTAAAGTGCGTGATAGACAAACAAGACTAAACAACAAGACTGATTCATAGTAATTTTGGGAAATTTGAACTGTCGCTACAGAGCACCAAGCATATCTTGACAATGTGTTTGTTAATTTTATAAAGTAATGAATAAGTTTGAAAGGGCTAAAACATTTGTCTTTGTGGTATCTGCTGGTTAACCCAATGTAGTATAGTATTTTTTAGCTATAGGATTGTGGGAGTGAGGAGAATGGCTCCTTTGACAATAAGGTGCTGCTGGAGTATGTGAATTTCCCCTTGGGATTAATAAAGTATCTATCTATGTATCTATCTATCTATCTGACACTAACAGCTTAACTGTCCTAACAGTGCCTTGTCTAGTGCCAAGCACAGAAAACTTGGACTGAATTGGTCGGGTCATCTTTTACAATGAGACACACTTATTCTGAGTAGAGCACTGGATTGGCAAACTAACATGCTGAGGACAACACTGTACTCTGGAAGACAGCAGGTGTTGTACTGAACAGCAACATTGCCTACAACTGCCAATGAAAAGTATTTGATAGAGAAAGTTTGACCATGCAACGATAGTAATGAAATCATATTACTTTTTATACAACAATACGTGCAGTGAATACACTTGACTTTCTTTCTCTATATGTTTTGCATTTGTTAATTCAGTTTTTGTGTTGCAATTACTTAGTATGTTTTCCTTAATTTTTCACTAAAGCTGGCATTTAAGTCTTCAATTTGCCTCAAGAATGATTTAAGATATGAAGTGGTAGGGGAAGTGAAGGCTAAGGTAGTAGGGATGAGAATGGCGCCTGTACGCATGCGCAGCATGGCCGCCCTGCTGCCCGCTGCTGAGAGTTGATTCTACAATAAAATAAAATAAAAATAAAAAGAGTACTAATTTCAAAACTCTTCGCTTTTAATATAAGGCTGTAGTGCAGAGTTTCAGTGTAGTATATGTGTACCAAATTTCAGGCTACAGGTTATTTGATTTTTCACCTTGACCTTCCTGGGTTGACCTTTGACCATGGAGGTCAATCATCACCCCAAAAGCAGATAGTAGACATCACATAGTATATGTGTAGCAAATTTGAGGTCAATAGGTCAAACGGTTTGCGAACTACAGACATTCCTGGAAAGACAAACGGACAGCCATGGTAGCATATTATATAAGAAGATGCTTCTGTCATTTGCTCCAAATTTTCATAATTTTCAGAAGTAATATTTTCAAGCGTCCTAATATTTTCTGTTATTAGCAAATACAGAGCATGGATTCAAAAGGAATGTCGTATTTCACTAATAAACTAGAATTACATATTTCAATGTCACTGTTCTGTAGGAACTACTGATTTACCTTTTATACAAGTAGACCAAAGATGACCCATATCTTTAATTTAATTGTGATCCTGAGGGCTACCAGGGCTTCTAAACCAGTGCCAATAAATGTTTAATGTGTGGCCTTATTCATGTAATGAGGAATATATTTACACACTGCAAATATTTCTAAACTCCAGTTTTCACTTTGTCATTCTGGGGTATTGAGTGTTGCTTGATGTTGGGAAAAATGTGTTCACAGGATTTCCGCACAATGCTGCAACATAATGATCTGAATAATTTCTGAATCTCCTGTAAATTATATTTATTTCTTGTAAGACACAAAATATTACATTGAGCAATGACAGTTTTGGATAACCATCTCCATTTTTTTGACTTGGATGTAGCCGAGTGGTCTTTCAGCTCAGCCATAGTACTATATCTCGTATGAACCTACAGCTAGTTAAACAAAGATCAGAATTCCTCTTATTACCTATATATGGTGAGACTCTCAGTGAACGATCCTCATTGAACTGGACAAGCAGACAAGAATTATTCACGAATATGAAGGGTTTTTTTTCAGTGTTATTATGCATCTAATTTTCAGAGTAACCCGGTTGAATATTCTTCCATAGCTGAATATCCTAGGAGCAGTCATAGATCCTTGTAAATTTCACTGTTCAAGGTGACTTATGCATCTTGACATCATGGGAATTGGTCTTGGTGACGCTTTTTAAACACTCTATAAACTGAACTGGTAGCATGATCAGGTTGTCAGCTCCTCTGATCATTTTTGGTAAAATGTGACGCTGCCATTTCCACATCCAGTTGCTTAAGTATTTCGAACAGTCTTTTCTACTTGTTTCTGTGCTTTTTGGACTTTATTTTCCTTTGTATTGTTGAGCACATTTTGCTGTTTTTCTAAGGCTGATGCCTTTCAGTTTCTTTTCATTCAGCAGCTAGTTTAAGTAGGCAGTTGCCCAAACTGATCATGTTAGAGACAGTGGGTGAGGCAAGCACTTACAATCCCCATGTGGCATTGCTTTCCAGTAGCCTCTTTATTTTGCAGGCTGGGTTCTGTTTGGGATTTGCACCACATGTTTTTTTGTTTTTTTTGTCACTACCTGAATTCAGGTGTCTCAGTAGCACATTTGAAAATAGCTGGTTGTGACAAGTATTGTGCAGTGATGCAAAGATAAAAACATATATTTAAGAAAATTAAAAAAGAATCAAATCTAGGCATTTTCATCTTTATCTGAACTTGGTTAGCGGCTTCTTTGAATTTAGTTAACTCTTTGCCCTTGGCTCCTAAATGCTGACCCAAGGCATATGATTACTTCTTTTGCCAAAAGCACTCAGCAAAGTCATTTTTCTTGTAATATACTGTCATTTTATATGCAAACATTTCTAAAGTTACAGGCCTGTATATCTTCATTTACTATCAATAAACACTTCACATCTAATTTAGAATGAAATATATAGTCCATTATCATAAAATGTATCACCTGCTTTTCTGGAAGGAAACCAGCCATTATTTATTTCATATGTTGAAGACCTGCAGCACAAAAAAAGAAGAGGTTTGATTTATGATTTTTAGCTAAATATTGCAGTAGTGTTAGACTGTTCAACAAATCATATTCTTGGCTCATATTGCTGCAGTAGAATACATATTATATGAAAGAGGAAAAGTATGTGAACTTAACCTATTTAGGTTCTCATCATGTTTTCTTGAAATTGACTTTTTATAAATGTAATACAGTTTATAAAAAATGCTACAGCTGCCAAAAAATAAAATAAACTTAAGAAAACAATTCTAAAATAAATTTGAAAAGCCTGGAAAAACACACTGAAAAGTATCATGTAATCCTGCAATTTTATAATTTAGTCAGCCACACAAATTAAATTTCCTAATTAATTACTTAAGCTTTCCACTTCTGAGCAAAGCTGTAGCTTGCAAGAACATAGGATTACTTAAATTGAAAAAAGAGTAATATGCAGAGCACCTGATGGTCAGAAGATTTTAATAGCACTGAATAAATGAACTTGCTTAATATACATACAACAGCCGTTTTTATAAAATCAGAATTATAGAATAAAAGATGAAAAACTGATAACATTTTGCTTTGCAATGTGTATATCATCTTAATTTACATGTATATTTTTTATTCCACTAATAATATCTTTTACTACCAATGTCTTGAGCATTTTTTAAACCACCAAATAATACAATTATATACATATTTACTTATTCAGTACATGCTAACCGTTTTTGTTGAATTATTTAAAAACATTGCCATATAATTGCAATGAACCCTGCCTTCCGTAAAGTCCACTCCTTTTGACTTTGCCCATAGCTGTAACATTAAAAAGTTCATCAATCTTCTTCATATGTCTTTACCCTGTGGTGATTATTCCTTCGGGAAAATAAATCTTCATAAACAAGATAAAGTTTTGGGGACCGTCCCCATATATTGTCATATAGACAAAGTGAAATAAACGGATCAGTTTCTTTTTCAAGTGAAATGAACAATTTTACTGCGGTGGGTTGGCACCCTGCCCGGGATTGGTTCCTGCCTTGTGCCCTGTGTTGGCTGGGATAGGCTCCAGCAGACCCCTGTGACCCTGTGTTCGGATTCAGCGGGTTGGAAAATGGATGGATGGATGGATGAACAATTTTACTTAGAAAACATGGCATTTATATATGCAAAGAATTATGGGAACAGGAAATGGTTTGCAGGAAGTGACGTTGGAGACAGGAATCGGAATCAACGTCATCAAGGTGAGATGGAAGTGGAGTAATCTGAGAGGGCCGGAAGTGATGTCATCGCGGATCACCGGAAGTGACGTCGTCGCGACTATTTTGGTGCCCGGAAGTGGAGGTGATTAATTTCCTTCTGTTTTTCTGTTGAAAGAAGAGATTCAGGTAAGTACTACGTGATGATTCCTTATCTCGCGATAGTTCACTCACCTTTAGGCTCTTTGACTGCCTCCTAATCGCATGTGCGTGACAACCCCATCTCACAAAGTAACTTCATCTCGAATAGGTTTCAAGCCATTTCATCATTCTCATTGTGTTTGTTACACTAAAGAATTCAAGAGTACCAAGACTGACATAAGACAAGGCTTGATTACACTTACTCATAGATGTATATCAATTCAAGTTTTAAAGGATTTGTTTGTTTTTTTCATTTATTAGCATGCTAGTGCCCTTTATTACAGGGAGGAAGACTCTTTGCATTGTGTTGGGCTGTCAAACTAGCCACAAATTAAAGATTCAAACATTCATGTTAAAAGTAAGCACTGCATATATTTGACCATAGTCAAATACTGCATAAAACATCCAGGGGGGTATTTTTCGTACGTCGCTTAAATCATCTGAGATCAGGTGCCTCATCTTGGATAAGTTAATGCCGGTGACACTCATCTGGGATAGGTCGGTTTTTCAAACGCAGCCGTGTGTTAGATTAGTTTAGCTGGATCTAATCATACGAGATGAATGCGCGCGCCTGTTCTGAGTGAAAAGCCCATATATATTGAGTCTAGAAAACATGATCAGCAAGTCTTTGATAGTCTGTAACAAAATGATGAAAGAATGGGCGCATTTTTTTTTTCACACACACGGCACAAGACCTTTTATTCGAAGGACATGAAGAATTTCAAGATTTAATATGCACAAGGGGTAACACTGCAAAAGCAGCCCAGACCAGAAAAGACGGCTGGCAAAAAGTGGCCGACAAATTAAACGCTAAGTAGTGTGCATTGTACTTACTGAATGCAGCATTTCATTTCCTATGTGTCAGATTAATTATTATTTAATATGTCAAAATTCCAGATCAAACGTGAGCACAAGGAGAACATGGGAACAGGTTAAAGTGAAGTACAAGAATATACTTCAAACTGGTAAATATTGGTATATAACTATTTAAAGAATTGTTGACATAAATAATCATATATAATATAAAAAACATTAATTTTAAAGCTAATAAGAAAGCAGACAAGCAAAAAACAGGTGCAGGTCCACGCGGTCCAGACCTAACCCCTGCAGAAGAGTTGGCTCTCCAGCAAAATGCCCATCGCCCTGTTTCTGAGGGCTTTCCAGGGAGAAGCTCCTCCTCAGAACCAGTGGCAGGATGCAGTGGTCACTTCATTTCAGGTAAAGGATGGTCATTGCATATATTTGTCCTCCATGTGTGCCATAGGTATGTTCCATATAGCCCTCTTTTTTGTTGGGTCAGTTGCAGGGAATGTCATATCCCTTGAACCTGTGTCTGACCAACGAGATATTGACTAAGGTCAAATATTTCATGAAGACACTGTGTCTGATTATTCATCAGGAGGTGAGGTACATTTTCCAGATAATATTTGATCAAACTCCACTCTGATCAGTCTCATGTGCCCCAATCACATTTGGAAATCCTGGTAATGAG
This sequence comes from Erpetoichthys calabaricus, assembly GCF_900747795.2. Classification (NCBI taxonomy): domain Eukaryota; kingdom Metazoa; phylum Chordata; class Cladistia; order Polypteriformes; family Polypteridae; genus Erpetoichthys; species Erpetoichthys calabaricus. The sequence goes on along the minus strand of NC_041399.2, from coordinate 48,426,654 downwards.
AATGTTAGGCTGATTGAGATTCTTAATGGAACTGTGGGTGTTTTAGCCTGTGTATTACCTACCTGCAATGGCATGAAATGCCTCTTTTATTGTCTGCACACGCAGGTGTCCAGGAAACACTATGAAAACCCGAAGGAAATATTTCAGAGCCAAACAGACTTTACGAATTGCCTGGCAAACTGCACTTTTAGTTAGATTTTCCGCATCACCTACAGTATATAAAAAAGTGCCTCTTGTAAAAAACCTCAAAGCAATGCATACTGTCTATGTGGTTGTGAGAGCCCGACTTCGCCTAGTTTGACTTCGAATATAAGGTGCTAATAAATCTTTGAGGTACAATATTCCCCCTCGGCTAAAGTGGTATCTTTCGAAAAGAATTTCCTCCGGGAGCAATAAAGGATCTTGCCGATCGCGCGAAACCCTCTCTATATGAAATTCTCTTTGTATAATTTGCGCACCAATATCAATTGATCGCTCATTCATAAACGACGAAGCCAGGACTGGATGACTTCCACGCACCGTCACTGATCACGTGTGTAAACTAATCCTTGTTTACCTAGAACAAACCTGCTCTGAGCAGGTTTGCGGATTAGGATGTGTTGCTATGACAACACTTCCAGCAAGAGTTTCGAAAAACCGACAGATCCAGGATCAGGCCAAATTGTCAACAATTACATCCGGCTAAACGACTAATCTACGTATGAAAAATACCCCCCAGGTGGTACATTTACATTTGTGCTGTTTTTAATATTTTTTACATGAATATTTTTGCTTTTTTGCTCATAATACTTCTTTAAAGCATGACATGGTTATGACTCGTATACTGTTAATTAAAACATGCCTGTTAGAAGTGCAGCTTTAACAAGTGCGGGACTTGTAAATACGGGATTTTCTGACTAAGTAATGTAACCAAAGAGAAAGTAAAATGGGACACACTCGGCACTGCCACTTTCTACTTGTAATACACACAAGAAACCCTACCGAAATTGACTGTAAATGCATTAAATGCAGTCATTGTTTTTCTTCCGAGCTATGCTTATTTTTTACTTCTAAAGGGCAGAAGATGTGGTGTCCCTAGGATTTATCTTTTATGATATATACATTGTGGCTGTCATGTTTCAGCCGGGGTGTGTTCCTTGCCTTATGTTTCCTTTTTGATGTCTTCTGTCTTTAATGTAATGACTTATTGTCCCAATGTTTATTGCACTTATTTAGTTTTTTTTCTTACTGTTGTTTTGTTTATTTACAAAGTATGTATTATATGTTCTGATTCGGTCCTTGTGTCTTGTGGGTAGGGCCTCAAGAGGTGGGGCCACACTGATTTCACAGCTGAAGGGCCGCCTTCAGCTTTCATATTTGAACCTGGGAAGCAGGTTCTTTGGCAGTTTATTGATTGAATTTCATGTTTTCACGGTTCTTGTATTTAACTATGGGATTACATTCAGTTCATTTACATTATTCTAGTATTATACATGTTATACAAACCATGAGGACTGATTTAGAACATCTGTGTTAGGTAGAATGACCACTGGGTGCTAGGTGGTCTGTAGGCATTTGAACCCCTGCAGATTATGTTTTTTTTTTTCTCCAGTCTAACTGAAGTTTGTTTTTTGTTTTTCCTGTCCTCATGGCCATTTAACCTTACCTTTTTCTTTATTTACTATATAATAGTATTTCCTAATTTTGCTTATGTTTTATATTCCTTTTATTTCATTTTGTAAAGAATTTTGAGCTACTTTGTTTTTATGAAAATTTTGTATATAAGTAAATGTTGTTGTTGTAGCCTAATTAAGAACAGTGATTCTAAAGCCAGTTAGAAACAGATAGCAAGGTGAGCCCACGTCTCCTCACATTCAGGGGACTGCACCTAATTTCGTTGTATCTGTTGCAATGACAATAAAGATATCCTGATTCTGATTCAGATGTGGCTCCTCCAAAACACCCAACATGGCCGTACTGTCTGTTTTTCAGAAGTGATATGTCACAGAAATGCATCTGCACAGCCTCACACTTAAAAGGGAAGGGAGGTGGGTGAGCACTGTTGTAAAACCATAAAGTATAACAACAGGTCTTAATTAGTGAAAACAAGCATTCCTAAAAACTCTAGGGCAAGAGTTATAGCGAGGTGAGCCTGCAGTCCTTATCGGCACTTCAAATACATTGAAGGACGATTATTACAAAATGATAGATGTTACAAATGCACATCAACCCTGTTAAATGATAGCAAAGAAACATTAACATTGTAGGATTCAGAAAATAAATGCATTTTGTGCAATCCATAACTCAGTTTGTTTGTTCTTGATTCCTTATTCTAATTTTAGCCCCCATTACAACTGTTTAATCCATTTCAGGGTTGCAGTGGCCAGGGCCCATCCTGGGAACATTGGTCTCTAGTCAATTTCAAGTGCCATTTACAGAAACGGTGAAACTAGTGTGCCGCCATGACACCCTATTTTGATAAAGTGAAAGGTACAATTTTGTTAGTTCCCATATTATATATTTTAATATCTTTTACAGAGAGCTCTAACTCTGTGAATAAACTGTGATAAACAACTGTGAATAACATATAAAATCTAGTGGTGGCATGATGCCTTAGTGGGTAGTGCTGCTGCCTCATTGATGCAGTGTTCTGGGTTTGTATCCTGTGCCCATCTCTTGTTTGTGTGCAGCATGCACCTTCTCCTAGTACATGTGTGTTTTCCTTTAGGCACTCTGGTTTTCCTCTTATATGTCCAAAGATATGTAGTTTGGGTTCACTGGTTATTCCACATCAGCTAGTACCCCAGCCCAAATGAATCTTCTCTTTTTTCAATAAACAAATCTCAGTATTATTAGCAGATTATATTGTATGTCTACAAATTAAACTTATTTTCAAGAAGTAAGATATCATTTTCTGTTCTTCTGTATAGTTCAAATAAATGTCTTTTGAAATCTAAATAATCTTTGTGACTTTTAGTATTTTGTTAACTTGTGTGATTTATTAGTATACATAAGACTTTATTTCAAGTGGTGGGAATAGTCTTCCGTAAACATCATAGGGACACCATCACATATCACTGTGCTTAAGAGCTTGTCAACATCTGTGTGAAATTCTAACATTTTTCATGATGTTGCCCAAATACTTCATAGAGAGATCAAAATTGTCCTCTATAATTGAGTGCAATTCTCAGTTAAAGTGCATGTTCGGATTGTACTAATTATAGAACTGGTACACATATAAATGAGAATTGTTAAAACACACAAAGAACAAGGTAGAGACCCGATTAAACTTAAATGGAAACCAAACCAACAGCATCTGATGAACTATGGCCAGTTGACAATGGTGGAGATTAAAATTGTAAAAGAGAAAGTCAAAAATAGAATCACAGTTCTGCAAACCTCAGCCAGCCTAATGGCTGCCTACCTGCTCCTGGATTTTCTATAGTGGATTCTGTGCTGCATCAAGTGCCACATCCAAATACCAAGAAGAGAAACAGAATAGAGGTAGGTTCGTAATGTTTTAAAAATATTGCGATACTTATATTTCTGTACCATTGACTAACAAAGATAAATTTAACATGCACAGCTAATCAGCAGCTCTAGTCAGGGTATGCTACACTAAAGTAGTGAGTCTTCAGCCAGGATTTAAAAACTGAGACCATGGACTGCTTTTGCTGAAAAATAGGGTGAACCCAATATCTATGTTTATATTACTGATGGCACCTCCTCTTCAGGACTGTGATCACCAGGATTTAAAGCAGTAAAGCCATAGAACATAGTCCGGAAACACAACAGTATCACAGCCCTAGATCACCAACTTACAAAATGGTGACAGGAAATGTCAAACTTATTTTCCCTGCAAAACACTTCTTTCAAAATGCTTGAAAAATGTTTTAAAAACACTGGAAAACTTAGTGGTTAAAAACCATTTGCAAAACAGAATTAAAAATGTTTGAAAAATGCCAATCAATGGGCCCTAAGGATTGTATAATGGAAGAAACATGTTTACAAAATGGATGCTTAACTTAATATTTACGCTGCAGCTAATCTGCCAGAGTATATGTTTCTTTATTTCTCAGTACATTTTCTGTTATAATCTGTTACACAAGCATTACTGTTCTAAAGTCCAAAGCCTCCACTCTATTCAAGGCATACATTATAAAATAGTGAAACAATGTTAAGGTGACTGTCTTTGAAAAAAAATAACAAGAGAAATATTCCTAAGCAGCTATCTTTGTGTTTGTATAATGGAGGTTGATGACCCAGCACAGGCGCAGCACAAACCTTGTTACAGTAAAGTATGTTGAAAGCTTTTGATTAACTCTCATAAACTCAGGTGTAAAGAATTTTAGAACATTGTGTTCTCGTTGAAACTTAACTTTTTCTACTGCATTTTTTCATTTATAATTTCCCCAAGAGCAAAATATGTGCTACAGTTTGTGAAAAGATGGCATAGATTACAAACATCCTTTTTAAAATAGATTTTATCTTCTAGGAAAATAACTGGAAACATGCACACATAAATCAAATTAATAAATTTTACTGGTCACTGTGTTCTAAATCTGGCTGTTCCTCGGGCTTAGTGTCTTAAGTGACCAAAACCAGCTGCAAGCAGAAGTTCATGCAGACCATCTGCACCAGCTCCAGAAATGTTTTAATGTGCTAGCCAGTAGGTCTGCCAAGAAAATTTTTATATAGTATGATTTTAATCATGGTCTTTTGCATTGTAGAAAGCAGTCAATGACAGACTCGTATGACTTTGTGCAAAAATATTAATAAATGAATGAATGAACTACTGTGTGTTCAGTGTTTCATTGTAGCCCAAAATTTAAAATTGCAGTGCACCAGGAAATAAGATATAACAATTACACCCTTAGAGGCAGGCCAAAAAACCAAATGACCATAACGTTTATTGGAAAAAGCTTTATACATTTATAGGCTTTATGGGGTTATTATGGTTAAGGTATATATAAATAAAAAGATAATTTTCCACAGCTTAACAAAATCTGGCTAAACAAAATGATATATGAACTTATATTTGTGTAAATAGTTATCGAGTAAAGTGGCTCTGTACTGTAAATGTTTTACTTGAAGCTGACATTGGACAGTTAAATACAACGTTGTATGATAATATGAAAAATTATCAGATTTAAAGTATCCTGCAATGTGTTTATTTCCACTAAAATAAAAATGTAATTGTATTTTGGAAAAAAAATATTATGAAAAGACACATTTTAAAACAAATGAAGTAAATAGTAAGAACCACAGAGAAGAAAACAAAACCCTACCTTATTTACTGCTATTCCATACAAACATTTATAAACATTATTTCAAGCAAGATACCGTAATTCCTTAAGATCAAAAGAGATAGGTTACCATGCATATCCATTTCAGCCAATCTGTTATTGTTTACTATTGAATTTATGATCCTTCTCTTTCCTGTTTTAAACCGGTCATCTTATATAGGGTCATGAGGACCAGCGCCTATATCAGAAGCGTATAATGCAATGCAATGTGCCAGTCCATTGCAGGGAACTCTCACAAATATGCCCACTCTCACTCATATAGGATCAATTTAGAATTACTTATGAGCCTTCTGGTGTAAAGAAGGAAAAAAATCCAAAATTTAAGTCCACTCAAATAACCCCAAGATGGAATTCCAACCCACACCTCAGGTATAGGAAGATGGGAAGTCATTTTCTGTGAAAAAATCTGTATAATAATTTCAATGGGCTTACTACATTGTTCTTTTTATGAGTATGATTTTTTTACCCTGTATCAGCTTATTCCTGCCTTTCAAAAATGTTTCAGTTGTGTTACTTCATTATTATAATTGCATTATGTAGCCAAATTATTGTTTTGTTTCGCAGTGTCTTTGATCCTTGCAACCATTAACATTGTCCAGGTGCTTTTCTCCTGTAGGAACAAGTAATGATGGTGTAGCCAATATAGTAACAGAAATCTATATAAAGACTGTTTAGGTTTGTCAAGGTTTGCCAAGATTATTTTCGTTAAGGTCAAATTTAATTTCCAGCTTGGTCAGTCTGTTTATGTTTGTGTTGGCTAGTTGCTTTGAGTGAGTATGTGGGACTGCGTCTAGAGATATACTGCCGCATCTTCCAGGTTTAAGTCCTGCCTTGGGTTCCATGCTACAGACATACTGTAGGTGCTGCATATTTACCAGTGGCACTGCCTGTGTGTGTACTTCTCTCCTATGAAAATACGTACAGGCATAGGTTAGCAGTAAGATACACATAATCCAGAACATGTTAACATTTAAATTGCATCTGAAAATAAATTTATAATTCAACTTCATATTTTATTAAATGTGTAATATATATTAAAGAAATATAATATGGGCTATCCCTGTCTTATGTTGAAGCCGGGATGCTGAAACTATTAAGTTATTTTAGTTTACAAACAAAATTAAACTGGCAAAGGTACACACACATCAGCTTTCACTTTCTCTGTTTGGGCTCTATGCTGTCCTTGTTGCCCATGCTGGATAGTCCATGTGGCCTTGTCTTCTGGTGTCCTGGGCTCCTCATGGTCCTACTGTGGCTGGATATTGGTAATCACCTGAGAAAAGAGAATAACAAGCTCTGAAGCATGGGGAGTTTGTTGGGTATTCTCTTGGGTTATATTTTTGCGGGAAATACTATAAACGAGAGGTTTCTTAGATAGTTGGGGTGGAAAATGGGTTTGATATTTTAAATATATTATTATTAACATAATTCATATTAATATTAAATATTAAATATAAATATTTTAAAATAACAATAAGCCAATTAGATTATTATGAAAATAAAGTTATGCTAAAACAACAGGAAAACAATAACAACTTTGATCTTTACTAACAGTCATCTTGCAATATCTTGTGTAATTTTATCTTGCCATCACCATTTATTGACACCTCTGGTGCAAAACACGAATGAGCCTCTGAATTTGCAGTTGTAGGATTTCATCGTAGTCCTACAGAAGGGCCTGATTAAGTTGCTAGCCTTTGGCAGGCAAAGGGTTACTTCTACTGATGTTGACATCATAGGAATACCAAGGATGTTCTGTGGAGTTAAGAGCAGGAGAAAAGGCACGCCAAGACAACACCTAAACAGCAGCATAGCCGAGAACAGTTGTGTCCAGTTTGACAAGAAGATGTAGACAGCTGGGCTTTGACAGGTCACTTTGTTCCTAGGAAAACAGAATGGAGCCTGTTCTTCACTTTCATGTCATGGAAGTGGGTATTAAGTATATCTGCTTTCAGTTTCAGTAGCAGTACAGGAAAAGATTTGAAATGATATCTTAGAATGGCCAGTCTGATTTGACTGCCCTTCTCTAGTGTGGCCACACAAGATGGTCATCTGCTATACTAGTTTTGCCGAAACCTTGCCTGCACTCAGACAGAGAGTAGTGGTTTTACCAGCAGTGTCTTTTGACATTGGTACATTGCATGCCTGCCTGCAATAAGCCAATGGCTCTCCCTCCTCCTTCTGATGACATATGAAGCATTATGGAATGTACAGAAAAGTAACTGTGTGTGACCTTTGTCTTGCTGTGACTTAAGCTTTGAATTAAGACCTTTTTTTACCCAATCAGTCATTGTTTCATGTGGACCTCATTGGGTAAAAGTGCACATAACAAACTTTGGTGTTGATATTATGCAATGTCTCATTGCTACTCAGAAGATATAAAACAAATTCAACAACTTTATATTAAAATATACAAGCTGTAATGATATTTTCCCATTTGCGGAAATGTGTTTCTTTTTTCCATTATTATATATACAGTATGAATATTAGTCACAGGGTGAGTGTGAGCTGTTAGAACAGGGAGTAGAAGTTTCTGGTAACTGTTCTGAATAGCAAAGTACCACAATAGAATGAATTCTACAGTATATTGCTCTGCCTTGGGTAAGTGAGGGGAGATTCCCAATATCAGGCCTGATGGTGCTACTTCCTGTAAAATTTCTTAGTCTTTCAATGGGACTTCCTGTCTAGTTAAAGATATCTCAAAATGTATTTGAGATATCTCGAAATGTGCAAGGAGTTATTTTAAGATTTCTTGAAATGTATTCAATCTCTTAAGTGCTCAAATTGCCGGCTTTCATTATTTACACATTCTTGTAGTCTACTTGCTAATAACAATAATACTAATAACAAGAGGAAGACTAATAATACAAATAAATACAATAATTAGTAAATAAATAATAATACTTGAATAAACTTTGTGTTTTGCGTATTCACAACTGTAAAGCTAATTTTGCCCACCCCTGTATATAAACCATAGTGACACATTGAATTCCTTTCAAAGGAAAACAGCTCATTGTTATAATCAGAGATGTTTATTTAAATTTCTACAAGATACTGTATAAATAAAAAAATGTCACTATAAATGCTTATGGTACTGTACATCCCATATACTGTACTGCATAGAAGTAATAGCCCTTGCTTGCAGTTTGCATTATGTATGCTGTAATTATGTAATGAATGAATAATAATATATAATGCTCCAATAAAGGAAGCAGAATAATAATTGAACTGATTAAAAAAAAGCTGATGCTTAACAATTTGAAGTGCAATAAAATGTCCACCATCTCTAAATAATTATGTGGAAATGCTCTACCAAGGAAGTGAAAGAAGGCAGGCTGTTTTAATCATTTACCTTTTTCAGGAATACATTAATGGGAATAGTGTTGGGAAAAATAGCAATATTGTTTTCATTGAGTTCTGAACATTATACTCAGATTGAGTGTAGCCACAGCTGAATGAACAGAGACATTCAAGCGGTTCCTTGATCATGTAATAAAGACATGCAAGCTGTTATCTGTCAAAATAAATTAGATATCAAAGAAAGACTACTTACAAAATAGATTGCTTTGAAATTGGACATTTTTGATGAGACCAGGTGGAAAGAATGATCTGGTTTGAACTCATTTAGGAGAAGGTACATTACAGCAAAAAAAACACCTAATATAAAACCATGTAAGTTAAAGAATGAAAATAAATTTATACAAGCATAATGTTAATTTTGTCATGAAATTATCATATCTTTTGCATAATTCTTTATTTTGAATAAACATGGATTTTAAATCAATGTCCACACTTACTTTTTAAAGGAATGTAATATTTTATAAATTATCAGTTGTAAAAGCAATCCTACAGACATCTTTAAATAAAATACTATTTTCTTTCAAATGTAAACAGCACATCAATTAAACATTAAAATCCATATGTAATGATTTTCCTTATGCATGAAAAAAAACAGAATACATACACCACATACACAAACCGCTGACCGCATGTAAACCTTTTGTCTTCTCCTTAAATATCTCAAGAATGTACTATAGCAATCAATAAAAAGTAAGTGAAACAGAAACTAGTACAAAATTAAGCAGTGTTTGTAATTTTTTTTTGGGAACATGCTTGTTCAAATTACAAAGAGAAGATCTTCATTAATGAATACATCAGTTTAATAAAAAAATATTGTCTTATGTTACTGTAGTTTTTAGGGTTCCTGAAAATTGAGATTTATCAACAAAGTAGATTCAGTAGTCGTTCACCATCAGCCATATGGCAGAACAAAACAGCCACCTGTGACACTCTCATGTCACTAGCATGTGTATATGCCATTTACCTGCATGCAGTAGTTTTGTCAATATAGGCCTTAATGTTCAGATGCTTGCTCAATGGCTGTCATGATGTCACAGGTCACCTGACATGGAATCACATGCCTAGCAACCAAACAAGCAGAACACAAACATCCATACAAAATGCCAGCATCCATCTATACTAATAAAAGGCAAAGCCCTCACTGACTCACTGACTCACTCATCACTAATTCTCCAACTTCCCGTGTAGGTGGAAGGCTGAAATTTGGCAGGCTCATTCCTTACAGCTTACTTACAAAAGTTAGGCAGGTTTCATTTCGAAATTCTACGCGTAATGGTCATAACTGGAACCTCTTTTTTGTCCATATGCTGTAATAGAGTGCACCTCCATGGCCGTGGGAGGCAGAGTTGCGTATCGCGTCATCACGCCACCCACGTAATCACGTGAACTGACTGTGAACGCAGTACGAGAAACTTTTAAGTGCCGGGTCTTAGCTAACATTAAATAAAGCCGTGGACATCGCAACATCACACAAGAGAGCGGCTCACGTCAACATATGAAGCAACTGACGCATACAGACATATTCATGAGTGCAGGTACTTCGGAAACAAAGCACCGTGTAAACCTAAAGTTTAAATTAAGTTCATAGACCTACAAAAGGTTGCCATTGATTTGAGGCAAGATTGCTTTTCTCCTGTACAACTATACATTGCATTCTCAACAGTAAGCTTGCAACGCTTGGTCATATTACAACCGGAGTGCTGAACTGACAACGTGGTATACAAAGAGAACTATAACAATCGTAATAAACGAACAAAAAAACAGCGGAGAACCCGTGGATTAAATTAAAAGGCTGCTTCCTTGGCGAAGCAAGGAAAAAGGAAGACCTTATATGGCGTTCGTTTATTAAACAGCGGAAAAGCTGTGTAAACGCTGCTTCACAAAAAAACAGCAGAGCGCCTTATATGAGCAGGCAGTCAGCTAAAGAAGGGAATCAATAAATAACTATAATCGTAATAAACGAACAAAAAATAGCGGAGAATCCGCGGACTACATAAAGGAAATGGGTACCTGAACAGAAAAGTGAGTCTCAAATAGCTACACAATAACTATAACAATCGTAATAAACGAACAATAAAAGAATACAGAACCGCTAAGCAAGGAGAAAGGACGGCCTTATATGGCGTTCGTTTATAAAACAGCGGACAGGCTGTGTAAAGGCAGCTTCACAAAAAAACAGATCCTTAACAAATTGTTATTGGTATAGTTTCCCTCAATTTAAAAAGGTTTTCTTTTCTTCTTAATAAAAATTTAAAAGCAGTACTTCGCCGCTGCGAAGCGCAGTGATTTGGCTCTATATATATATATATATATATATATATATATATATATATGTAGATATGTGTATATATATATATATCTGAATGTATGCATGTATATATGTATGTCTATATATATATATGTAGATATGTATATATATGTAGATATGTAAATATGTATATGTATATATGTGTCATATATATATATATATATATGTGTGTGTGTGTGTGTATGTATGTATGTATGTATGTATGTGTGTGTGTATATATATATATATATATATATATATATATATATATATATATATATATATATATATGTATGTGTATGTATGTATATGTATATATGTATATGTGTGTGTGTATGTATGTGTGTATATGTATGTGTATATATATGTTGATATGTGTATATGTAGATATGTATATATATGTGTTTATGTATATATATGTTTACGTAACCTCTTTAACACACTACTTCTCCGCTGCGAAGTGCAGGTATTTTGCTAGTAGCTAATAAAACATAAGGAGAATTCAAATAATAATAATAGTATATTTTATTTATATTGCACCTTTTTAAAAATACCCAAAATGAAGCAGGCCACTTCCTAATGTGTCTCTCACACTTCTCATTGGTGACTGTAAATACAAACTTTTATAGTCTATGTAGTGAAAAACTGTTTGGTAGACCAAATGGAATTTTCACAGCTATTTTAAATTTAAGTGTCTGGAAAAGGAAATTCTTGAAAGGATGTTCAGAATATTTGTCAAAAGGCTAGCCAAAGTTTGAAGGAAACCAAACCATCAAAACCAAAAGAAAACTCTGAGGCAAAAGCCACTTGTTACCCAAAATTTGTCCTCAAAAATAATGTGTTTTTTGGAGGAGCGTTAGTCCTAAACTAATAAAATGTCTTTTGTTTGGTTTGAATAAAAATGTGGACAGTCACCGTCTTTCATAATGGTGGCATGAGGTGACTAAGTTACATAATATCAACAGATGACATTACAAATAACTGTATGGTGCCTATAAAAATAGTATAAAAAATGGTGACCTTCCTTGGCAGGAAAAGCAAACCACAAAATGTGAAAATGATGACATCACAAAAATAACTAAGCATATGTTTTAATTCAAATAAAAAAAAAAAACAGCACATCAAATAATTATAGAAAATAAATCTGGGTGATGCCAAACCTTGCATCTAAAGTTACTCAACAAGCAAGGATTTGTAAAGAATGATTTCTTCAAAGCATGGTGATGTTTTGCAAAGTTTTTAGGAGCAGCAGGAAGCACCATGTGATGGAAAAAGCCCTAGAAACCTGAAAAAGGAAATTAAATGGCACAACAAAATAATGCTCACAATTGCTTGCTTCACCCCTGAGTTTTTACACTAAATGTGGACAATTGCCTAAATCAACTAGCTTCTAAATGAACAATTAAACACCACAGCATCAAAAAGGTGAAAGAATAAATGCTTCTTAAACAAACAAAGTAAACAGGACTCCTTACATGTGAACAAAAATGCACAGGCTGAGAAAGAAAAAGAGCTTCAAAATAACTAATAATAACTAAAAATTAAGTGGAAAGATTCTGACTACACCAACAAGATTAAAAGAGATGACAACCTGACAATGCTTCAAGGCCAGCAAATTTTGTGTCCCAAAATGGCTGCCAAGTTGAAGTGACCAACCTCCATGATATCGTGATGTAGTGGTCATCTTGGACTCCTGGGGGGTATTTTTCGTACGTGGATTACTCGCTTAGCCGGATGTAATTGTTGATGATTTGGCCTGATCCTGGATCTGTCAGTTTTTTGAAACTCTTGCTGGAAGTGTTGTCATAGCAACACATCCAAATCCGCAAACCTGCTCGGAGCAGGTTTGTTCTGCGTAAACAAGGATTAGTTTACACACGTGATCAGTGACGGTGTGGAAGTCATCCAGTCAGGGCTTCGCCGTTCATGAATGAGCGACCAATTGATATTGGTGCGCAAATTATACGAAGAGAATTTCATATAAAGAGGGTTTTGCGCGATCGGCAAGATCCTTTATTGCCCCCGGAGGAAATTCTGTACGAAAGATACCGTTTTAGCCGAGGGGGAATATTGTACCTCAAAGATTTATTAGCTCCGTATATTCGAAGTCAAACTCGGCGAAGTTGGGCTCTCACAACCACACAGACAGTAGGCATTGCTTTGAGGTTTCTTGCAAGCGGCACTTTTTTATATACTGTAGGCGATGCGGAAAATCTATCGAAAAGTGCAGTTTGCCAGGCAATTCGTGAAGTCTGTTTGGCTCTGAAACATTTCCTTCAGGTTTTCATTGTGTTTCCTGGACACCTGCATGTGCAGACAATAAAAGAGGCGTTTCATGCCATTGCAGGTAGGTAATACACAGGCTAAAACACCCACAGTTCCATAAAGAATCTCAATCAGCCTAACATTCTCATTACCAGGATTTCCAAATGTGATTGGGGCACATGGGACTGATCAGAGTGGAGTTTGATCAAACATTATTTGGAAAATGTACCTCTCCTCCTGATGAATAATCAGACACAGTGCCTTCATCAAATATTTGAGCTTCGTTAATATCTCGTTGGTCAGACACAGGTTCAAGGGATATGACATTCCCTGCAACTGACCCAACAAAAAAGAGGGCTATATGGAACATACCTATAGCGCACATGGAGGACAAATATGCAATGACCATCCTTTACCTGAAATGAAATGACCACTGCATCCTGCCACTGGTTCTGAGGAGGAGCTTCCCCCTGGAATGCCCTCAGAAACAGGGCGATGGGCATTTTGCTGGAGAGCCAACTCTTCTGCAGGGGTTAGGTCTGGACCGCGTGGACCTCCACCTGTTTTTTGCTTGTCTGCCTCCTTATTAGCTTTAAAAATTAATGTTTTTTATATTATATATGATTCTTTATGTCAACAATTCTTTAAATAGTTATATACCAATATTTACCAGTTTGAAGTATATTCTTGTACTTCACTTTAACCTGTTCCCATGTTGTCCTTGTGCTCACGTTTGATCTGGAATTATGACATATTAAATAATAATTAATCTGACACATAGGAAATGAAACGCTGCATTCAGTAAGTACAATGTACACTACTTAGCGTTTAATTTTTTCGGCCACTTTTTGCCAGCTGTCTTTTCTGGTCTGTGCTGCTTTTGCAGTGTTACCCCTTGTGTATATTAAATCTTGAAATTCTTCGTGTCCTTCGAATAAAAGGTCTTGCGTCGCGTGTGTGAAAAAAAAATGCGCCCGTTCTTTCGTCATTTTGTTGCAGCCTATCAAAGACTTGCTGATCATGTTTTCTAGACTCAATATATATGGGCTTTTCACTCAGCACGGGCACGCGCATTCATCTCGTATGATTAGATCCAGCTACACTAATCTAATACATAGCTGCGTTTGAAAAACCGACTTATCTGGATGAGTTTCACTGGCATTAACTCATTCAAGATGAGGCACCTGATCTCGGATGGTTTAAGCGACGTACGAAAAATACCCCCCTGGCAACAGTGGTGGATTACCAGTAAACAAAGTAAAAGGTTAGCCAGAGAAAAATTTTTGCAAAAGACACAAAACAGCACTGAATATTCTTACCTGTCTGACATCAGGTGCCAAGGATGTTTGCTCCATCGAGAATACAAAATCACATAAACTAAAATCATGGAATAGACAGCCTTTTCAATGGTGTCATTGGGATCACAAGAGGGCAGGTTTAGAGGCCAAGACATGGGTAGGCTAGTTTCGAGGACCATGACATGATTCTTAAATGGCAAAACATGTCTGGGTACAACCTGTTAAAATATTTGTGATAAATAGTAGTGAAATCTGCAAAGACTACATCCACCTGGGCTTCTTCCTAAAACATTTGTATTTTAGGAAAATCTTTTTTCGCTCTTTTGAGAATTTTTTTGTATTTATATATTTTTTAATGATTCTTCATTTTATAAAGATTCATTGTTGCCCTTTGTTCACAAGTCAGGGGTTTGTGGAAATCCTCTCCCTTGTAGGGAGGGATGTTTGAGAAATTTTAAACTTTTTAAGCCAGTTCTTCATTTGTAGGCCATTCTTAGTTGTTGGGGACTGGCTGACTTGGGGTGAGCTTCTTCTGGGCTGGCCAGGGAAAGACCTGGCTTACAATCATGTTCAGAAGGAGTTTGGAGCCTCCGAGAGACCCAGAGAGTAACTCCAAATCGTGACAGCTGAAGGGCCAGTAGTTCTGACAGAATTATATTTTACAAATGTTTTTAAATAAAAATGTTTTTTTTTAATATTTCAGTCTGGTTTTATGATGCACCACAGCACAGAATCTGTACTTTTAAGTGTCATAAATGATTTCTTATTAATGAGTGACTCTAGGGATACTGCTCTCGTTTTGCTGTTAGATCTGACTGCAGCATTTCGTACAGTTGGCCATGGCTTCCTTATTGACCATCTTGAGCAGTATGTGGGTATACAAGGAGCTGCTTTGAAATGCTTCAGGTCATGTCTCACAGGGAGAAGCTTTTCAGACAGCCTGGGTAATCTCTCCTCAGCCCCTATCACCTGAGGGGTCCCTCAATAATCTATTTTGGTGCCTATTCTTTTTTACTGTACATGTTGCCCTTAGGATCCATTTTAAAATAAAACACAATACTTCTTTCATTGCTGCACAGATGATACATGGATATATCTTCGACTGAAACTGAGCAAAACTAATTCTCTTAAACCTTTATTGGAACGTCTAAAAGACATTAAAATGTGGATGTAACCAAATTTTCTTAGTTTAAATGACAAAAAAATCAGATTGTGTGTTTTGGACCTTCTGATCTTTCTGTACTAGTTCTCCTGCAATTAATCTTGGCCCTTTGACAACCTACTGTGAACCCTGTAAAAGTCTAGGTGTGATTTCTGATAATGCCCTCAAATTTTATAAACAAATTATCTCCATTGTTAAAGCCTGTTTCTGTTAGCTCAGTGTGTTAGCTAAGGTCAAGCCCTTTCCTTCTGTACAGGATTTTGAAACACTAATTCATGCTTTTGGTCTCTTCTTGGCTTGACTTTTACAATTCACTTTATGTTGGAATTAATCCGTCATCGTCTTCAGCTAGACCAGAACACTGCTGCCAAGCTTCTAATAGGCACATAAAAACAGAGTCATATCCCTTTGTCTTCACTGGCTTCCTGTTCGCTACATGACTGAATTTAAATTTTTACTGTTTGTTTTTAAGTCTTTGAATTGCTTAGCCCTTTTTTATCTTACTGACCTCTTACTCACCTTCACGATCACAGAGGTCATCTGACCAGAAGCTATTCGTCAAGCCGAGTTTCAGACTTAAGCATTGAGGGGAACGTGCTTTTGCAGTAGCTGTCCATAAGCTTTGGAATAGTCTGCCTTTTTATATTAGGTCAGCACCAACTTTGGTCACTTTTAAATCCCACTTTTGCCTTAGCTTTTTAAACTTGTACGTGAGTATTTATTTTTGGTGTACTTATTTACTGTATTTATATATATATATATATATATATATATTTATATGGTTGAAATAGTTTACTGTCAAATAATTGCAAAGAGTACGCAACACGTGTTTCGCCCTCATTCTGGGCTCATCAGGCGTACACACTCCACTGCACTCCCTCTCGGGAATCGAACCTCGGACGTCAGCGCCAGAGGCGATGCCCCTAACATTGCGCCACGGCGTGTGGTTCGTTTATTTGACAGCATGTAGATTGGTGTAATTACATTCACGGCATTCGAAGTCTGTGTCACAATCTGATTGTATGGGTGGTTACCTACCAGGTAACACTTGTGGTTGGCCAGCAATCTGCTAACATCTGCCACGGTGCCCTCAGTTTGTGATATATATATAATATACACATTGGTGTATTCGTGGAAACTGTACAGCACTTTGGCTGACTTCTGTTACATTAAATATGCTCTATAAATAAAATTGACTTGATTTGACTTAAAAGTAGAAAAACCTATCAAAAGTAAATTAAATTCAAAAGTAAAACACAACAAACTAACCAATTCAGCCAAAAACAAAATCTATCCACGCATTTTCTAACCGTCATAATCCAATTTTATGGTTGTAGGTCCAGGCAGCATCCAAGTGTAAGCCAGGAGTTGTTCCTTGACGGGTCATACTGTATGTATCACAGTGTACATGGAAGCACACAGCCCCGCTCACTTGCTCCCTGACCAGTTTAGAATTGTTAATCACCCTATCCTGAACAACTTTACAGTGGGTGGAAAACCACAAAATTCAAAAACAGGTCCAGAATTTGAACTCGGCCTACTGGAACTTTGAGGCAGCTGTACGATCTACTGGGATACCTTGCTAAAGACAAAAGAAGACATAGAAAAATTGAGTTATGAAGAAAAATAACAAAATGGTGAAAGGTTAGAAAAAATCTCTTTAAAAAATATAGTGTGTTTTTTCCCAGTCATGCAATGCATATTTTTCATTGAGCCTTCTAAGGTACCATTAATGTATTTATTTATTTATTTGGGATCCCATCTCATTTTTATTATGTTAAACCACCTAATCATTTCACAGCTCTACAAAGGTCATGTAGTTACTGTGCACACAATGGTTAATAATCCACAGGTTATGATAGTCTAAATGACATAAAGGATGACCTTTGTACATGCATTACACAATTAAAATATGTTTCATAATCAGTGGCCAATACATTTTAAGTTTGACAATAAACACAAGAAATAACAATAAAAGGAAAAAAGAATTTTCTGTGTCTAGTTCTCCTAGCTAATATCTTTGTAATATTTTTTTCAGTCTGGAAAAAGTGTCCACTTCAATAATAGTGAACTTTTCACATCAAATGCTGTGTTTTATTCAATATAAATGTAGAATTGAAAACCTTTTTTTTTAAAGTTTAATGTTATAGAATGCATGCTTGTTCTGTTCTTTAAAGGAAATAGAGAATGCTCTATTTTGAGATAGCTGTGGAAAGAATCTATTCAAGCCTGTTAAATGAATTCCACAAAAATCTTAGGAATGCAGGAACCTTTTAAATGGATCTTGAATCAGCTGAATTATTACAGAGGGATGATCACATGCCATTCTTAAAACCAATGAAGACCTAAGGAAGTATAAAGATAAAATAGGTTTTATTATAGGGATGTTTAAACACAACAGAGAGAACACAAAGTACAACAAAAGAATAAAAACAACAAATGACCTAATGCGTCTTTATACAGGTTTCTACTTTTATATTATTCTTGAGCTTACTTGTAGTACTAGGGTGTTGTTGAGCTTACTTGGAAATTCTGTTTCATTTTAGTTAGTCTTCATGCTATATTTTTAGTTTAGCTTGATATATTTTGATATATACTGTATATTTTAAACATGGGCATAGTGAATGTTTTACAGATATTGATCAAATGGAATATACAGCAAAGAATAAGGGTGTGACACCATTACTGTTTGTTCCTTTAGAGAGGAGGAGGTGAACTGCCCAGAAGAAAGCTGATCTCAGTTCTGCTACATCCATGCAAGCCCCACTAATTCCAGGCTGATCCTTATATATGCAAACCTATAAATGGAAGTTGTCGTTCATTCATTACTGGACAATCTTCCCACTAGGACTGAGTTCTGCCTCTTGGGCATTTTGTTTCAGTCGTAGCTAGACACTATCTCATTGTTATTGCACATTTGTGAAGCTTCTTTACTCCTTAAATTGAGTATCGTCCGGGATCCCAACCACAATTCGGACTTTGTTTGTTCTGGGTTTGTATGGTTAAAGAGATATCATGGAGTTTAGTTTTGTGTCAGAATCAGACAGAACTGTAGACTTAATGGGTTTGGCTATAATGCTTGTTTAATGTTAGTAGAAACCTAGAACCATACTGAATATTAAGAACTTTATGAGAGGCTTATATTTTTATATCAATTGAGCTAAACAAACTGCTTTTGGATGCAAATTATGTATTCAAATAAATTAAAACAAAAATAGCTGAAGAAACTTAATTCAGCAAAAAGAAAAGGAGAAAAATAACTTTGTCTCCACTGCTCAATTCACTTTTCTACATTCCTACCTTTTCACTTAGTCATTCAGCACGTGGTATGAGGTGGAGTGAATTAGCAAATTTCCTGAACAACTGTATGTCATTTAGCCTTGTAGGCACGGCAGTTTCAATGAACAAATGAACTTGGGTTGCTTCAAGTTTTCTATGTTCTGGCCTTTGCAGACATAGTGTTAATGGCTGTTGTCTTGCAGTATGTGAACCCGGAGTTGCATTTGTACTCTGATTGTTGCCAGTTTTCAACCTTTCATTTTGCTCAGAAATAGGTCACAGTGTAATTTGTGATGACAGCGTAGGTGATTTTTTTTAGAAGATTTATGGTTTTTTTTACCTTTAATCTGTGGAGCTCACAACATATCCTGCTCTAAGACAATGTGCTCACAAAAAAATTATATTTTTATTTCCCTACCTTTTGCTACCTTGATTAGGGCCTTGCTTGTCTGGTAATAACACTTGATGACTACAGAGTCACTAAACGTGATTTATTTATACAATATTTAAATAGATATAACAGTTTGAAATCACTTTTTTTTCTAACCCCTATATATAATGTTTTTTTTTATCTTAAGGAGGGACTATGTAATCTAATTCCAGTTTTATACCATTAGTATTAGGTTCGTCCCTTTATCACTGGCAGCTAGTATTGTTATTTTTTCCTAACATTTATTAAATTGTCATTAAGATCTATAACACATGGATAAAAAAGCCAATAAAAGGCAAAAACACTGCAATTAAACTAAAATAGCATATTATATTGGTTTCATTTGTCTTATTAATTAATCACTACTGAAAAGTCTTATCATAGTACTGTTTAGTCCATTCTTAGTTTAAATATTTCAGTTTGTATAGTATGTACTTCAGTTGTCATGTACTTTTAATGACTTGCCAATTTGAGGTTCTGTTTAAGCTCAAAATTCTGAATAATGTCTTGCCTGCCTCTATATATCAAAAGTACCTGATCTGTGACATGATGAAGGAATAATTGTAGTCCAAAAACCTTTAAGTAGAAAAGAAACAGCTGGTTTCAAAATACTACAATGCAGAGTCTTGATAATACTTTGTGTCCCAATACTAGAAACTGCAACAGATTTTTAATCCCATAAGCTCTTATTCATTAACAGAGTGCTAATGGATGGATACTTTATAGGTTTTTACATTAACAAGGCCAACAATATTTGTTTATAATAATCTTAACATCATGGAGTTTTTTTTATTTGGCAATATAAAATGCAGTTTCTGGAGGGAATGTTGTTTATTTCTTAAAATGTATATGAGCTTCTGCATTGAGCACACTCTGAGGGTGAAGAACAAATCAAGTACTGACCTTCAATTTACAGAGGCACAGCATTCAATAACACAACTTTTTCAAACCTAGTTCAGGGCCATGCAGGGGCAATGTCTACCCTGATAAGTCAGGAAATAGCCTGGGATAGGGTAGCAATTCATCGCAGGTCTCCCTTGGACCTACACCTACACAAATCTATGCAGAAATGAGACCATGAAAACTCCACAAAGAGATTATTCAGGATTTGAGCCCAGGGAGAGGGATTTATAAAGCAGTAGTTTCTAACTTTTGTGTAAAATCTACCCTTAATAAGTGTCCAGCAGTGTTGAATTTTAAAGTTAAAGCTGGGAAATTCCTTTCATAATTTTAAGCACTTTGATCAAATATGGTGACATAAAAAGATGACGTTGAGAGATGAAGCTGTAACAAAGGAAAAGACCAAGCAAAGCAGCAATTGTATTGAAATAATTTAAAGCGTTAGGAGCACGTTGATTCACTGGATTGTAAGAATGCAATTATGATAAACCTTGGCTTTGAAAAGTTGTTGAGGACTGCAGCAACAGTGGATAGCTGTCTCATTACATTTTGCTAGTTAAAAGAAGTACACTGAATTTATTGTGACAAAAAATAGATATCAGCATTTCTGGGGCTGTGCTGTGAGGATCCTGTGTTTTACAGAATATATTGATGTGGAATGCAATGAAAGTGCCAGGTTGATACCATGAGTAGTCCATGGACTCATACAACATATGAGCTCAAACAATTTTTATTTTTTATTAATATAAAGTTACCATATATGTATTTTTTTCCATGCGAATATCAATTGAGATATAACTCTGGCCAAGCAATTGAACTGAGCTAGACTGTAGGGATATTTCTTGAACATATGTTTAATAAACCGTTTTTTTCCTTATATTTATACAGTATAAACAAATAAGTGAATACATGTAAATATGTGCATAAAAGAAAATGGGTATGTTATGTTGATAACTTAAGGTTGAATGTTCACAAAAAATTACTTTGAATTATTGTAACAGTAGATAAACAGTAACTACAATTGATTCATTTAACCTATTTGTTGTGTTTAATTTAATTTGACTGTCTTAGATGTGCATCCCGCCAATAAATTTATCCCATGTTCTAAATAATGAGTCAGTTTAATGGTGGGAGAGCTACAACTCTCAACTCTTTCAGTCTTTCCTCATAGCTCCTGCCTCTATAGTCGTGGAATCGACCTAGTTGTTCTCCTCTGGACTTTCTGTAGCACTGTTGTGTCTTTTTTGTAATATGGAGAATAAAACTCTACACTGTACTCCAGAAGATGCCTCACTAGTAAGTATAATTTCCCTTGACAACTCGTGATATATAACCTAACATCCCATTAGCTTTCTTGACCGCTTCTGTATACTGTCTAGATGTAGATAGTGATGAGTCTACTATGCCTCCTAGGTCCTTCTTAGGTTCCAGACCTCCCATTGTGTGTTCAAATCTAAAATGTCGACTTCCTGTGTGTAATGCATTAGGATTACTTACATCATATGTTATCTACTACAATTGTGTCCAAGCCTGTATGCTGTCCCAGTTCCTCTGTATAAGTTTAGCTAATTCTACATTATCTGCCCTTCCACTTAATTTGGTATCAGCAGCTTATTGATTATTATATCATGTCCAGATTGTTTATGTTTATTAAAAAGAACAGTGACCCTGCACTGCTTCCAGAGGGATGTCACTTTTAACACTACCCAATTTTACAAAAGTTCTATACTTTGTATATTTGAGCCAATTTTGTACCCACCATGACAGCACCCTGAATTCACACTTCTTTTAGTTTGATCACTAACTTTTCACGTGATACCTTATCAAAAAGTCTTCTGAAAATCAAGCTAAA
Source organism: Erpetoichthys calabaricus (assembly GCF_900747795.2). Taxonomy (NCBI): domain Eukaryota; kingdom Metazoa; phylum Chordata; class Cladistia; order Polypteriformes; family Polypteridae; genus Erpetoichthys; species Erpetoichthys calabaricus. The sequence goes on along the minus strand of NC_041399.2, from coordinate 48,404,536 downwards.
CAATCATAAGCACCTTAAGATGGTGTGGGTCAGCTCCACGATACCAGGTCCTTCTTGGGAGCCTCTTGAACCCACTACCACTGATAACGTACCCGAGGGATGAGCCAGTGGATGATGACACAACACATAAACAAAGCAGGGGGTAGGTGAAACAGTTCCAGTGCTTTTATTATAGCAATCAAAATCAAACGGTGTCCTAATAAATAGTGCAGTAGTCAAAAATCCATAGTAAATAAATAATCCCTAAATACAGGGTGAAGGTTAAAACTTTCAGTAAATAAATCCATTAAAATCACAGGTTAAAACCAGAGACAGTCCATGAAAAAAATGGGTCCCTGTGCTTCCTTATCAAATGCAGCATCTTCTCCTTCTGCAAGGTCCGGACAGGTGCAGTCAAGCTTCAAAGGCCTGCTCAGGTCCCCATTGTCCCCATTCAGCAATCTTGGGGCAACATGATGAGCCACACACGTCTCCCACCAACAGTCCTTTGGTGTCCATAGGAACACCGCATATCGGACCACTTCTATCCCCTGGCAAAAACTCAGTAGGAGAGCCTCTTCCCCAGCTTCTAGAGCTCTGAGACTCTCTTCCAAACACTTGCCTCACTCAGTTCAGCATGGGTGTTCTCTCTATCTCCATGTCTACCTTTTTTTTCATTTCTTATGCTAGCTGTCCCTCATATGCCTCTGTGGGTTCAGCACCTCAATCACACAGTGCAGAAAGCAGATGAAGCAATTGAGACAGACCGCACCCTCACGTGCAGAAGTGCCTTGCTCCATTTACTCCACCAACCTTCTGCAGCTGCGTGAACATGCACACCAATGGAGATCAAGCCAGCCATTCAATTATTTATTTAAGAATCAGCAACCCTTTTTTGAGCCGCAGACCCACTATACCATACAACTCTCTCATTGTATACTTTTCTTGCTTCCTCATAAAATTTCAGTATATTATTTCAACCTCCTTCGTGTTACCCTTCTCTCTTGCAGGCAAGTCTATTGTCTCTTCTTCCTTCAGTCGTCTTTTTTTCTTTTCTCATGCCATCTCTCTCTCATTTGCCTTTGTGGGTGCAGAGCCTCAATCACATACTGCAGGAAGCCGATGAAGCAATTGAGACAGACCGCACCCTCATGAGCAGGTGTGCTTTGCTCCGTTTACTCCACCAACATTCAGCAACTGCGTGAGCACGCACACCCATGGAGATCGAGCCAGCCATACAATTATTTATTTAAGAATCAGCCACCCTATTCTGAGCCGTGGACCCACTATACCACACAACTCTCTTATCGTATGCTTTTCTTGCTTCTTCATAGAATTTCAGTATATTAGTGAAACATGACCTTCCATGTATGAACCCATGTTTACCATTTGCTAATTCTCCTGTTCTAGACAGGATCCTTCCCTTAATAATTGCTTCCGTTAACTTACCTGTGATGTACATTAAGATTACTGGCCTATTTACTTGAATTTGCCCAAACATCCTTTTTATACAATGGATTAATATTAGCTAGCTTTCAGAATTTAGGAATTTCCCTAGTGTGCAGAGATTTTCTAAAAATATGTGTTTATGTATGTACTCACTAACTTCCTTAAGCACTCAAGGATAAATATTACCTGGTCCTAAATATTTGTTAGATTTCAGCCTTTTTAATCTAAGCAGTACTTCTCCCTCTGCAATTTGCAAATCACTTACTATCTCCTTAGTAGTTCCTGTTACTTTTGGGAGGTTATCGACTTCTTCACCTGTATAAAATTTTAAAAAATGCAAGTTCAAAACATTTGCTCTTTCAATGTTGGTATATTATAGCTCATTTTTACCATTCCTAATACTCTTCACCTCCTCCTTGACTGTTCTTTTACTACTAAAAAATTGAAAGAATTTCTTTGGATCGTTTTCTACCTTTCTATCATATTTCTCTCCAACAGCCTTTTAGCCTTTCTAATATCTTTTTTCTCTGCTGCTGCCATGCACTCACATGCTCTACGGTTAGCAATGAAGTTATTAGTCTTATATACTGTACCTTATACAGCAGTTTATTTCTTTGTAACTTATTTTTTAAATCCTTATTTATCCCCACAGAGTTCTCTTTAATTTCTTAGTGCCTTGCAATAAACTTGTCCTGCATAATATATATATACAGTGTGTGTGTGTATATATATATATATATATATATATATATATATATAATATTGTGAGGGATGGCTGGCCAAATATTCCGGTCCACACCTCCAAGCCGCTAGATGGAGCTCTCCCAACAACATGGAAGTGCCCCAAATTCCAGCACGGCCATATGGACATTGTAGTTTTTATAAACAGCCTTGCTGGATACCATGGGGACCACTAGGAGCCGCTGGAGGGAGGCTCACAGAGTGCTATGTGCCCTATAACCCAGAAGTGCGTCATGAACACATGACCAGAAGGAACGATGTGCTTCCAGGGTGAAGAACTGGAGTTTTTATATGACCTGGAAGTGTTCCTAGTCACGTGGGCAGAGAGGGCGAAACACTTCCAGGTCAAAGACTATAAAAGGACTATGGGAAATCCCAGACATCGAGCTGAGCTGGGTGGAAGGGTGGCAATGCATCTGGGAGTGAGGAGGATTATTGATTTATTGTTTATTGTGTTTATTTGAAGATTGTGGAGAAGAGGGTGCTTTGTGCACGTTTTGTCCTAATAAATATAATATTTGGACCTTTACCTGGTGTCTAACGTGTGGTCTGAGGGTTCAAGGGGACGACAGTGCCTCAATCTTTCACAATATATATATAGTGGAACCTCGGTTCACGACCATAATTCGTTCCAAAACTCTGGTCGTAACCCGATTTGGTCGTGAACTGAAGTATTTTCCCCCATAGGATTGTATGTAAATACAATTAATCCATTCCAGACCATACAAACTGTATGTAAATATATATATTTGTTAAGTTTTTAAGCACAAATATAGTTAATTAAACCATAGAATGCACAGCATAATAGTAAACTAAATGTAAAAACATTGAATAACACTGAGAAAACCTTGAACTACAGAGAAAACTAACACTGCAATAGTTCGTGCTATAGCGCTAACAACCGCGGGCTATAAACACTTTTTTTTAATGAGTTTTAAGCACAGAGAAAAAAACGAACATTTGAAAAAATCCGTAATTTAATAAACCACCAAGAAAATTAACATTGCAACAATGCACGCTACAAACCGATTGCTGTAAACAGAAGTGAAAACAAAAACAAGTCCAGTGCATTCTTTAACTGCCTTCTCTACCTTATGCGTCCATCCCTCTCTCTCGCTCACTCGCCTGTGTGTGTGTCTCTCTCGCGCTGCCTGCGTGTGTGTGTGTGTGTGTGTCTCTCGCACCTGTGTGTGTGTGTCTCTCTCTCTCATGTGTCTCGCTCGCTCTCTCTTGCTCACTGCACAGGAAATGCACAGGGAGAGACTGAACATGTACAAACCGAAAGGGAAACTGGCTTGTTCGTATACCGAGTGTGTGGTCGTGAACAGATGCAAAAGTTTGGCGAACTTTTTGGTCGTAAACCGATTTGTACATGTTCCAAGACGTTTGTAAACCGAGGTTCCACTGTACAGTATATATATATATATATATATATATACAGTATATGTAAGACGGCAATCGGAAGGTTGCCGGTTCGAATCCCGTAAATGCCAATAGGGACTCTGCTCTGTTGGGCCCTTCAGCAAGGTCCTTAACCTGCAATTGCTGAGCGCTTTGAGTAGTGAGAAAAGCGCTATATAAATGCAAAGAATTATTATTATTATTATTATTACTTGTAAACCTGTTCCACATCTCCTCATCTGTCTCTACACTTAAAAGCTTTTCCCAATTAATATTACTTGGGCTTTGTTGCATTTGATCAAAATTTGCCATTTAAATTTTACTTTTTTATTGTTTAAAGATGCACTCTGCTGACTGTGAAATCTATCCCCTGCTACTGTGTAAAGGGTCTGTTCAGATTACCTGAAATCCAGAGAAGAGCTGCTAACATACTCTGGTACAGGAGTGGGCAGGAGGCTTCCTGACTGCCTAGGATCTTTAAAGCGAGCTGGGGACTGAAGTTGTTTTTGGTTTATAGCTGCCAAAAAGCAGTACAACATGGAAGTCGAAAACCTCGGCTGAGTACATTCTGTGACTGTAAAGTATAAGTCTGGTATTATTCTAATTATTTCTTCACAGTTATGGTGTATATTAAAATTGCCAAATAAAAAATACATCCACTGTGAAGCAGCAAAGATTTTGATTTAAGAAAAAAATGCTTTCTGCATTTATGAAGCATTCTTGTGATAGTGAAAGGAAACTAGAAATAATTATTTTTTGACCGATTCTTGGGTGAACTATTTCCTGTTCACTTGTCTACTCACAGCTGCCATAGGGAGTGGAGTAAAATAAGGAAGTCGATGAGCATGAAACCAAACATGTGTCTAAAGCTGTTGGGAGCTATTTTATTTTGCCAAGAAAATGGTTAGAAAATGTACATATCTAGGGTGTAAACAAAAACTAAAAAAAAAACATTTACAGTTTCCTTCATCCTCCTTATGGTAATCACGATACCTTAAAGTTATGGCTTGTAGCATTTAGTATGGATGTAAACACTCAAATGGAGTTCCTACTGAAAGTGGACTTGAAAATTTGTAATTCTAATTTCTCTGTGGACCAGCCCGAAGAGAAAAAGAAAACATGTTCCTGATAACCCATCATTGAAGTCAACAGCAGTTCCAAACATTTCAAGTGAAAAACAATGTCAATGTTGTTTACTGGCAAAGTGAATACTGTGTAGGTGAGTAGCTCTTACTGTATGTAAGGCAGAACAATCGTTATTGGTACTGCTTCAAAAATGTAGCATCATGGGTTTGAGTCATGTGCCTAATCATTGTCTGTGTAAAACATAATAATAGTAATCCCCATACAGTTTCTCGGAATCTCTCACACATCAATGCCGAGTAGACATTTAACACTGCAAAAAATAAGATCATTAAAGAAACTGGCTCTAGTGAAAGTTGTCCATTTGGTCTTTAGGTTTCAATTGTGTCTTCCATCTTAAATTTGGAAAGTTAAAATATGCCTCTAGAACTCCATGATTGATGATAGCTGAAAATATGTCTTAATCAGTAACATTCATTTCCCGACACATTTAAATTTTCCAGTGGTGGAAGCAGCACACCCAAGTTTCCTGCAACAGTGGCACTCTTCCTCAATTGCCATTACTTCACATTTTCCACAGTGTTCTTTGCATCATTGTAACTTCCAGTTCAATATTTTGACTTTGGTCTTTTTGTCTCTCTAGTTCTGCTCTCCTATCTGTTCTTTCCTCTTTGATCTGTTGGAGCTCCTCATCAGTATATATACGGTTCAGCAATTATATAAAACATATCCTTGTTTGCATAGTCGGACATGTTACCTTTTTAAAAAGATAGGTAAATGTGCTAACCAAGTAATCCATTTTTAAAATGAAAATGGTATGCCTGGTATTTACAAAACGAACTTGAGGAACCATGCCCCCCAGAAGGGGTGAAAGGTTATGCAGTGCAAGAAGGTGAAGGCGAGAACAGGTGCAGAGAGATTTTTTTTTAATGGCCAAATCTCACAAATCGCTTGTTTCCTTTTTTTATCCACCTTAATAAAACGATGTGTCTTTGTTTATGTCTGTCCGGTTGCAATGTAATTCCAAAAGATGGAGCAACAGAAACATTTTCAGTATTAAAATACATTGCATTTGTCATTCCAATATATGTCGCATCACAAACATTAACACAGCTTTTACAAATCCCATACCAAATGGCAAAAAACAGAAACTTATGCAGTGCATAGTGTATTGAAAACCTTAATGCTGAGGTCTATGCTGATAGATTTAAACTGATTTTACACAGGTTGCACCGCTAGTTACTTTCTGAAGCAACTTGGATACACTGTTTTATATTTGTACATTCTCAAAACATGGATTAATATCCTATAACATTCTTACCATAAAAAATGGACATATTTGGTAAGATAAAAGGTTTTTTTTTTTATGTTTTAGACCCATGTACACTCAAGCCCTATTGTAAGCTGGTGTTTTTTAAATTTATAAAAAAAAAGAGGTTCACTTTAGAACACAATTTTATGTGGCAAATTAATATATACAATGATTTTGAAGAAATAACTTCAATTTGAAAATTATCAGACTTATTATACTTTAAGAGATTATGAGAAGGATTAACCTGGCTTCCTAAAGTCCAGTAGAAGGACGATGCCATGCAAGCAAGAGGAATATGTGGCCAACAGAAAATAAGAAAGGGTTAATTACCTCTTGAAACAATGGGGAATAAAAAATGGCCTTCAGTTTGCCACAGATTTTAGTCTTTGGCACACCCTTCAAATATGCCTGTGCTGAACATATACTTTGTCTGTTGTAAGAAAATCAACACAGTTTAATTCTGGTCAACAGGGGTGTTCAGGTTCTCTTAATGTTTAAGGCTGGTGTATTCTTGCTAATGGAAAGTCAAAATAAAAAAAATAATTAAAGAAAATCATTTATATTAGTGCTTCCAATCCTTTATATGTGTGACAATAACATGCATCTTTAAAAAGCTATATGCAAATGTTATGGTGACTTTGCTTGTATATTTTGAGGTAGCATTTATTTCCCTTTGCTTTTTTGTAAAACATGAACAGTGCATATAAACTAGCTAAAAGGCTGCCCCGCATAAAACGTACAACTGATAGATATGTTATCCATCCATCCATTTTCCAACCTGCTGAATCCGAACACAGGGTCATGGGGGTCTGCTGGAGCCAATCCCAGCCAACACAGGGCACAAGGCAGGAACCAATCCCAGGCAGGGTGCCAACCCACCGCAGGACACACACAAACACACCCACACACCAAGCATACACTAGGGCCAATTTAGAATCGCCAATCCACCTAACCTGCATGTCTTTGGACTGTGGGAGGAAACCGGAGCGCCCGGAGGAAACCCACGCAGACACGGGGAGAACATGCAAACTCCACGCAGGGAGGACCCGGGATGTGAACCCAGGTCTCCCAACTGCAAGGCAGCAGCGCTACCCACTGCGCCACCGTGCCGCCCTAGATATGTTATTTAATGTAAAATCTATTGTAATACAAATGGTCATGTAGGGAGCTGTAAGGACTTTAGGGCTTCAGAAATTAATCTACAGGTATAGCTTAAAGTGTGCATCAAAACAGTTTATTCAAGACAGAATAATTTTGAACTATTAGTTTGTTTCAGTTTTTTCTTTATTAATATCAGTATATGATTTATTTTAAAAGATAAGCATGCCAGTCAGTGGTCTGATCTTGCTCAAATGCATAAGCAATACATTGCAAGTGAAAAAGCAAAATAAGAAACACTGCTAGATATCAATCATGAAAAGAGCATTTTGGATAAGAATTCACTATTCCATACATATATTACTGAATGTAATGCAAATGACAACAACAATTTTAGCAAGATAAAATTGGATATTATCACATTTATAATTTTATTCCCCATAGCAGAATTTTATCTGAGTCTGATTTTCATAAATGTCTGCAAATACTTGATAAAGAGTGGTTTCTCGGGGCCAAATGCATCTGGTATTTTCTACAGACAATGTTTTTGTATGACTGCCAAGAACGCCAGACCGGCAACAATAAGTTTTTATTTAGAAAAGTTTTACTGATAACACACTGTGTTAACCAAGATTATAAAGTTTTAATTTGAAAACATTATATACATTTTCATTGCAAAGATCTTTTCCAGTACATGCATGAAGGCACTGTTAAACCAGAGCTGCACACAAGTGCTCAGTATGGCATTTGCACATTTTCTTCATATTTGATAAGAAACATGGAGATTAGGGTGACCAGTTACACTGATTACTTAACATGATACCACTTGATGTATAGCAGGGTGTGACAAAACCAAAGTAAGGTCCAGCAGAAACTACACACAACTACAAAATAAAGATCATGTTGTGTCCCAATAGCAAAGCATCACACTGAGTTACTTGATTTACCAGGAGAAATTATAGCCTACATTGATCTAACAATTTAATACGACTCCATTAACGTTTAATAAAAGCAGCCATTAGCAAAGTCAATAGTTGACTGAGCAAATGTTTTCAATCTATCTGCATCTTGACTTCATTTTTCCCCCTGTGCTGCTGCTGTTGCTAGTCTGGCTCCACAAAAAATATGTTTGAAATTAAGCAAATGTGGAGAAATACATGCAATAACTGCACACACATTTTACCTTGGATCCCGTGTTAAAATAGGGTTTTGAGATAAAAAATCGCAAGGGAATAAGTAAATTATTTTCCTTAAGTAGAAAGTCAAATCTTTTAGTCAGGCTGCATGATAACTAATCCAAGAATGATAACTGAAAGCGGATGTGTGCAATCACCCACCACTTCTGCAGCACATCTTTGATTTTCTGTATAATATAGGTCTTGCAAAAAAGAGTTACATGATGGATTCCTAAAATACCTGCATAATATGGAAACTCATTCTTTCCATATTGTACAATGATGTATATTTCTTAAGTTACACTCAGCATTTATATAATCAAATATGATAAAACATGTTTCAAATAATACTAATTTATGATAATGCTATAATAATGTGCAATAATGCTAACCTCAAGCATTAGAGACATTAATTGAAAGAGCGCCAAAATGGACATTAATTGTATTAATAAAATTTTTTTTTGTGGCACATAAGATACTTAAATTATATTTTTATTTGCTATATTCTCAATTTTAGCTTTAAGTGAAACTTATCGAAAATGCTAATCCTTCTTTAATGACTTCAGCACTTTTGGCTAAGCTTTGGAAGAGCTCCAACATCACAGCAAACATTGTCTTGGGTTAGGATAGCTATCAGTAGAACTCAATCTTGGCCACATCCCAGGACAGACCTTTAACTAGAAACAGAGATTCTTCAGATCAGTTGGGTGCATCTCTTCAGGGCTTTTTTTTTTTTTACCCAGAATAATGTTTCATGCTCCAAGGCTAATGAAGTCTTCTAATGGTTTCAGAAACATTCCACTTAATAGATTTGCCCTCTCACGCGTCATACTACAGTCAAACTGAGTATATGGGAAATGAGATGTGACCATGTTTATGAGGTACAGATTTACCACTAGCTAATTTCCAAAAATGATACACATTGAAGTCAACATGGCCTAGCATGCAGACTCCATACCCTGCTGACTTTGAAGTATTTTTAGGGCAAATGACAGACTAGCTAACTATTCTCAGATAAAGTGGTCTCTCTGATAATGAAAGTAGGATTCAACAAAGACAAATTTTCATTCAATCAACCAATTTCAGTACATATCTATATGCGCACCTGGGGAGTCGCTGTAACTAACTGTCTTTTGTCTTCCACCTGCAGTTCCAAGAAGACCCATCTGGGGAACTCAGAGGAGACCCCACTGCTTTGTTGAGATGCAGTAAAAGAGGGGCCTGCTCATAGAGAGATGTCTCATTTCAGACCCGGACCTGCTAAAGGATGGAGCACCGGTGTGACATGAAGTGTTGAAGTGCCATCATCTATTGTTGGAGGCTAGATTGGCCTAGTTTTTGTTTTATGTACAGTACAAGCCAAAGTTTTTTTATCTTCTTCAATAAAATAGGGTATCCTAATAGGCTCCAGGCAGCAGTTTGTTTGGACTTCTTGCATCCTTTAGGCAATTACAAGTGGCCTTGTTGGCAGGATTTGTCCAGTACCAAAAATGTCTGACCCAGTGGACCGGAAAGCAATTTTGCAGCATCTTGCTAAGCAGGCAACATAGCTGCTGGTGTAAGCTGGTGCATAGCAAGCTGAGATGGCAGAGGCAGAGGTGTACTGCAAAGCCACTAATGCACAGTACCTAGGACAGGCTTTTACCCATGAATCCCCATGACACCATTTAAACCAATTTTCTGTATTCATCTTCTAGAGGAGTGCATAGTTTAAAGGGTGGCATTCAACTTTTTAGTCCATGTACTTCACGACCACCTAATCTGCCTGGTACTAAGACAGTCCTGGGCCAATATGGAGGGCCTCGTAGAAATCATCAAGTGCCACTGCACCACATTATAGACCAAGAAGCCAAAAGACAAGAGATGCCCCAGGGCCATCCTAGCCCTCAAGCTGGAGCATGTTCCCAGGGAAGAAGGAGAGAACAATCTCTAGTACCTGTCCGCTGCTATCTCTGTGGAGAACCAGGGCACATCGTCACTAACTTACCTAGGCTGGAGGATGCAATGGTCTGTATTGATTCTGTACCTAACCCTCTCATGGCTCCTTATTAAGGTGCAGCTAAATTGAATGGACACACCCCATCCACACCTTGTATGACACTGGCAGCAACACCACCATTGTTGCAAGCCACTCCATCCAGTCATAACAGTATGATAGAAAAGTGCCCAGCTTTACCTGTATTCACATGAGTCCTGAAAATATCCATCTGCATCCTACCAGGTTTGCTCCAATGGGCAGCTCCACAGGATGAGGGTGGTGGTGATGCTGCAGCCTCCTTACGCTGTGATACTGGCCAGAGACTGGTTGCAGAAAAAAAAGGACCTGTTGTGTCTTGGCAACACAGGGAAACACAGCCTGGTCTTGGATGGCACCCCATGGTGATGCGCCATCATGCAAAAGAGCAGGCAAGGGCTTGGCCATCCAGTATGACATGACCATCTTTTGCGTGGAGGGTGGCAACCCGCCAAGTACATCGGTGGTAACTCCTGTGGAGCAGGACGCATTATGGGAGGCCATGCCGGATAAATTGGCCTCACCACAGTTTTGCCATTGCTCCTGGCCCTTGTCCTTTAGATGAGAGCAGTGGAATGATGACTCACTGAAGTCTGCAAGGAATTCTGTAGTTTCTGTTAATGGAAACTAACCAATGACTCCATGCCATTTGGGCTGCATTTTGTGCTCAGTAATGATTTAGTGGATCACTAGGTAAAGAGATGGAGCCAGCTGCTAATCCCATGACCCTAGTGCCATGAGATTTGTGACTTTCCGATCAGCTGCTGCTGTGATTCCCCACTCAGATACAGTGATATAAATACTCCGAGTGGTGCAGTGAGAGTAATATGGAATAAGATGATCTGCTGTGGCAGCCCTTAACGGGAGCAGCGGAAAGATGCAGTGAGAGTTAGAATGCTAAAGCAGTTTTGGTATTTGGAATACTATGTCTATTCCCTGGACCATTATATTGCTGCAGGTTAATTACAATCGGATGCATTACACTAATAAACAATATGCAGTTAGTTTCAGTGTATTTATAAAGCCGCGTCCGGAATGTGGATCTAAGAAAGGAAGGGTGATCACACAGGAACAGTAGCACTGCTTTGACGCTGGGTGCTGCCAGTCTGCAAAACTGAGTGGAGAAATTGCGTACGCCATGGTATGAGGTACCGTGGAAATGTGCGTGGCTTTACGAAAAGTTTAGGTTTTATACATCGCGATTTGTGCGTGAAAATGTTCGTACGCAACATTTCTGTGCGTACGCACCGTTTATACACGAAGCCCCTGGTGAATAGACTGTTTAGACCCCATATTGCCTGTAGTTCTGTCTACCCCAATGACATTGTCATCTATTCCAGCACCAGGTAGGAGCACATACAGCACATTCTGGCCGTCCTCTGCACCATTCTGGTCTGCGGATCAACCCCAGAAAATTTTATTTTGGGTTCACTGAAGCCAAATATTTGTGGTACATAGTGGGCGGAAGGGTTCATCAAGAAACAAACTTGAACTAAGCCTTCTTACTCTGCTGACCCACATTTATCAAAACCTCATTCAGTGCTTTACTGGTCTTGCAGGATTAGTTCATCCATCCATCCATTTTCCAACCCGCTGAATCCAAACAGGGTCACGGGGGTCTGCTGGAGCCTATCCCAGCCAACACAGGGCACAAGGCAGGGAACCAATCCCGGGCAGGGTGCCAACCCACCGCAGGACACACACAAACACACCCACACACCAAGCACACACTAGGGCCAATTTAGAATCGCCAATCCACCTAACCTGCATGTCTTTGGATTGTGGGAGGAAACCGGAGCGCCCGGAGGAAACCCACGCAGACACGGGGAGAATATGCAAACTCCACGCAGGGAGGACCCGGGAATCGAACCCAGGTCCCCAGGTCACCCAACTGCGAGGCAGCAGCGCTACCCACTGCGCCACCGTGCCGCCCAGGATTAGTTCACCATATGGATAAATGTATGATGCTGATCAAGTCAGTCAAACTGACTCCAAAAGAAATCTAATGAATGAGTTTTCAGTATTTAAATTAATTTAAATTCTACTTGTGAAAACTGTATTAAAACTGCATACTTCATTAAAGTAAGAATTTACTAAGGTTAATAGTAAAATCAAACATCTAGTCACATGCTCATAAATGTTGTTCATAGCACTTGCATGTTTTTCATCAAAAAAAAAACTACAGTTTATTTGTCCAGAAGGTGATTTGGAGTGGTCAAAGGTAACAAAAATAAAAATACACTTGAGAAAAAAGCTGTGAGCTCACTGGTACAAACTCATTTAAGTGGAAGGAGACAATAATGCATGTAGGATCTGGAATGTGTAAAAAAGAACTGTGGATTCTCGCACATATCCTCTGTATTGCGGCTGTTTTGGCTATCAGTGGATGTGTACTCCATTATGAAGATCAGCGTTTTAGTGTTTTTTGGTTTTCTGCTATATCTCTGAAAATATGCAGTGCTTCAACAAAATACATTTTTTCTGAATACTCCTACTAAGACATTTTTCATTCTAATGATTGTATCTAATGTCTCCATTGTTTTATTTTTATTCCTTTGACCATACCAAAACCTAATAAAAAAGATATGTTGGGGAAAAGTGCCAAACTTAAAGGAGGACAATCCAGTCATTTTATTTTATATAATTTAATAACATGTTTTAGGACTTCTTTGAGGTATATCAACTAAAATTGTTCAAAACGGGGCTGTGTTTCCCAAAAGCATTGTTTAACGCTAAGAACATTGTAAAATTCAACCTTAGTATCTGAGGGGGACACTTTTACATTTTTTTTGTGCACTGGGTGGTTCCATTAGGCACCCACTGTTGGGACTGGGGGGTGAGAAGTTAAAAGGCTATCTGTACTTATTAATGGTATTTGCTGTCCTGCAAGGGAATCACTGCTTTGAAGTCTGACCTTAGAGAATGTTTGTATTTACCTGGCTTGGAAATATTGTTTCCTAATCAGCATATCTGAACTTATTAATGTTTGGTAACCATACATTTTGTTAACTTATGTTTTTATTAATTGTTAAACCCAGGCAATTTAGAGGTGCCATTGATTAGACTGTTTGTCCAGGACTGACAACAGAGGGGTGAAGTAAATATAAACTGCTGGCCAGCAGAAGGCAGGAGGGAGAGTCCTCAGGAAACGCTGCCAAGACACTCGGACAGGGCACAGGGGCTCGCAGGCAGACAAGGGTACCTGGCTGACACGACGTGAGGCACAAGGACGGCAACATATACTTCCAGGGAGGAAGAGACAGCTCCACAAGGAGACGCCAGTTGTGGGTCCAGCGAAAGAGGGAAGCCGCATGAGAGGACCAAGCGAAGCTGACAGACGAGGAATGAGGCGTGCCTAGGTCCCAGCCACACAAGGAGCCCAGAGTGGAAGAAAAAGGAACAACGAAGAGACGCTGACAGGGAGTTAACAATTTGACACAGCCTTCTGCCGGGTAACAGAGTGCATCCATGAACAATTAAGTGTTGGGGTAACACGGTGCCCAAACTGGACTCTGCACCACTAAAGGTTGTATCCTCCAATTCTTGTTTTTACGGACTTTTAGAGTGTGGACTGTGTATTTTCCTTTTAAAAAAAGGAAATTAATTCCTGATATGTTTAGGTTCTGTTATGTTCGTTTATCTTTTTAATGTACCTTATATTGTCTAGTACAATAGAACTTACTGTTGCTTTTTTCTGAAATTATTGTGGTGTCTTTCATTGTGTGTTCACTCACCGCCCAATTTAAAGAAACCTGTGTGCTATTATTGGTAAATTTCAGGAGTTCCCAGTCTCTTAATAAAACTGGGTGGCGTAGTCGGATATCTTAATGGTGTCTAAGTTAGATTACCTATAAGTGTGACCAGACACCTGTGACATTAGGAATGATCATTAATTTATAAGTGCTTCTTAAACCCCATCGCAACTAAAGTAGCTTCATAAACCCACTGTAATTACGATCTTCCTGTCTCAGCCAGTAATCGCTATGTGCTTCTTAAACGGGCTCTTCTTGAATTGACCGTAGCCACAGGAAACAGTTTCCACTTTGAATGTTAATTTCATGTTATGAGATTACTCTGAACATTTGGAATACTAAAATGTATACTTGAGATTATATTTTATTAATGCAGTAAAGCATTTATAGTATGACATTTTATAGATAAATTGTTAAATTAATTTAAATAATTTAAACTGTGAATCACTACAAGTTTAAAAGTTAATATTTTTGTGTTGGGTGGCATATTGGTGACATTGAAGTAAGGAGATCAGGGTTAGCGTTTCGGAGTTTGCATGTTCTCCCCATGTCTGCATGGGTTTCCTTTGGGGTGTTTCATTGCCCTCCCCTGTCCAAAGACATGCGGGTTAGGTGAATTGGCAACACTAAAATGACCATGGTGTGTGGGTGGTGTTATCATTCGATGCTAAGTTTATGGTTCAGCCACACTAGGGTACACTGGCTCTTGGGCTTTGAAAATTTGTTTCATTTACCAGGATTTCAGCCATTGAAAATGAAGCAAAGACTCCACAGTACTAATCCAGATCACATTATTATTTTTTAGTCAATTTTATTTTGATACATCCTGTCATCCACCTCTTCTTCCTCTGATGTTGACTTTTTTCTTAAAACTTTATTTCTTCCGACAGCCTTTGGAGTTGGAGGCTTCTCTTCTGGATGGTTTTATTTCATTTACTAAACTAAAAGAGGTGGTGACTCCATGAACTGAAGGAAATCTCCATGCCTCCATGGCCTACCCCCAAGGTTCTATTGGTCTTCTGGAACCTGTTGCCAGGCCTGCTCTTCCACATGCTTGATTCTGCCATTTCTACCTTTACCCTTCATTTACCCCTTGACTACCCTGCTGCTCAAACAACCTAAGGACCCCACTGATTTTTCCAGCTACTGCCCATTATCGCTGATAAATTGTGATACCGTACTGCAGAGGAAGGTCCTGCAGACAGCCATAGTTCACTAATGGAAAGATGTTGCTAGGCTCCATTTATATTAATCTGTTTCAGCCTACTTTTTTCCTTTTTGTTTAAACAATTTTGTGTTTTAATGTGTTGTCACTATGTGATTAGCGATTTGTAAAGTTTGTACTTGTATTTATCTGCAAATGTGTCACAGCACTCTGCGACTGCACTTAGTGAAGCCTGCCATACAAAATAAACTGAATTAAATTGAATGTTATTGTTAGCGTCAGGTTTTGAAAGTCCTACTTGTTCTAATCTCAATGAACTGTTAAATCTTTACCAAACTATTAATATATATTTTTTAGATTATATTGTCATTTTTCCCCCATTACAGCTTTCTGTAATAATGCAAGTACTCTGGAAATTCTCAGTTCTTTTTACACAGATATTTCAAAGATTATATACAACTAGACACTGGCTTTCCTTTTTAACAAGAAAAAGCTCAGCGTTATAAGTAAAATGATTTTACTTAAAACCCTAGCAACTTTTCAATTAAATACATTATTAAAACAATAATTGGAGATTTCTTAAAACACCAGCTTTGCTATGATTACTTTTAAAAAGTCTCACAGCCAAAACTCTGTTCTAGCTATTTATAGTATAATTTTAAAAATGATGTGGCTTTCCCCAGAGGATCATCTTTACAGATAAAGAATAGCTGCACTTATCATTAATAAATGTAAAATTTATTTATGTATGACATTTTGAAGTTCAGAATCTCATTTTTCATTTAGTATAATTCTAACAGAATCTTATTTGATTTGCAATACACCAAGCAGTATTCATTTAAAATTTGTCAGC
Source organism: Erpetoichthys calabaricus (assembly GCF_900747795.2). NCBI lineage: Eukaryota > Metazoa > Chordata > Cladistia > Polypteriformes > Polypteridae > Erpetoichthys > Erpetoichthys calabaricus. The sequence continues at coordinate 48,388,514 of NC_041399.2, read as the reverse complement.
TTCACTATGATTGAATTCCTGACTGGTTGTTAAACAACAGCTCATCTGCACACAGTATGTTTATTTTAAAAAAAAATTATATATAAAAATAAATTTACAAATTAACAACCCAGGACCCAAGTAAGATCTAAGCAATAGAATTAGGAAAATAAATAACACTTCAAAGAAAGAGACAACCTTTCCTTGTTAGAGAGTATACCCCATAGATGACAGACTAAAACACATTAAATGGTTGCTGTGCTCAAGGTGCCTGTGTGAAGATTTTAAAAGGGCAAAACTTAAAAAACACATTCTTAAGAAAGAAACAGCATTCCTTGGTGCGTAACATGCGATGTAGAGAAAATGAGCTCCAAATGGTTCAGAAAAGTCCAGCTATAGTGGACTGGCTTAGTACTTCCAGGTTTAAGGGAACCATAGTTATATCCAAGGACTGTTGTAGTGTTTTTTCCATTTTTAGTAACAGATTGTAGTGTTTACATACTGTATATTGTTATCAACCTCTGGTAGTGTATAATTTTAAATGTAACAATTTAAAATTAATTTAGACATCTTTCTAGCTCTACGTACTGTATAGCATTGTGCTCAGCTTTGAAATTGTTACAGTTACTCTAGGAGGGCATATGTAGTTAGGGTGTACTAATACTGGCAATTTGTTCTGTGCCCAAGTACGTTGTCTGCATGTAACCCCGCAAAGTCTAGTTTGTTTAACTACAGTGATCATTTCATGCTGGTCCAACCATACCGTGCCCTGGCCTGCTTGGAAAAGGTGGGCCCGAGTACGGCTCAGTAGCATTTCCAAGCACGGAAAACAGACATGGCGTCAATGATGCAACAAGTCATATAGTGCAATTCTCATTTCATTCAGTATTTTTGGAGTTAAAAACAGGTTTTTATTCTCATCTTACAAATGAACATGACTTGAAGTTGTCAAGAAAAGCTGCAAATTTCTCCCTTAACAAAAAAATGTAAAAATCTTTTTGCTGGTAATCGTGCAGCACACTCAATAAATCTGTAAGAGGGTAGAACGTTATCCTGTCATACACAACACCAAAACAACCACAAAATAAGTTAAATCATTTTGTCATGCATGCTCTCACTCCGTGTTCGGATCTTATTTTGGCTTTACATGAAGTTGCATGGTCATGACGACAGTGTGCCCGGGCCCAGAACGTTAAGCACAGTGTGAGTGCAGGCCAGCGGGGGAGTAGGGAGGAGGGACAATCACACTTGAGCACATTCGTCCCTAGCGTGCCTAGTGTGAGTGCACCCTTACAATCATTTTGATAGTTAAGCTCACCAAAAACATATCACTCTAAAAACTCAGTGGTCAGAGCTGATACCTCATAGCTCCAAAGTCCTTGGTTCAAACCCCAGGCTGGACACTGTCTTTGTGAAACTTACATGTACCCTGAATGCCTGTGGTTATTCCAGATTCTTAGCTTTTTGATAAAATAGTGTTATTGTTCCCTTTTAGTGCTCTTGCAACTCATTATATATAATATGAATCAATGCTTACATTAAATTTAAACTTTCGTATGAATTAAAATTAACAGTGCCCATTATCACCATTTTTGAGACTTTTCTGTGTTATAGTCGCATTTGGCTCTCTTTCCTGTAGCTGGCTGCTTTGTGACCTAGTTAGGTTAGTAAATGCAGTTATTTTTGCAAGCATTTTTATGCTTGAAACATACCTTCTTTTATTTTTTTTTTAGGTTTTATTTATGTTCTTCTTTCCAGCGAGGTTATATTAAGAAACAGCTCCCAGAAAAATATTCATACTGCACAAAGCTGAGTGTGTACGCTTTTCCCTGATTTACCATATATTTCTTTGAGCATAACACATTTAATGTTTTTATTTTATTCTCTACACAGTTCTTTCACTACAAGATTAAACTTCAGAAGAAACATGGCCAAAATGACAGTAATAGATCCATATTTTGAAAATTGTCTAGTGCATACAATATATATTACCAAAACTAAAAAATTTTTATGAGCAAGTTTCTATTTGTAATACAGTGGCAGGCAAAAGTATTCAATCCCCTTTGAAAGTCATCATAATTTTCTGCATGACAAAAGGTTTGTACACATATTTATCCATTCAGTAAATTGAATATCAGCTCTTATGCTGTAATGCAATGGACTGGTGCCCTGTCCAGGATTTGTTTCTGCCTTGCACTCTATGCTAGCTGGGATAGGCTCCAGCATAGCCTCTCTGACCCTGTTCAGGACTAAGCAGGTTAGAAAATGACTGACTGATTGACTGACTCTTATGCAGTAACAATACCTTTTCTGTAGATATTTAACTGAAGAAGAAAAATTCAAAAGTTTGTGTTTGAGTAAATATTTAAACTACTGTGCTTTGTATGCTCCAGTTTTACACAAATAACAAATGAATCACAAAAGACACAAAGGTGACAGTCATAAGTAAATATAATTAGGTACTATTTGTGAGTCCTTTCTATCTCTCTGAATCTAAAAAGCCCCTTTGTTAAGGGCCATACTCTTTGTTGGACTATCACTACAAAAGTGAATACAAAGGAGCATTCTGCTGATTTAAAAAACAAAGTCATTGGAATACACAAGGCTGGAAATGGTTACAAAAAATATTGAAGAATGTGAATGTCCCATTAAACACTGTTGGAACCATTATCAGAAAGTGGAAGGTTCATCACAGCACCCAGACTCCTACTAGAACAGGCCAGCCCCCAAAACGAAACATTAGAGCAAGACATTGACTGGTGAGAGAGGCTGCTAAAAACGTAACCGTTATTCCAGCCAAACCCAGCCACAGGGGATGCACAAACCAGTGTGTTTCTTCGTGTACACTGTATGCAGGAACAGTATGTCAAGAGTGTTTTGGAGATAAAAAGAGTGTCAGACAGAGTAATGATTATGAACCTGGAAATTGGAGGTGTGATGATGAATGTTGTTAGTGCATATGCCCCGCAAGTTGGGTGTGCAATGGATGAAAAAGAAGATTTTTGGAGTGAGTTGGATGAAGTGATGAACAGTGTACCCAAGGGACAGAAATAGGTGATTGGAGTGGATTTCAATGGACATGTTGGTGAAGGGAACAGAGGAGACGAGGAGGTGATGGGTAGGTATGGTGTCAAGGAGAGGAATTAAGAAGGTCAGAGGATAGTGGATTTTGCCAAAAGGATGGACATGGCTGTGGTGAATACGTATTTTAAGAAGAGGGAGGAACATAGGGTGACGTACAAGAGTGGAGGAAGATGCACACATGTAGATTAAATCCTATGCAGAAGAGTCAATCTGAAGGAGATTGAAGACTGCAAAGTAGTGGCAGGGGAAAGTGTAGTTAAGAAGCATAGAATGTTAGTCTGTAGGATGACGTTGGAGATCAAGAAGAGGAAGAGAGTGAGGGCAGAGTCAAGGATCAAATGGTAGAAGTTGAAAAAGGAAGACTGCAAGGTTGAGTTTAGGGAGGAGGTTAGACAGGCACTGGGTGGTAGTGAAGAATTACCAGACAGTTGGGAAACTACAGCAGATGTAGTAAGGGTGACAGCAAGAAGGGTGCTTGGCGTGACATCTGGACAGAGGAAGGAGGAAAAGGAAACCTGGTGGTGGAATGAGGAAATACAGGAGAGTATACATAGGAAGAGGATGGCAAAGAAGAAGTGGGATAGTCAGAGAGATGCAGAAAATAGACAAGAGTACAAGGAGATAAGGCACAAGGTGAAGAGAGAAGTGGCGAAGGCTAAAGAAAAGTCGTATAATGAGTTGTACGAGAGGTTGGACACTAAGGAGGTAGAAAAGGACCTGTGCCAATTGGCTAGACAGAGGGACCAAGCTGGGAAAGATGTACAGCAGGTTAGTGTGATAAAGGATAAAGATGGAAACGTAGTCACAAGCGAGGAGTGTGTGTTGAGCAGATGGAAAGAGTACTCTGAGAGGCTGATGAATGAAGAGAACGAGAGAGAGAAGAGGTTGGATGATGTGGAGATAGTGAATCAGGAAGTGCAATGGATTAGCAAGGAGGAAGTAAGGACAGCTATGAAGATGAAGAATGGAAAAGCCATTGGTCCAGATGACATTCCTGTGGAAGCATGGAGGTGTTTAGGAGAGATGGCAGAGGAGTTTTTAACCAGATTGTTTAATTGAATCTTGGAAAGTGAGAGGATGCCTGAGGAGTGGAGAAGAAGTGTACTGGTACCGATATTTAAGAATAAGGGGGATGTGCAGGACTGTAGTAACTACAGGGGGATAAAATTGATGAGCCACAGCATGAAGTTATGAGAAAGAGTAATGGAAGCTAGGTTAAGAGTGAGGTGATTACTGAGCAGCAGTATGGTTTCATGCCAAGAAAGAGCACCACAGATGTGATGTTTGCTCTGAGGGTGTTGATGGAGAAGTATAGAGAAGGCCAGAAGCAGTTGCATTGTGTGTTTGTGGACCTGGAGAAAGCATATGACAGGGTGCCTTGAGAGGAGCTGTGGTGTCTGGAGTGGCAGAGAAGTATGTAAGAGTTGTACAGGATATGTACGAGGGAAGTGTGACCATGGTGAGGTCTGCGGTGGGAGTGATGGATGCATTCAAGGTGGAGGTGGGATTACATCAGGGATCGGCTCTAAGCCCTTTCTTATTTGCAATGGTGATGGACAGGTTGACAGATGAGATTAGACAGGAGTCCCCGAGGACTATGATGTTTGCTGTTGACATTGTGATCTGTAGCGAAAGTAGGGAGCAGGTTGAGGAGACCCTGGAGAGGTGGAGATATGCTCTAGAGAGGAGAGGAATGAAGGTCAGTAGGAACAAGAGCAGAATACATGTGTGTAAAGAGAGGGAGATCAGTGGAATGGTAAGGATGCAAGGAGTAGAGTTGGCGAAGGTGGATGAGTTTAAATACTTTTGGATCAACAGTACAGAGTAATGGGGATTGTAAAAGAGAGGTGAAAAAGAGAGTGCAGGCAGGGTGGAATGGGTGCAGAAGAGTGTCAGGAGTGATTTGTGACGGACGGGATATCAGCAAGAGTGAAAGGGGAAGGTCTACAGGACTGTAGTGAGACCAGCTATGTTATATGTGTTATATGGGTTGGAGACGGTGGCACTGACCAAAAAGCAGGAGACAGCTGGAGGTAGCAGAGTTAAAGATGCTATGATTTGCATTGAGTGTGGCTAGGATGGATAGGATTAGAAATGTGTACATTTGATGGTCAGCTCAAGTTGGACGGTTGGGAGACAAAGTCAGACAGGCGAGATTGTGCTGGTTTGGACATGTGCAGAGGAGAAATGCTGAGTATATTGGGAGAAGGATGCTAAGGATAGAGCTGCCAGGCAAGAGAAAAAGAGGAAGGCCTAAGAGAAAGGTTTATGGATGTGGTGAGAGAGGACATGCAGGTGATGGGTGTAACAGAACAAGATACAGAGGACAGAAAGATATGGAAGAAGATGATCCGCTGTGGCGACCCCTAACGGGAGCAGCCAAAAGAAGAAGAATTCTCAGATGTCTGAAATGCTCTTTGGCTGAAACTGGAGTGAAGGTGCACAAGTTCAAGAGCTCTCCATAAAACAGGCCTCTACAGGAAGGTAGCAAAAATAAGCCATTCCTTAAGAAGGTCCACATAAAAGCTTGTGTAAGGGCCAATCTTAGAAAGTTAATGCTTTAAGTTAAATTCATATTAGTGTTTGCTTCATCATAGTCATAGACAATGGTATAACCTTTTACCCCTGTAAGTTAATATGAGATAGAACTTTCTTGCTTTAACTAAGATAGTGTGTTAATTGAGTTAGTAGTTGTTTAGAATAGGTCCCAGTGCTAGCAGGGACTGAAAGACCCATTTACAGCATGAAAATGGGATAAGCATACAGTTTTCTGATCATTTAGAAATGGTTCAGCTGTATGAGAGAACTTAAAGGAACACACAAGATATAAGCCTTAAACAGAAATTTATTTTCTTTGCTACATCAATTTTTTCTCTATTTTTGTGTGAACTGTTTTACCTTGAATTTTTAGTAAGGCTTTATAAATAACGAAGATATTTTGTCTGTGGAATCATTTCAACGCATCACGCTTTTGCTGAATCCCATTTTGCATACTAGAGCTGTTGATCTATAATAATAAAAGGCAAAGCCCTCACTGACTGACTGACTGACTCACTGACTCACTCATCACTAATTCTCCAACTTCCCGTGTAGGTGGAAGGCTGAAATTTGGCAGGCTCATTCCTTACAAGCTTACTTACAAAAAGTTAGGCAGTTTTCATTTCAAAATTATACGCGTAATAGGTCACTAACTGGAACCTCTTTTTTGTCCATATACTGTAATGGGTAGGCAGCAAGATGGCCGTAGGAGACTGAGGTGCGTGTCGCGTCATCACGCCTCCCACGTAATCACGTGAACTGACTGTGAACTCAGTACGTAGAAAAGAAGGAGGAGCCCCAAAGAGCACAGAAGAAAACATTCATTACACAATTGACACGGCAGCGAAACAATAAGAAGCGAGTGAGTGACGCATACCAGCATCTTCATAAGACACGAGGTATAAAAAAGCACGGTGTAAACCGTAAGTCTAAATTAACTTTATAGAACCGCTCCCGCTGCCGTTTGCAATACCATATTCGCGAGATACAAGTTTAATGAGAAGACACGAGGTATAAAAAAGCACGGTGTAAACCGTAACCTTAACTTTATAGAAACGCTCCCGCTGCCGTTTGCAATGCCATATTCGCGAGATACAAGTTTAATGAGAGACACGAGGTATAAACGAGAGTTTGCATCACTTTGTAACAGAGTTAAAAATTGCTGTAGCGAGAAACTTTTAACTGCCGGGTCTTAGCTAACATTAAATAAACCCGTGGACATCGCAACATCACACAAGACAGTGGCTCACGTGAAGTGACTGAACGCAGCAGGAGTGATCTCTTCCATGAATCAAACCTGTTCAAAAAACACATTACACAATTGATAAGGTAGGAAAAGAATATGAAACAAGGCACGGTATAAACCGTAACTTTAAGTTTATAGAAACGCTGCCGTTTGCAATACCATATTCGCCCATGCGAAGCGCGGTGATTTTCCTATATATATTAAACTATTTCAACCATTGTATGATCTGCTTCTCGCAACTGAAAGAGGGCACCGTGACAGAAGTTAGCCGACTTGCTCACCAACCACAAGCGTTACCTGGTAGGTAACCACCCATACAATCAGATTGTGAATCAGACTACGAATGCCTGCAATGTAATTACCCCGATCTATATGCTGTCAAAATGAACGAACCTCACGCCGTGGCACAACGTTAGGGGCTTCGCCTCTACGTCCGAGGATCGATTCCCGTAAGGGAGTGCAGTGACTGTGTACTCCTGATGAGCCCACAATTACGGCGAAACACGTGTCGCATACTATGCATCTTCAAAGCACGGTGTAAACAGCTAAGTTTAAATTGAGTTTATAGAAAACGCTCCCGCTGCCGTTTGCAATACCCATATTAGATGACTTTGTAACAGAGTTAAAAATTGCTGGAGCGATAAATTTTTAACTGCCGGGTCATGTCGCGTGTTCTTGGGTAGGTACACCAAAAATGTATACATTTATGCATGTAATGGGCAAACAAAAAATGTACTATACCCGCAAAGCACTACAGTAGTACTCAATGATCTTTACTTCTTAAATGTTAATGTTTTACTGTTTAATAATTTATACGCTTCTTATATGTTATTCAGATTCTTTTATCAAAATACCAGTAACAGCGCACTGCACGATAACGTGGAGTGAATACACTTGACATGACCATTCATAGTATTTATCCTCTTTCTCTGTACGTTTACCATTCGTTTGCTCAGAGGTTGATGAGCTTGCTGCTTAATGAGCAGCTCTTGACCCTAGCGTCCCGCTGCTTCTCTTCTTTCGTCGGCATCTTACCGTTAAAAACTGATTTTTTTTCTAAAACTTAGTATGTTTTCTTTAATTTTTCAGTTAAGCTGGCACTTAACTCTTCAATCTGCCCTCAAGAATGATTAGCGAAGGTGGTAGACAATGAAAAACGTCAGCCGTACGCATCCGCACGCACGCACTGGTGCGCGCAGACTGTGAGTTGATTCTACAATAAAATAAAATAAAGATAAAAAAGAGTAATAACTTGCAGCACCGCTATTCAATTACACTTGCCTAACGCCTCAAATAAGGGGAAATACTGTGGGATCTGGGCATCCGTCACAGCAGCAATCACAAGCCCCATTAGAAAGCGGGAAGCTGTGATTTGTCCTCTCCCTCCCATGTAACAATCGCAGCCCGTGTTGCAACGCACTATGTATGTATATGTATATATGTGTATGTGTGTGTATATGTATGTGTATATATATATATATATTGTACTTCATATGTGTGGGAAAGCGAATAGTAGACGTGACGTAGTATCTGTGTACCAAATTTCAAGTCAATAGGTGTAAACGGTTTGCGAGCTACAGCTCATTTAAAATCCTGGACAGACAAACGAATAGCCACAGTAGCTGTTTTATAGAAGAACATTTTACTGTTAATAATTTATATTTATATGCAATGTGCTTCTTATATATTACTTCATATTCTCAAATGATAATGATGTTAATGTTGTTTATATCTTGATTTCTATGTTATTTGTAAGTGCTCTTTATTTGTGGAAAAATAAATTTGGCAATTAAACCTTATTATATACATACATTTTATTTTTTTCTCTTGCACTCAGTCAGCGAATCCACTGGGTAATCAGCTATATATAATATATATATATAGTATATATATATATATTATATATATATATATATAATATATATATATATATATATATATATATGTATGTGTATATATATATGTGTGTATGTGTATATATATATATATATATATATATATATATAGATAGATATATGTGTATGTATGTACATATACAAATATGTATATATATGTATATATGTTTATATATATGTAGATATACAAATATGTATATATATGTATATATGTGTATATATATGTAGATATACAAATATGTATATGTATATATATGTATATGTGTCTGCGTGTGTGTGTATATATATATATATGTATGTGTATATATATGTTGATATATGTATATATATGTGGATGTGTATATGTATATATTTATGTATATACAGTATGTTTATGTATATATATGTTTACATAACCTCTTTAACACAGTACTTCTCCGCTGCGAAGCGCGGGTATTTTGCTAGTCTTTCATAATTTGAGAAAATGCAGGTACAGCTTGTTTGGCATTTGCTACAAAGCATCAGAAAGACCCAGTTAAGATGTGGAAGAAGGTTTCATGGTTAGATGAGACCAAAATAGAACATTTTGGCCAGACTTCAAAGAGGTTTGTGTGACATAAAACTAACACTGCCCATGCCTCAAGAAACACAATACCTAAGGTGAAAAATGGTGATGTGCAGCGTCATGCTATGCGGATAATTTTCTTGTGCTGGGACTGGTGATCTTGTCAGAGTTGAAAGACAATGGACAGACACAAATACCACACAATACTGCAGGACAACTTGTTCCGGTCTGCTATGAACCTGCTGCTCGGGAGAAGATTCATCTTTCAACATGACAATGACTCTAAGCATAAGGCCAAAGAGACACTGGAATGGCTCAAAAACAGAAAGGTGAATGTTTTGGAATGGCCAAGTCAAGCCCTGATCTTAACCTTATTGAAAATCTGTGGCACTGTTTGAAAACTGCTGTCCAGAGGTGCCATCCCACCAACCTAGAGGTATCTCTGTAACTTCTGATAAGAAGAATGGAGAAGAATCACTCCTGAACAATATGCAAAACTGGTACATACTTACCCCAAAATAATTAAGGCTGTTTTTGCAGTAAACAGGTTCTTGAGAAAGCATTAATGTGGAGAGCTTGAATACTTATACAAACACTAACTTTGACTTTTTCTTCTTCAGTTAAATATGTTTATTTTGACTTTGGAAATGTATTGTTACTGCATAACAGTCAGTCAGACAATTATTTTCTAACCTGCTTAGTCCCGAACATGGTCGCAGGGGTCTGCAGAAGCATATCCCAGCTAGCACAGAGTGCAAGGCAAGAACAAACCCTTGTCAGGGCGGCAGTCCTTTGCATTACAGCATAACGTAAAATTTACTGAATGGGTAAATATGTGTACAAACCTTTTGTCATGCAGAAAATTATGATGACTTTCAAGGGGATTGAATACTTTTGCACACCAAGTCAAGTTGGGGAGCATGCACTCGTACAGTGCATTGCCGCACCCACCACACAACGAAAAAACTTGGGATCCCGGTTTGCAACCCCCCAGGCAGACACGCGGCCCAGCCCCACCCTTCGGAAATGATCCTCTATCTGCTGTAGCCAGGTGTTACGTGGGCGACCCCTTGGTCTGGTCCAGCCACTCGGGTCCCTAACAATGAGGATCTTAAGAACTGGATCACCCTCAGGGAAACGCGCCACATGGCTGTAGTGCCATGACTGACACTCCCTCACAATGCAGGTAATGTGCCTCATTCGGGACTACATGAGCACTCGCTCATTCAACACAAAGTCAAACCAACGGTACCGAAGGATTTTCCAGAGAGACACAGTACCAAAGGAGTCCAGTCTTCGTCTCAGGTCACTGCATAGCGTCCATGTCTCACAACCATATAGTAAGACAGGAAGCACCAGGACTCTAAAGACTTGGACCTTCGTCCTTTTGCATAGATATCGGGAGCGCCACACACCTCTTTCCAGCGACCTCATGACCCCCCCATGCTCTCTCAATCCGTTTACTGACTTCATAGGAAGAGTCACCAGAGACATGAATGTCACTGCCAAGGTAAGTAAATCTCTCAACAAGGTCAACACTCTCTCCACAGACAGACACACTGCTGATGGCTGTGCCCAAGAGGTCATTAAAGGCCTGGATCTTGGTTTTTATCCAGCACTCTCACAAGCCTGACACTAAGACTCCTCGCTCAGTCTCTCAAGTGCCCCAATCAGAGCCTCCATTGACTCTGCAAAGATTACAGCATCGTCAGCAAAGTCAAGATTCGTGAACCTTTCTTCACCAACAAATGCCCCACAGCTGCTGGACTGCACGACCTTGCCCAACACCCAGTCCATACAAGCATTGAACAGAGTAGGAGCACGAAAACACCTACTGACGAACCCCAGAATCAACTGGGAAAAACGCAGAGGTCCTGCCTCCATTCTGTACAGCGCTCACAGTACCAGTGTACAGGCCGGCCATGTCATCCAGTAACCTCGAGGGGATCCCGCGAATCCTCAGGATGTCCCACAGGGCAGCTTGATCAACTGAGTCAAACACTTTATGAAAATTGACAAAGGCTGCAAAGAAACTCTGCCGATATTCACATTTGTGCTCCATGAGAATCCTCAGTGCCAGGATGCAGTCGATGGTAGACTTCTTAGGCGTAAAACCAGACTGTTCCGGTCACTGGTAGGTGAGCAAGTGATCACTGATCCTATTGAGGACGACCCTAGCAAGGACCTTACCCGGCACCGAGAGCAGTGTTATCCCCCTGTAGTTGCTGCAATCCAGGCGGTCACCCTTCCCTTTCCAGATAGGGACGACAAGTCCCGTTTTCCAGTCAGTTGGGATGATGCCAGTCTCCCAAATGGAAGCAAAGATTGCTTGCAATGCCAGGAGGACAGCCTTACCACAAGCCTGGAGAAGTTCACCCTGGATACCACAGATCCTTGCAGCCTTTTCCCCCTCAGCTGGTTCACCACCTGTGCAATCTCAGTGAGATTGGATGGTTCACAGCTAATTGGAGGATCAGGCTTAAGAACTGTGGACCCAGAGATATCCAACGTCCTAGCCAGAGGATCAGCTTTGGACAACTGCTCAAAGTAGCCAGTCCAGCGGGTCACAACTGCAGTGTCATCCATAAGGACCGTTCCATCCGCTGCCCTGACTGCAACTCTCCGAAGAACAGATTCAGATGTGTGTAATGCTTCGGTTCCTCGGTAAGCAGGACATGGGTCGCTAGACCACAGATGGTGTGTCACTTGCTTACAGATTCTTCTAACAAATGCCTCTTTATCTGCCCTCAGAGCCCTCGCAGCCATACCTCTCAGTTCCCGGTACAGACCAGAGTTGCCATTGAGCCGTGCGCTGCAACTCCTCTCAATGATATCCAGGGTGCCCTGCGAGATGAAACACCTCCTTCTGGGAACACCATAACACCAACACAACCCTCAGTAATCTTCAGGATCTTGTCACGGAAGGTCTCCCACATCACATTAGGATCGGCAGTCGTACCCACCACTGTAAGTTATTTAGAACAATGCTTCCTTAGGTTACCTTAAATTAATTAACTTATGTTTACCAGTTGGCATTTATAATCATAATTAGCTGGAAATATCTTGATCACACATAGGCTGTGTTTACATTACCAGGCTAAAGTGACTCAGATCTGATTATTTGACTTAATATGACACAGATCTATAGTTTTCAGGGCTGTGTGAACATAGAAATCTGATCTTTTAAAATCAGATTTGAGTCACTTTCATATGTGGTCCTGTATCTGTGTGTGTCGCTCTCTCTCTCTCTCTCTCTGCCTCACTCGCTCGCTGCAAGTGTTCCTGCAGGTATACGCAGCATAATTATTTATTGATGGCTGAACACTTCCCGGAAAGACATAGTTGTCTAAAACGGGTAGGTTTGAGGATACAACAGTAAGTGAATGAAAAGATGGAACTCTGGAGAGAGCAACATACAATTATTGTCCGTGACTGAAAACTTGTTTTGGCAGATACATGCATATCGTTTTGAATTTTGGCCCTGTGCCTTATTAATTGTCATCGCAAAGGCCAATCTAACAGGAAATTGTCTTCGTGTAAAAGTAAAAGGCAAATTATCCGCGACAAACTGTTTTACACGATGTATACCAACCCGTGGCATAGCATACGCCGCTTTTTTAATGTTTTTTAAGCAGAGGGACAAAATTGAACATTTACAAAATCTTTAATTTAATAAACCAACCATACAATCATCGTTCAGTACGCACTGCCTGCTCATGTGCTCGCCCCCAACTCCTCACCTGAGTCGCTGTTGTCTGTGCACCTCTGAGCCACGTTGTCCTTTCATTGCTCTTTGTGGTTCGGGCTGCTTTTCTATATATAATCCACGAGTCACCCGACCATGGTAGTAGCAAGGAGAGGGCGTGGGGTTTGGGGTGCATACACAGGGCAGGGACGTAATCAGAGCGAGCGTATGACCCACACTTACTGGGTATTCCTCGTTCGTGGGGAACAATTGCAAGCCTCGGTCCCCATTACGAATGGTGTTCAACGGCTTACCCACGCCTGTCGGCGCCAGGTAGACACATGTTGATCCATTCAGTGTAGCGTGCGTGCAGTACCGGACATCAATGGACATCACATACCTGTTAATGCACAATCTCACATGGCTGAAAGCCACTTGTCCCTCTAAGAAGTTGGACGCCTACCGCTTGGCGATCGCGTAACTATTAAGCAGTATGGAGTCTCATTCGTTTTCAGAATTAACCAGACTAATCGCTCCACAAACTAAGTACTGCCATGCAACACCACGCACAGAATCGAGAAAGAGCTATCAATCTGTCAATCTTCTCTTTGTCCGGGCAGGGTGAGGTTTCCCGTGTTGAGTCAAATTAAGCAAGATTTGTGTGTGGTGAGTTGTTGCGTCTGGGCACATGAGCAGGTACTGTGAATGCCTTGAGAGCGTGGGTGGACGCGTGCAGGGGAATAATGAGTATCTATATATCTTCTTAGATATAGACAGCGTCTGATAGTTGTGATGGTTTTACACTTCAGTACATTGCGGTGAACGCTGGTAACAGTCAGGCAGGCAGGCGTATTAGAGTTGGTGCTCTTAGAGTTGGTGGGCGTGTCTCTCTATCGGTTCGAGTTGTTGGGTGGTGCTCTGTCATTTGTATCCCACGGTCGGACGACTTGGTGGATTATATATGTAGAGAAAAGCCAAGCAAAATGACACCTTTTATTGGCTAACTAGAAAGATTACAATATGCAAGCTTTCGAGGCAACTCAGGCCCCTTCTTCAGGCAAGATGTTCGAGTTGCCTCGAAAGCTTGCATATTGTAATCTTTCTAGTTAGCCAATAAAAGGTGTCATTTTGCTTGGCTTTTCTCTACATTCATAATGGCTAACACGGTACAGCACCCTAGTACTATGGATTATATATGGAAATGCAGCCAAAACCGAAAAGAATAATGAAAAGTCAACGTGGCTCAGTGGTGCATGTGTACTGTAGCAGAGACGAAAGCGAGTTGGTGAGTTGTTGCGTCCAGGCACATGAGCAGGCACTGTGAATGCCTTGAGAGTGTGGGTAGACACGTGCTCGAGTTGGTGGGCATGAGTTGGTGGGCTGGGCTTTGTGAGTTGACTGACATGGCTATTTTTTGCGTATCCCATGGTTGTCTTCCGGCAGTGTGAATGCCTCGAGAGACAGGGCGTCCTTGTTTGGTGAGTTGTTGCAGTTTATGAGTTAAACGCTGCAATGGTTTCACACGTTTGGTGAGTTGTTGCAATGTGTGAGTTAAAAGCTGTGATGGTTTTACACGCTGGTAACAGGCAGGCGGGCGGGCAGGCGTTCTCGTCCCATGGTCTTAGAGTTGGTGGGTGTGGCTCTGTGAGTTGTCGGCGTATCCCATCGTCTTAGCGTTGGCGGGCTAAGAGTGGTTTATTTATCGTGCATATCCTATGTTTTACACGCTGCATACAGCGATTCACATCCGCGATAAACATGCTTCTTCTTAGATGGTCCTGCCGCATCCACCCTCATTCTCGAAGCATACACACCACCTGGTCATGCACCCGCTCGCAAGAGCAACTCACAGAGACCCGCCCACTAACTCTAAGACCATGGCGTGTAAAACAGTTTGCGATGGTGGACGTGGTCGTGCGTCGTAACCGTAAAGAATAATGAAAAGTCAATGTGGCTCAGAGGTGCATGTGGACTGTAGCAGAGACAAATGCAAATGACGCCGTGTTTTGTTTGTTGCCGCGTCCGAGTTGGTGGGCATGGCTCTGCAAGTTTTCGTCATATCCAATGGTCTTAGAGTTGGTGGGCATGGCTCCGTCCTGCGTGCTTTCATGGGTGTCTTGCTTGCACTGGTGGCAGCTTAGTAAATTATATATATAGATTGTAAATAAGAGGCACAGTAGAGATTTAATCACAACTGTATGAAAAGGGGTGGCAGTGCTTCAATATGTAACCTATGTAGAATTAAAAATACAATTTACTTCACATTGAAAAAAAGAAAGAAAAAATACAAATGATGTAGCTTGTCAGATTAACACCATTCTTCACTACTCATAAGTAATTGTTTTCTTTTTTTCTTCTAAGGCAGCCTGATTTATTTACTTCATATACAGAACAGATGAAGGGGCTCTTTCTGAGGTTCTTAAAGTCAAGCTGTATAGTTACGTTTTAAATATTAGTTGCTTATTTCAAATATCAATCAGACCGCAGGGAACCCAGGAAGCAGGTTTCATGCCAGTTCCTCCAGATGGTCAGTTGTTATTTCAAATTACAGTAGAAGCAATCACAGAGTCTCCTCTTTTAACACAGGTAAACAAATACATGTGAATGATGCAGCAAAATGTAGGTTCATATTCTGCACACAGGTCCATACAAGTTTTACAGTAGGCAGATACCTGGCAAAAAGTAGAAACAGATCCCTAAGGCTTTAGGTGGTATTCATACAAATATTTTATTTAATAATTTAAATACAAATACAATATTTGCGCAAAAGTTTGCTGACGACACTGCTATTGTGGGCTGCATCAGGAGTGGGCAGGAGGAGGAGTATAGGAACCTAATCAAGGACTTTGTTAAATGGTGCGAAATCAAATCACCTACACCTGAACACTAGCAAAACCAAGGAGCTGGTGGTGGATTTTAGGAGGACCAGGCCCCTCATAGACCCTGTGATCATCAGAGGTGACTGTGTGCAGAGGGTGCAGACCTATAGATACCTGGGAGTGCAGCTGGATGATAAATTGGACTGGACTGCCAATACTGATGCTCTGTGTAAGAAAGGACAGAGCCAACTATACTTCCTTAGAAGGCTGGCGTCCTTCAACATCTGAAATAAGATGCTACAGATGTTCTATCAGACAGTTGTGGCGAGCGCCCTCTTCTATGCGGTGGTGTGCTGGGGAGGCAGCATAAAGAAGAGGGACGCCTCACGCCTGGACAAACTGGTGAGGAAGGCAGGCTCTATTGTAGGCATGGAGCTGGACAGTTTGACATCCGTGGCAGAGCGATGGGCACTGAGCAGGATCCTGTTAATTATGGAGAATCCACTGCATCTACTGAACAGTATCGTCTTCAGACAGAGGAGCAACTTCAGCGACAGACTGCTGTCACTGTCCTGCTCCACTGACAGACTGAGGAGATCGTTCCTCCCCCACACTATGCGACTCTTCAATTCCACCCGGGGGGTAAACGTTAACATTATTCAAAGTTATTGTCTGTCTGTATACCTGCATTGTTATCACTCTTTAATTTAATATTTTTCTTTATTAGTATGCTGCTGCTGGAGTATGTGAATTTCTCCTTGGGATTAATAAAGTATCTATCTATCTATCTATCTATCTATCTATCTATCTATCTATCTATCTATCTATCTATCTATCTATCTATCTATCTATCTATCTATCTATCTATCTATCTATCTATCTATCTATCTATCTACCCAATGAACTTTGAACTTAAAAAGCCCTATTGTGCAAAACATGGCTTATGTTGCTGGGCTAAGTCGCCATTTATTTTATCTGACATGTAGTTATTGCTTAAAATGTCATTTTGTTGGGAAAGATGTGCACATACTTAAACTAGTATACTGAATGTTGGAGAAGCACTGTGGAGGGATGATCTTGGTCAAAGACAATAAATCAAAGGAAGATTATTATATACTGCAAATAAAATACTGATGATGAAATTTAAGTATTTCAGGAATGATGTAATTTCACAATACATTATCAACAACAATTAGATTATGCTGAAATGCCAGTGTTGTCACCTACTGTATGTATTCTTCATATAATGAGCCTCGCAGTTCACACATTGTAATGCTGATAGTGCCAGGCATTATTTAAAAAAAAAAACATCTTTAAACTACACTGGACTGAATACTCAGCCTTGCCTTCTTTTTAGTTTGTTTTTTGTAATGATTTGTTATTTTAGGTTTTTACAATAAAATTAATTATAAATTAAATACACCAAACAACATTGCTGCATATACTTAAGTGAGTGTGTCCTTTGATGGTTTGATGCGTTACCGAACTTACCTTGTGCTCAATGTTATAGAGCTAAGTTTGTCCTTGCTGTGTAAATTTGAAAGTGTGATAGGCAGGCTGTAATATACTAAAGAAATATATCACATCAATATATTATGGGTATCATTTGGGAAAGTATTGATTGTACACACAGTACATGCTACCCTAGTAAATAACAAAGGACAATAGTAATAAAACAGCAGCTGTTCAGATGATATATGAACTGTAAATAATTCAGACAAAAGGTTCTGTCTGATGAGTTTGTCCAAAATTAAAATACTGCTATACAGGAAAACATCACATACATTATAAATTAAAAAAGTAACAGTTCCACATTGAAATGCAGCAAAAATCAACTGTATTCTGAACCATAGGTTTACATTTTTTGGCTTTTTCAGCAGCTTTGGTGACTTTTAGTAACCTCTGTTCCTTTTTTGGGTTGGTTTGTTATTCTCTGCTCTTCTTTGAACCATTTTGGCATCTGTTAAAGTCTAGCATGTGGAGTCACCAGTGGTAACTATAACCCCATTCATGCAATGCAAGCTTCTTAATGCAGGATCTTCCTCATCTTCCAATGGAAAAGTCAATCTGCTATTAAGAAATAGAAAGGTGAACATTCAATACTATGTTTTCCTGTGGCTAGCCAAAAATATGTTACAGTACCCTAAGAAGTTTAAATAAGCGCAATATAATATTTTTTGTGATTTTCTGACTTTGTATACATCTTAAAGTAACCCCTTTATCACATGCATTTTTCCCTCTGTTATAACAGGGTTCTAAATTGTAAGTATATACACTTGCAGTCAAAACTTTTAGGACACCTCAGTTTTTCCAGTTGTTCTTGAAATTTAATCCATTGAAATGTAACGAATGACCTAAAATGGTGAAAAGATAAGTGGTAAACTGCCAGAGGTTTAAATTTAAAACGTTCAGGTCAGAAAAAACTGAAAAAAGGACATTTCAGAATATTACAAATGGGCCTTCTTCAGGGAACAACTATTAGGTTACAACCTACAGATGTTCTGCAGCAATTACTGTAAGTAAATGGAACCTTGCAAGTTGAAGCAAACCATTTGCACAGGTGTCCCAAATTCTGTTAATTACTTAAAAACTTTCTGCCTCCCCAAAAGCAGAGTTGGAACAGACTGTTACTATACCCTCAGTATGACATTGTAGAAGTTCCAGTGATAATGGCAGGAAAATGGCAATTAACAAATGAAATAAGACAAAGCATTATTACCCTTAGAAGTGCAGGACTTTCATTTAGAGAAATTGCAAAAAAATCAAAGTGTCAGTGAGTGTACAGTAGCCTCCTACACAAAGGCAATTGGCAACTGGAATAAACTCTGGTAGGAAGAGACCGGGAAGTCTCAACCCAATCAGAAGACAAGCTGCTGTTGGCCACCAGCTTGTGTGATCACATGCGCCTTACAGCACAAGAGCTTTAGGTACAGCTTAACAGTGGTCAAAAGAAGCAAGTCTCAGTTTCTCCTGTGAAGAGGAGACTTTGTGCAGCAGGATTGACACAGCGAGTGACAGTAAGAAAGCCATTCCTTAAAGAACAAAATAGGGTCTTGAAATACCGGCTGTAGACTACTGCAGACTGGAAGAAAGTCTTATAGACCGATGAATCAAAATTTGAAATCTTTGGTTTATCATGCAGGGTGTTTGTACGCCATTGAGTTGGTGAAAGGATGCTTCCTCAGTGTGTGACACCAACTGTCAAACATGGAGGAGGAAATTTGATAGACTGGGGTTCTTTTGCTGGAGGCAGAATTGGTGACTTGCACAGAGTGACTGGCATTCTGAATCAAAAGCGTTGCAGCAGTTTGGCTGTTATATCAGCAAAAGGCGGTTACTTTGATGAATCAAAAATTAATTCCTGGTGTTTATACTCCTTCTGCCCACTGGAACAGTAAAATTGTAAATAATTACACTTTAGACTGCCATACTATATTTCTAAAATGAAATATAAGCAGTAGACATTGAATGTTTCCAACCAAGACCCCTATTATGATTTTCAATTTTTCTATGCCTTATACTTAAGTTTTCTGTTCGATTCTCTTCAAGGTAGACTTTTATTTTAGAAGTCAATAAATATACATGGTTCATTTATTTGTTAGCCTGAAGTGTCTTTCGCTATGTTAAAGACAAATGACTTTTCCTGTGGTGCCATGTTGTTTTTGTTATGGATGCTGCCATTTTGTGCTCTTTTTTTGTCTTGTTTGCTAGGCACTTGCTAGGTAAGCTCAACAGGAAATGAGGGATATATGACATCACAGGGTCATAGGTATAAAGGTTGGTATTGGACATTTCCTGGTTTGTTCAAGTTTGTGGACATTGTGACTACACTTTGTGATTGTATCTACTATTTGTTTTTCTTTTTAGCTTCCAAATTTCAGTTCTGTTCTTTGACTTTTTGAATCCCCCTTTTTTAACAGGATGAAAGATCAGATTGATTACTTTGGTTTTGACCCATGGTTTGTTTTGACTATGTTTCATTTCCCGCTCCTTCAATTAATCTTGCACATCATAATTCTTGGTAAATCTTTTCACTCATTGCATGGCTGCACCGTGTCCTAATACGGGATCCTGAGTTGGTTTCTCATGTGGCGGGTGTGGCAATGTGCTGTTTCAGTCCATGCTCCTAACCTCTCTCTCTCTCTATCTCTCTCTGTCTCTCCTTTTCATTTTATGTGCTGCTTAATAGTTTTGTTCATTATGAGTAAAGTATTTTTAGGGGGTTTTGAATCATATTTTGTTAAAGCTTGTTGTTTGACTGTGATCCGCACTTTGATGATGTCAGTGGAAGTCTGCTATAAATGCAGAAGCAATACCACATTACATTATCCTTCAGTGGATAAAAAATAAAAAATATTTCAAATAGCTTATTTTTCAAGTGGGCCTGAAATTAGCTTCCATTTTGGTTTAAACCTCCTCTTTGATCCTGACTTTGTCTTTTCATTTTCCCTAGGGTATTTTTTGGTGATTTCTAAAAATCATTCTTGATTTGATTGTGGCCCATCCTCGCTACGTTTTCTGGCTAATGTTTATCTCTTGGTCATACTTTACCTCACAATAATCCTCAGAGATTCAGACTCCACACTACATACCTGTGTGGTGTCATAACAGCTTCTGTAAAATTAATCACACGTGGTATACACTAAATAGGAAGTTTGACAGTCATTCAATACCATCCATCCATCCATTTTCCAACCCTCTGAATCCGAACACAAGGTCACGGGGGTCTGCTGGAGCCAATCCCAGCCAACACAGGGCACAAGGCAGGAACCAATCCCGGGCAGGGTGCCAACCCACTGCAGTCATTCAATACCTTTATTTAATAAATGTTGATATGGAGGAAGAAATAAAAGAGACAAAAAACATTGCAGGACTAATTGAAGGCCATCCATGCAAATGTCTTGCAGTGTTTTACCTAAAATGAACATTACACATTTGAACTGAAATGAATATATCAAATCTGGGCCACTTAAGTGAAAAAAAAAAAACACGTTTAGACATGACTCTCTGCTATTTTCACCAATTCAGTTCAACGTTTCCCTTGTAATCTCAGTTTTTCTTATCCCCCCCAATATTCACAATATGCTTTTTAAAACTATGCCTACAAATGCAGATAACACTTTAAAATGACACAATAAGCTAATAATTAACTATAAAGACAAAAGATGTGTCTATATAGCACTCAGGCTAACCTTGAGTGGGTCATGGCCACATATTTAAATTGCAAAAAAAATTGACTAAACATTTTTAGACAAGAACAATTATAAACTATAAAAGCAAGATAACTATTATTAAGCCTGTTTCTAACCAAAAATCTATTATTAGATATAATAGTCTATAAAACAGTTTTAAAATATTATAATATGATGAGAATATGACTGCAAAACATGTCCCTTAAACAGAGAAGTTTGTTCTTTGGTGCCTGCTTAGTTTACTGAATATGGCAAGTACAGTTTTTTTTTTGTTATCAATTTTTTATTGGATAAAATGAGACAAGGTAATGATAATATACTTTCAAATATATACTGTAACAATGTAATAAGCAGAAAAAAAATGAAAAACACCTCACCTACCCCCTCCAGCAGTTTCCACCGATCTGCCCTGAAAATTCGACAGAGAGCCAACTGTCACATAGGAACTGGAGGCACAGGCTACCAGGGGTGCCTTTGCCAGTAAAGACAAAAACGAGAAGAGAGGAAGAAAAGAAAAGGGAAAGAAACATGATTCATGGACAACCATCGGCTAGTCCTTAACTAACTGGATTGCATTCATCTAAGTCTGAACAGTGGGGACTAGGCAAAAGGCTGACCTGGAAACTGATAGCTGTAAATGTAAGTAAGAGTTTACAGAAAGAGGAATTTCCAGGTGAGGGAAGAGTGCAGTTCAGAATGTTTCCATAATGAAGCTAACAGCAACTTTGATGCCAGCAAAACCAACATTATAAGCCTCCGTTGGAGAAAAGAGAATGATAAGGAGGAAAAATGCAGTAGTAGCAACACTTAAGTAGACAGAGGGATATGGCAGAAAAGAACTGAAGAGACAGAGAATTAGCAACATAGGACTAAAGAGAAGCCAAGGAGATCAGTCCCAGAACATGTGGTGGAAAGCACCAAGAGCACCGAGGGAGCACAGGTGGCATATACGATCAGGGGCTGAGCCTTTTAGGTGACAGGTTTGTGGGGTAGGATATATTCGATAAATAATTTTAAATTATTTGTATTGATGGTCAGTTTTTTTTTTTTTTTGAAGAACTCTTAATGTTTTGGAAAATGGAGTTCCAGCACACTGTTGGGGAGATCATGAAGACAAAAACAGCAGGGAAAGATATGAAAGATGCTTTAATAAATAGGGCATATACAAGGGAAACCAGTTTAGATATAGATGACTGGGATGAGACAAAAGAGAATAGGAGATAGGTTAGAAGGGGGATATTAATGGAACTCCACATATCCAAAAAACTGACCATAGGAATTAGAAGGAATCAAATATCTGAACATACTGTAAGCAACTGAACCTCCGATGCTCAGCTTCAGTGTGTAAGCACAGTAAAAGGAGCTACAACTTTTCAGAAGTAATTACAATGATAGCAGACTGAGATCTAGTACAATAATTGACAAATTATTAATAGCAAATTTAAAATTATACACAGTAACAAAATAGCAGCAAAAGTACGTGAGGGAAAACACCATGGCCTGTGGACAGGGGGCCTTATATAGTTGTGTGGTTTACTGGAAGACCTTGAAAGAATAAAGGTTGAGAACCACTGATCTAGAAACCACAAAGAGACCGAAGCAATGTAATTGGGAACTCCATTAAGCACCATTTGGCCTTAGCCCCCTTTATGAATTATATTTCAAAAATTTGCCCCCCTAGTAAATTTGGAAATTTGAGTGAACTGTTATTTGCAAAAAGATGTGACCTATGATTGTGTAATCTTGAATAGAAAATTCACCTTTTATTGCCTTTTGACCTGGGAAAAAACATTCCAGTTTAAATTTGAGGGTTTGATTATTTATTCCTTTTTTAGGGTGTTTCATTTTCATACTTAGCATGCATTTCATGACATTAATTACACCATATGAAAATTGAGTATTTTTTAAAATCATGTTTCATTCTTTACCAACTTAATATTGCACGTTCCTGACTGGATGTATTTTGGAACTCAAGCACCAACTGTCAACAAAAAACTTTTCTCTGTAGTTAATTTATTTATCATTTAAAAACTGGATGATAGCATCAGTAATATATTCAGAAAACACTTTCCCTTATGTCAATATTTTTAATAACTTATTTACAGGACCTGTTTTTTCAAGTATTGAATATAATACTGCCAACAAATTCAGAATATACTTGACTGAACAACTTAATAGACCATTTAAATGCATGGTTTGAGAATTTGCCAGGCCAGTGGAATTTGCACAGCTTGTTTTTGAAATTATTTTTTGGCAATTATTTTCACTTTTTCAGTCTCATTTTCTAGAATCTGATGTTGAATGTTAATGTGCAGTTTGAACTGGGGCAGATTGCCATTTTCTAACATAATGCAGAGAAAAGTGAAGTAATGTCAAAGATATGATATCTGAATTGATTTTTTTTTTGCTAATAAAACCTTTTTAAGTTTATCTGATTTATTTAAACTTAGCAAACAGCTATCTTAAAACATGTGAATGCAAAACAAATTCCTGAATATAGTAAGACATAAATCAAAAAGAAATAGGCAAGTCTGATTGTGCAAGAGCTGCTATTTTCTTTTTCAAGTACTAATACAGAATGTCCTGTTAGTGCAGTCCAATTTTAGGACTCCATATTATATGATATTATCTACTGTTAAATTCTGCTCTGTATTTGTAAATTTTTTATGTTTATACTGTATTGAGGATTTGTTCTGTTTTGTGTAGTGTATTGTATTGACCCCCTTCTTTTTGACACCCACTGCACACCCAACCTACCTATAAAGGAGTCTCTTTTTGAACTGCCTTTCCTAAGGTTTCTTCCATTTTTTCCCTACAAGGGTTTTTTTGGAAGTTTTCCTTGTCTTTTTAGAGAGTCAAGGCTGGGGGGCTGTCAAGAGGCAGGGCCTGTTAAAGCCCATTGCAGCACTTCTTGTGTGATTTTGGACTATACAAAAATAAATTTTATTGTATTGTATTGTAGGTTAATTTATCTGAATATAGATACCTTTAAAATTAAACTGCCTAACAAACCATAATGAGAACTGTGCTTTCCTCAGTATATATGTCTTTGATTATATTGATACATACCAGTAGAATCTGTGATCATAATGTAGCATGAGGTGCATCATGAGAACTATTGACGGCTCATGTACGTTTGTCAGGAAAAGGCCTTTCATCCACAGTTCCTAGGTATATACACTATACCTTCTCTCTTTAGGAATAATTTGTGTATTTCATTCAATGCCTTACATTTCCTACCTTACATTTTTGTTCTGTCTTTTTTCTTTCTTTCCTTTTAATTTCTAAACCATAAATATTCTTGTTACATATTATATTCCTTCTGTATGTTAACATTTCTGTTTGTCCTTTTTGATTCCTTTTGTTGATTAGCTTAATTTTGGCACAAAATGGCAGTTTCCTCTGGTATTCGTAAAGATCTGACCTTGTGATCTCCATCTCTTTTTACTGTACTGAAAATGGCAGCTATGACATCTTGCTCCAAAGTGCATGTGCATATAAGTGTATTTCAATGAATAGAAAATTACAAAGTTACAG
The DNA here is from genome assembly GCF_900747795.2 of Erpetoichthys calabaricus. Taxonomy (NCBI): domain Eukaryota; kingdom Metazoa; phylum Chordata; class Cladistia; order Polypteriformes; family Polypteridae; genus Erpetoichthys; species Erpetoichthys calabaricus. Next base: position 48,363,995 of record NC_041399.2, on the reverse strand, counting down.
TGGTGTGCCTAATAAAGTCAAAGCCATTTAAGCTGCGTTTTGCATTTTTATTGCATTTCTTTGGTTTTTTTTTCCCCCACTGTTTTTAGACAGCTGTCTTTGTCTATTTGGTTTCCAGAACTTTCACATGGGCAGGCATATGATCTCGTAGCAGGTGTTTTCTCTTAAAAAAGTAGAGGTGAGGTAACAGTAGGACCTCCTCAGAGCTTCCATCAGTTTAGTGTTCTTTGTAACTTCACTGTATATTTAGGCGGTTGGTCACTGTGACTCTCTAGGATTAGATGAGTGCCCCAGGACCCGGGGGGTCTTTTTGCGAGGCTTTTAATTTAGCTTTCTATCTTAGATTAGTGTTTAGAAACTGTTGGGGATCCAAACATAATGTGCTGTTTTTTTTTTAGAATCTCTTGTCATTTTTAAAATTTTCTAGATCTAAGTGAGCAAGTTATGTTACTGAGTTGTGACAGCAAAGAGCAACATACAAGTGCAGAGAAAAAGAAAAGCAAACATAGACATTTTAAAATAACCGCAAAAAAATGTGGAAGTGATGAAGAGCCTGAAGATTCTGGCAGACTGTATGTGCACAATGCGACCAATTGTAGGTAACTAGAAAACAAATACAGATTTCCCTACTCATACATCTCATTTAAATGAAGAATGGAAAGACAATGCAGTGATTACCTATGCGACTATAGTTTGTATTTTTTTTTGGTGGTCGCAAATTTGCATCTATATAATGTCATCAAGGGTGATTTTTGATAGACTGCTGTTACACCATGGGCCCTAACATTTTCAATTTTTACATATCAGTAAACTGCTAAATCACTTTCCTTAACCACTAAACCTAACATTTTTAAAAAGCAAGATTGAAGCCAGATCTTGTTGTTTTCTCAAGCAAACTCTCTTACATTTATATAAGTTCTCTATTCCAATTTTAAAGAATAAAGTTAAGTAGGCAATGCTTGTATCATGTTTCTCTGCAGTTTAGCAAATTACCTCTAACCTATTTAAGCATTGTCACACAAGTGCGAGTAGGAGTCATATAAAGGGCCTGAATAATGGCAATTCCACGTCCGACCAGAGAGTGGCGGGGTGCACTAACTGTCCCTCTCAATCCCTTGCAGACCATTCTCGGGAAATCCCACAGGGTTCCGGCGCTTCCGATGATGTCACTTCCGGTCCCAGCTCTGACAATGTCACTTCCGATCCCGCTTCTGACAACGTCACTTCCCCTTCCAGCCCCGATGATGTAATTTCCTACCCTGGCCCTTAAAGCCGCCATCTTGGCTTCATATAATCAGTTCTGTTTTGGACTCTTGTCTTGTAAACATCTCTTGAAAAATACCTTTTTGCAGCCAGGATATATTATATGGATGACTGCCCCAAACCTTTATAATGTCTTTTTGTCATTCTTGTGACAGCATCTATATTAAATATCTGAACACCTTTGCTTTTTTTTTTTTTTTATTAATTTTATTGTAATCATTCCGTACATATAGATCAATTTTTACGAAAAACAGGATTGAAAGCAAATCAAACCCCACCTTTGCTTTTTTTAAATGTTTTTCCATATCCAAAACAAAACAATTTCTTACTTGCAGTCCCTATGTTGATGGATTGAAGGCAGTACCCCAGATGTCCACATGACCATCATCATCAAATTCTTTCAATTGTAGCCTGAAAACCATGAGGACTGATTTAGATCATTTATGTTAGATAGAATGGCTAGTGGGGGCTTTATGGTCTCTTGGTATTGGAACCCCTGCAGTTTTAGTTTTTTCTCCAGTCCATCTGGAGTTTTTTGTTTGTTTGTTTGTTTGTTTGTTTTTTCTGTTCTCCTCACCATTTGACCTTACTTTATTCTTTATTACTTAGTATTACCTAATCTTATTTATCTTTCACATAAACTTTTCTTTCTTCATCTTGTAAAGCAGTTTGAACTACACCATTTGTATGAAAATGTGCTATATAAATAAATGTTATTTGTATTTATTTATTTTTTACTGGGGCTAATATTAGTTCATTTAATTTACAGGCAGCCTTTGGCAGTGTTGTTGTGAATGAGATAGCAGCAGAACTTAAAATGGCGGCAACTGGTGTGGCTGTCCGTCTGCTTGTCTCTTTAATTTATGTTTTAATTTTGTTTTTATGTGCTAGTTGATCCCAGCTACTGTCATATGATCATGTTTCCTTACTTAATAGCTTTTCTGGCATGTTATCCTAATCTTCTGATGGGACTTTATTTGAACCTCCAACCTTGTTTTATTCTTCTCCTGACTTCTTTACCAGGATGCCGGTGTTCACCTGTATGAGTAAGCCGAGTGTCCGTCATAGACAGAGATGCTCCTGATGCTAATGCTGAAGGTAAGCCACCATTATTAGTGGTGACTCTTCTTGTTTTGCTGGTGTGATACCACCAGGTTATTTATTTCTGAACTCTTCTTTGTTCTCTTGTCCTTGGGGTGGCAGAGGGCTACTGTTTTATAAAGTTTGCTTCTGTGCCAGATCCTTACTAGGGATCCGTTTAGTAGCTTCGAGCTGCAACTTTTCGAAGTATGTAGCCTTTCTTCTTTGTTGTGTGCTGTGGTTTATAGGTCTTCTGTAATTAATGATATGTTTATCTCTGAATTCTCTGATCTATTGGCTGACATTACACTCTCCTATGAAAAAGTACACATTTTTGTTCATTTATTGTCAATCAAAACCTTTGGTTAATAACATTTTATCATTATTGAGCTCATTTGATTTTATCCATCATATTAAAGCTCCAACTCATTCTCTTGGTCACACCTTTGATTTCATTTCAGTTAATATCGATATATGTGATGTGCCTTTTACTGATCATTTTTCTCTAACGATCGATTTGAATATTACTGTTGATGGTGCTACTATAAGCTGTTCTCCACGTTATTCTTGCTTTTTAAATTGTTCTGTTATATCTGATTTTAAAACCATGTTTGCTAGTTTGATCAACTAGGCCACTGTGCTAGTATTGACGATTCTCTTTTAGCTTTAAATTCCTCATGTAAAATGGTTTTAGACTCAATTGCTCCCCTCAAAATATGCTGCAAAAAGGGAAGACCTGCTCCAAGGTTTAATGACACCACGTGGCATGCTGCGCTGTGCCTCTAGGATTGCTGAACGGTGGTGGAAGAAAGATAGGCTGACTGATTTTTCTGTTTAATTTCCAGGAAGCAATTAAGAAAAATGATTACTTCCCTGATTTGGTATTCTCTCATTATAAGCAACCTAGGATCTTATTTAATGTAATTTACCTCCATTCAGAGACGGGATTAAATAGTACTGTTCATTCTTATGAGCAATTTTTTTCATTCTTTGTCAGCAAAATCGATACTATCCACTCTGGCATTGTTCTAATTGGTTATGTACTTCCTGTCATTAATCATGGCCTTGTTTTGAAATCCTTTGATGTTGTTTCACTTTCATAGCTAAAAAGTACCATTGACATTCTTAGACCTACTTTTGGGGTTCTTGATGTTGTTCCACCATGCCTCTTACTGGAAGCTTTTATGGCCCAGTTTTGTTGGTTATTATTAATGGTTCTATTAGCGAGGGAGTTGGCCCTAATTTTTTAAACATAAGGTGGTGCAACCTTGTCTTAAAAAGGCTGAATTAGATCCTTCAGTGTTACCTAATTTTTTTCCAGTAGCCATTTCTGGCTAAAATATTAGAAAGAATTATTTATAATCAATTGGTTGATCATCTTAACTCCAATAATTTATTTGAGATCTACCAATCTGGCTTTAGGTGTTATCATGGTGTTGAGAGAGCCCTCCTGAAAGTATTTAATGACATCTCTCTTGTTGCTGACTCTGGTGGGGCAGTAGTTCTTGACCTCCTTGAGCATTCTGCAGCTTTTGATACTATTGATCACGAGGTCTTCCTGCTGCTTGAGCCTCAGGTTAGTCTCAAAAGGCTGATCTTCTCTGGTTCAGATTCATACCTTACTGGTAGACACTTGTCAGTGACTTTCACTTCCTCTTTATCATCTACAGCTCCTGTTAAAAATGATGTTCCTTAGGGATCTATTTTGGGTCCTATTTCATTTTGTATATATCTTCATCCTCTAGGAACTATTTTTAGGAAGTTTAATATTTCTTTTTACTGTTATGCTGATGACACACAGGTTTATACTCCTATGTGCAACTTTGCAATGAATCAGTTGCACAAATGTCTTGTAGAACTAAGATCCTGGATGGTTGACAATTTTTTCGATCTAAATCAAAATAAATAAAGTTCTGATAGCTGGTCCTGCAGCCAAAACTCAGATTGATTTTGAATTTTTGGCTGTTTCATATATTTTTGCAAACCTCATGTTCATAATCTTGGTATTATTTTTAACAGTAACTTGTCTTTTGAGGAAACAGATTCATTCTGTGGTCGAGTTATTTTTTCAAGCCAAGGTAGAGTATTTTTTTTTATCTCTTAGGGTTCTTAAGAAAGTTATTCATGATTTTATCTTTTCTGAGATAGATTACTGTAACTTGTTGTATTATGGGATTAGCAAATCCCTGAGACTCCAGTTGCAGTTGGTTCAGAATGCTTCTGCTCGTTTTTTTTTTTTTTTTGGTTAGGGCAAGAAAGTTTGATTCTGTATGTGCAGTTTTAGCCTCTTTACACTGGCTGCCTCTTAGTTTCAGAATTGATTTTAAAATTTTGCTGCTGGTTTTTAAATCATTACATGGGTATGCCCCTGTCTATTTATCCGAATTGTGTGCTTTACACCAGCCATCCGGAGAGTTTAGATCTACTAGTCAGTTGTCTCTTGTTGTCAAATGTACTAAGTGTAAAACTAAGGAAGATAGGGCTTTTGCAGCTGCTGCACCTCATCTGTGGAATTCTTTTCCTAATTACATTAAGGAGTCACCTTCAATTGAACTGTTTAAAACTAAACTGAAGATGCATTTCTATTCTGTAATTTTTTGTGACCTTCAGTGATACTGATGGTTTCCTCCTCTTACTCATTTGTTTGTTTCAATTTACTGCTGGTTGTACAGTGTTTTATTGTATTTTATTTATGTTTATTGTATGTTTTATTGTAAAGCACTTTGGCTAAAGCATTACTGTTACAATTACATTTTTGTTTTAAATGTGATCTAAAAATAAATTGACTTTGACATTGACATTAAAGCATTAAACGTAATTTTAAAGTTGATTCATTCAATGGTAAAAACTGCAAACAACCTCGACATTCCATTAGCATCAAAACCTAAAACTAATACTACCTCAGTGTACAGTGATTTGCATACAAGTATACCAAAAAATAATAAAAGTTACTAATTACTTGAATTCAAAAGTACCATCCTGTTCTCTTTTTATCACATTCTGAAAAACATTTCCATCAGCTAAAAAAAATAGTCACACTTAATTTTGTTCTATTGTGGATATGGATCCATCACTTAATTTTTTATTTTTTTCAAAAAGCTCTTAACACTGATCAATAATTGGTACTGTCAACTTAAGGATGATATGCAAGGTGATGCACTCATAAAAAATGTAGTGTAATTGGTTTATCTAAGATTTACTGTCACATGTGACACACCCCTCGTCCACCAAAGCACTCAACAAGACTGTGGAATATTTTTCCCCCCATTTGAAACTGTGCTTGTTTCACCAAAAGGGAAACACCGCGACCCCCCACATTCTTCAAATTGTGGTTGATTCACTAAGGGAGAAAATCCTCCCTCTTTTCAAATCCTGTTTGTGGGTCGTCAAAAAATTTTAAAAATGTAAAACTGAGTCTTAAGGCCACAAAGGCTGATAAACACTGCTCTAAGCTAAATGCCATAATCAGTGAGATGCTGATGAAATCGTCTGGAGCTGCACACTGGCTGTTCTGAATTGTAGTGTAGTCTCCACTTCAGCATTTGCATAAGGTTACCAATAAGATGAATGAGATGGTGGAGGGGGGTAACATATGCTAAATACCTTTCTTACTGGATCCGTTGCATGAAATTCACTATGTTCACATCCACAGCAACTAGCAAGCACTTGCTAAATGCATCTTCTTTGAGCTTCACCAAACTTTGCTCCTTTCATTTTGCTTCTGCAGATGGCCTTCATTTACATAAACTGGCATGCCCCATTTCTCCGTGAGATTGCTTTAAGCGCTGTAGTGAAATGGGTGGCATGCAGCATTAGAATGCCACACTTGCTAGAGCATTAATAATGACAAAAATCAACTAATTAAAGAAAATGTTGGCTTTGTTTGTTTTTTCTACAACATCACTAAATCTCAATTAATTCTCAAGTTATTTCTGAGATTTAGGGAGGTTTAGTTTTTCTATTGTGGGTTTTTTTACCCCTAAGGTTTGATGCATCAAAATATCCTTTCTTAGTAGACACCTTCTGCCCTAGAAGTACCGTCCTGCCAAATTTCAGCTTTTTAGCTATAAAATTATTTCTGAACTAATTTTTAAAAATAACTGGGTTTAAAACAATACATGCCGTTCTAGCACCACAACTCAGAAAATGTAAATAGGGAGCAGAATATTGAATTCCAAGATTGCACACAAAGTGTGTTCTAAACCAAACTACATTTTGACATTTGAGATTCTTGCTTTATTCCCTCATAACCCATAACATGAAATGAGCAGACATTGCTGAATGATTTACTTCACTCGGATTCGTTTACACACTTACTTCTAAATTCTGGCAAGAGAACTGCATTGTTACACAGCCTAAATAAGATGGACAGAGGAAAGTTTAAGTGTGAGAAATGTCCATGAATAATGCTTATCAAAAGGATATGGTTATGGTGACTTATCAGAATTGTGGTGATTACTCAAAGAAATAATTTAATAATATCAACATTAATTGTTCTTTATTTTCACTCCATGCTCTCTCCCTCTCTTGCACGCACATGACTTTTAGCTTACTAAGGTCTTCTTTCCCTACATTAGCATAGTCTGCAGTTTGTGGTCTGTATGCAGCCGTAAGATTTAAATCTATAAGAGAAGCAGAAAAAAGGTACCTATTTAGGGTAAATATTTGGGTAATAAGTGGTAATACAATGTAGCAAGCAGATAAATAAAACATTAAACTGATGTAATTGTAGTAATGGATACTGATGTAATTGTATCAATGTATACTAAGTGATGCCAGTAAAATTGAAATAGAGCTGCTGTTATAGATTGAAAAATATTTTTTTACCAATTATTTCTGACCAGGGCGGCACGGTGGCGCAGTGGGTAGCGCTGCTGCCTCGCAGTTAGAAGACCCAGGTTCGCTTCCTGGGTCCTTCCTGCGTGGAGTTTGCATGTTCTCCCCGTGTCTGCGTGGGTTTCCTCCGGGCGCTCCTGTTTCTTCCCACAGTCCAAAGACATGCAGGTTAGGTGCATTGGCGATTCTTACTTGTCCCTAGTGTGTGCTGGGTGTGTGCACACCCTGCGGTGGACTGGCACCCTGCCCGGGGTTTGTTTCCTGCCTTGCGCCCTGTGTTGGCTGGGATTGGCTCCAGCAGACCCCCGTGACCCTGTGTTAGGATATAGCAGGTTGGATAATGGATGGATATTTCTGACCATCCCCCTGTAAGTCTTTGCCTTGCAGTAAAACAATTGAACATAAATTGGTAAATACTACGGTTATATGCATTAATGCATAGTGTTATTTTAAACTGTGCAGACCCCAATGAATTTGCCAAGTTTAATTGTTAACATTAAAACAAGATTATAATTTAAATGGGGAAAATGATATTAAAGAGAATACTTGTCTGTGTTAAAAAGATAAACTGTTTAAACACGTACAAGCAATAGGATGCTAATATTTTAAGTATTTTTGTGGTTCTCTAACATAGCCAATGAACACATTTTTGTAGCCTAAAAGTCACCCACTGTCTCAAATGACAAACATTTTGCCTTATATGTTTGATTAGGTTATGAATTTAATTTAATTGTTGCTCTTAACTGGGAGTTGTCTGTTGTACTCTTAAGCTTACTTTAATTTCAAAATGAACTCGGATAAAAAATAGTAATCATTCATTCTCTAGCAACTGATGATTTGCCATATCTGTAATATAATACAAAACTAAGGTCTGTGTGTCTAGTTCTTCAGTGCAATCTGACTGGCCTGTTTGGCTTTGGTGTGATTGGTCAGTTCGGCTTTGGTGACATGACGATTGAGGAAGTGCGAGTGTGAGACGCACAAGGAGGAGTAAATGTGCACACTGAGAGAGCCACCTTCAAAGACGGAAAGTATAAAACGAGACAGGAGATGAGAAAGGTGCCTTGAAAGTAATGTAGAGTCTGAGAATCAGGATTTACAGGAACTTACTCAACGAGAGACATTGTGCCACTGAAGAGAGGCTCAGACAAATGTGAAAACAGAGGAAAGGAGCTGGAAGTAGACATATGTAAAGAGAATTGCAAATATTTTAAAATTACCTGTCAGGTACAGTGGCTAGTGTTGTATAATATAGTAAAAGTCATAAGTCACTTTGTTCCACAGCATTGCTGTATCAAGTTAGGAGAATGGTCAGCTGAATTCAGCCTCAGTAGGCTCACTGCCTGTGCTGGTTCAGGGATGACTCTCTAACCAGGTCCAGTAGGTCATTTAAAGAAAACCCCTCTAATGGTGCAGAGTTCAGAAATGACGTAAAAAGAAGGGGATTGTCATTTAAAGGATTTATTTCTTGCATGAACTTGGAAGGTTCATTACTGCTTAGTTTCATTTACTTTAGTTATTAGCAGCCGCATTAGCCGAGGCCAAATTGGCTGGAGGGAGCTGTAGTAGTGAACTGGTGGGGTGTGCAGAGTTGCATGTACTGCACTGTTTTGCTACTCAAAGAAAATCAGGAGAAGTGATCACTGCTTAGTTAACCATGTACAGTTCTTAAAGTGCTCTCTGTTGTTCTTTCCTGTTGTTCCTTTTTTTAAAAAGCAATGTAACGGATACAAAAGTAAAAAAAAATAAAAACATTTATTTTTGAAAAACAAGTTCAAATATATATATATATATATATATATATATATATATATATATATATATATATATATATATATTTCAAATATTCTGATTATATAAAGCAATGACAGGAATTAATCCTTTTAAACCAGACACTAAGATAACTAAATAAAGCCCTTTTTATAATTCAAAACTTCACCAGTTTCTTCATGGTCTCTAAACTGTGGAATAAGCTGCTTGCTGTCTATAACAAATGTCTGATTGGTCTCATCTTTTAAATCAATGCTGAATACCAATTACTTAACAAAAGCCTACACTTGTCAGAGCTGTTGGTGTAGCTGTTCATGTTGCATTATAATGTCCTGATTTGTGTTTCAGAAAGACTGCAATCTTGTGTTCTCTTCTGCTATGATTGGTGCTTTGTATCACTGCTGCTTTGACCACATTTTGCAGCTTCCCTTAAACTTGGACAAGGATTTCATAGTTGGCATCATCAGTGGTAGACCCCATTGTTTCACTTCCAAAACAGTAATAAACACGTTTCTCCACTAAACTGAACTGTAAATCGCTCAGGTAAGATAGAGAACCCGCTCTCAACTACAGGAGTGTTTGCAGACAGTCAAATATAATTTAATTATAATTATATAACTTAATTATAAATATAATATAATTTTTTGCCATAGTAATTAAATAATTTGTTATAATACAGCTAGAAAAATATTTGATATTATTAATTTTCACTTTCAAAAGTGCTCATAAGGTAAACCTTGACAAATTACTCGTCAAACTATCAACAGGAAGGATTCCGGACAGTTAGCTTTAGCAAAGAAAACTACGGTTATTGTGTGATGAAGTTTTTCTGAATTAGTCGTAAGTGGGCTCTCACAGGCTTCATACATGGTTGAGTGTTCTCATTTATTTATAAGTTATGGGACAAAATGTAAATTACAAGTTCCCTAACCCTGAAAGCAACCCAAAACTAGTTTAATTAGCAGGTAGCCTAACCTCAGAACAAAACTTAAAATTGGACACAGACAGAAGATCACATATGCGACAAATGAAGTTTAATATGGATAAATGTAAACTGTTACACACTTTGGAATCAATACAGTTTCTTTATAACTTAGCTGTGCTACCCATCTAAGAAGGACTGAAATCTAAGTAATCAACGTAGACCTCAGCGTTAACGTGTGCAGTGAGCTATGCTATTTGGTATGGGGCTTGTAAAAGCTGTGTTAATATTTGTGATGCATCATCTTTTGGAAATACAGAGACATAGCAATCAGATGAAAACATGGACAGACACACAGAAACTTATTCTTTTACTAAAGTGAGGGATTAGGAACTAGAAAATCTGACAGAATTACTTGAGTGTCCTAATGGACTTGTTACTGTACATACTCCAAGATTCCAAGATTGTATAGAACTGAATAAAAAGGCTAATAAAATGTTTGATTATTTGCAGTTTTACACAGGGTGCAGTATATGTCAATAGGGGTTGTGCGCAATTCATATAATCTACATCAGGAGTGTTGTGCACCATTTTGGTTTTACAAGAACGGTTTATAGCTCTTGGGAATTTTCGGAGATGTGCTGATGTCATGCTGATAACACTGAGACTTTTCATCTTGAGCAAGGAGGGACTGATAGGGGTGATGACTGAATAGTCAAAATTACAAATTACAAATATGTGCAGTTTATCCCACCTCTTATTTTTAAATATTTTCTTTAACATGAATTTGGTATCACAGATGGATGCTGGTTAATCATAAAGTCACACTAATATGAAGTACACTTTCATAAAAGCAGAAGGTTGTAGATATACAGACCATGTTACTCAATATGTAAATTGGATACTCTTAATTTCCACTTGATACTTTTGCAAACTTTAGGTGAGTTTCTCTTCAGAACAAGACCAACAAACAATTTAAAAAATGATTTTCTACATACATACTTATTCTTTTCGCACTGAGGTTCTGTGTTTCTTTGAAAGAGGAGCATTACACTGCTAGCTTATTTTCCAAGAAGTGCAAGGAACACACATGGGCTTCTTCAAATTTACTGCCATTTTCTTTAGGATTTTGTGAAAATCAAGATGCAGCATAATGTCCTGTGAAAAATACATTTCTTATATTGATCTCCTTTCCTTTTTTTTCGGATTACTGTGGAAACTTTAAAGAAGCAAACGGTAACGAACTTTTCATTCTTCTTCACTAGTATATAATGAATGGCTGTGACTGGAAAAAAAATCAAACTAAGAGTGCAAATGGACAATTAAAAAAAAAACAAAAAACACGGAGTCCTCATTTAAATATGGGCAATGATTTTCACTAAACTGAAAAAGGTATAGAGAGCATAGCAGGGCAAACTGATCCAGCTCCTCAGCTGGAAACAGGCTGGCAGTACCAGGCATGAAGACAATTTCACATACTACAATGCTTTTCTAGATAACTAATTGCAATGAGCATTTGATTGAAAATTGGAAAAAATAAAATCTTACGAATGCAAAGCTGAGGTTGTTATAAACATTTTACTGAGGAAGCTTACTACAAAATATTTTAAAAACATTAACTTTTAATGATTTTACCACATTTTATGTACACCTCCCCACTGAACACCTAGTGATATCCTTTTAAAAGTTTAAATGTATTGTCTGTGAATGAGAAAGTACAGGTGTATAATATAATTAAGTGTCAGATGGCTGCATCAGCGAATTTGCAAAGTTGAGCTAGAAACCAGTTGATTTCTAAGTAAGGCTTAGTCTTAAAGATAACTTCATTTTTATTCTGGTTTTGACTGATCATTTGGACTTGGACTTGTTGGACTTGATCTCTGCTAGCCACACACCTCCCAGCCTTAGACTTGGTCTGACTTGATCTTGACTTATTGTGGTCTTTGGCTACAGCACCACACATAACAACCTCTGGAAGCTTAGGGAACTTTGTATTAACTAACAGGAGTTCCCATATTAAATCCAGGTAGCAGCTCCTTGGTTTATTTTACACAGTTGATTTGTTTTTTCTGTTGCCTTTCTTTGTCCTGCATCTTTACTATATTCTTCTCTGAGTGCTAGTTGCCTCACTTTTGATCCATACAAGTTATCCATACAGATTTTATTGTCTGTTTTTCCTCTTCAGTTTTGTTGGGCTTTAGTGCTATTTATCCAAACCATCTTGTATAATTTCAGCCACCATCCTGTCCTATAATTCAGTATCCTAATCCATCACAGCTGATATTACTGATACTTTCATTTTGTTTTGAAGGCTGAAATTAGAAGAGAAATACAGTGCCATTAATCTTGTTTTTATTTTACATCAAAATGTATTTTAACTGAGATGCAATGCTTCTTGACTAGGCTACAGAATTTGCAAGGCAGTGTAAGGTTGTATTTTGATTGGTGTGCCTTGTGAATCCCGGAGTTTCTATCCTGTGTGGATATATTACTGGATTGCTACAGTTAACCCTTGTATGTGTGGCATTTGTATATAATTAGATTAGACATGGTGTGCACTTTCTAGGCATGACATCTAAGACGAGGTGATGCTGCCTGCAGGGATATAGTGAATTAGTGTGCTGTGTGTCGCTGCATAGGTGACATGCGGCTGTACATTCAAGAAAATAATACATTTAAGTTCAGCCTCATCACTCACTTTGGCTACAGTGGTATCAGAAGTAACAGGATGGAAGAGTGAAAAGATGATGTCTGGCAGCCAATTTAACTGCATAGAAGAGATGACTTTCTACTGGCCTGTATAAAGCTGCCAAAGATTTCAGTTTGCTTTTATAATAGACCACAGGTAAAGAAGCTTAGCATGGAAGCCCATGTCAAATTAGTTGTCGGTGTGTGGGCAAAAGGCTGGTCTCTGAAAAATGTAACAGTCTCCCTCGTGGTATTAAATAGGAGAATCCGCAAAAAAAAACGAATCATTGACAATTTTGTAATATGAAATAAGTGCTTATGAAACACCAAGATTTTAACAGCAACACAAATTCCACATGTTTGTAACCTAAAAAATGAAACTAATTATACAACAACATTTATTTATATAGCACATTTTCATACAAAAAGTAGCTCAAAGTGCTTTATATAATGAAGAGAAGAAAAATAAAAGACAAAATAAGAAATTAAAATAAGACAACATTAGTTAACATAGAAAGGAGTAAGGTCCGATGGCCAGGGTGGACAGAAAAAACAAAAACAAAAAAACTCCAGAAGGCTGGAGAAAAAAATAAAATCTGTAGGAGTTCCAGGCCACGAGACCGCCCAGTCCCCTCTGGGCATAAATGAAATAGTCCTCTTTATAGTTCAGGTTTTTCACGGAGTCACTTGATGCTGATGGTCATACAGACTTCTGGCTTTTAATCCATCCATCATTGTTGGAACATCATGGTGCTTTGGGTAGATGGTGGTGGCACACGCCATTATAGAGGCATTTTGGTTGAATCAACAATGATCACATGTGTTCACCTGTATGCATGTTTGCAGATGTGAGTGTCTGCCTAAACATCAATGAGATCCTAGAGAACAAATAAAAATAAGCACCACAACCTTGAAAAATTGAGCCCTAAATAAACTAACATTAGCTGAAAAAAGAAACAAAATATGGTAACAAATATTAAGGAAATTATTATATTAAAAGCCCTGGCACAAATGAAAATGAGCTTCAATATTTAAAACATTCCAGTAAACAAAAGAGTCTGTGAATTCCAATTAAAGGAGCTGACAACAGGGATGTTTCTAGGATTTGATGGTATCAGGGTCTTAACCTCCTTTACTGAGGTTTGTGGACATACGTATATAAAATAAAAGATCAAAAAGCATGGGGGGGGGGGGTCTTGGGTTATGTATATGTATAAATGAAACGATCAGTGCCTGGGCATGGTAGGCCTGAGGATTAAAGCCCACTCCTGTCATTTGTGCCCAACAATCATACTGTAGCACACTTTATACAATGAGGGGAAATAATTACTGCAACCACCTGACCTCAAATGTGTTGTCATGACATAGCACTCATCTTGGCACTGTGACAAAACTCATTATCACCAGATAAACAATACAAAATAAAATGGTGAAAAAATACAAATACTAAAAGAGCTGACCTCCCCCAGAAGCTGCTGGTTAATTTCTATAGATGCAATATAGAGAGCATCTTAACTAACTGCATGATGGCCTGGTACAACAGCTGCACCAAGGCTGCTAAAGAAGCCCTGCAGCAGGTTGTAAAAACAGCAGAGGCCATTATTGGGACTGAACTGCCAATCACTCGAACTCTTGTATAAGACTCGCTGTGTGAGAGGGGCCAAAAACATTCTCAAGGACAAAACTCATCCTGGAAATTCTTTGTTTGAGCTCCTCCCGTCAGGAAGACGCTTTAGGTCAATCTGTGTACGCACAAACAGACTAAAAAGTAGCTTTTTCCCATCTGCCATAAACTTTCTAAACTCTGAATCTCCTCAGTCTGAGATCATTTTTAATTGAACATGTGCAATAAGCTATATTGGTAATGTGCAATATACTAATGTAATGTACTATTCATTAACAGGTGCAATAACAATTTATGCTGCTGTATTTTGAGCAATAATAATTTGCTCTGGTTACTTGATCACTTAACACTGTATACGACATATTTGGAATTATTTGACTTTTATTTAAATTCACCTTGGGGCTGTCACAAAAAGTAATTTCGTTGTGTTACACAATGATAGTAAAGTGCTTGAACTTGAACTAGACACCAAATCAGCATAAATGCTCTCACCTGGCAGATGCACCTCACATATATAAGCTCTCTTTGGTCAGGCACCCGGATTCCTTGTTTGAGAAGGCTGCTAGCCTGCTTCTTTTATTCTCACAGCCTTTGACCGTTTCATTTATTTCTCTTCTCACGCATTCTCTCTGCTAGACAGATGTTGCTGTCATCTTTCCTATTCCTTCCAGTCATCCTGACTGTGGGAATCGCTATCACAGATACACACCAAACCTTGCATTCTGCACTAGGAATGGCTGAGATTTTCTTAAAACTTTTTTTTCATTAATTATAAATTATTAAAAATGTTAGCTCCAAAATGTTGAGTCTTTTTATCTCAGATCTTCCAGGATAGGAATGATGGCAAAAGTGTTGTCCTTACAACATAAGAATAGCGTGGTGTTATAAAGTTAGAAAACCTCGATTTCTTGATGATAACCCTTAACATTACATACTGTATGTTTGTATATGCAGATGTTTCAGACAGCTTACTGTATTTAAGAGCATTGATCTCATGGTGTACTGTATATTAGTCATGCAATTTTAAATATTTTCATATCTGACAAATGCATTACTCTACAGCAGCAGAAACTTACAAACATGCCACTTGATATGCTGACTGAGTTACCAAAGCACTCAATAGAATACCGCATGATATGGTGGCCTTTTTGAAAATGATAAACTTGCTTTAAGAAGTTCTCATCCAGGACCATCACTCCAGTCAATTCAAAGGTATTTTAAAATTCATTGTGTTTTACATTTTGGAATGTGATCTTATTAAAAAAATACATCTGCAATGTAACTCAGGGTTCTATATAAAATGTGTGTTTCCATGGAAACTGGACTGTTATTTGGTCTGTGTGGCCCTGAGAAAACTTCTCTATTAAAAATGTATCAAAGCTTAGCTTTCCTCACAAATTTTGCTACAACAAGCTAAGCACTTGTGTTCAAAAAAAGACTTGCTTTGATAATTAAAAATGTACGTTATGGTTTCTAAACAGGAAATGGTTTGGTTATGTGTATCAAAAGACAGATAATGAGTAGGTTGAGAGATTTATCTTTTGAGGAGATGGAAGCAAATAGTGAAAAAGGAGGAAAAAAAATGATATGCATATCAGTGGTGTGGGTGACATGCAAAGAATGAGACTCACAAAGACACACAAAGTTGGGACAGGGGATTTTGGAGGAAACTGACCAACGCAAGTAAATCCATTCAATGGCCGTTAAACTGTTTTTGTGGTTTATTGACGTCCTTTCTTTTATGTGTTAAAGTAACTCTCACATTGCTCTGTGAGCATATCAGATTTTTGAGGTAAATGTTTCTAAAAGTAAAACTAAAAAAAAACTTTTGATTTGTTTTAACTTTCATGTAATGGGCCTCCTTTTACTGTACTCTTCAGTTTTAACATACTACAAATTCTAGAATTCATATTCATATGCTTACTCTTCTAAAATATGTGCTAGCATATACTGAATATTCATATAAATAAGATTTTAGCCATTTTATTCCAAACTTCCAGTGTTTTTTTGTAAAGTAAACTGAAGTATACAGAAAAGGAGAAAGAATTACCCACCTTTGTTCACTGAAAGCCTTTCCATGTAGTACAAATAAGGTGGATCTTGTGTATTTGAGGAAAACTTAGCTACCAGTTATCACCAAGCATGTTATATTTGCCTTCATGGTTTTTATGACTGATAAATATTGTACTGTGATAGCTCCTGATATACTGTAATCAATTTTAAAGCATGAAGTGGCTAAAGAAAAAAACTACAGAATAAAAACTTCCATAGCCTGAAGAGCTCATCCTTCTGCTATCCATTAGAACAATATAATGGACTTGTGCTTTATCCCTTATTGCTGTCTCCCCTCACCTCCATATTCTAACATTGCACCTCTTAAACCAATTATACCCAAGATAGGGTTTGTACTTAGACTCCCATGTCTTGTTTTATGCCTGTAACTGATCTCTAGCTCTTAAATTCACAGCCTTGTCATGGATTGGATAAACAGGAAACCTAACATACATCTTTTTTAACTCATCCAGTTGGATCTAATTCCAGAGTGGGACTGAGCTGAGGACAACATCAAGTTTAAGCCCCATCTCAGTTTCAACATTAATAGACTGGCAATACATTTTCTAATGAACACTTCTTTGAAAGTGTGGGCTACCATTTCCTTTTAATGTTTTGAACAGGGTTGTTTTCTCTTAAATTCAATACAGGGAAAAACCTACATATTGTGTTTTTTAACAAGTACAACAGAGTAAAAGAAACAGCAATAATTGAACCAAATTTGAAATATTTTTCATATCATTTGGAAAAAGGAACCTTGGAAACAAAAAAAAACACTGAATAAGCAAACAAACTACATTTCTGCAATATAACTGGTATCATAATAAGGACATTATGAATCATGTACATTCTTAAAAACAGAAAATACCAAAAATGGGACTAAAATGTCACACTGTGTGACAGTGCTGGTCAGCTCCATGCTACTGAGTTCCACTGAGAGCCTCCTCAACCCGCCACCACCAATAGTCATGACTGGGATGAGCTGAACAAATGAGGACAAACACACCAAGCAAGGGGATGGTGAAGAGTGCTTTTATTAAAATAAACAAACCAAAATAAATACTCCATAAAAAGAAAGTGTCTCTGTGGAGGTTAAAATCCAGTCAATTAAATATTTTTTTAAAAAACCCAAGGTTCAAACCAACAATGCAGGAAACCATCCCTTGAAACACGTGCCCTGGTGCAGTCCAGTAAAACCACCGACACCCCAGCTTATCCTTACGGAACTTGCAGCTGAGGAGGCGCCTACATGACAGACACAGCCATCTGTCTTCTGCAGTCTACAGGTCCGGGTTCCTGCTGCTTCCATGGCCCACAGTAGGGCTCTCAATCCGGACATAGGCTTGGGTCTTTCCCTCCCACGGACCAAGGAAAGGCGTACCATCCAAGCCTGTGTTGCTGACTCTAGCTCTCTTCCCGGACTTATGCGGAGCCGCACTCCTGGTAACTCCTGCTCCTTTAAATTGCTCATTGCAGTAAACCATCTCTGCAACCCCGAGCGTCAGCCACATGCTGTCCTCATGGGGCTCTTCTCCTCCTGGCTGTCTGCTTCCTCACTCCTGCACTAGTTCTTCTCTGTTTCCTGCTTGCTCCACACTCTCTTCTTTAATCTCCATTCTTTTCTCTTTCTCTTCTTTTCCTTTTTTCCTCCCTTTCTGATCTAGGGAGCAGTTGCAGGTGTGATCACATGATTGCCACCCCGGGCTGATAATGAGACAATCAGACTGTCTGCATACACCAACCTGGAGACAAGCAGTCTTCTCCACAGATCTCTCACACCTGCTGCACTCCCCAGCGCAAGTGCATCATGTGGTAGAAATTTAACATCTTATTAAAGAAAGAAACATCCTCTAACAGGACAAATCAGTAATCAGGCAGGAGAAAAGCTGTACATTATATCTTTTAATTACTCCTTGCCAAAAATCCTTAGAGGGAGCATTCTTCAAAAGCAATCTGTTACAGCATGGTGAGAATGATTTGAGAAACAAAGAATAGAGGTTCATTTTATAAACTAATGAATATACATACACTGTCAATCAATGCATACATTTTACTCTGGTTGGTTCATTGGTTTACACTTCCATAAAATAAAAGCCTGTTATATTATATTCTGGTTCTTCTTATACCTTTGTGTTGAGCCACCACCCTTGAAATTTCCGTGCATGTAACAACTGTCCATTCTGGTTGTCTTACAGGGCATCTCATCTGCTGATTTCATCTTTCAGTACATATTGTTGTTCATTTGTCTTTTATCTGGTTTATCTGCCTATGCCTAAGTCCCTACTCTTGGGCAGAGTGGTGGCTCTGAGGCTAGGGATCTGCACTGGCAATCGGAAGGTTGCCAGTTCAAATCCTGTAAATGCTAATAGGGACTCTGCTCTGTTGGGCCCTTGAGCAAGGCCCTTAACCTGCAATTGCTGAGTGCTTTGAGTAGTGAGAAAAGCACTATATAAATGCAAAAAAAAAAAAATTGTTATTATTATGCCTGCAAAGGTTTCTGGCATTTATTAACATTTTATGCTGTTTCTTTAAAATGAATGCTATGTTACTCTAAAATTATTCTTCCACAGTCCATTATTTATTTATTAAAATAGCCAGTTTTTCTGAGCTGCGGAGCAGCTATACCACACACTGCAGAAAACATAAAACAGAGCAAAAGGGGACAATTCAACATGAATTAAAAACTTTTTTTTAAGTTTATCAGAATTTGAAATCAAATATGGCATTAAAATATAAACATTTCAATTCGACCAAATGCTCTGTATGCCTATGTTTTTTACAAAAGGCAAAATTAATGGAATGCTTCAGGCAAAAGGAAAATAAGATTCCCCATGTCACATCCAGCAGACATGTAAAAGTGATAGCACCAGAATATAATGCTGAATCACGTGTAATTATGCAGCTACAGGGAAAGAAACATTTGAAACAGCACTGGCCTGGAAAGAAAAGAGAACAGCAGCTTGTGACTGAGCTCTTAAGAGATGACATCACCTCTTGGTTTTTGTCATTCTGTTTCAGAAAATGTCTAATGTGCAGCTTGATGAGCTCAGAATCCAAGCCTTTTTCTAAGAAAATCTTAAGAAAATATTTGGGTTAGGGTTATTTTGTTTAGTTAATGTTGTTTTTTGACTTCTTCTGCAGCCATTCAACTTAACATTCTTTTCATTTGTATTTGGTTAAGAAACTAGAAGTTAGTTTTACACCTCAATTACAAATCATGTCTGTTTCTTGACCATAATTCAGCCTGCTACTTTACTTACTATTTGTTCTACCCATCTAAGATGGGCTGAAATCCAAGTAATCAATATAGACTTCAGCATTAATGTTTGCAGTACACCATCTATTGGAATGTATTTTGTAAAACAAGTAGTAATAAAATGTATTGTATTTGTCATTCCAACAGAATGTAAATGCAATACTACATATGTTTGTGATGTGCCATTTGTTGGAATGACAAACACAAGGCAAATGTCTCTGTTATGCCATTTTATGTGGTATTCATTAAAGCAGTGTTAATGTTTGTGATGCATCTTCTGTTGTAATGACAAATGCGATGATTTTATTACTACAAATGTTTTTGTTGCACCATCTGTTGGAATGACATAGACATAACAACACAGACACTGATCCCTTTATTAAAGTGGATTATGATAATTACTGGTGTCTTGTTTTTCTTTCTAATTTATATTTTAACATAGGATCAGAGATACTGAGCAAACATGAAATTTGACTAAGCGCTGTGTTTACTTATGGTTTTTACAAAAAAGAATTAATGGAATGCTTCAGGCAGAAGGAAACTAAGCTCCCGTATATCATGACCAGCATGCAGATATGATAGCACAAATACATGATGCAGAGTCAACTGTAATTAGGCAGCAACAGGGAAACAAAACATTTTGAAACAGCTTGGGATACTAGACAGTCTAGCAGTCCCTAACAGTAGCTGAAAAGGAAAATAAATTTGGTGGCAGCCTTTCCCATAGCACTACAGAGCTTGCACGTCTTGATTTTTGCACAGTCATAATGAGCACCTGCCTATTTTAGCAAATGTCTGATGTGTACAATGCCCACAGTGTGGAAAACAAAGCAAATAACAACAAAAATGAAATTAAACAAAACAAATTGTACCACCCTTGGCAAGGTAGCAAATAGTGAGGAAGCAGCATATGGAATTTCCAAAAAAACCTAGACAATTTTCAAAATGAACTAATTATTGGAATTCAATAAGTGTTAACTACACATACAGATAAAAGTAAAATAAATTATAAAAATATGATGGTCAATGACAACATTCTAGAAGCAGACCCTGATAAGAATGTAGAAGTTTATTTTAGCACAACTTACTAAAGCATGAAATAAAGTTTAAAACATGCAAGGTTATTATGTTAAAGATACTAATTCAAATCAAGGCCTATTATGTTCTTCTGAATTGCACATAAAATCTCTGACACTGAAGTACCTTATGAAGCTATGTTCACCACAATCCCAAATAAGTTATTAAGATCTGTTAATCATTCTTTGGTTTATAGTATATCCTAGAATCAGAACAGTTTTAAAAGAGCTTTAAAGAATGCAATTAAAAGAAACAAAATACAACATAATCACAAGTAAATCTACAGAAACTACAAATGGTCTGAAAAAGATAAATATAAAGGGGATGAATAAGATGACAGTATGAACTGACAGTTTCTGTGAGTTGCTGAAAATAAGTATAACTAGATTGCAGATAAACTTATCAAATATCAACATTACTTTTTTAGATATTTTTCTTAATCAATAATTACCACAACTCTGACCATAATGAGAATGAGTACTCAACTAGATATATAACAGTTAACCCTGTGTGTCGACCACACAGTTCCACAATTAGCCATGTGCCACAGCTACGAGTCAAAACAAGTCGTAAATGAGCCCTCACCCTCCCTGAGTCAGAAAACACAGTGAATTAATAATACTAATGAAAGAGTTATTACTATTTTTGGACTATAGTTACTACTATATATTTATGGAACAAAAGACTACAAAGCATCTGCATAGATATGTGCAGGATTTCCCAGTGGGTCGGTCTACTCTTCCATGAACACCCTTTCAAATTCTCATCAATAACTGCCCGCACATTTAGGAAATCAATAAAATGATGGCTCCTACCTAAGTGGTATAACCCTGTTTTGTGTGCAGGTATCTACTGCAGGGGAAAATTAATTCACAATTCCCCAGACGGTACCACTGTGCCAACATGGAATTGTTACTATATATCTATTCATCCATCTATTTTCTCAGCTCTCTGAGAAAGGTGGTGCTTTGAAGGCAAGGATTGATTTAAAAAACACCACTGAGGGAGGAGGCAGTGCAGTATATTGTTATATCACCTTCTTTTAGAACAGGTGAGAAAAGTTGTCATCCATTAAAGTTACAGCTCTGTATTCCTTTGCAACTTTAGTATTTCTAGATGACAGTAAAGTAGCTTGCTAGCTACAGTAGCAAATGTGGTTAGCCCTAAAGTCTGTCATATTGCATAGAATGCACTGAGGCTCTAGCATTAGTAATACATGGCGTCTAGCTGACGTTGATGCACAGTACGTCACATGACAACACTGCTGACATCCGCTTACTGAATAACTTAAGAGACCAACAAGTATAGTTGTAACTTAGCAACAATACCTAGTTTTCATAGCTAACTTTAGACTTTAGAATTTAGGCTATGTGTAACCTATTACTCGTAACAAAGGAAAAAGGTTAAGTGAATTTATGATGCAAGTACATGCATAAATCAAAAAGTAAAGGTCATTTACCTTGGACCTTGGCTTCAACTAGACTAATGGCAGAGCACTGCACTGAGCGGGTTCAAAATACCCATAAGTCATCACGAGTATGTTGCATTAAGTTGTCTTTGATTTAACCTCATATTAATTTTTACTAGTTTGTGGACTGCACTACAAGAGAAAACAGAACCTTGGACTTGCTATATACCAGTGTTAAATAGGCATGTAACTCTATTGCTTTGCCACCTTTGGGCCAATCGGACCATAATTTGGTATGGCTCATACCTGCATTTAAACCCATTTGTCAGAAATTGCCAGCCACCACCAAGACCGTGCAGGTATGGACAACTGAGGCTTAGGAGGCTCTGAACGATGCCTTTGAAAACACTGGCTGGGAAGCCCTAGGAGTCACATGGCCAGGACATTGAGGAATTGAGGCACCATATCACAGACAAAATCAAGTTTTGTGTGGCTAATACAAAACCCACATAGAAAGTGTGCTGTTTTCCCAACAAAAAGCCATGGATCACAAACGAACTGAAAACTCTACTGAATATGAAGTACAGAGCCTTCAGATATGGAAAGAAGGATAAAATCAAGAAGGCGCAGTCAGAACTGAACAAGCAGCTCCATGAGGGGAAAGCCAACTACAGAGGCAAACTTGAGCACAAGTTAAAACAAATTAACATGAAGGTAGGGTGAAATGGATGAGGACTATCACTGTCTACAAGCAGGATGTTAAACATGCAGAGGAAGGGAACAAAGCTAATGAACTGAATCAGTTCTTCAACATATTTGATTCATTCTTGTCAGTCCAGCCCCTTCTGAATTTGCAGAAGTTTCCCCAGCTGTGGAAAGCATCCCATATAGTCTCATTGCCAAAGAAAGGTCATTCCAGTGATGCCAAGGACTTCAGACCAGTTGCTCTTAATTTCATACACCATGAAGACCTTTGAGAGGCTGGTGCTAAAACAGCTACGACCCATGGTTTCAGAACATCTGGATCACTCTGCAGTTTGCCTGTCAGGCACACATAGGTGTGGAGGATGCTCTCATCTAAATGCTCCACAGAGCCTACCTTCACTTTGACAAAGCTGGTGCCACAGTCTGGATCATGCTCTTTGACTTCTTCAAAGCTTTTAACACCATTACGCCTCATCTACTGGGGAAAAAGCTCAAGGCTTTTCATGTTGATGCCCCCACAATCTCCTGGATCATGGACTACCTGACCAACATCTGGCAGTTTGTGAGGCTGATCGACTGTGTGTCAGAAATGGTGGTGTGTAATACTGGAGTACCTCATTAAGCTGTGCTGTCTCCTTTCCTATTCACCCTCTACACAACAGACTTCCAACACTTGCCAACTACAGAAATTTTCAGATGACTTGTCCATCATAGACTGCATTAATAATGGAGACGAGTCAGAGCACAGGAAAATCATGGAGGACTTTGCCTTGTGGTGCAGGAACAACAACCTGCAACTCAACATTAACAAGACAAAAAAACTGGTGGTGGACCTCCAAAGTGTCAAGAAGCTTCCAAACTGGACTGGTTTGACAACTCAGTGGCAGTGCACAAGCAGGGCCAGAGCAGACTGCACTTGCTAGGGAGACTTGGGCCTTTTGATGTGTGCAGCAAGCTGCTGGAAATGTTCGATCAGTCCATAGTAGCTAATAGCTACGCTGCAGTCTCCAGGAGAAGCAACCTGAGCATAAGAGATGCACAATGCCTGAACATCCATCAGGAAAACCTGCTCCATCACAGAGCAAACCCTGGACACACTGGAAACTTTTGTAAAAAAGACAATGTTGGCAAAATTGGATGCCATCATGAAAAATCCCCTCCATCCCCTCAAGGAGGCGCTCTCTTGGAACATTTTTAATCACAGGCTTATTCCACCACAAAGTGCTCTGAAGCACCTCTGAGGGTGTTTTTTTGCCTACTATAATGGCATTCTTCAGTGTCTCTTAGGTGGCTTCACTTTGATTAATTTGCTAATTAATTTGTATTAATTTTGCTGATTAAGGATATACATCAATACACAGTCATAGGCGATTTTAAATGAATAATTTTGTAATAGTCAAACAAACATTTCAAATATGAGCCCGAAATTGGAATTGTGTCACATTTAACTGTATTGTACATTTAGCCTCAGTCGCCTGTAGCAGCATATAGACTCAAATCCATCCATCCATTTTCCAACCCGCTGAATCCGAACACAGGGTCACGGGGGTCTGCTGGAGCCAATCCCAGCCAACACAGGGCACAAAGCAGGAACCAATCCCGGGCAGGGTGCCAACCCACCGCAGGACATATAGACTCAAATGCAGCCGGTAAATTCTTTCAACTGATTATTACCATTGTGACTTTTTTCTAGCGCTGTTCCAGGAATGGCAGGGATTTTTCTCCTTTGACCCAACAGACAGGCCACTGCATGCAGACATTCTTGGGGCATCCAGTGGTTGGGGGCCCCTGTGCAGGCCTAACCCCCTATTTTCACCCCTGGCCAGATGGGATAAGTTTCAGAGCCCTAGTGCCCTGCAATGGCAGAAATGGGCCTGAAACAGTGTTTATCCTCACATAAATCTTTCCCAGGGTTTATTTGATGTTCCTTCCATGGAATCTTCATATATATATATATATTGCTTAATGTCAAAAACCCTTATTAATCCACATCAGGAATCAAGAAAAAGACTAATTTGGAGGCAATTGCCTCAATATCTGCTTAATTAATCTGAAAGAACATAGAACAACTATATGTAAATGTGATTTTCTATCAATGTGTGCATTCATTCAGTTGGCCCATGACCTTTTAAATATGCCTCTTTCAAAAAGGCAAAAACAGGCTTGTTCATTGTCTTCACATTTTCCATAGTAATACTGTAGATTGTAAGATTTTAGTTTTCATTCCTACATCTTTCTTCTTTTGTGATTTCTCATGAAGTACTGCTTACAAGAGCTAATCTTTTAGAATGTGCTAATGTGGTCAATGCTCTGTTGAAAATACATTTAAGAACAATTACAGAAGTATCAGAAATAGCTTGTTTCAGGGAGCAAGACTTATATTAAATGAAATAAATTAACCTATTGTTATGCTCTTGTTGATATTATATCTTTTTAATATTTATGTTTTATAACTTTTTGAATTTGTTTCTTGCCTAAGAAAGAGGATTGTATGAAACAGAAATACAGTTTTCCCACTCATTATTTTTTGAGAGAAATACATGTCTTTTGTATTCCCTAATTCAATTATTTGCATGATTAAAATAAAGTTATTCTGAACTGGTTACACAAATACTTAGTTTGGATGTCTTGTCATTTTTAAAGTAATTTCATACTAGTACTTTGGAACAAAACCAGAAACAGCCTTAATTAGGCTTGGGCAAAGGAAAACAATCTTTAATTGGAAACTGCTATCTTTTATCGGGAATGGCACAGAGTCTCTAAAAGCATTATTTAGAAGAAAAAAAAAATAAAACATTCTCAGATCAGCCTTGTAGAAGAAATAAACCATTTGTGAATACCTCCAAGCTCAATCTTAAAATCCACATTCAAGCAGAAATTGGAAGATTGCCATGTGTCGATGTTATGGTTATTGAGTCATGAGAAAAGAATTCCTTTTAATGTAGCTTCATTTATGTTGTTTATTGATTGCACTTATCTTATGTCAATCTTTTCCAAGAGAAATTCACATTAAACTAATGCAGGGCCCCCTTTTTTTTTGAAGAGATTTTTCACATATGCTGCTGATTTCAGTATGTTTTGGAGAATTATGCATTTCATCATATCACAAAACATTATTTTCATAGTAATTGTAATATTTAGATGTAAATGTTTGAAATAAAACATTTGCATATTTTAAATCATATAGTCATATAATCATTAGTTGCTTGGTTATTTTTGATTAATATAATAAACAATAAATCAGCACAGTAGAGCAATATGTGGTACTGCTACCTCACATTTCCAGGATACTGGATTCAGATCCTGGTGTGGTTATTATCTGTGTAGAGTTTGGCGTGTTCTTCTTATGTCTGGGTACTCTGCTGTTCAACTTTAAATTTAACTTTATTTGGCAAGTAAGTGTGGTCATGTGAATGAGGGTACCCAGAATTAACTGGCACCCTATTTAATGTTGGTGCCCATCTGCCTCTGGCGCCATGTGGGTTTGGAAACTGATAGATAGATAATCTGTTGAGATTATACATAAAGGTTTTAAAAGACATTAAACTGTAGAGAAGTTTATATAAATACTGTCATTTTTCTCCTCTCAAGTAAGAATGAAAAACTTCTGTCACCAGAGGCAGCAATGATAGGACTACAGAGGGACTAAATATTGACAACTTAGATCCCCGTCTCACGGTTACCCAATCACCCTATGGCTGAATTGGTGCTGCTATAATACTATAAATAACAATTTGAAAGCCAAGGAGAGTGATGTTAGAAAGTAAAAGCAAAGTGAGGGGCAGAGGCAATCCTAGAGACCCTGGGGACCCTTGGCAAAAAACACGATGGGGCCCTCCAACTCCCCCTCCCCTGAGATCTGACATGGTATGATTTATTGCCATTATTTTAGTGCAAAGCCTAAATTAATAAGATCAACTGGAAGAATTTAACAAATACATCCTTTATTTTGAGAAAAATATAAATAAAACACCATAATAAACATAAGATTTGCATAGAAAATAGAAAACCAATAATAACAGAACAAAGTAAATTTCAAATATCAAAATAAGTGAAAAAGTAAATAAATGTAAGGTGCACATGGTAATAAAAAATAAATACAAGTTGCACATTGTTACATTAAAAATAAATAAAAAGTGAACAAAAAATGGCTTGTAAAGGTATTACTGTATCTTTCAGCATCTCTGTTTGCAGGCATTAACTACAACAGATGCAGTCACTATGTCCTCCAAGTCCAGAGACTCTGTGCACTTTTGAAGTTCGAGCTCGGGCTGAAAGCTTCTCCTGGCAAATGGGAGATCTCAAGTAAGAATGAAAAACTTCTGCCACCAGAGGCAGCAATGATAGGACTACAGAGGGACTAAATATTGACAACTTAGACCCTCGTCTCACGGTTACCCAATCACCCTGTGGCTGAATTGGTGCTGCTAATGTTGGTCGTGCACTAACTACAGTGGGAGGCTGACTGAACTCGTATCAGAAATGGTCAAATTGTCTAAATGAACCGAGTCAATCCAATTTTTGCTTCCAGACATATAAATTATGTACATGATTGATGAAAACAATGAAAATGCTTAATGCTATTTTTAAAAGTAATGTTCACCACAAACTCTCTCACAGTGGAGATTGGGGCCACTTTTTCAACCTATTTTTATTACTGTATCTTTTCCTTTTGTCTCTCACTGACAAAAAGTGCAAAGGTGCCGAATGTCATAATAATTTAAATGTGTTATATTATTAATTTTTGTCATTTTCAATAAACAGTATAGTTTTTCATGTTTTACCACTTTGTTACAAACACATCAGATTAATTTAGCAAAGATTGCAGCAACATTAGATATGCGTAAAAAAACTCTTGTCACTGACAAAAAGGTGATAATGAATTACAGAATTTAAATGTCAATTATTTTCAATGGGTAATGTAAGTCATAATTCTTTACCACTTTGTAATGAAACTATAAGATTCATTTAAATGAGAATTCAGCAACATTAAATTTGTTAAGCCTTGGAACCTTTCTCTGAGATTTTGTTTTTCGTGGATTATGAAATCTCATGATCAGGAACTTTCATGAAATCTCAAACCACAATACTCCTCTAAGCTTCATCTTTATCCCGGTACAGAGCAGGCTGAGAGATAACGCTTAGTTACCTCGTTGACCAAACCCAGCTTGTCCCAATCCTCTTTGGTTGAGCCAAAACCTGCTCATATTCAGTAAGCCTGGTGTCTCGGTTTAAGTGAGGCTTATGTAAGGCTTACTCTCTTACACTTAGTTTATGGAATACACCCTTGGGCACTTGAAGCAATAGCCAACCACACTCCCAGGCTGCCCAAACTGTGAGCTCATTTACAGAATCATCTCTATGAACTGAAAATCCCTGAAACAGGATGTCTACATAAACAAGTTTCATATTTAAATACATGGCCGCCAGTAAAAACCTGAACCCTCTGCAGCTCTCCATGGACTGAAGATGTAGTCATGCTATATTTTAAAGTAGTAATATTTTTTGAAATATGTGATATTTTGCGCATTAAGATTGTTTCTAGAAATATTAAGTGTTAATTACAGCCTTACATCAACATCAGGATGTTCAAATTGAAGAAGTGTTATTAAAATGTACTGATCATTGATCATGTTTGAGATTTCCATTAAAAGAATCACATCATACTTTATTTATGAAGTCATACATCATGTAAGTGTATACAAATTTCCTAACAACTTAAACTTCAGGTCAGTTGCACAGTTTATTAAATTATTTTCAAAAACGTTTGGCCCTTAATTCTTATTCTTTGATAAGAATATCAAAATGAAATGAAGGAAAATAAAATAAAATAAAATAGATGCGTATAATGAAATTGGTTGCTTCTTATTTGCATTGAATCACTGAAGTAATCTGCATAAATTTACACTTTTTAGTGCTACTTTTCACTCAAATGACATTGTCACTGTCCAGTATATATAAGGAAATTCTGGGGTGTAATCAAAGATAAAGCTTCATGTCAAAAATTTCATGTTTTTACTTTTATACACTGATTAACAGTCACATCAGTTCATGGCATTTTTGTGCATATTGGTGTTTACTGAGTTTACTTAATTTGTGTTTAGAATGCCAGTCCTCATTAGCTGTTGTCAATTCAGTGATCAGAAAGCTGGGTAACGTTGCTATACTTTGTGAACAACAGCCTCTAGCTTTTTTGTGTAGGATGCCCCAGTGGATAACTAATGAAGTGAACTTAACTAAACTCAAAGCCCCATTGTCTTTCTGGCCTTATGTTAAAACTGACCAATAAAAAAAAAAAAAACAAATAACAGTAGCTCCCTTGTTAAAACTGAAATAAATTTTAAAAACATTTCACGTGTACTGAATTGGGTTATTAGTGTTATGCAGTTTTTAACACAGTTGGAAAAAACAGTTAATTGAAACAGATTACTTATTTTCCATTTATTATATTGCTACTGTTAAAAAAAAAAAAAAAAAAAACACCTTGGTCAATATATGGAATATGTAGGAGGACACGTTTCTTGATTAAAAGAATGGATTTTAAACACATAGTCATAGATCTGAAAGCCTTAGCTGTTATGATTTGGTGTTGCAGACGTGGTAAAATGAGATTAGGGCCTCCAAAAAGGCCTTAATAGCAGGCCAGAACCTTCACTAGCTGGCCCAGAAGAAGCTTACCAAGTCTAGCTTACTCCCATCTACAGGCAGTCCCTGGGTTACGTATGAGATAGGGACTGTAGGTTTCTTCTTAAGTTGAATTTGTATGTAAGTCGGAACAGGTACATTATTTTAATAAATGCTATTGTTGACTGACTGTAACCAAGTGCTCTACCAATGAATGATGGAGTTTCACCTCTCTCTGAACTTTTTATTATTTCTACTTTATTTTCCATGGTGATGGTTTTTCTCTTCTTTACTGCATCACCAACACTTGCATCAGATTTGTGTTTCAGAGACATTTTTGAAGGGTGAAGACAAAAGGTTAAGATGAGCTCTTCTGCACAGCACTGTACACGTTATCACAGCAGGAAGGCACACATTGACAGCACGTCTGGTGTACTGATGAGAGACAATTTCCTGCTATGTTTGTAACAGTACAAGCAGGCTTGCTATTGAAAATGAATGGGGGCAGCGAGGGGTGGTACACCATCCGCCCACCACACAGTCACCTCCACTACAGTATGCTGCCTGCAGCATCAGCCCACTGAGAGCGAACAGGGTGCGGCCAAAGGCGGGTAGTGAATTGCCCACCACTGCCCCCATTCAACAGGCAGCCACCCGAAGCACATTACAATGTTGCCCCCTGCCATCCAATTCACCCTCAATGGCCTCCGTTCAGCCACAACCGGGTCACCGCTTGCAGCATCACCAGCCGCCCACCACGAACAAACAGTGGCAGCTGTTCAAGGGACACTGCAAGGCTGTGTGCAATACGGGCAGCGAACCGCCCCCCTCGGCTTCATCAAAAGTGCACACGAGCGCTTGCTGCACACCCAGCCGCCCACTGAGAATGAATCAACTGGAGCCGCACGAGGGACACTACACTGCGCGAGCAGTGAAACCGCCCCCTCCAGCCTCTGTCCAGCCACCACTTGCAGCGTCCCCAGGCCGGAGATGACAGAGCAGCAGTTATGGAGGAGCCTGCATCGCGTCCCCCAGACAGAGGAAGGAGCAGTTGTGGCCCCGTTCGTAAGTCGTATGTCGGATGTCCGTAGCTCGGGGAATACCTGTACTATTAATAGGCTTCGGCCTGACTAGGCCCAACAAAGTGGAAACTGGTTTTAAGGTTCAAAAATGAGATCATATATTGCAAATACATCACAAAACAGAGAAACTGTGTAAAACTCTGGCTTGTGGCCAAAATGCAACAAACATTTTTATGTAACTGAAAAGGTTTTATTAACAAGCAAACAAAGGTTAACTAAAGGTACTCAAATAAGCAGAAAACATTTGCCTGAAAAGCTATCTTAAAGCAAAACCTCAATATACTAATCCAAAACAATATCCAAACACAGAAGAAATGTCAATATTCATAAATACTTCTAGGTAGCTTCAATGAAGCTCTACTAAATCTTCTTCCAAGGCTAAATATATAGCCAGGGAGGAGGTCTTAACAGCAGTAGCATCAGGGTAGTCCTGCCTCTTAGAAAACAGAGCACATGGAATGGTGGCAGAATTAAAAAGACAGTACATGATTACAAACATATTAGGAAATATGAACAATAATATTTCAAAAATAATAAAAGCAACAGTAAAACATGTAATACACATACTGTAAATCCTAGTTGTAGTAATGCTAACATTATATTCAATTGGTGATTAAAAATAACAGATATATATACTAGCTGTCCCCTGTGGCACCGCCCACGTAGTAGTGAAACAGGACAAACTTAAAAAATCAATAAAAAAATAAAAAGAAATGTAATTCTGGCCAAGCGGAAGGCAGGCTACATTAAACATAGGCACTGTATCTGATCGTGTGGTGAGAAAAGAACGTGGCCATGATATCTCTAGCCATCAGCAGTGACCCTCTAAAACACATGTAGCTCTGATCTCTTTCTCAAAAACATCAAACATTACTCCTTAACAATCTATAGATGATAATGTCTGTTGAACAAACAGGTATTGCTGGTTAAGCGGAGTCAAGGTACTCTCCAACACGTGGTGAGAGGTAGACCTACTTGAACGGAGGCTGACGCATGAGGAGGGCCCTATCCCCCTGCCCTTGGTCCGCAGCCTCTATATCGGATTCGTGCAAATAAATTACCACCGCAAGCGAACTATGATACTTAGCATGAAGAAAGAAGTCGCAAAATCGGCTGGAATGTTCAAGCAAATTATAGAAAAAAAAAACAATCCAAAAAAATATAAAAAAAACATGGGACGAGACGAAACCTGTTCAGAGAGACGAGACGTGACCTTCTCAGAGAGACACTTTTACGTCCTGCAGGACTAGACTTTGTGCCAAGAGATTTCACCATACCCTGGGCCAGAAAAAGACAAAGAGTAGATGACAAAGTAGAACGTCGTAAAGAATTCAAAAACGTTGGCGCGATACACATGCAGAGCAGGTTAGAGATAATGGAAGTAGGAAAATTCGAAAGTCTCAAAAAAATGATAGTAAAGATTGCATTAGCGCAAACAGATGGAAAATATTACTCAGTGAAATAACTGAACAGCGAAAGGAGATCGAATAGTGTTTGAGGATGTTTGGGGGAAAAGGGAGACAAGGCAGTGAGAGAAAAGGACAGCTGCTGTACAGGCTTTTAAACGTTTGAAGCGCCGCACAAGATGCAGATCACGTAGCACGGTGGCAGCAGCAACCCAGCAGCTGATAATAATAATAATAATCCATTACATTTATATAGCGCTTTTCTCAGTACTCAAAGCACTATCCACACAGGGAGGAACCGGGAAGCGAACCCACAATCTTCCGCAGTCTCCTTACTGCAAAGCAGCAGCACTACCACTGCACCACCTGCGCCACCTTTGCTGATGGAGCAAAGAGGAGGTTAAAAAAAAAACTATTTGTATCTCATTGTATCACCATTTAAGACGGGTTTCGGAGGAGCAACGGCTTTTCTTTGGGCTGCGTTCAGCCCCCCTCTTTACAATGGCGCATAGCACAGGCGGGTTGTTAGTGAGTGAAGCGAGCAGGGGGCAAAGCCACCTAGTATGTATATATATATATATATATAGAGTCAAACTTGGATCATACAGTTGCATAGGAGACTGGAAAAAGAAACCAGGTTTCTAAGTCACACAATTTTTATTGCTGAACTGGCAGGTAC
Source organism: Erpetoichthys calabaricus (assembly GCF_900747795.2). Lineage (NCBI taxonomy): Eukaryota > Metazoa > Chordata > Cladistia > Polypteriformes > Polypteridae > Erpetoichthys > Erpetoichthys calabaricus. Next base: position 48,331,523 of record NC_041399.2, on the reverse strand, counting down.
AGACAAAAGGCTTTATTCAAAAGAGGATTATCTTCAGCTGGTAAGCACACAGGTTGCAACTGGCAAAGCTGTGGTCCAGCTCCCCTTGCCTGGTTAAAAGAGCACAAAGTCTTGTTCATCAAACTGGTTTAATGACTCAGGAAACAGTGACTGGGACAGACGCAGTCTGAGGGAGAGAGGACAGGAGAGTGAGGTATTAGATCGGCCAGGGCTGGGTCATTTAAATGTTCTAAACCTCGTGTGAGAAGCATGGTACATGGTAAGCCTGCAAGCCTGCAGGTGATCCCGCAAAAGGGACGGGTAACAGTGTTTTTGTTTCTCATTGAAATATTGTTTAAGGGGGAATTTCTGAAGGGCAGTTGTATTTCTTTGCCATAGGTTTACTGTTTAACAGAGAGATAGCTCGCAGTCAAGAGAGTAAGAGAGTGCAGCTCCCACTGCTCTGTGATAGGAAAATGTAGCAGGGGAGGTACTGAACTGCCTATATGTATTAATTTAGAAACAAGAATAAAAATTCAGTTGTAAAAGACCAATGGTGGAGTTTACAGTGATTTGTAATAAGTAAAGACAACTTCTGAATATGGTCAATATCTCTGTATTAGAGTACAATAGTCTGATAGTCATCTTGTTCCATGGCTTGGAAGAGATTCTTGCTTAAAGTACAATGCAAATCTGTTAGAGTAGCAAACAGTCATGATGCAAATCAATCAAGAGTACAATCAGTAATAAATTAACATCGTATATCAATCTCAACAGGCATCTCATACACAAAATTTTAATTCATATAAATATATAACTATCATCTCTAATACAGGTATTTGAGTATTGTGTAAAGTTCTGGTCACGATGCCAAAAGAAAGACAATAACAGCACCAGAAGCTTTGGTAAGGAGAGCAACAAGGTGGACTTGAGGACATGTTGCAATGTGACAGAGTCAGAGAATTAAACCTGTTCAGTCTCAAGCAGGGTAGACTCTGTTGGGATCTAGTCCAGGTCCTTCACAGTTCTGAAATGTATTGATAAAACAGATCCAGCGTCATTTTTACAAGCTTAACTGAGAACCGTGTACTCAAAGATACCAGTTGCAATTAAGGATAATGTATTTAGGACAGAAGGAAGAAAGCACTTCTTCACACAAAGAGTGGTGGGAGTGTGCAACAAACTACTGAGACATGTAATTGAAGCAGAAACCTTGACAACCTTTAAGAAGTATCTGGATGAAATAAATGGACAACTTCGCTATTAGCTAAACAAACAAACTTGATGGACTGAATGGTCTTCTGTTGTTTGTCAAATTGCCTATTTTCTATGTTCTTGAAATGATGAATTTAAGGTGAAAACCTGAAACCATTTTTTTCTGACAAAAACTTGGGGAAATCTGTAACAAAATAAAGACTATTTAAAGTATCAGTATGACATATTGGAACAGTTTGGTAAGGACTAAACCCCACAAGCTTGATGGTCACTTCTTCTTTGCAAAACATCTTGCTTGTGTTTAGTTTGTATGTTTTCTTCCAGTTATCATTTAGTGCTCATTTTAAGACTCATCTTCTAAAACACAGTAACTATTAAATTAAGCCTATTCTTTCCATCATGGTCATTGATGTAATCACATTAATGTATCGGCCTTAATTGAAGAAGGATCCAGGGTTATGATGTAGAATTCACTCCTCCTCCTCCTCCTTCTCCTGTTCTGGTACTGCACCACTCTTCTTACCAGGCACAGCAAAGACATAATAAAAACTATACTAATTGTACTGAAGAATATTTTTATAGATGCTACAACTGACCTTGTGATCCTATTCATAAGCTGTTTTTGAGTTTAGTATGAGTTTGGACTTCAGCACTAGCATTTCACTTATTCTTCTTGTTAATACTTAAAACTAAATTTCAGTGATACAAGAGGTGATGTTTAAATTTTTCATTTAGATAAATGGACATTAATAAAGAAGGATTGTACCGTAGCAGTTTTTTTTATATATTTATTTTTAATATGCATTTACTATATGAGATGATAGCTCTATTGCATTCATGTCAACACTGCCATTTACTAATTTTATAAGCAATTATGTAAAGTTTAAAATGTGTCCAATAATTCCTATGGGAATTTGTACCAAACTATTAAGCTACGTACTGTAGTTGACGTGGAAACCTTGACACCCTTTAAAAATATCTGGATGAGATATTTGGACAGTTGATATGTAATGTAGCCAAACACACTTAATGGACTCCTTTGCTCTATAATATTTTGGAAGAGCTAATACTGAATTAGGTTTCATTGTGATTTGTTTCTCATAAAGATTTTTTCTGCAGCAATGTTTAAATGGAAGAACAAGAATTAAATGTCATTTTAAAAATGGCATCATATATGAGCTGAAGCAAAGTGTAAGATTCAAAATCACAGAGTGGCTAATATGAACAGGGTGATCTTTGAGATTATGTAACTTAAATTTCTGCGGTGTTTCACAGAACGAATTCAATTGTTTATGTTTTGGATTCAGAGGCAACGAAAGTATGTTTGAAGCTTTTTCCCTTTTTATATAATAATTTCATTAGAAAATATAGTTCTAACTAAAACACTTCTGAAGCCATGTTTATTGGTACTAAAAGAGGCCCGAGTTGTATTATTAAGAAAAAATAAATAAATAAAAAAAGCTTGTAAGGTTATTTCAAAATAGTAAAGTCATCCAAGGAAGCCAGCACTTGGGTGGTTTAATTTATCATTCCGGTCAGGAAAAAGTTTCTTGTAAGCTGCAAGAAAAACATCCAAGTGAAGCTACTGTGTAAAAGATAACATCAATTATTTCCAAAAAGTCAGACTGTCAGGAGGACATGAAAGAAATGCTCTCATGGATGTCTATTATTTATCACTTTTTACTTTACTACTACACTGCATTTTCTACTCTATATTTTGTATGAGAAAGGGCACGAATGAAAGGAATTATGAAGCTCAAAAACAACAAAATTGCATATAGTATATTTTATTTAAAAACAAATCTTTACTCTAAATTCATTGAAAAAAGAATGACTTTTATTGTTTCAGTTGCTTAGAGGTTGGTGTTCTTGCATGTTCTGCTGGCATTTGAATTGTCATTATTATTTTTTGCATTTGTGGTATTTGTTACAGACCAACAACATGTTTTATGTTTTATACTGAGTGTTAATGCAAAATTGTCTCACGTGAAAGTCTAAAATGCAAAAGATTTGCTTCCTGTAATAAAGTAATACAAACTCGTGTCAATGGTCACTTCACTCTGTGCAATTTCCTTGACACAGTTACAGAAATAATTAATCAGCATATAGGATTATATTGAAAAATACTGTCTACACATAGAAATAATACAAATAAATTAGCCTCACACATATTTTACAATGTGTCATTCTTAGATTATAAAAATAAGCATCAACATATGTTAGGGATGATTTATAAATTAACAAAAAACACATATTGATAAAATATACTTTCATTCCTAAACTGTTTTAGCACTAATGACTTGGTTAGAGTTTTTCTGAGTTGGTACATATTATGCTATCGTAAAAATATAATTATCATATGTTTTTCAATGTTAGAATATTCAAAGTATTTTTTAAACAGTTGGGCAAATAACTAATGAGAAGCTAATGACTCAAAGCCAAGATTTAAATATCTCTCTAATCTCCTCCAATCAAATACAAGGATAATTAACTCGATCAAGTTACCTAACATTTCTCTACAAGAAGAAATATTTTCAAATAGTTAAAAAGACTGGCATCCAAAACTGAAAAGTTTAATCATTGCCTCAGTTATCTTGAATTGTACTCAGCATGTCATATAACCCAAGACTCAATTAACCTTTTCAACCACTTCTATACACATTCTGATTGAGGGTGGGTAACGAGATAAACAGGTCTCACAAATGCTAATCAAAGTGTGTAAAAACGTAATACACAATATGCAATGATTCTATAGTGTACATTACCTGATTGTCCATGAGAAAAGAGGTAAACAGATATCACAGGTGCTTTTCTAAGTAGTGTCAGATTCAAAACTCCCATTGTTATTATATTCTAACATTTTACTATATACATGTAAAACTTTATACAGTATTTATATATACTATTTAGAATATTGGGAGAAGGATGCAAAGGATAGAGCTGACAAGCAAGAGAAAAAGAGGAAGGCCTAAGATTAGGTTTACAGATGTGGTGAGAGAGGACATGCAGGTGGTGGGCGTGACAGAGCAAGATGTAGAGGACAGGAAGATATGGAAGAAGATGATCCGCTGTGGCATCCCCTAATGGGAGAAGCCGAAAGAAGAAGAAGTAAGTCATTAGCTGTAATGTACATTTTTGTCTCAATTCTTCTGTATGGAATGAACTGAGTCTAGGATATCAGCTAATCCAGAAAAAATTTCAATTTCATGTAAACAGTAAAAATCAGTGTCCCCACCATAGATCCCTGTGGTGCTTCCCTTATGACATTTCTAAATTTACATAACCCATTATTTTCTGTGTTTACGCCAGTTCTGCACCCATCAGCACATCACATCACGCTTTGCACTTACCCAAAAGCGTCTGGCTGCAGACCAGACCCTACTCCACTTACGTGACAATACTGACCTTATAAATTTAAAATTTCTCAACGAGTACATAATCAAAATGTTTTTGAAACACATGGTAATTAATATATCTTGTTGCTAAGTTACATGTTTAGAGTATTATTAAACAGGGTCATCCTTCTATAATTCAGTTCCAGTACTCTACTACTATGCTACTTTCTATTTTGTCTTTAAGTTATATTTGATTTACGTTAGACTAACTGAGCTGCAATTAGAAAGGTATACCTGATTTCCTTTTCACAAAGGTCTTAGAAATTTCAGCAATTTGTAGTGATCATGGGAAAATAAATACCAATGGTTTATGCATATAACCAGTAAGGTTCTTCGGGTCTCTAAGATAAGCATTATCAATGACTGATGATTTTTAACCTTTTTAATTTTTTATACCTTGCTCACTAATAATTTTCAAAGATACTGTTTTATAATTTACCAAGATACTGATCTTTAGAAAATAACACCGTTTCTGTATGCCCAAAAAGTGTTTCTGTTTTCTGTGTTAAGTATTTGAAGTTGATTTGAGATATCTTAAACATTGTCATTTCTGTATTATCTGTATACAGCATATTCATCGGGTTATGTTTTTAGTGAACTTTACCTTGTGCGTTCTTTGTGCTTACAAAACTAAAAGAATCTATTATCCCATATTTTTGTGCTGTTATCAATATACAGTTAGGTCCATAAATATTTGGACAGAGACAACTTTTGTCTAATTTTGGTTCTGTACATTACCACAATGAATTTTTAATGAAACAACTCAGATGCAGTTGAAGTGCAGACTTTCAGCTTTAATTCAGTGGGGTGAACAAAACGATTGCATAAAAATGTGAGGCAACTAAAGCATTTTTTTAACACAATCCCTTCATTTCAGGGGCTCAAAAGTCATTGGACAAATTAAATAACTGGAAATAAAATGTTCATTTCTAATACTTGGTTGCCTTTGCTGGCAATAACAGCCTGAAGTCTTGAACTCATGGACATCACCAGATGCTGGGTTTCCTCCTTTTTAATGCTCTGCCAGGCCTTTACTGCAGCGGGTTTCAGTTACTGTTTGTTTGTGGGCCTTTCTGTCCGAAGTTTACTCTTCAACAAGTGAAATGCATGCTCAATTGGGTTAAGATCAGGTGACTGACTTGGCCATTCAAGAAGTTTCCACTTCTTTGCTTTAATAAACTCCTGGGTTGCTTTGGCTGTGTGTTTTGGGTCATTGTCCATCTGTATCATGAAACGCCGCCCAATCAATTTGACTGCATTTAGATGGATTTGAGCAGACAGTATGTCTCTGAACACCTCAGAATTCATTCAGCTGCTTCTGTCCTGTGTCACATCATCAATAAACACTAGTGTCCCAGTGTCACTGGCAGCCATGCACGCCCAAGCCATCACACTGCCTCCACCGTGTTTTACAGATGATGTGGTATGCTTTGGATAATGAGCTGTTCCACGCCTTCTCCATACTTTAGCAAAGTCTAATCTAGCCTTTCTATTCTTGAGGCTTATGAGTGGCTTGCACCTTGCAGTGCACCCTCTGTGTTTACTTTCATGCAGTCTTCTCTTTATGGTAGACTTGGATATCAATACGCATAGCCCCTAGAGAGTGTTGTTCACTTGGTTGGCTTTTGTGAAGGGGTTTCTCTTCACCATGGAAATGATTCTGCGATCATCCACCACTGTTGTCTTCCATGGACGTCCAGGTCTTTTTGAGTTGCTGAGTTCACCAGTGCTTGCTTTCTTTCTCAGGATGTAACAAACTGTAGATTTTGCCACTTGTAATATTGTAGCAATTTCTCAGATGGGTTTTTTCTGTTTTCGCAGCCTAAGGATGGCTTCTTTCACCTGCATGGAGAGCTCCTTTGACCGCATGTTGTCTGTTCACCGCAACATCTTCCACATGCAAGTACCACACCTCAAATCAACTCCAGGCCTTTTATCTGCTTGATTGATAATGACATAACGACGGACTTGCCCACACTTGTCCATGAAATAGCCTTTGAGTCAATTGTCCAATTACTTTTGAGCCCCTGAAATGAAGGGATTGTGTTAAAAAATGCTTTAGTTGCCTCACATTTTTATGCAATCGTTTTGTTCACCCCACTGAATTAAAGCTGAAAGTCTGCACTTCAACTGCATCTGAGTTGTTTCATTTAAAATTCATTGTGGTAATGTACAGAACCAAAATTAGAAAAAAATTGTCTCTGTCCAAATATTTATGGACATAACTGTAATTATCCAGCTTCATTTTAGCATTTCTAATTTCCTTTTTTGCCTGTTTCTTTTTAGTTTACAACTTTTTTTACAAATACTTTATTGGGTCTTTACTCATAAAGTGAAAAACCCTTGTCGCATATGCATGTGCTTAGGTGTCATTCCACCCCAGACCACAGATCGGCTCTGTAGTTCATGTCATTCCCTCTTGTGTTCCCAGATCTGATGATTGCAGGCTCGAGGACTTTTGGTGTCAATCTTGATTCTCCTTTGGAAGTCCTGCCTCTTCCACCCAGGACCTAATAAACAATAACCCACCAGACTTAGGCTGTCATAACAGACTCATGTCTGGATAAGAGGTTTTTCCCTGGAAGTGCACTGGCACTAACTTCTTTGTTTTGTTGTTTCTTTTTGGCAAAAGACCAGCCAATGAGGGAGCTTCACCTTTTGGTGCCTCATCTCTTTTGTGTGTATTACACCTTATTGCAATCTCTTTCTGCTCTTTAGATTCATCCCATTCCATGCCTTCACTTTACCTTTAGGTCTTTAATAATGTGCAACAATGTACCGTATCTGAGAGTACAAAAGCTGCAGGTGACACTCTTTAATGTTCTGGGTTTTGAAAATAAAATATTTTTAAAATAGTTATAGTGGTAAATAACTAGAGGATACAGTAATATGCAAGAATAAGCAAAAGTCAATATTTATTAATGGAGCAAAATAGGAAGAGAACAGTGGCATCTCTGCAATAAAGACCGGTGTGACACTGCCACCTGTGTGCAGCAGATGGCAATGTTGGGCACCAATGTAATTTACCATAGTCTTCATAATCAATGTATTCAATATTCCATGATATGCTCAATGCAGCTTATTAGCTAGAAAAAATGTTTATTTTTTGAGAATTTTCTTTGTGCATCCTGCCGCCGGCCTGTTTCCAAGATGCTTGGATGAAGACATGACAGATGTGGGCCCTCATATGCCTGGTGCTGTACTGCAGAAACAATACAGCCAGTTTGCTCTTCATCCACAAGTGGCTAAGCTCCTAGTAAATCTGGCCAACACCAAAACCAAGGCTGGCAGTGAAGATTCCTTGCATTCAATCCACAAAACAAAAATAGGCTGATTTGTTACCAGCATCTACATCCCCTACATAAACTCCAACTGGCTGTAAGATGACACCACAGCACTGTGAAAAAGAATATATAGAAAATGCTACAATTTGAAGAAGATGACAATGATACTGTCAGTGGCAGGGACTTGCTCAGGGTCACTTCTCTCTTCAGTTCTCATCCTCACATGGAGTTGCTGGCTCTAATCCAGGGCCTCTGAGTCAGTAACAGACAGTTCTCTCGGTATAACGATGTCAGAGTAGAGGGACAGGACCCTGAATGATTCCTCACCACTGACATTTATGTGCTTGTCTGGGACTGCTCAGAGGAGGGGCGAATGTTAGGAAGGGGTAAGATGGCTGAAAAAGAAAAAGCCTGCCGCTCTACAGTTTAAAATCGCAAGCTCACATATTCACCTAGGGTCAAGTTTCCATTAGCACAACAGGTTGAGCTGCCATTTCTGACTTAGAGGCCCTGGGTTTGCATCCAGCCTTTCTGTGTGAGAATATAGATCTGAGAGGAGTGACACCCTGAGCAATTCCTTGCTAGCAACATTTGGGGCTAAACTGGGATTGCTCAGGAGAGAAAGCAAGTAGAGCAAGGCAGACAGGAAAAGAAGCAAGAGTTATGGGAAAAGTCTAATCTAATGCGACCTTAAGCAAGCTAATTATACAGCAAAGAGCTAGCAGCAGGGAGATGTTTTAAATTGACTTCTCAAGCAAATGTGGCCTTTTGACTACTGCAACCATGACTTCTAATTCACCATAAGGTCCCATCCATGTAAACACAAAACACATCTCATGGCAAGGGACTGGGATAAAATAAAAAAAAAACAAACAAGACAAAGTAAGGGATGGGGAAATGAAAAACAAAAAGAAAACAGAGTCAAGACGTTTCTGTAGCCCTAACAGCAGATAAGTACTTTTATGACATCTGTTAATTCTGTTCTAGGTTGACATAAGCAATTAAAGTCAAAGATTGCTAAAACAGGCTGAAGGATAGTGAGTAGAAAGTAGGCATGGCGTGACTGGTTAGAAGTTATCTTAATGGCTTTACATTTCAGTCTGCAAAGACAAAGTGAATCCACTGGGGCAGTGGCAACTAGTGACTTTATAGAATGTGCACACCAATTTCTGTAGTTGTTTCCTGTCCTTGGCAGAAAGGTTGCAATACAAAATATTTTTTTTTGGTTCGGGTGCTCTGTACTACTCCCTGATAACTTACTGCCCTGGGCAGCAGCCCACCTCACCCATATCTAACTTTGTCATTTGTCGCTTAGGCATAAAAAAGTAACCAAAGATATACTGTACATTTTTTGTGAAAATAAAGAGCAAACTAAACATATTTAAATGTGTATTGCTTTACTCCAAATGCAATTTGACCACAAAATGACATTTCTGGCTAACCAAGCTATATTTGTTTTATTTTATTTTATACAATTGACTAACGTGAAATGTCAGCATTACATTACAACTGGGAGAATTTGGGTACCTTTGTTATCTCCGAATTGCTCTGAGTCTATAGGGTGTTCACATGGAATTTCTGACGCAGAAACTCATATTTACCATTTATTCGTTGGCAGATGAATGTAGCAGATCTATGTCTGTTGAGTTGTGTGAAGCTCCAGTCCTTACCTCTCCTCCAGCTAAGTCTTGGTATTTCATGATTTATTGTTTCTTTTCTCTGTCGGTCCCACCAGAGATGCTCTTTTGGTCATTCAGGGTCATGTCAGGGTAATGCAACTAGTGCAGAATGCAGCTGCTAGAATCTTAACTAGGAAAAGAAAATCCAAGCACATTTCTCCAGTTTTGATGTCACTACACTGGTTACCTGAGTCATCCAGAATTGACTTTAAAATACTGCTTATGGTTTACAAAGCCTTAAATAATCTCGCTCCATCTTATATTTTGAAATGTCTTACACCATATACTCCAAATTGTAAACCTAGATCTTCAAATGAGTGTTTACTTAGAATTCCAAGAACTACATTTAACAGAAGTGGTGAGGTGGCCTTCTGCTGTTATGCACCTAAAATCTGGAATAGCTTGCCAATAGGAATTCGCCAGGCTAATACAGTGGAGCACTTTAAAAAAACTGCTAAAAACACATTATTTTAACATGGCTTTCTCATAGCTTCATCTTAGTTTAATCCTGATGCTCTGTATATTGAATTAATTATTATTATTATTCATGGTGGCTCCAAAATCCGTACTAACCCCTACTTTCTCTGCTGTTCTTTTTCTGGTTTTCTGTGGTGGCGATCTGCACCACCACCACCTGATCAAAGCACCGTGATGTCCCTACATTGATGGATTAAAGGCCAGAAGTCCACATGACCGTCATCATCAAGTCCTTCCATGAGAACCCTGAATACAATGAGGACTGATTGAGGTCATTTATGTTAGGTAGAATGCCTAGAGGGGGCTCGGTGGTCTCGTGACCTGGAACCCCTGCAAATTTTATGTTTTTTCTCCAGCCGTCTGAGTATTTTTTTGTTTTTTCTGTCCTCCCTGGCCATCGGACCTTACTTTTATTCTATGTTAATTAGTGTTCCCTAATTTTAATTCTTATTTATTTTGTCTTTTTTCTCTTTCTTCATCATGTAAAGCACTTTGAGCTACATTGTTTGTATGAAAATGTGCTATGTAAATAAATGTTGTTGTTGTTGTTGTAATGTCAGTTATTATATCAGTTATTTAGCTTAGATGATCTAGTATCCTTAACTATAACTGTCACTTTAAGTGAAACTTACAAATTCATATTGTGATTTGGAGAATTCTCGACTTTCAAATAAAAAACAGAATAATTTGTAAAAAAATGTATTTCTAGTATGAACTCCTTAAGAGAAGAGCTCTTGCTCTTTCCTTAAACTACTGGAAAATATAATTGAAAGAATAAAGTGACTTTTACATTTTATCCTGCTAAAAAAGAAAAAATGTAAACATTAATTTTCTATATCTCACAAGCCCATGACACCTAATTAATGTCCTATTTTAAATAAATGCCAAAAATATACAATATAAGGTACATTAACAACACCACTACAATGTTAAAACAAAGTATAAACCAGTTCACTGAATTAATACTTTTATTTTGAACTGCAATCAATCATCTGCTTGGGTTTGCTTAAGATGATATCTATTGTATGTTTTAGCTTGGAGGAAGTGTGTTTCCATGGCAAAAAGAAAAAGGCTCCAATGATCTAACAGACCAATAAGGCCTTCATTACTTTAGTTCTAGTTTTCATTTTTTTCCTTGCTTTGTGTATATGATATTTCAATCAAATGTGAAACGCATGCAGGCATGTGAGTTTGTCATAATCATCTAATTAGATTTCATTGACAAAGTTTATCTTTATTTTATCTTGTACAAAAAGTACTAATAAGGGTTTTCCATTAAATCAGTTGCCATCTTAATGAAAGCATAATCTATTCTAGGAAACTGTATGCGTAAAATGAGATTTAAACATAATATAAACCATGCCTTGCATATATTAAATGGAAAACACATGAAACAAAAAGAGCTGTAAACTGTGGGAAAGATAAATTCAAACACACTTAATTTCTTTCTTGGCACAGTGGTGCAATTGTAAACAAGTATGCCATTGAAAAATAAAATAAAACAGTAGCTCCAGTCCTTAGATCTTGTTAATACAGTGTAGCTTTCCTCAAAGGAATGCAATTCTGCATTCAGAAATTAAAAAAACAAGCAGATACAATAAATACACAAAGGGAAACTGTGTAATAATCATCTGATTTATTTAAACAATCTGTTATAAAAAAAATATCTATGTTTAAATTACCAAAACACTGAAACTTTTAAGCACTTATAATAAAAGTAATTATTTTATAGTATTCTTCCATAATCAAGCAAATAAGAACAATTCCACAAAAAATATTAAAAGTGCACACTGTCAGTACACATCTCATTGCAACTCATCTTCAAATTTGTTTTAGCAAGACAAATCTCCTTCTCCAGCACTCCCTCCACATCCTCACAGAGGCACTTCTGAACCAGCCATGATGTTTGATCCTTCAGCATTTCCAGGGCTACTACCCGGAGGGTAAATACAGGAGGAACCCTGGTCACATCCATGTTAAATGCTCTTACCATCTCTGCTGTCTCCTTCCAATGAGGACCAGCTTTGGCTCTACTGAATTGACATGCTTTTCACCACGTCCTGTTTCAATACTTCAACTTTCACATATGCTCTACCAATTCATTCAACATCTTACAAATCCCACATAAACAGACGTAGTTGCTGTTCCATTACTTGCAGAGACAACACCAATTTTCTTATAAAAAACTTAAAATTTCTAAGCACCCATTCTCACTACTATAATCGCAAAGCATTTCACTGTAAACTTTTAACAGTGTGTACTAAATATCAAAGTATCATTACACCAAAGCATAGCAACATCTTAACATATTTTACTTTCAAACCTCCATGCCAGATGATCTTTAAACCTTAGATGAATCCTACAGCTTAAATATGTTTGATTTAATGACAACAATTCATATATAGTTTCCTTTTGTATATATTGCGACTATTGTGAACCTTGACCAAGTGAAAGATATCTAGGAATACCAAAACAGGGATTCTAAAAGAGATAGGCAGAAATGTAGTCAATCAACAGGCTAGGGTTTCTTTTACCAAAGTTGCAAACAAAATGGAAGGTGAAAGCCAGAGCTCTTAAAATCACAAATAACATAACAAAACGTCCTGATAGTATCATGGTCTCCTTTCCTCTAACTACTCTAGCATGGGTGCTGACTTGTCATGAACATTGCGGGACAAGCAATTATGAGCTATAACATAAATAATATTCTAATTATAGCAGCAACAACAATAATAATCCTTAAACTGGTGTAGACTAAGAGATACAAATGCAGCAAAATAAAATTAAGCAATCAACATGGTAATGAAACCACACAACTCTAGGTTTTGAATGCATTGCTAAGGGCTGACTTAATTCAAAGTATAAGCATCTCATAAATGGGCTTACATTAAATTTTACAAATAGTGTCCTTATTGGTTTTTGCCACCAACTATGATTTCATTCTCCATATTTTCTCCTGGCACGCTAAAACTGTTCTCTATGGTTGATCTCTTGCTTGGAAACCTGCAGACACTGTTTATTGATTGGATAGGGATTTTACATTTTTCACATACATACAGTAGGATACAGTAAACAGGGATCATGGGAAAATGTTTAAAGATAATCATTGTACTTTGATTTCACTGATTTTTGTGATTATATAAGGCTAATCATTTTATTTCAGGGATCTACTGTAAATTTAATTTATATTTTTACTAGCTGCGTGTGGTCTTCAGGACAAAAAACAACCTGAAGACTCTCTAGCAGTTTTACTATATTTGTGAACTCAGAGAGGCGTAAGTTAACTCTTAAGAATTACCCAGGGCAGAGGATGTGGACCCACCTGTGCTTGCTGCCCCACTGGCTTTCGTAAGAAGACACTGGCGATACTGTATCTTAGACATATTGCTGACATATGAGTCCTCCAAATAGATAACGTTGTAAGTGAAAACTTCAAACCTTGCCTTCTGTTGCTGAGGTGTTTCACTTGCACGTTGTTGCACAGTGGCGTTTCCTGCACACAGATCTTTCGTATTGAGATACATGCAAGTGCTGAAAAAATTTTAATTTGCATGTATGCACCATCCAGTAGCTGTGGTGGAGAATGAGCAGAGCGGACTGTTCCATACATGTACACACACAGGTCTTTCATTTATATATACAATATCTAATGGGGCTGGTATGTATGGTAATATTTTGATTATGTTGTCGCCGTCACCATGACCTATATGTTAGGCTGGTGGGTTAAATTAAAACACACTTTTTCAAATATTTGTTTATACTGATGTTTAATCAGCATTTTCTTTTTCACTAAATCTTTTTAGAAAAACGTGAACTGCAAAAATGAAAGAGCGCCTGCCAATATAACCCAATTGCTATGTGATTTCTTAAATGTGTGTCAAGTGGCTCCTCTCTCGTATCCACAAGTTTCTATGTACAGACCTGGCAGTGATGATTCCATTGAAATCAAAATTCTGGGATCTCATTTATAAAACTGAGTTTGAGCATGAAAATACATGTGAAAATACACGCCAATAAACAAGAAAAACCATACACCAAAAAGAAATCAGGTTTAGAAAACCTGGCATACACATGTTTCTATGAAGTTTACACTTTATAAATCATAACCATCTTGTAAATGTGCATTAGTGAACATTCCTTGTCCACCTGGTTCCACCCTGAAACAACCATATATGAGCCATGTTTATCAACCTCATACATAAGTAATCACAATGTTGCGCCGTTCATTGAATGGTAGAGGAGCCCACTACATGACACATCCAGTAGTCTGAGACAGAAGTTCTTGTCTCTAAATTAGTAGGCATGTAAAGAACCTTAATTTGGTTGCCTAAGCGTGGGTGTTATCAACAAGTGCAAATATGTTGAATGACAACATGTTACTGCTGCTGTAAATGCCGTATGCTCCAGCCCACACCATGCTTAAATACAATTAAAAAAACAAAAGTCATATCTCTATCTGTGAAGAGGACTGCATATTCACACTGTCCAATGTCATGGTTACTAAGTATTACAGTAATCCCTCCTCCATCGCGGGGGTTGCGTTCCAGAGCCACCCACGAAATAAGAAAATCCGCGAAGTAGAAACCATATGTTTATATGGTTATTTTTATATTGTCATGCTTGGGTCACAGATTTGCGCAGAAACACAGGAGGTTGTAAAGAGACAGGAACGTTATTCAAACACTGCAAACAAACATTTGTCTCTTTTTCAAAAGTTTAAACTGTGCTCCATGACAAGACAGAGATGACAGTTCTGTCCCACAATTAAAAGAATGCAAACATATCTTCCTCTTCAAAGGAGTGCGTGTCAGGAGCACAGAATGTCACATAGATAGAGAAAACAATCTCTAGCAAACAAATCAATAGGGCTGTTTGGCTTTTAAGTATGCGAAGCACCGCGGCACAAAGCTGTTGAAGGCGACAGCTCACACCCCCTCCGTCAGGAGCAGGGAGAGAGAGAGAGAGAGAGACAGAGTTTGTTTTTCAGTCAAAAATCAATACGTGCCCTTCGAGCTTTTAAGTATGCGAAGCACTGTGCAGCATGTCGTTTCAGGAAGCAGCTGCACAAACGATAGCAACGTGAAGATAATCTTTCAGCATTTTTAGACGAGCGTCCGTATCGTCTAGGTGTGCGAACAGCCCCCCTGCTCAATCCCCATACGTCAGGATCACAGATAGTCAGCGCAAGAGAGAGAGAAAAGTAAGCAATCTAGCTTCTCAGCCATCTGCCAATAGCGTCCCTTGTATGAAATCAACTGGGCAAACCAACTGAGGAAGCATGTACCAGAAATTAAAAGACCCATTGTCCGCAGAAATCCGCGAACCAGCAAAAAATCCGCAATATATATTTAAATATGCTTACATATAAAATCCGCGATGGAGTGAAGCCGCGAAAGGCGAAGCGCGATATAGCGAGGGATCACTGTACTACCAGAATCACTGTTTTCTTTACCTGAAATGATTATCTTACCTTGAGACTACTTTCTTGAAAACTCTCAGAACATATTTGTGATACAGTAAAATGAAGCTCTGCCAAAGCATGTGAAATTATCAACTCTCTGATTCCAGAAATGATGTGGAAAAAGTGGGATCAAGCCATGACTTTCAGGATCTTAAGGACAGGGTCGCAAAATTACTGTCTTGTGTTTGAGGTCATAACAAATAGTATACTATAGCTGTACAAAAGAGTAATTGTTGTAAGGATTACTATATTTCTTCTTCCTCTTCTTCTTTGATTGGGATTTGTTTGTGTTTATTTTTATTTTTCTGATAGGGATATCATGTCATCAGCATTTTGGAAAGGTCATATTTCATTTAAGCAGTCATCTTTGTTGTGGTTTGATCAAACTTTTTTTTCATGTGACCCAACCTTATGATATGTAACATCACTGCTAGGGACATCTCTGCTAGGGTGGGACATATTCTAGTTTTGGAATTTTCAAAAAAATTCTTTGCCGCATATGCTTGAGTTTCTTGGTTAGTTTGGTTGCGGAATTCTGCTCAGGGTTTTGGCTTTGATTCATTGTTTGCCCAAAAATCTACTACGTTTGCTAATCTTACTTACTTTTACTGCTTTTGACCTCTGGCTGAACATGATTTTGGACTTGTTTCTCTCTCAGTTCAGCTCTGTTAATCTCCTGAACATGTTAATTCAGGGCTCTTCCTAGCCTATCCTGGAAAAGGCTTTACCAAAAGCAGACTGACCTGCCAACTCCACAGGCAGGCTCCAGGCCTGTCCAGGCCTCAAAAAGGGGGACAGGCTTATAAAGTTCAAATTAATATCATATGTCCCAAAGTCTATCAAAATGCCTCTCAAAGGAAAGGAAACTCATAAAAAACTTTTGTCACACGAAGAATTTTTATAAAATGCAAATGTATTTTTATAATCAAAGGAAGAACAAAAATGACCAAAAGAGGCAAAACTAAGACAAACAGATTTTCTAAAAGGCAAGGTGAACAAGTCCAAATCCGTAAAACGAGAGTACAGTAATCCCTCCTCGATCGCGGGGGTTGTGTTCCAGAACCCCCCATGAAAGATGAAAATCCGCGAAGTAGAAACCATATGTTTATATGGCTATTTTTATATTGTATTTTGTATTTTCACAGAAACACAGGAGGTTGTAGAGAGACAGGAACTTTATTCAAACACTGCAAACAAACATTTGTCTCTTTTTCAAAAGTTTAAACTGTGCTCCATGAGAAGACAGAGATGACAGTTCTGTTTCACAATTAAAAGAATGCAAACATATCTTCCTCTTCAAAGGAGTGCATGTCAGGAGCAGAGAATGTCAGAGAGAGAGAGAGAAAAAAGCAAACAAAAATCAATAGGGCTGTTTGGCTTTTAAGTATGCAAAGCACCGCCGGACAAAGCAGCTGCAAGGATGTACAATGTAAAGGTAGTCTTTCAGCATTTTTTAGAGGAGCATCCATATCCTCTAGGCCAGTGTGCGAACAGCCCCTCTGCTCACACCCCCTCCGTCAGGAGTAGAGAATGTCAGAGAGAGTGAGAGAGAAAAACAAACAATCAAAAATCAATATGTGCCCTTCGAGCTTTTAAGTATGCGAAGCACTGTACGGGAAGCATGTCGCTTGACAAAGCAGCTGCACAGAAGGGAGCAACGTGAAGGTAATCTTTCAGCATTTTTAGATGAGCGTCCGTATCCAGAGCAAGAGAGAGAGAAAAGCAAACAATCAAAAATCAATACGTGCTGTTTGATCTTTTAAGTATGCGAAGCACCATGCAGGAAGTATATCGCTTGACAAAGCAACCATATGTAAGCCCAGCAAGGAAGAGAGCAATGTGAAGGTAATCTTTCAGCATTTTTTGAGCAGCGGCCGTATCCTCTAGGGGTGCGAACAGCCCCCGTGCTCACAATATATTTGAGGAGTTTTATTTAATACATAATTCGCGCTCTGGTTGGGTAGCTTCTCAGCCATCTGCCAATAGCGTCCCTTGTATGAAATCACCTTCTGAAGATAAAGTGGTGACAACAGAGGGGTCTCACATCTTGGTGTTCCACCTATAAAACACAAGTAAGACAACAGAACAGGGTGCAAATACATAGATACTAAATAATAAATACAACAATATTAACAAAAAAATACATCATTTCCATACACATATGGAAAGTAATCATTTAAGTTAAAGAATTCACAAGAAAGAAAAAATAAACATAAGCCAGGGAACAAACACTGGCTTTAACATAACAATTGCATTCTATTAACCATCATTGAGATGTGTCTACTCCTTGTTTGGAGCCCACCGGTGGTCATTTCAATTTATTGTACATGATTAGGAAAGTCACACACCTTGTTGATTGAAGGTCTCGGAGCTTACAATGTGTATCTGAGCAAAAAGCAAGAGATGAGTACAGAGCTTAATGACAGGATTGTGTCAAGGCACAGATCTGGGGAAGGCTACAAAAACTTTTCTGCAGCATTGAAAGTTTCCAAGAGCAGAGTTGTTCACATTTTTGTTAAATGGAATACATCTAGAACAACCACAACTCTTCCTAGAGCTGGCTGCCCTGCCAAACTGAGCAGTCGGGGCATAAGAGTCTTAAAGAAGAGGTAACCATAGTCACAATGGCTAAGCCCCACAGAACCTATGAGAGATGGGCAAGTCTTCCAGAAGACAAATCACCACTTCAACACTCTAATCTGGGCTTTATTGCAGAGTGGTCAGATGACACATGAAAGCCTGCTTGGAGTTTGCAAAGGAAACCTAAAGGACTTTCAGACTATAAGAAATACAATTGTCTACTTTGATGAAACCAAGACTGAACTGTTTGGCCTCAATTCTAAGCATCATGTCTGGAGGAAACTAGAAACTGCTCACCACCTGTGCAATACAATTCCAATGGGGATGCATAATGGTGGCAGCATCATGTTGTGGGGTTGTTTTTTCTGTAGTAGGGGCTGAGGTTGAGAAAACTAAACAAAGTAAAAATATATCCTTACTGAAAGCCTTCCCCAGAGCACTCTGGACAGCAGACTGAGCCAAAGATTCACCTTCCAATGGACAATGGCCTTAAAAACAAAACAAAGACAGCACCGGACTAGCTTAGGGACAACTTTGTGAATGTTCTTGAGTGTCTTAACCAGAGCTCACCTTTGTACCCAATCAAATATCATTAGAGAGACCCGAAAATAGCTTTCCACTGACAGGATCCATCCATCCTGGCAAAGGTTTAGAGGATCATTAGAGAAGAATGGCAGACAATCCCAAAAATCCAAGTGTCAAAGTGGCTTCAACAAAATACTGAGGAAAGGGTCTGAATACTTGTGTCAATGTGATATTTCAGTTTTTTTATTTTAAATATATTTAAAAAACAAAATATGAGCTTGTTTTAGCTTTGTTATTCTGGGGTATTCAGGGTCTGATAAGGGGAAAAAAATATAATGATTATAGCATAAGGCTGCAATATAACAATATGTGTAAATAATGTGGTCTGAATACTTTCTGAAAGCAAAAAATTATATGCAACACTAAGCACATAGGGTACAACAAAATAAGTTTATAATTTATAACTAACTTAAAAAGCACACACGTCAAAAAAATGACATTAGTTTCCTTAGATAAAAGCCATGTGGTCAACGTGCTGATTGTGTTATTCCAATGCAAATGTCTCTTGGCCTTACTATAAACCTTGAAAATTCTTTTCAAAGGTATCTAAGTCAATTAGATCTATATCTAATAGAGCGACTGGAGACTGACTGACTTATAGTCATTCTTGTTAACATAATTTAAAACATTGGAATATCACATTCATGAGGCTGTTAACTGAAAAGCAATCATTAAAATCTCCCTTGTCACATTCCATCTCCCTCTGTTGTCAGTAAGAGTAAATTCAACATTTG
This sequence comes from Erpetoichthys calabaricus, assembly GCF_900747795.2. Classification (NCBI taxonomy): domain Eukaryota; kingdom Metazoa; phylum Chordata; class Cladistia; order Polypteriformes; family Polypteridae; genus Erpetoichthys; species Erpetoichthys calabaricus. The sequence goes on along the minus strand of NC_041399.2, from coordinate 48,312,134 downwards.
CCGAAATTCATTGAGAAATCCACTTTGTTTTGTAGCAGTGTTGTATTCCTACATTACAATCATTAGTGTTTACTTTTGCAATACGATGCATAATGTTAAGAATTGCATTTCCTGTGTAGTTGTACTATTCTGTTTAGACTTCCACTGAGTTTTGGAATTTTGGCATTGTCTCTGATTAAATCTATTTGCTAATTTTGCATTCTGTTGCCCCTTGGAGGTGAACCAATATATACAATGATGATATCCCATTCAAAGTAGTAAAAATAAATGAGGAATTGCAAAGGAATACAAGACAGGTAATAAGTTACAGAAAAATGTGGCAATAGAAAAGAAAAATGTTCAGCAAATCACAACCTTTTTATTTATTATAATAAACCTGAACTACTCCTACTTCAAATGGAAAGGTCACTTGGAAGCTAAAATAATATGAATGCACCTAAAGAAAATGCTACGAAACCCTGAAGTTGTAGAATGTACCATAATGTCCAGCAACCTCTATATAGTGTTTGCTGTACAGTATGTAAGAGATGCTACAGAGTGAGTCTGAATAAAGAGCAGAAGATGGGCATTAGTTAGAGGCCAAAGCCAAGATGGATACCCAATTCTGTCATCAAATTCATAGTCATAGTGCACATTTCAGTATCCAGGTAACACTAAAATAAACACACTCACAAACGCACAAAGGCTGTATCCACGATCTTGGATAACCATGCACTAGCAGAGACACAAAAGGTGTATAGCACATTTCACAAAAATAACACCCGTCTTATCTTTCCTGCCTTGTACAATGGGTCCTTAAATTTTTTCACTGATCCCCACATACTGTATATGCCCTCTGTGTTAACTTTTCCTGCCTTCTTGTATACCTTGAATGTGTTTGTTTGTCAGTGTTTTCTTGACCTCAATCTCTAAATACACAGTATTTTCTTATTTTTCTGTGTTAATATCAATAATAAGATAGACATTTAACATTTATAGAGTCATTAATGGTAATGCATATTTGATTTTGCACATGTGAGGTGTTAAATAAGGTTAGAGTTTACAAGTACAATTGTTTTTTTTGCTTAATGATGGCATGTATGACATATAATAAGGTGATAATGTACAAAGACTGCATGGTAGAGAAGTGCCTAGCAATGCATTCTCATACCTCAAGGCCCCTTTTTTCATACTTTCCTCTTGTTCATGGGGGTTTCTTCCCATATCCCCTAGACGTAAATGCTAAATTATTTGGCAGCACTACACAAAAAGTGCTACAAGTAACCATTCAGGCTGGATGGTGTAATACAATATTTTGAAAAACTAAAGTGTGTTACAGTAACTGTATGATAGAATATATCCCAAACTAGACACTATCTAAATATTGATACCTTTTTAATGAACAGGAGAGAAGATGCAACACAATTCTTACAATGCAAACAAACTTACTGGACAAAATGGCATGGAGCACTGACTCCAGAACACCATACTCCAATATCACCTTTCCCATGATACCAGAAGGTATGTGGTTGCAACCTTTGTCCAAGTCGACAAAACACATGAAAGGAGAGTACTGCAGACTCACTCAAATAAATGTGAAAGGACAATTAATCCACACTTTTCTTCCTGAACCTGAGGTTTACCTATGAGAAGGAGTTTCCAGTATCCCTGCAGAGTGTGATTTCTGCTATAAGGTCACCAAGTAAAGTTTCACTTATGTTGTAACATTCTAAAACTAAATGTAGCTGCCAGTGTGTAAGGCGGGATCAAACATGGGTAAAACAAGATACTACACACATAGAATAAAAGGCAAAATATTAGAAAAAATGTATCTTCTCTAAACTTAGCTTTTCTTGTCAAACTTTATTTGTTTCTATACTTAAAAATTCTTTATTTCTTCTTCTGTACACTTTAAGCGTACGGCGCTGCACATTCAATAGAGCTTGTTGTCTTTCATGTTACATGGCACGTAAGGCACGCAAGGCACAGTTTAAAACCATGTGCCCTCAATGCCTTACACATGGCAGGATAGGTCACTAACTGAGTATAATGTACTAGCCAACCCGCGGCGTAGCATATGCCGCATAATTATGTATTGATGGGTGAACACTTCCTGAACGACACAGTTGTCCAAATGGGGGTGGGTTTGTGGATACCACTGTGAGTGAATGAAAAGATGGACCTCTGGATAGAGCAACATACAATTGTCTGTGACTGAAAGCGAGATCGTCTGTGACGATAGAGGCCACGCTGGTGAAAGTTACTTCGTCGGTAGGGATAAGTTTCAGCACTTGTTCATTAAGGTGTAGCGAGTCTTCATTGTTGACGCTTAATATAGCTTGCGTACTGAGTTGTTCCCGAGTCACAGCTGAGAAACACTTTTTTAATGTCTTTTAAGCGCAGGGAAAAAAAACGAACATGTGAAATATCCGTAATGTAATAAGGCACCAAGAAAAGTAACATTGTAATAATGCTATCTACGACCCGATCGCTGCAAACAGAAGTGAAAACAAAATCGAGCCCGGCGCATTCTTTAACTGCTTTGTAGTGCAGCGGTAGTGTTGCTGCTTTGCAGTAAGGAGACTGTGGAAGATTTTAGGTTCGCTTCCCAGTTCCTCCCTGTGTGGATAGTGCTTTGAATACTGAAAACACCGGTATATCAATGTAATGAAGTATTATTATTCTTATGCGTCTAGCGCTCTCTCTCGCGCGCGCGCCTGTATGTATGTGTGTGTGTGTGTCGCTCGCTCGCTCGCATGTGTTCCTGCAGGCATACGCCGCATAATCATTTATTGATGGCTGAACAGTTCCGGAAAGACACAGTTGTCTAAAAGTGTTGGTTTTGAGGATACAACAGTAAGTGGATGAAAAGATGGAACTCTGGAGAGAGCAACATACAACTGTCCGTGACTGAAAACTGGTTTTGGCAGATACATGCATATCTTTTTGAAAGTTTGGCCCTGTGCCATATTAATTGTCATCACAAAGGCCAATCTAACAGGAAATTGTGTTCGTGTAAAAATAAAAGGCAAATTATCCGCGACAAACAAACTGTTTTACACACTGCATACCAACCCGCGGCGTAGTATACGCCGCATAATCATGCCGCTTTTTTAATGTTTTTTAAGCAGAGGGAAAAAAATGAACATTTGCAAAATCCGTAACGCTGCTTTCAGTAAGTTCAATGCACACGCATTTAATTTGTCGGCCACTTTTTGCCAGCCATCTTTTCTGGTTTGGGCTGCTTTTGCAGTGTTACCGCTTGTGCATATTAAATCTTGAAATCCTTAGAGTAACTAATTAACTAACTAACAACACACACACAGCTTGTGTGAATAAAATGCGCCCGTACTTTCATCATTTTGTTGCAGCCTATCAAAGACTTGCTGATCATGTTTTCTAGACTCAATATACATTGGCTTTTCACTCAGCGTGGGGCCGCGCATTCATCTCAGATTATTACATCCAGCTACACGGCTGCGTTTGAAAAACCGACTTATTCCGGATGAGATTCACCGGCATTAATGATTAGGAATCTGGTTGGAACAAAACCCTGCAGCCACAGGGGTTCACCAGGACCGAGTATGGGAAACACTGCTGAACACAGACGAAACCGACTCAGGTGAGGCGTTGGGGTGGGCAAAGTAGTTGCAGCTATTGATTATTCAGTGTTGTTTGCCTGGGTGTCTGATCTGCTCGACGGGATCAGAAATAAAAGGAAAACAATGTGAAGGCAATGTCACAGGTGATCCTGTGGTATAGCGGGTCCACAGCTCCTCTTCAAAAGGCTATTTTTAAATAAATAATCATCGCACTCACAGCGTAGCGAGGGGCGTGGAAGTGTGGCTGAAATGGTTTCCGGGTGGAGTCGTGCTGCGGGCATTTCTCCCCTGTGCAGTGTGCGAGCGAGTGAGGAGAGAGAGAAAGCAGGCTTGATGGCAATGTGTTCCTGTGGTATAGCGGGTCCATAGCTCCCCTTCAAAAGGCCATTTTTAATCAGGCGACTGACAGTAGTGGAGTCAGGCACAGAGAAGGTCAGCTGCTGAGAGAGCGTCTCGACTGTTGCAGGGCCTGTATCGGTGAAGCAGGTGAGATGCTAATGAAAAAGAGGCACAGGGCTTATTGGTTTTTAACGACTGCTTCCTTCATTGTGTTTTAACCTCAGTTTTAAAGGATTGTTTTAAGGATCCCATGGGTTACCCCTTGCAAACTGTTTTAGACGCTGCATACAGCGATTCACATCCACGAGAAACATGCCTCTATAAACAGTCAACGTGGCTCAGAGGTGCATGTGGACTCTAGCACAGACAAACATAAATGACGGCGTGTTTTCTGAGACGTCGCATCTGAGTTGGTGGGCGTGGCTCTGCGAGTTGTCGTCGTATCCAATGGTCTTAGAGTTGGTGGGCGTGGCTGTCCTGTGTGCTTTCCATGGGTGTCTACTTGTCGGCGGCTTAGTGAATTATATATATTGATAGCCAGAGAGGCTAGGAATAGTTAGAATATACTGATTCAATTCAATGTATGGGGGTTGTAAGAACCTCCCAATAGACTATGCACTAATATTTAGGCACACATTTATATAACTTATTTAACTAGCAAATGGCTCTTACACCAAACAAAAACTAGTCTCTCACATTTTTTTATTTTATTTTCAGGACAGCATGTTTGCAGTGATATATTTATTTTTATTAATCAATTCTAAAGACTCTGATAAATAAAATAAGTTATGCGATGTTTGTAATACTTTGAACTTCTACTTTTTTCAGCATTAAAATATTATTTAAACGTATTATTTAAATATTCTGATGCTGTGGTGAAATAGGCAATGCATTCTCTGCTTTGTTTTTTTTAATAAATATTCCACTGATGTACCAGTGTATTTTGTATTATCTGGTTTGTTTCTTTAAATGTGGTACATATCTTTCCTCCAGATTAATAATGCAACTTTTTAATATTAGAGTTAAAAATGGATCACTATTCCTCAGTCTCCATGAGGCAAATGCTAAATAAATATTCCTTTACAACAGTTAAGGTACGCCATCATTTACTCTATAATTAAGCTGTCAGTGAATCTATCATGCTCAAGAAAATATTTTACTATATGGATGTGACTACAACAAAAGTAACATTTTAGACTGACAGTAAACAAATTGCTTTTATGATATAAAAATATTTGCAATGTAATTATAAGTGTTTTGCATAAAAAATGATTTTGACTTTAAAGATTGAGTACCAGAATAACAGTGATATTTTGCAGTGTTCACATAAGCGTTTAATGTGTCGGAGCTTTCTTTATTCCAGGGCTGAGTGGGAAGGTGGTGATTGACAGCAATGCCCTTTGAAGGTGGGATTTCCTGGCTGTGCCCAGGAACTGTTCCAATCAATAGACAACTGGAGGTCGGTCTGCTGAAAATAAAAGGAGATGGAAAAAACCCATCGTAAGATATCTGATTCAAATGCCAAGATCACATTGTTTTGAGCATAAATAATTAAAGGAGTTAATAAAAATGAGCGTCCCTGGAACTGACCATCCATCCATCGATCCCTGCCTCATCCTCTAACTGTTCCGGGGCAAAGGTATTCCGGTCTGGCTGAATGATATATTTCTATATTTCTAAGGTTGAGCTAAGACACCAAGCAAAGAAAGCTCATTTCCGCCACTTGGATCTGCAATCTAGTTTGGAGAGCGATGTAGATTGACCAGTGAATGAGGAGCTTTTCCTTTCTCTTCACCATGACTGACCGGCACAACATCTACATAACTGCAGATGCCAATCCGATCCCCCTGTCAATCTCGCACACCTTTCTTCCTTCACTTGTGATAAAGACCCCAATATATTTAAACTTCTTCACCTGAGGCAGCAACTAAATAAACCAGTGTAAATAAACTGGTCTGCTTGAGCAATTGGCTGAATCCAATTGTCTTATTTTTCATCTGTATATTGTTTTAAAGACGGCATTATTGACAGAACCAAGCAAAGTGCTAGACTAAATTCCATTGTGATATGATTCAAAATAAAAAATAAAAAAAACTTACTGTGAGCTGTTGCCTCAGCTGTGTTTCACTGTTTATTCAATTGTTTCTGTCTCACAAAATGTATATAAACTAACTGGAATAATATAATTTGCCTAAGTTGTTAAACCTATTTTTTATTAGTAAGTAATCACTGAGTTATTTCTGCTTTACAGAAAAATATTATGACACATGAAGGAAACATAAAATTTCAATTAATATGCAGTTCATTTTGATGAAAATTTTATTTTTTCAATTAATTCTGACTGCATTTTTAATTGAACAGCAGCCCTACTTGCTAGCATGAATATTCTTCTAGTAGACTCTCCTACTTTCCTATTAATTTCTTTTAGTTTCTGTATATTTGCATTCACGTTTATGTTCACATTCATATTCTTAGGCCAAAAACTATATACCTTTGTGTCTTTCCATTTGAAAACTCATTCTGCACTTTCTATCTTAAACGTTTCATCACAAATACAACAGAATATTAAGCATGTTCCATTAACATGCACCTTTATAGAGAGTGAAACAGAATCTTCAGTTACCTAAATTAAGTAGCTATGTAAAACTTACCCCTCCTTTAACCGTCACCTTATCGTGGTGGAGGGGTTTGCGTGTCCCAATGATCCTAGGAGCTCTGTTGTCCGGGGCTTTATGCCCCTGGTAGGGCCACCCAAGGCAAACTGGTCCTAGGTGAGGGATGAGACAAAGAGCGGTTAAACAAACCTCCTATGAAGAAAAACAATTTTGGACGGCGTTTTCCCTTGCCCGGACGCGGGTCACCGGGGCCCCACTCTGGAGCCAGGCCTGGAGGTGGGGCTCGATGGCGAGCGCCTGGTGGCCGGGCCTGCACCCATGGGGCTCGGCCGGGCACAGCCCGAAGAGGCAACGTGGGTCCCCCTTCCCATGGGCTCACCACCTATGGGAGGGGCCAAGGAGGTCGGGTGCAGTGTGAGTTGGGTGGTGGCCGAAGGCGGGGACCTTGGCGGTCCGATCCTTGGCTACAGAAACTGGCTCTTGGGACGTGGAATGTCACCTCTCTGAAGGGGAAGGAGCCTGAGCTAGTGCGCGAAGTTGAGAGGTTCCGGCTAGATATAGTCGGACTCACCTCGACGCACAGCTTGGACTCTGGAACCAATCTCCTTGAGAGGGGCTGGACTCTCTACCACTCTGGAGTTGCCCCCGGTGAGAGGCGCCGAGCAGGTGTGGGTATACTTATTGCCCCCCAACTTGGAGCCTGTACATTGGGGTTTACCCCGGTGGACGAGAGGGTAGCCTCCCTTCGCCTTCGGGTGGGGGGACGGGTCCTAACTGTTGTTTGTGCATATGCACCGAACAGCAGTTCGGAGTACCCACCCTTTTTGGAGTCCCTGGAGGGGGTGCTAGAGGGCATACCTTCTGGGAACTCCCTCGTTCTGCTGGGAGACTTCAATGCTCACGTGGGCAATGACAGTGAGACCTGGAAGGGCGTGATTGGGAGGAATGGCCCCCCTGATCTGAACCCGAGCGGTGTTTTGTTATTGGACTTCTGTGCTCGTCACGGATTGTCCATAACGAACACCATGTTCAAGCATAGGGGTGTTCATATGTGCACTTGGCACCAGGACACCCTAGGCCTCAGTTCGATGATCGACTTTGTGGTCGTGTCGTCGGACTTGCGGCCACATGTCTTGGACACTCGGGTGAAGAGAGAGGCGGAGCTGTCAACTGATCACCACCTGGTGGTGAGTTGGCTTCGATGGTGGGGGAGGATGCCGGTCAGGCGTGGTAGGCCCAAACGTGTTGTGAGGGTCTGCTAGGAACGTCTGGCAGAGCCCCCTGTCAGAAGTAGCTTCAACTCCCACCTCCGGCAGAACTTCGACCACATCCCGAGGGAGGTGGGGGACATTGAGTCCGAATGGGCCATGTTCCGTGCCTCTATTGTTGAGGCAGCTGACCGGAGCTGTGGCCGTAAGGTGGTCGGTGCCTGTCATGGCGGCAATCCCCGAACCCGCTGGTGGACACCGGCGGTGAAGGATGCCGTCAAGCTGAAGAAGGAGTCCTACAGGACCCTTTTGTCCTGTGGGACCCCGGAGGCAGCTGATAGGTACCGGCAGGCCAAGCGGAATGCGGCTTTGGTGGTTGCTGAGGCAAAAACTCGGGCGTGGGAGGAGTTTGGGGAGGCCATGGAGAATGACTTTCGGACGGTTTCGAGGAGATTCTGGTCCACCATCCGGCGTCTCAGGAAGGGGAAGCAGTGCAGTGTCAACACTGTATATGGTGGGGATGGTGCGCTGCTGACCTCGACTCGGGACGTTGTGGGTCGGTGGGGGGAATACTTCGAAGACCTCCTCAATCCCATTAACATGCCTTCCAATGAGGAAGCAGAGCCTGGGGACTCAGAGGTGGGCTCCCCCATCTCTGGGACTGAGGTCACCGAGGTGGTCAAAAAACTCCTTGGTGGCAGGGCCCCGGGGGTGGATGAGATACGCCCGGAGTTCCTCAAGGCTCTGGATGTTGTAGGACTGTCTTGGCTGACACGCCTCTGCAACATCGCATGGACATCAGGGACAGTGCCTCTGGATTGGCAGACCGGGGTGGTGGTCCCCCTCTTTAAGAAGGGGGATCGGAGGGTGTGTTCCAACTACAGAGGGATCACACTCCTCAGCCTCCCTGGAAAAGTCTATTCAGGGGTCCTGGAGAGGAGGGTCCGTCGGATAGTCGAGCCTCGGATTCAGGAGGAACAGTGTGGTTTTCGTCCTGGTCGCGGAACAGTGGACCAGCTCTATACCCTTAGCAGGGTCCTGGAGGGTGCATGGGAGTTTGCCCAACCAGTCTACATGTGTTTTGTGGACTTAGAAAAGGCATTCGACCGTGTCCCTCGGGGAATCCTGTGGGGGGTACTCCGAGAGTATGGGGTACCGGCCCCCCTGATAAGGGCTGTTCAGTCCCTGTACGATCGGTGCCAGAGCTTGGTCCGCATTGCCGGCAGTAAGTCGAACCCGTTTCCAGTGAGAGTTGGACTCCGCCAGGGCTGCCCTTTGTCACCGATTCTGTTCATAACTTTTATGGACAGAATTTCTAGGCGCAGCCAGGGTGTTGGGGGGGTCCAGTTTGGTGGGCTCAGGATTGGGTCACTGCTTTTTGCAGATGATGTTGTCCTGTTTGCTTCATCAGGCCGTGATCTTCAGCTCTCTCTGGATCGGTTCGCAGCCGAGTGTGAAGCGGCTGGGATGAGAATCAGCACCTCCAAATCCGAGACCATGGTCCTCAGCCGGAAAAGGGTGGAGTGCCCTCTCAGGGTTGGTAGCGAGATCCTGCCCCAAGTGGAGGAGTTCAAGTATCTCGGGGTCTTGTTCACGAGTGAGGGAAGAATGGAGCGTGAGATCGACAGGCGGATCGGTGCGGCATCCGCAGTAATGCGGGCATTGCATCGGTCTGTCGTGGTGAAAAAGGAGCTGAGCCGCAAGGCGAAGCTCTCCATTTACCAGTCGATCTATGTTCCTACCCTCACCTATGGTCATGAGCTATGGGTAGTGACCGAAAGAACGAGATCGCGAATACAAGCGGCTGAAATGAGTTTCCTCCGCAGGGTGTCTGGGCTTTCCCTTAAAGATAGGGTGAGAAGCTCAGTCATCCGGGAGGGGCTCAGAGTAGAGCCGCTGCTCCTCCGCATCGAGAGGAGTCAGATGAGGTGGCTCGGGCATCTGATCAGGGTGCCTCCTGGACGCCTCCCTGGTGAGGTGTTCCGGGCACGTCCAACCGGGAGGAGGCCCCGGGGAAGACCCAGGACACGCTGGAGGGACTATGTCTCTCGACTGGCCTGGGAACGCCTTGGGATTCTCCCGGAAGAGCTAGAAGAAGTGGCCGGGGAGAGGGAAGTCTGGGCATCTCTGCTCAAGCTGCTGCCCCCGCGACCCGACCTCGGATAAGCGGGAGACAATGGATGGATGGATGGATGTAAAACTTACATATTATTATAATTAAGCAAACAGTTATGTGAATTTAACATTGATATTTTACTAGGATTGGCTCTTGCACAGCATTTCACAAAAAAACATCTCTTTAGTGACTGCGAGCAGGGCTGGTGCATATCCAAAACTGCAGATGTAGAAAACGGTGGTTTGCCTGTCTACAGCAACACAATAAACCAATATGTGTCTTTTGAATTGGAAGGCTGCAGATTCAAAATCATTTGAGATTGGGTCAAAAATCTCTACTACCCATCTGCAACACCATTATAGTTATTGTGTCTGGCTGAAAAACAGGTATGTTCAATAAGTCCTAGAGGAAAAGCTAGATGACCAAGAAATGGAGACCCGTTATGGGGTGGACAAGAGAGAAGTAGTCAGTAGTAGACAGTGTAGGATAGCTAAAAGTCTGAAGCAAAAGAGCAAAAAGATCCAGGAATGAACCCTGAGAATTATTATTAAAAAGAATCGAGCAAGCTGTCCTATCAATAACTGGTAACTATTTCCCTAACTAGCAGTATGAAGTTTGAGGCTTTATATTGATTTTTAATTAAAAACTTGTTTAACTCATGAAGCACATCAATATTCGTGTTACTGATTTGTCTGAACCTTAGCAATGAAAGGAGACAAAAACAAAGTAATCAGCATGTTGTGTTTAAAAAAAACACTTATCTTATGGCCAAAATCACAAGGGTTTGTTTTGTTCATCTGGCGGTACATGCCCTAACTGTTTAGCTCCTAACAAGAATAATTTACAACACTGCTGCAAACAGTAATGCATGGAAAATGTGCAAATGGTAAACAGGGCATGAAAAGAGCGCCAACAAAAGCAGCCAACGCTGCCACAAAGAAAACACCTTAAAATTAGAACAATAGAAAACTCTTGATGAGAATAGGCCATTCAGCCCAACAAAGCTCGCCTATCCACCTCATTCATGGTGTTATTAAAAATATAGTACAGCCTTTCTGAGACCAGAGTAAGTAAACCACAGCGGTGCAGTTACAAATAATCTGGAAATGAAGAAATGTTTTCTTCAAATGTCAGACATCCCCCACATTTTTAATATAATGTGATGACATTACTTTGAAAGCAGAAAGCAGTGTTACTGTTTATTATAGGTCTTGGATTGTTGCTTTAACCAATTTTTCATCATTCCAGTTTAATAGAGAACTTATTTGACTTTAATAATGCCTCTTGGAGTTCTTTTGTGTTCACAAGTTTATTTTCTCTTATTCTCTCTTACTTGCCCTCCAATAATTCAAAAATAGCCTTGGAGACTTAAATAGATTATTATTCCATGTTTTGCAGGATGCAGTTAAAAGTGCTGTGGCACATCATCACAAACAATTACATAACAAATAATATGATACTGATACCTAAAAATATAGTAAGACATAATAAATCCAAATTTGATGGCCCGAGGCTTTAATCCTGCTATTTGAATGCTGCTTAATGCAAAATGAAGCAAAATAATGAAACGCACAGAGCTGCATTTTTTCCTACTGTTTATGTACAACTGTTAGTAAATCATTACTTAGTGGTCTAGTATTATATAATATGATATAGAAGTTGGTCAAAAAAGACCTTAATTACTTTGGGAACAGATGGATTTTAAAATCTTAATATTTTTAGTACTATGGTATCTTCTATGGTATATTGTAATTTTAATTCTAGTTAGAAATGTTGTCACCAGAGTGTGGTGAAATGTTACATCGAAAAGTACATGACTGAAGATTCAGAAGGGAAAATAAAAAAGGGTAAATTTTCACAAGGCAGGAAGCCTAAGTAAGATTCAATGTGAAATTTCCATTACTAAACATGAAACTGTAAACAGGAGAAAATGTGTTTGCACATGAAGGGGAAGTTGAAAAATGTATCTGAAAATGGGTGGATGTAGCTGATGGAATTGATACATTCATCTAGGCAGGATTGTCTATGCAGGTAATACAGGAGATTGCTGGATTATTTTATTAAGAATTAACATCATGGCAATGATCTAAGTAAATGGGGACTGCTGATATTTCCCACCTGCTAAAATAATTTGTCTTGTTCTTCATCTAATTTTGACATTTGATATCTTAAATATGTAACTTTGCATTCAGATGTTGTACATGTTATTTAAAATTCAATAGCATTTGAAAACTTGTTGTCCTTTTGCAAGGCACTGTACAGTAAACATATTGCTGACAAGTTCGACATAATGCCGAGTGAAGTATAATGTATAATAACGTCAAATGCATTTCAAAATGCACTGAATGAGAATTAAGAATGGCAGAAAAAGAGTTGGTTAAACAAGTGCTGGTTGCTTATTAGAAAATTGCAAATAAGATAATTATAATGAGTTACAATGCAAAACAAAATGCACTTCAAAAGAGATAAACCGATTATAATAAAAATGCCAAGAAATGATTTGTGCACAAGCAGCCTTATGCCAAAAACTTTTGCTGTTAAAGTAATTTAGAGCAAAAATGCATGGAAATAAACTTACATCTTCAGATAATTACGTTATGTGATGTTCTTTGAAGTGAAAATTCTGTTATTTTGTATGCTGAAATCCTTTTTGGCATTTACATTAGCTTACTGGCTATAAACAATGTTTTTGTTCCTCAGCATTATCAAGTTTTTTTTTTTTTTATTCCCAATTAAAATATTCTCTGTTCCTGGGTCAAGTGAATTGCTGTTCTCTTAGCAAATTGCTGCTGTACGCTGATTGAACAGCAGGTTTCAGCTATTAGTACATGCTGTTCGGACAGTATGTAAACCAATTAGCATCTGAACCAATTAGCATTTGATCACTTGCATAGTTGCTGATCAGAATCACTTTTATAACAAGAAGGCTTAAACACAAACTTTTAAAAAAAAAAATGTTTAGGTTTAATATTGTTCATGAAAACTTGACTCATCAAGTTGTATCCAAGTATCCTTTTCTGTCCAGCAAAGCTTTAAACTTATCATTATTGCTTCTTACAATTAAAGTTCAAAAATATAATGAAATTGTGAGTTCAAAAAACTTTGAAGTATCCCAGCTTGTGTCATTTCTGTTTTGCATAAAAGCACAAATTAGTGAAATTCAAAACGCTTTCAGATAAGCTGCGAATATCACAGAGCTGCAAAAATGAATACATTAGAATGCATTTAAATAGAAATTGTTTGCAGCTCAGGCTAAATGCATCTGGGTCATGATTGAGCATATGCAAAGAGAGAAAAGAACTATCATCAAAGCAAAAAATGTTCCATAAGATATTGTTACAGAATAATGGCATGCCACATAAAAATGAAAAAAAAAAAAAAAACTTGCTCTCATCATGCAGTGATTCAATATGTAACTGCAATCTTGTATTTCATTGAAAACAAAATACAGAAGACATTGCTTTTGCGTTTTTGATTAAAATGTAATTACATATAGTATAATTTCTATACTGTTGTGCATAATAGAACTGTAATTTTACCACAGCTATCTCATAAGATATACATAATTTGTACTGCTACATTTATCTTAGAATTTAAGGAATATGATTAATAGAGATTTTCACAATATAAAATCATACATTTCATATATACATATATTAATTTTGCAAAGTGCATGCATAACCATTTTACACAGTTTCATGTGAAGACTACAGAAACTGAAACAGAATTGTAAGATAAGAATATTATTTTACAAGATCAACCCATTTACTCAGATGTAACACATTAGTTTTCTTTTCACAGTCAGAAATTAGTTAAATTCATACTGTGTTTCTTTTCACTACTTACTTGTTTAATTTAGTGTTATTTAATTTGATGTAATGCTAAGATTGTAAAATATTAAAGTATGTGTTGTAATAAGGTAAAAGAAGCAACATAAAGGGATGGGGACTCCCGCTGTAACTCATTTAATGTCCAAAAGGAAAATAAAGCCATCAAAATAACAGATTATGCAAATACAAGACTGATCTGATTGGAGACCAGCTAAACTAAAAATGTATTGCTCCTGAAGTGGGAGATGTGCCATCTTCAGACACGTTTGAACAGTGACTTCTGGTCTCTTTTATTGCTAAATAGGGCGCTTGGAGGAAAGGGTGGGGATTTCAGGACTGAAACAGAAGTGACATCATTGTTCTTCCAGACGTTCTGCTTCTGCTGTAGAAAAGGAAAAAGGAGTCAGTAACCATGTTTCTGTATTCGTTCTCAAAGCCACTTAATCCATTTGGTGGTAGGCAGATAAAATGACTACCGTTATTCGGCAAAATTCACCAAAGTGTTTTCCACAGCAAATGTGCTGTATTCACCAGTGATCTTGTTTGCTGAATATTTTCCTGAAAGTTCACCGTATGTCTGGCTTAGATTAACATTTTTTTTTCCCCAGCTCCCCATGATGCCAACGTGACCACCACAGAGCTGTAGCAAACATGTGTGTAACCTTCAAGCATGACTTGACCACTCGGTACTCCAGCCAATTTGCAACCCACATACATTTAAAAAAAACAAAAAAAAAAACATTGTAATGAGAGGGGTCTGTGATGGTGCAAGTTTTATTTTAATTGGTGCACTCAGACATGGAGGGGCATTGCACACAGAGCAGCCCTGGGTCTACTGATGGGGAATTTGAATGCCTGCATTCACATACAGATGCACACGGTCTGGGCAATTTTCTTGTTAGCGCTCTAGGGTGCATAAGTAAAGCACTTTCGTCCCAATCGGTTTAAAAAGCAGCCTGAGCAGAGTTCCAGGAAGGGCTGGAATCACATTGGAAAAGGCAGAATCGGGGTGTAAGTGAGCACAGTGGAGAGCAGTCGACACTTCAAGGCAGCAAGAGGAACAACTCTACAAGGGTGGGTCACTTATGCACTGAACACAATGGAGGATTAGGAAGCGTTCAAATACTCCTAGGGATCCCACAGACAGCAAGGCAGGCTGAAGGACGATGGAGTTTGACTAGCCATGTGCCACAGCTACAATCTAAAACAAGCCTTACAGGAGCTCCCTCTAAAGAAAGAAAACATAATAATAATAAGAAGTAATAATAATAGATTTATTACAGTTTACAAGGTGTTTTCTAATATTGAGATAAAATAAAAAGGTGCAAAGCATTTGCGTAGAGATCAGAAACAAAAAAAAAAAAAGTTCCAGCTGCGCCCAGAGTCTTGATTTCAAACGCTGGAGTGAGCCATTCCCATGCCAGCACTCCAAGATTAGAACTCTGTTAGCTCAATGATATGTATCTTTTTTACTTATTGCTAGTTTTAGGCGATTTGTTAGTTTGTGGTTATGTGAGTCTTTTCATGTTTGAGGCACAATGGCGCAGTTCTTAGCACTATTGCCTTACAGTTTTTACGGAATTGATAATTTCCCTATGGTAAGTTTCAGCAAAAAAAAATCATCATGTTTTACAATTTTGTAACAGTGCAAAAGTTTACATGTTCCAAATACTAGGTGTTATGTATGAACTTGTGTTTTAGTGAATGTTATGTTTTCTTTTATCCCTCCATTATCCAACCTGCTATATCCTAACTAGAGGGTCTGCTGGAGCCAATCCCAGCCAACACAGGGTGCAAGGCAGGAAACAAACCCCGGGCAGGGCGCCAGCCCACCGCAAGGCACACACACACACCCACAACAATTTAGGATCGGCAATGCACCTAACCTGCATGTCTTTGGACAGACATGGGGAGAACATGCAAACTCCACGCAGGGAGGACCTGGGAAGCAAACCCAGGTCTCCTAACTGTGAGGCAGAAGTGCTACCACTATGCCACTGTGCCGCCCTGTTTTCTTTTAATTTTTGTTAAATCTATATATATAATTCACTAAGCCAGAAGACAAGTAGCCAACCATGGAAAGCACGCCGGAAGGGGCGTGGATTCACTAAGCCGCCGACAAGTAAGACACCCATGGCGCATACAGGAAGGAGCCACGCCCACCAACTCTAAGACCATTGGATGTGATGACAACTCGCAGAGCCACGCCCACCAACTCGGACGCGACGCCTCGGAAAACATGCCGTCATTTCTGTTTGTCTGTGCCACAGTCCACATGCAGCTCTGAGCCACGTTAACTTTTCATTAGTCAACCTCAGTGGAACCTTGGTTCACACAGAGGCAGCGCCAGAGAGAGACAGAAGCACACACAGGCAGCGCGAGAGAGAAACAGAGGCACACACAGGCAGCCAGAGAGAGAGAGCCGCGCACACACAGGCAGCGCGACAGAGAGAGCCGCGCAATCCTTTAAAACTGAGGTTAAAACACAATGAAGGAAGCAGTCTTTAAAAACCAATAAGCCCTGTGCCTCTTTTTCATTAGCGTCTCACCTGCTTCACCGCCCTGCAACAGTCGAGATGCTTTCTCAGCAGCTGACCTTCTCTGTGCCTGACTCCACTACTGTCAGTCGCCTGATTAAAAATGGTGAACTCCTGCAATGTTACTATCTTGGTTGGCTTTTACATAAAGTTCGGATTTGTTCAAATGTTCCTTTTTTTCCCCCTGTGCTTAAAACTCATTTTAAAAAAAAGTGTTTATACAACTGCTGCAATGTTACAGAGAGAGAGAGAGAGGGGGCTCGCCTGCTTCTGAGAGACAGAGGGGGAGGGGGCTCGCGTGCTGCTCAGAGAGAGAGAGCGAGGGGGGGGGGGGCTGGGGAGGCCGCCGTGCTGCTGAGAGAGAGAGAGAGAGCCTGCGTATGCAGGTAGCCTGGGTTTTTTTCCCCCTGTGCTTAAAACTCATTTAAAAAAAAGTGTTTATACAACTGCTGCAATGTTACAGAGAGAGAGGGGGCTCCCGTGCTTCTGAGAGACAAAGGGGGAGGGAGCTCGGGTGCTGCTGAGAGAGAGCCTGCGGGTGCATCTGAGCAAAGACAATTTCCTGTTAGATTTGCCTTTGCAATGACAATTAATAAGGCACAGGGCCAAACTTTCAAAAAGATGTGCATGTATCTGCCAAAACCAGTTTTCAGTCACGGACAGTTGTATGTTGCTCTCTCCAGAGTTCCATCTTTTCATTCACTTACTTGTATGCCTGCAGGAACACGTGCAGCGAGCGAGAGGGAGCGAGCGACACACACACGCATACAGGCACGGGAGAGAGAGAGCGTTGACGCATAAGAATAATAATACTTCATTACATTGATATACCGGTGTTTTCAGTATTCAAAGCGATATTCACACAGGGAGAAATCGGGAAGTGAACCCAAAATCTTCCACAGTCTCCTTACTGCAAAACAGCAGCACTACCATTGCGCTACAAGGCAGTTAAAGAATGCACCGGCCTCGATTTTGTTTTCACTTCTGTTTACAGCGATCAGATCGTAGCGTGCATTGTTGCAATGTTACTTTTCTTGGTGGCTTATTACATTACGGATGTTTCACATGTTAATTTTTTTCACTGTGCTTAAAAGACATTAAAAAAGTGTTTCTCAACTGTGACTCCGGAACAACTCAGTAGGCAAGCTATATTAAGTGTCAACAACGAAGACTCGCTACACCTTAATGAACAAGTGCTGAAACTTATCCCTACCGACGAAGTAACTTTCACCAGCGTGGCCTCCATCGTCACAGACGATCCCGCTTTCAGTCACGGACAATTGTATGTTGCTCTCTCCAGAGGTCCATCTTTTCATTCACTCACAGTGGTATCCACAAACCCACCCCATTTGGACAACTGTGTCATTCAGCAAGTGTTCACCCATCAATACATAATTATGCGGCGTATGTTACGCCGCGGGTTGGCTAGTTTGAATTATTATTCTCCATATATTTTTATGATTGCTGTCGTTTATGTTTATTATTCTGTTATTATGTACTGTAATTTCCCTTTGATTTGTCATCAATTCCTTGTATTCCTTGGTTGGAACATTTGTGGGACCACCCTAAACCTTTATATTATGGTGGATCAGGCAGTTTCCCTCAGGATGTCATTGAAGGTTATAAGAGTCATTATTACAGTGTTTTAGGCTAAATGAAGGCGCTGTATAATGACGTATGGTGCATTATTTGCAACATTGTGATACCAAATGCATTTTGCAGTAAAATTAAAATATGTATTTGGAGGTTTTATGTACTGTATGAGATGACAGGAAATGAAGACACATATGACACAAAGACTCCAGTCTTTAACGATTATGATCATGGACGTACAGTAGCTCACTGTTCCTAGTTTTTAAGGTGATGGTCTTCTTCATGTAAGATTTCCTATCTTTATGAAGGCAGAGTTCTACTTCCATCCTGCTCCTGGCCTCCACCTGTTTCGTTCAAGGGTCACCTGACATGATGCAACATGTTTCTGGATGGACCTTATAGTGTGAAGCTTGCTGTAGAGCTTGCTTTTAAAGACATAATAGTATGCTCTTTCAATTTAGTGGTTTTCATTCACCACCCTGAAAGAATGCAGAACAAACTCTGAGGCATCCAGGGTCTCTCTCTCTCTCTTCACCTACAATTTCACTATCTGTGCCTGAATTGTGTTTGGTGAGCAGGCACATATGAATACATCATGCTTTAGGAGGGTGCACATGGTTGTCCCTGTAATCCACTAGCAGACTAGTCACAGTTGGTTTCATCTTTTCCATTTTGTTCCAAATTTGCTGATATGATGTTTGTCTCCTAGCAAGATTGTATTGGAATCAGATTGGTTCAGCAAGTAAGTGGATTAATCACTGAATTGTAGATCAGATTCATAGTAATGCATATGGGATCATGCACATCAATATTAAAGAAATGAATGCCAACACAGTCTTGCTTGTACTAAAATAATGGCCCATATTATGGTTTAAGGCATAGAATACATTAAATACATAGAATGGGTTTGTGGAGAGTGAGGTGTGTGATTGCACTGTTTTATAGACAGCATCTGAAGACAGCAATCTAAGTCTGTAGTGGGTAGAAATGAGCAGAAAACTGCATCAAAGCAAAAAAGGAATGTTATTGACTCTGCTCTCTTTATATCATGTTTAGGTGTCAGGACAATTGCGAAAATGGTGTGAGGCTTTCCAGTCAGTCACCAGAGTAGGGCACTAATCTCCACTGGCTTGTCCAAAAAAGATTTGCTCCAACCAAGGCCCAGAATAGGGAAACTAGCTTTTAAAGTTCAAAATGCCTTTAAAGCTCTTAAATGTCTTACAAAGGAAAGGTAAATGTAATAAAAGGTTTGGCTTGAAGAGACATTCCACAAAAGGAGTCTTTACAAATGAGAATATTTACTCAAAAAGTAGAAAAATATATCAAAAGTAACATGACCTGGTGTTCTCAGCCTTAATAAGATCTTAGCAAAACACCAGGGTCATGTAGTAAATGAGACTAAGGGGCCAGTGGAACAACGAGTGAGGCAGACACAGAGAGGTGGTGAGTGTAAAAAAAATAAACACCTTTATTGTGCAGACTTTAATATATAAATAAGCACTCATTTAAACCACAAAATGCAATTTCAAAGTGTACACTTTTTCTTCAATGGAAAATAAATAACCTTAAATGTGTGCTATAAATTTTTGTGGCAAGTTTCCCAACATTAAAAATGAAAGAAAAAAATACATATTGTTTTTGTTAATTTATAGTTATTTTTCATGTCTATGGGATATTTCTGTTGATTTCATATTTGTTTTTGTAATTGTGCACTGTCCCTTTAAATGTAATTATGTTTCTTGTTCTTGTGTGTGGAACCCCCCAAAAGGTGGGGCCACTCTAATATCACCACTTGTGAGCCTGTTCTCAGGCTATTAAAGCTACTGTGTTCTTTGTGCTGGATTTTCTGGTTTTATTACTTTTTTTAATTGATTCTGATTTTTGGATTGCATTTTTGAAACTCATTTGCTTCGGATTACCTTTAAGGGAACAGTTTTGCCTCTTTTTGCTGTTTCTAGATTTTCTTTTATATTTTTCTATTTTTTGAAAAATAAATGCTTGAGGGCGGCACGGTGGCGCAGTGGTAGCGTTGCTGCCTTGCAGTTGGGAGATCTGGGGACCTGGGTTCGCTTCCCGGGTTCTCCCTGCGTGGAGTTTGCATGTTCTCCCCGTGTCTGCGTGGGTTTCCTCCGGGCGCTCTGGTTTCCTCCCACAGTCCAAAGACATGCAGGTTAGGTGGATTGGTGATTCTAAATTGGCCCTAGTGTGTGCTTGGTGTGTGTGTGTCCTGCGGTGGGTTGGCACCCTGCCCGGGATTGGTTCCCTGCCCTGTGTTGGCTGGGATTGGCTCCAGCAGACCCCCGTGACCCTGTGTTCGGATTCAGCGGGTTGGAAAATGGATGGATGGATAAATGCTTGACTTTTAAAAGTCATATCACCTATCCTTTAAAACTGTTAAAACTAAGACTGTTTATCGTTATCCCTCCTCTTGTAGGGATTTTGTTATATTTTTGAATTATTTATAGTTGTTTTGCCAGTTCCTGATCTTTGGACCTACTCCTGTTTAAGCCAGCAGATAGGCTTAGGGGCCTTGCTGAAGTCAGGTGCGCCTCTGCAGGGTAGACCAGGTAGATCTGGCTTGATTTTGGAGATCTCACACATCAAGCATGTTTATCTCATTTAAAATTGTCTAACATGTATCCAGGACAAGCCTAAAGACTGAGCCTATAGAGTTTTAATCAAATATTTTAAATAAACACATGGTAATTATACTGAAATTAAGTCGTATCAATAGATTATTAAAAGCAGAAAGAAACGGACTGAAGATATCTAAAGGGTTAACTAAACATGGCTTAAAGCTTGAACATGTGAGGATTGCCTCATTTTAAGAGGACCTATCAAGGTAATTAATAAAATTAAAATTAAGTAAAGGAGTAATAAACACCCCCTTAAAAAGCAGGAACAAACTAGTTAGAAAGCACAAACACCCCTTCTATGAAGCGGTGATAAGATCAATGGGAAAACCCATAGAACACCCCTATTAACAAAGTGGTGTTTAGAATAATGGAAGGATCAACATGTATATGAATTTACTGGTGCCTGTAGTTGATTGACTAAGATGATAGTATTCTGCATATTTATTAAAAGTCAGATGAGTTGATATATTAGATAAGATAATGGAAAAGTATAAAAGGGAATTAACAGCTCACTCCGTGGATTGAGAAATTTGTGCATATCTATGTGCAAATAAAGAATTGTTCTGTATTTTCACCTTGGGCCTCATGCATTATGCCGTGCGTAGAATTCACACTAAAACATGGCGTATGGACAAAAGTGGAAATGTTCATATGCACAAAAAAATCCAGATGCATAAATCTGTGCAATCGCCAACTTCCACGTTCTTCCACTTCATAAATCCTGGTCAGCATGAAAAGTAACGTACGTGCCTGCTGCCACTCTCCAAACTCCTCCCAGAATTACACCTCTTTTAATATGCAAATCAATATAAATAGCCCTTAAGCACAGCGTTCTGTGAAAAGAAAATGGCAAAAGCATAGGGGTAAATAGAAGAATTTCAGCAAATACCAAGTGGAGTCAAGGAAAAACGTACTATTTGTTGGTTTAAACAGTGGTATAAACAAGAAAAGGAAGTTGATCGAGTGACATAGAGTGTCGGAGAAACTTGAAAGCTAAAGTTCACAAAGTTGCACAGTGCCCAAAATAAAAAAGAAGTTGTCAGATATCAAAGTCTCCGTGAAAAGGCGAGTCGTAGCCCACCATCTGAGTGTCATATGAAAGCTTATTAGGGTACAGACAAAAAAATAGGCACACAGTGGGAAAAAAGCTCGAAATGTCAACTTTAATCTTGAAATTTCTACTTAAATTTCTAGTTTATTTTGTCATTAAAGTAGAACATCATAAACTTCATCTTAAAATCGTTTAATTTACTAGTTTCTCAAATTCTTTCGTAACTAAAGTAGCACGTTAAATGCTTGGTTTTGTATGTGTTCTTCTATGTTCTCTATGTGTGTGAATCACTACATACTTCTTAAATGGGCTTTGTCTTTCTCCAATAGGACACAGAATTCATTACATTCATGATATTACAGCTCTCTGAATAATTTAAATACTGAGATGTATACTTGATATTTTCATGATGATAGGAATTAAAGCATGTATGAAACATGGGAACACAGTAGTGCAGTGATAGTGTCGAGCTGGCGCCTTTCTCCAAATACCCAATCTTCTTTTCTTTCTCCAAATACCCAATCGCCACACAATCAGCTCTGTAATAGATGTAAAGCCATCTGTAAACTGAGAATGCCAATTCTTCAGAACTTTCAAGGAACATTGAAATATCTTCATAGTACATGTTTAATTATTCTATCCTTCCTGTGTCACGCCAGCCCCAGCAAGAATACAGTACGAGGCAGGAACAATCTGTGAACAGGGCGCCAGCTCCTTGATAGCGCTGCGACACCATGTCCTCACATGTTTAATTATTAACAATATAGATTATTTAAATGAAGTTAAAGTTATATTTGTATAATATAATAAACATATTTTGCTGCATTTCATCTTAAAAATTATATTGTCATCATATGTCAATATGTGCTAAAGTGGCTCTGGTTGTGCAATATTATAACTGTATCGCAAGTTTACAGTGAGGTAATTGTACTTGTAAGTACAAACAGTTCTACAAGGAGCACTTGATGGACTGATTGATTGCATTTATAGTTCTTGGGATGAAACTGTTTCTGAACCACGAGGTCAGTACAGGAAAGGCTCTGAAGCGTTTGCCGTATGAGAGCAGTTCAATAGACAGCATGGCTGAGGCAGCGTGTTCTTGATGCTATATACTGATAATTCTCTTTCCAATCAGCTGCTGTAGAGCTGTAATTCCACACTCAGATACAGTGATATAAATACTCCGAGTGGTGTAGCGAGAGTAATATGGAAAAAGATGATCCGCTGTGGCATCCCCTAACGGGAGCAGCTGAAAGAAGAAGAAGAGTAACAACGCTAAAGGAGCTATGGTATTTGAAATAGTTTGGCTGTTCTGTGGACCATTATATTGTTACAGGTTAATTACAATCAGATGCCTTAAACTAATAAACATATGCGGTTAATTTCAGTGCATATGATAAAGCCACGTTAGGGATGTGGATCTAAAGAAGAAAGGGAAACCACACTGGAACAAAAGCACTGCTTTGACGCTGGGTGCCGCCTGTTTGCAAACCTGAGCAGAGAACTTGTGTACACCAGGGTTTGAGCTAGCGTGAAAATGTATGTGGCTTTCCACCAAATTTAGGTTTTATACATCACGATTTGAGTGGGAAACGGGAGTACACAACATTTTTGTGCGTACGCAACGTTTAAACATGAGGACTCTGGTCTGTGAAAATGATTTATCTGAATATAGAGGGATACAAGCCACATGTTTTAGGCGTGCAGCAAATTAACGTCATTTTGAACAAAAATCTTTGAATGCCTCTCAGACAGCCTTGTTGTCAGAATTCCTCCTAATCCATTAACAGCTGGGCTTAAAGTGGAGAAGGACAAACAAACTGTAATTGCCTTTACTTCACTATTTACATGTGGACTTATCATGCTCATTTGGAAGAATCCCACCCCACCTCTTGTAAGTCAGTGGGTAACTGATGTTCTATACTTTTTGAAACTGGAAAAAAATAAAATTCCCACTTAGAGGATCTCTTCAAAACATTTTTTTTTTACTTTTAAAAATTTTTTTATTTTATACTGTATTGAGGATTTGTTCTGTTCTGTGTATTGTATTGTATTGACCCCCTCCTTTTGACACCCACTGCACGCCCAACCTACCTGGAAAGGGGTCTCTCTTTGAACTGCCTTTCCCAAGGTTTCTTCCATTTTTCCCTACAAGGTTTTTTTGGGGAGTTTTTCCTTGTCTTCTTAGAGAGTCAAGGCTGGGGAGCTGTCAAGAGGCAAGGCCTGTTAAAGCCCAATGCGGCACTTCCTGTGTGATTTTGGGCTATACAAAAATAAACTATTGTATTGTATTGTATTTTTAAAATATGGTTGGATCTAATCAGTAACATTCTAGAATAAGCATCTATATCCTTACTGCTTTTAAAATTTGCTCTGGTAATTGGCTCGCCTTTCTTTTTCTTGGGTGGGGGTTTGTTAAGTTTGACTTGATTGTATGGAATGTTATTTGCTTCAAATAAAATCAATAAAAAAAAAATGGAGATCTCACACCTATTTTGTCTTGGAGGAAACTCCTAGTCATTACAGTTATTCAACCCTGCATTTTTAGTGGTGAAAGAAAATTCACTTTTATGTTTTTTTTATGGAAATATAGATAATAAAGTTCCTGAAAAAAAGGCTTAAATGGGTACACAATTTCAACAACAGCAAACAATATCAAACTTACATGTCACGTAATT
Organism: Erpetoichthys calabaricus; assembly: GCF_900747795.2. Lineage (NCBI taxonomy): Eukaryota > Metazoa > Chordata > Cladistia > Polypteriformes > Polypteridae > Erpetoichthys > Erpetoichthys calabaricus. The sequence continues at coordinate 48,287,950 of NC_041399.2, read as the reverse complement.
CAAATGTCAGGTACTCACTTATGCGGTTCTTTTCCAAACATGTATTTTCACTAAAGTATTGCTAAATAAAAAAACTTCTCTTTTGCACAATGGTGAAGCATACAGAAATGAGGTAAAGATTTTGAACTGAAGACCAAACTTCCCCTCATTCACTGCCCAAGAGTCCTGCTACATTTACACTACTAATGCACCTCATCTGCAGGACTTCTGTGTTATTCAGTGGCAGTTTCTTAAGCCTCCCAGATATTCATATTTTCTAGCTGACAAAGATTTTACCCACTTTTCTTTAGCTTTTCTTCTATAATTGCACATCTGTCTCACGCCATGTGGTGAAACATGTTAGGGGTCTATGGTAGTGTAAGACTTTTTGTTATAAAAACAGTGAAGATCAGATTAGGTGAGTGTGGTTGTGTGCTGCTCCAATGTTGGGTGGGCATAGAATGAGCAATGGGGAAATTGGTTGATTGCGTTTTCATGTGCAAACAAGATTGGCTCAGCCGGTTTCCTCATTGATACTCTGTAGGTTGTTAGGCAAAGCAACTGCACCTACAAAATATATTGAGGAGTCTGAGTAAGGCAAAAAGATAGGGTCAAGAAAAGAAAGAAAGGGAGAGAAACTGAGAGAGTGAGTTTGTGTGGAGACAAGCAGTAAGATCAGTAGTGTGTCAGTGCAGTAGTTAAGAAACAAGGCAAGTGGGAGTCGGCCTCACAGAGAGCTTGAGGAATGGTACTCCAGGGGCAGGTCACTTCTACTGTGAATCGAAGGAGCAGGAGTGGCCAATTAAGCTTCAGAGTTTGTCCTACGGACCCCAAGGAATGGTGGTGGCTTGATGAAGCTGGCTTTGAGCATTCTAGCGGTGGCTGGGACTAAAAGCCATTTAATGGTTGACTGCATTTGCTGGTGTCTCAGCCACTTTGATAAGACCTGATGGGTGAGTAGGAGGAGGCAAGGAAGAGAGACATATTGAGCTTTAAGAGGAAATAGTAAAGAAGGAGCCCAATTTTTTATTCTTTATTTTACCTATCATTTGGATTTATTAATTTGTTGATTTTTCACTCCCACTGATTAACACCAAAAAGACAGTTTAATTATTTATTGGTTAATTATTGAATTTGCACTGCACTTTATTTGCCGTATTTGGACAGTGACTGTTCTAATAAAATGCACGATGCACTGTTTACACCAATGTTGTTGTTTGTATCCTCATTGTGCTAGCCCATCTTGGTTTCATGACTATCAATGTCCCATGATCAGGAAGATGCCAGGCTGCAGGTAACGTGGTACATCACAGATGACACACTGCAGTGTTACTATCACATGAAGCAATGAACGATTTATTAGTGGACAGGACTTCTCATCAATAAATGAATGGGGAGGCAGGTCTTCAGTTTAAAAGCTCTGGCACATCTCAAAGTTCTAAACGCATAATTATAGATAGAAGGACCAGGGAAAATTACAATATAAAGAATATGAACAGAGGACCAACAAGGGAGTGATGAAGTATGACAAATTTCATAAACAAACCCCCAAAATATTAAAAAAAAGAAAGGCAATTCGAATGTCTACAACCCAGTGTTAAAAAAGCAGGTGCAAACAATAAATAAATTAATTTGGGTGCAAAAAGTTGAAATTGTGTTTCTTTCATTACAGCTATAAATGCTTACTAATTACCTTCCTAAGGTCAATGTCATTTGGTAGTCTTAATGATATGAAGGAGTAAAGACATAACTAAGTACTTATTCCTCATTACTACTTTTTAGGGGACATTTTATGTATAGAATTTGACACTTATTATAGGGAACACAGGGGAACTACTTTATATTATAAATATATTGTAAACATTATCATTGTTACAGGCTACATTTAATGTTTAGTATTATTGTTAGAACTTACTGGATGATTTTTTTGTTTCAGAGTTCTGGAGCTCTTGTCTCCTTTTGAAATGTTGTAAGTACATATCAAATTGGCCTTTACTCTGTTGATATATTCTTTTTGCAATCGTTTTTGCCCTTTTTAATCTTTTCCTCTGAAGTTGCAGGTCTTTATTTATTTTCCTATTCTGTATTCTGTAACAGTCTTCTTTGTGTGTTAGATTAGAATGTATCAACTTATTTAGCAATGAGACCATTACAGTAAAAAATATATATATGACAGTAGTGGCAGGATTTCTTTTAATGTACTCTTCTAAAAAATAAAACTACTTAAATTGTATAGCAGTGATTTCCTATTTTCTTAATTTCTTTTTGGCTTTAAAAATAGCCAAATCACGCTATAGTCAATTCTGCACTTAGCCTGCTTGCAACCTAGCTTTGATGTAGAGTTTGAGTAAATTAACTTTGTGAAATGTATATTGCAGCCCCATGTCAACAAATTATTAAGATCCCCTCTTGAGGAGTGCAAACATTGCATACAGTTTTAAGAAACAACACAAAGAGAAACAAGACAATCAGGAATAGTGGTGGATAACTGAACTAGTCCAATTACAATGGAGAAAATGGCACAATCGTGGTTAAAACAACACCTACCTCTTTTTTTAAGGTGTCACTCAAACCCACTTTGTTTCTCATGTGTCTATTATTTGCACCCCACTGAACCATTTTCTCATTTGCCCATTCCAGTTCATTGTCAAAAAGAGACAAACTCTATCCTGAACAATAATGGATACAAGTCAGGAACCATCCCATAGCTTGCATCCATATTTACAAATCCTCTCTACTGGCAATCGAGGGATAAAGAGGGGCTAATTAGCTTCACACTATGGTTTTACACTGTTAAAAGTAAACTATGGTTCAAGCATTTCCCACTGCACTGTTGTACAGTTCAGGTAAAATTTGTAGTACTGTACATTTGTATGAAAAAATATTTGATGTATATGTATAAACACCAGAGAGACATACATTTCAGCATTTTAGTTTTGTTACTGGACAAATCATACCAATGTGTCACATAATGCTATTAAAAAAATACTATATTGCAATACAAATGTGTAACATATGCAGACCAGTGACTATGATAGTCATTTGAGAATGATGAGATAAATTAACACTAATTAAGAGGGGAAAACTTTGAAGTGAAACAAAATATCTCTCTTAGAATCAAAAGCTAAAAGAAAAAAACAAACTGTCAAACCTTTAAGCATCTTGGAAACTAACATTTCACAATTTAATTATTCGTGAAGAATCTGCCTCACATATAACTAAAACCTCCTCCCGATCTTTGAAATTCTGAGAAAAGACTACAGAGAAACTCAAGGGTTTCATATTTCACCAACCTTGAGGTATTCAGTCTGTGTATGCATAGGAAGACGTGGGACAGATTTGAAATCTTTACGTTTAGATGAAGTATGTAGGTATGGGAATGTACATTGTGATGGAAACTGGGGAGTCAATGAGCCCCAAACTAATAAAACATGAACGCACAAAGAGTTCTGAGTTCAAATAAAGGATGGTTTATTCACCAGTTCCTTCACAAAGTAACATAAGCACAAGCAATTTCATCTCACAATATCTCTTACCACCACACTGTCCTTCTCTAGTTGAGTATTGCTCCACATGGGAGTGCAGTCCCTTTTATTTAGGACCCAGGAGTACTTCTGGTGCCAGGGCCACTGCCCAATGGAAGTACTTCCGGGTCACACAGAAGTCCCATTTTAGGGAGCGTGTCTCCTGACAACACCCCCTTGTGGCACCCATGGAACCCAGCAGGGCTGTATTGCTGGTCTACATCTCTAAGCATTCCCTACTGGTTCCTAAATGGGAGCCGATACATAGGGCTGCTGTCATTTCCTGTCCCCAGCAATATCTTCCACTTCTGACGGTCTCCTCCGACCGTCACTTCCAGTTCTGGCTCCTTCCTTACTCTTGGTCGGGATGCCCATCTTCTTGTTTGGAAGCCTTCCATTCAGGTAAGCAACCAACCCCTTCTCTGGTTGGGATATCCATTCAAGCTGTGTGGCATTCACAAGATATAGGTGAATATACTGTATATGCTTTGACACCCTTTTTCACATAGGGGATAGTTGAAAAGCTCTAGTGACTGTAATTCTACTGCCACTCCAGGGGTTGGCACTGTGCCCTAATGCCTCTCTCTCTTTCTTCTTTCCTGTGCAGACCAGGTGACTGATGGCTATAACACCTCTGACGTCACTTCCAACGTCCATCCACCAGGATCTGCCATTTCCTGCCAGAAGGACTGAAAATCAGTCCTTTGTCAGTTCTGTTGTGAACTTGTGTCTGTAAAGATGTCTCTGCAATTATTGTGTTTTTTTCTTTGTTTTCTGCAAACCAATTATACTCTTTATTGTTGTTGTTTCATTCTCTTACAGTGTGTAACTATGCAAGTACCTATATATGTGAGTACCTGTGTGTGTATATGTATGTATGTATGTACAGTATGTATAGATACAGGTATGTGTTTGCATAAATCTAAATTTATCAATTTAGTTTTTGAATATTTATTTTCTTTACATGTTGTCTCGTGACACGTCCTCGACTGGCTAAATCTCTCTCTTTCTATGGTCTTTCTTTCTGAAAATAGGGTAAATAGGGAGCAGAAGTTAGGGGAAATTGAGGGGTTTGGTGAGAGAATGGATTTGATAAGAGTTATCCTTTATTATCCTTTGTATGCATAGGTAGGTGGTAGATAGGTTCCATTCTGGCCTTTGTTTCTCTTTAAGTAATAATCTCATTGGCAATATGTCTTTATATACATTATATTAAATAAATAAATAAAAATTAATCACAGAAAAGAACTCTTAAACCACAACACTTGGGGTCACTAGACCTGAGGTCTTTGCAAGTGCTGAGAACACAAGGCTTCCTCAAAGCCCTCTGTACTGTCCCGTATTTTAATTGACAGTACCCCATCTAGTCACATGACTGTAACATGAATAATTTTGTATAGCAACAGACACTGACAAGGCAGCTAAGTAGTTAAAAGAGGGGGTCTAAGGCCTGAGTCGTCTGCCATCAGAGCAATTGATGGTGTTCACAATGTTCCCTAGTGGACTACAAATAATGTGTTTAAAAGAAAGAGACATACTGGCCCAAATAAGTAATCAAATAAGGATAGAAAAAGATATGAGGTTTAGTTTCTTATTGCACATTTATAATTTTAGAAAATGTATAATATTAAATTAAATAATTGTGGTTTCATGCCTTATGTTATGCAGAAATATATGCTGTATCATTACACTACTGCAATACCAAAAGCATAATTACACTGAAAACACAGAGGGAAATTACCTAATAAGGCCATAGCTTACCAGTGATAGGTCCATAATAAAAATTTTTTTAGCAATAAAACTTGCACATGTCTTACAGATGTAAGATTTTGTATATATGACTGACAAATCTGGTTTACTGAAAGTATTCCCCAGATTTTTACTTCAGTGAGACCCAGATACACTGTGTGAGATATCTGGAGTGGTGTGGCATGCACATAACCAAAATAAATGTACATTTACTTAACAGACAACAATAAGAAAAGTACTAGTTCTAATCGAAAAGCAGACATCCGTGGATCACTACATACTGTATTACTAAAGAGATATACAGAACTTTGTTACAAATATGGACATCCTGAATGTTTTAGGTAAAGTAAGGCTCAGCTGGCAAAAATTGACTAGTTCCTAAAGAAAAGATGACAAATATCAGACAATAGTCCCTACAAAAGGAGTAGTAATGTCAACAAACAGCAGACTGATATACATTATAAAATGTGTCTTAAGTATCTACAAAATATGCTATAAAGTCTATGCATTTTCTAACCCTTCTTACTCTGCCGTAACATTCAAGCAAAGTAGAAGCTATTCCAGCAATATCGCGCAAAAAGCATTAAGGCCATCAGTCGATCACAGAACACACTAACACACGTTCCTGTATTTAATCACATGTGCTTCATTTGCTATGTAAAACAAATCTGTGTGCTTTAGGATGAGAAAATACAGGATATCTCAAGATGCACACTCCATACAGAAAATAGGCCCATTTTACTAGAGCTCTAGGGTAGCACTGCTTACCACTAAGTAATGGTGACAAAAAACTGTAGGATTGAAATGGGAATACAAGTCATGGGGGTTTTTTTTTTGGTTTTTTCCATGTGTTGCTAAACAGTCTCCATCATAAAAAATATCCAAACACATATAGGAAGGAAGAGGGCTGTTTTGACAAGAAACACAGAGGTACACTTTACTTGGTACCAAGACAGAGAAACCACTTTCATTTTATTTGTTAACAATTTATGCCATACATGAATCAATACTAGTGGCAAGTAGAATCTACACTAATGGATCAATTTTTCATTTACAATGTTTTTTTTTCTCTTTAAAAGTAGATATTTTGTTGTTTAACTCTACTTCAGCACCGTGAACATACCATTGTTCTCCAATAAAGTCTTTCATCATGGAAGCTTTCAAAATTCATTTGATTCTATTTTTGTAAATGTCTCCATCAATGTACATTTAGGTGTAAGTTTATGTCATTAAACCAAAAGTCAAACATGTTATAATCATTCCTTTTACTTTTTTACTCTATTGATTTTTCTTAAGATGTTGTTTTAAATTTCTGTACTCTACATCGATCATATGCCTTTAAATGAATAATAACATTTTTAATGCTAATTTTGGCATCAGTAATGGTGTCGCGAGTGTTTTTCAATATTTAAACTATTTATAGATGGATTAAGCAGTGGAATAGTACTGCATATAAATACATTGAAGAAGGGATTGATTAAAGCAATTTTTAAAGAATTAAAATATAAACTAAAAAATAAAGTACTACCACATGTATTATGGGTTTTAAATCATTTCTATCCTAAAACAAGCAGATTAATATTACTTTTTATCATTAGCTGTCAAATAAATATTCATTATTAAGTGTTTATGTGAGCTTTAATATTGATATTCAGACATTCTTTCGGTAGTAATTGATGTGTAGTAGTGTAAATGGATGAACTTGTCAATCATAACAGTTATATTAAAAAATGAGATGAAAGAGGAGATTTATCAAAGTTTCTTTGCCTTAACAGTGACATTTTTTATCATTTCCTACATTTCACACTTTATGGAATACATGCGCATGATGGTATTTCATATGTAACATTTGAATTGACTGATTTATGTATCTTGGTCTATTTCCAAATAATAGATGCCAGGAAAAAGCATGGCTTTATAATAGTCTTACATAAGTGCAATCACATCGCATCTGTTTCAATCCATCATCTGTGCTGCTCTGTGATCAGATTCAGCTTCTTTCTAAGGACAATAATAGCAGGTTATGAATGCTCTATGTAATGTGCATTAGCTAATGGTAATTTGTTTTCTTATTTTGCTTATGATGTTAAAGTATGTATTCTAAGTCAAAGTCAGTTAGCATTAAAGAAAATTAAATATAGCCATTTATATATAAAGATTTTTTTCAGTCGTATTGGTTTTTGTATTTCTGCTTCCAAGTAATACTTGATGTCCTTTTATCCCTTTTGTTCATCTGCTTAATGCTAAAGTAGAGCGGGATTAAAAACAGAAATTTATGTTATGAAGCAAACCTTGACATTAATCAGTACTGATTTATTTTAGTCTATTATTACTTATGATAAGGCACATATTGCACTTGCCTGGTGACTGTTAATGAAATACAAAGAAATTATATTTAATGAAAAACTGCTCTTTGTAATGCCTTTTATACAACCAAAAGGGAAATAAATAAGTTGCATTTAAAATGATCTTCATCCTAATGTGTATTAAGTAATCAGCTGGAATTCTTTAGATATTTGTAGACATAATTTAAGGTACTTCTAAATCTCAGCATGAATCCACATGCTAAATGTTGTTTTTACATTAGAATATTTTCATATTTTATTTTGCTTTCATCTTATCTACATCTCAATGTGACATGCTGGGACATAAATAATTGTTATGAACAGAAAAAGAGCTCCCGGTGTGCTATCCCTTTTAAACTGCATGTTTAACTTGAATTCAAAAAACAGGCTGGTTCAGTCTTGACATGTTTCAGGAAACTATGTCTGTGTAGTAAGACCTGGAGATGTGATGTCAGGTTTAAGAAGCTGAACAGAAACCCACAAAATTCAGGTACTCCCCTTCTCATATTATGAGTCAAACATTTGTTCAGGGGCAGATTAAAGTATATAAATAAAAGGACAATGAGATTGTAATTTGTTTAAGTCATTTAATATGAAACATGACTAAATAAACATTGAAACATCTCAAAAAAGTGCCAGTGGGTAGCACTGCTGTCTCACATCTCCAGAGTCCTGGATTCAAAACCCGAGCAAACACAATTACCAGGTGTTTCAAAGTAAACTCTACAATCAGCCATATTGAAATTAGATTCAGATTATTCTAAAGATCTAAGGTTCAGACTCTTCTGTCCTGCAAAACTGAAAATACAGCTATGTAGACATAACCTATACAGTAGGTAATAGCTTTGTATAATATGATTAATTTCTGTACTGCTGATCAAGTGTTTAAGACCAATAAACTTTGAGGTCATTTTGGGAACAGCATTTGACTTGTCTAAAACCTTAATCATATATGTCGATTTGCCATCAACAGTTTAATTTTTTGAGAGTCTGACATTCACTATGGCTTTCATACAATAAGTGCTTGAAATAGGTACTCCTACATTGTAAGGAAATTACTCACTCTTTTAATATACTGCAGCCAACATTTATCAAGTTATTACTGACATTTAGTACTGTGGATGTTTTCTTTTTCCATTTTACTGTACAAAAATTTTTTTTTCCATTTATATTATTAACTAAAGTAGCTGAAATTGTACTTTGGAGAAAAAACATATATTTATCATAATCCCACACATTTTCACATGCAAATACCAATGTGAAAGGTAAGTATCTTGTCAGGAAATTTTACTTAAGTTATAGACCCCACCAGTAAGTTCTGAACTAAAGGCTATAAGGGACACGGAAGTTACAGTGCCCATAATAATCTGGTTCATGAGATCAGATGAGAATTAAATATAATCTAATTTTAATAAATGACTTAGTCTTGAATACTCAATAGGAATCTGGCAGAGAACAGTTATGTTGAAATACTATCATACCATGCAGTGGACTGATTACAATCCATTTGTCAAGCATGAAAGACTGAGATAACCTCTCATCTGGCAGCAGTCCTTTAGTTATGTTATCTTTCAATTAGATATCCCTTATTTTAATCAGTTTGCAAAGGAGCCCTATGTAATCAATGGGGTCTGTTAGTACTCCATTGTTGAACAGTGAAATCCGTGGAAGATATAATTAGCTATATACTGTAGGATGCTACCACTTAGGATATTAATATTATAAAAACACTTCTACTGATAAATAAGAACTAAACCAGGCAAGGACAGTGCCTGTACACCCAATGTCAGTTTCCTGCTTGTGCAGTACAATGGAATGGTCAGTGGTATCAAAGGCTATGCTTAAATTTAACAACATAATTACAGTCACATTCCGTTCATCAGAGAATATCGGAATGTCGTTTACAACACGTGTTAGTGCTGTTCCTGTACTATGAATGGTGAGGAAGCCAGACTGGAGTTTCTCAAGTAAATTGTAATGCGTAAGGTGAAACTGAAACTGATTGGCGACGAATTTTTCAAGTATTTTAGAGAGAAAGGTTAAATCCGAAATGGGTCTCTAATTATTAAATACACATGGGTCTAGGTCTGACATTTTAAGTAATGGTTTGGTAACTGTGACACTTTTAGTGCATTAGGTACTGCACGATGCAGTAATGAACTATTGATAATGCTAAGAATAAGTGCTGCAAGAACATTTGTTGTGCTTTTTCCTAGTTTTGTTGGAAATAGCTCTAGGGAACAAGTAGTAGGTTTTACTGTGGAAATGAAAGTTCAGACATCCTAATCTGTTACAGGATTCAAATTTCTAAAATGTTGAATTCAAGGCAAGACATGGTTTGCAGATCTAGTATTAGGTTTGCACTATGATGTTGAGATATAGGATCTTATATTTTTGATTTTCTCATTAAAGAAGTTCATAAAGTCTGTACTGCTAATGTTTGTTGGTATTTTGCATCGTTTTTCTGAGTTCCCCTTTGTTAGGTTAACCACTGTTCTAAACAGTACATAAGGATTATTATTGTTAAGACACCAGCCACCATTACAAAAACATGTACCCAACACTTGAACATTATGAACAGCTTCAGTAGCCAACTTTGCATCATCATCATAAACATGGTTGTCTACATGGTTGAGAGGTTTTATAATCAGAGCTCATGGCCAAATACTGTTGGTATTCACTTTATGGCATCATTCAATAATAGGCAAAAAATATGTAAAATTCTGAGAAATATAGCAGGTCACAACTTCTTCATAAAAATCTATGGGTTACCATCCTACAAGCTCTGAGCCCCAACCATAACATATTTTTTAAATTTAGTTTTATACTTTCTATAGTTCAAATTGGCTCATTATAATGCTTAACCAAATTTTTCAATCCTATTTCACAATTATCATTCAAACACAAGCTCTAATTACAGTGCAGTCATCAAAAAGGCTTCAAGAAATGAATAGGCTGAGAAATGTCTTGTTAGCGTTCTGGTATTGAGTTCTCTCTTTATAAAACCTCCTCCTTCCAGAATTCAGATTCCACAATTACAGTTCTTATTTATGGTTAAGGTATTGTTTATGGGCAAGTCTTGCTTTTGTTTATGATCTTGTCCAAAGTTTAATTTATGTTTATCATAGTTCCATGGTTTTACCTTACCTTAAGTTTCAAGAATTTAGGTTTTGTTGTTGAATTCCCTCCTTTTTGTTGATTGATAATTTTACTATTGTCAATTTTTCAATATATAGCTTTTAAGATTTGGATTCTAGTCCAGGTAAATTAAATATTAAGAATTTATTTCTGTTTTTTCTGTTCTTTCCTTCAAGCTTATTTCCTTTTATTGTGCTTTGAAATTTCTGCTGGTAATCATTTAATTTTATTTTAGTTTGTTTTTCAATAATTATTGTTTAATGAATCAGCTTCTTTACTTAATTAGTTAATTTGGTTATTTTCAATTTCCTTAGGTTTTGAGTTGGGTTTATTTTCCAGGTTTTCTCTTTTTGATTATAATTATCCTAAAAGAGAATTAAACGAATGTAAAATGCATGATACAGGTTGAGTAGCCCTAGCCTGAAATGCCTGGGACCAGAAGTATACTGGATTTCAGATATTTTTGGATTTTGGATTATTTCCATATACATAATGAGATATCTTGGTGACACATATGATCAAGTGGGAAAATGTAGCCAAGCCAGTTAAATGCCAACTTGCCTGTACTGTAATGTGTGTTGACGTGACAAACCTATTAAACCTCAAAAGTGATGAATATGATGTACAGACTCTATTGTTGTTCCCTTTTAAGAGGGCCAATACTGTGTATTTGCACTGAATAACTTTTTTTAGTTCATAGGCTACCTGTTATTACTTATGAGGAAACTGTCCGAGAAGTCAGAAATGTCTCAGCCAACCTTCACTGCATCATACCCACAGTGCTGAAAGCCATTAAATTGCCACCAAGGCACTACTTTCAGTTTTCGTATGGTTTGGGTGTGCATACAGTGTATAAAACACATAAAACACAACACATTTTTCTCAACATAAACTCATATTGCAGTAAGAGCATCCCACGACAGTATCATATTTAAAGTCATTGAGCTCTTCAGTACAACTACCTTACTGCCAATCAAGAGTGCATGTTTATATGCTTCATTTTATACACCTGTTAACAATGGGCGCAGCTGAAACTCCTGGACTGAATGGTTTGGAGGGGTGTTCACATACTTTAAACCATACAATGTATTTCAAAGAGTGCATGCCTAGATTATCTAAGGCAATGCTAGGAGCGGCAACTTTCAATTAGCATCTCAAATAAATATTGACAAAGTAATATAAAACATAGTTGAAAATAGTGCATCACTCACCTTCTCTATGTCAATTCAAAATTATAAAAAGCATATTCAGGATAACATCCAAGTTATAAACAGTATCACTAAGTAACCTGTTGTGATATCTTATACTACATAACTCACTGGGAAAAGCAAGTCTTACTTTATATAAAACTGGAAAAAGTCACATTTTCTGTAAGGGACATTCCAGAGCTTTTTTTAGAATCTGGCACATATTCACTAATGTTGATTTTGATGCCTCTTTTATACAAACAACTATTTCATGTTAGGCTGTCTATGTATATAGTGCACAGGAATCTCCATTTTTGGATCCAGCAAGCTTTCTTTGTTTCCCTGTTAACTTTTCTTAGACCCTGTTTGTGTAAGTGAGTTACTCATTAATAGTATTATGTACCTTTCACTTATTTACTGTTGGCCTAGACTCTGACTTTAATAAACATTATAATTTTTGTAGCTGAGATCTACATTTATCATGCTAGTTGCCCCCCTTGGCTGGTCACCTGTATATACTTGATACATTGTCATTTTGTGAATATCACTTTTATTGCACCAATATATGAAATTACATATTGTAACATAGTAGTGCTGTATTCATGATGATTACATGCAGCTATATCCAGAACAGGATTCTGAAGCCTGTTAGATCCCTGATGAAGGACTGACATTGTCTGAAACACATTGGCGAAGCAAAGCTCCAATGTCAATTTTGGTGTCTACTGCAAGCTTCTTCGTCCTGTCACATCTACACACAGGGGATGTGCTGCACCTTCAGGACTGTTGATATCTTTGGATGGATGTCCCTTATTTTGTGCTTAAATGTTTGCAATTGCTTTGTCTATTTTACACAACAGATTTAGTAGTATTTTTCACTAATGCTGAACTGCTTAGATTGATCATATATGAAACATAAATGTTAGAAATGCAATATTGAGGGTTAATTTAAACTGAATCTCACTTATTGTAAATAGATTTATAAAATCACAGCAAAACCTAACATTTTCAGATCCATGTAATACAATTCAGTGCCATCGAATAAAGACAACTAATTGAGCAACATTGAATGCAAGGCAGGAAACAGCCCAGGACGGGGTACCATTCCATTGCAGTGCCCACTCACTCAAACATCCATGGCCCAATTAGATCAATTACCTGAGAGGCTCGACATAATGTAAATTTTCATAGCAGTCACATTGTGTGTATGCGTGCATCTGTGACAATAAGCGTCCAGATATTTGTGTCTGCACAGCACTCTGCGCATTGACTACACATACCTTAGGCAATGACATGCACACATTTGAAGATAAGGCCAGTGTGCATGCGTGGAACAATTTTGCATCAGTGCAGTGAAGTGCACACAAAATTGTACAATAAACAGAAAAGGGTGTACATCCTCTATCCATGACCACACTGAACACTGCAGCGGTCTGTGGCCATTCAGTTTTGGAGATGTGGTGGACGGCCAGGACACCCCTGTGATAGAAAGACCTGGGGAGAGGACATATTCAGGGTATCAGGGCCCAGGGCCACTGCCATGGGGTGCTTCAACAGTTCCGGAGTCCTGGTCTGCATTACTGCCGCCACACCCAGAAGTGCTGCTGGAAGAGGATCTGGGAACACATGGAGTACTTCTGGGGGCTCTTACAGCACTTCCGCCACACTCAGGAGTGCTGCCGGAAGAAGATCAGAGTGCACCTGGAGCACTTCCGGGTGCACTATAAAGGAGGCCTCCTCACTCCGTTCAGAGAGCCAGAATTGGGTGGAAGGTAGACGAAGCTTGCATGGAGGAGTGGAGGTGGTAAAAAAGAGAAAGAGAGAGAGAGGGAGAAAAAGAACGAACAAGAAAGAAGGGACTGAGCAGTATTAAGTCCTGTGTATTGTGTACTGTGCTCGGAAGTGGGGAGCTGGGAAACGGAGCTGACCCACGAAGAAAACAAAAGGATGTGTTTTGGACTTGTGTCTCTGTGCCTGTCTGTGTCCCGGTTCAGGGAGCGGTACGGGCCCCATTATATTCCGAAGAGTATAAATGTTCTTTACAGGTCAACCTACCATGGGAAGGAAGATTTATGCAGACTCAGGGAGGAGTTACTGTCTCTGTAGACCATAGGATTCAAACCCAGGATGCTGGAGCCATGAGGAAGCAAAGCTGACTACTGTGCCATCTTGTCATCCAGTTAATAAAATCAATAAAATGAACAAAGAAAATTACATTAATCTAGTGAACTGCCTTTACAAAAGCAAAGCCAAATTAAAAATGACAGAAATTATGACAAGGAGGATTACATTTTTATACAATTTTGGATTTCTGTAATTTTAAAAGAATCAATTCATTCTGCATATATAAAACACCTATCAGATATACTTTTAAAGATTAAAAAAGATAATGTAATTGGCAACATACTGTATGCTAAATACATCCATCTTAATACTTTCAAAAGCATGATGTTCTGATGCAGTCCTAAGCTCTGAATGCATTAGCAATTTCATGCCAGTATGTTAATGCTGCTATAATGAATACTGATTACAGGTATCACCTGTCTTGCTTAGAGACCCTGTGGAAATGTTGTTGTGTAATTTTTACTATCAAAAATTGTAGATAAAAAGGTGCATTTGTTACACACAGCAAAGTTTGGAATAAAATATGAGAAAAGTAGTGGTTATTCTTTGCAGAAGTTATATCATATTCATTAAAAATATTTAAAAAAAATTGCAAACACATGAGAAGAAATCAAGTTACACTTAAAGGTTTCAAAAGACTCCCACACTTACAATGCATGTGCATAATTCGTATTTTGCAAAATGTGGTTACATTTTCTGTCTCTAAATGTATGAAATCTAGTGGTGTGTGCTATATCATGTAAATATTCATAAGTTTAAAGATTTCTGATGGTGATGCAACATACTTAATTTGTGCCATTTTTCCAGCCTTTGATAACTGTAGTGCTTATATTCATGGCTGTCAACACATACCTATCACATTATTTCAAACATTTACCTGTAATATTTCAATCTATTGTTTTACCTTTAAATAAACATACTGGATGAATCATACGACTTTAGATTTACTTGCATTCTTTTCCTAATTTAATTCAAATCTAGCAGAGCAGGCAGAGAATGCTTTAAATTCTAGTGAGAGAATTTTGATGTTGGGTAGCTATGCCATGCATATGCAATTCACCAAATTAGTATTCTAAATTGTTTCCTTTTTAAAAGCAATGTTTATTAACTCCATCCAGAGCTTTTGAGTTATTCTCTTTAAACTTGCCAGTTAGATTAATGCCACTTGCAGGCTATAAACACAATCTGTTTAAGAGTATTTAAGCATAACTTATCATTTTAGCATATGTACTCAGTAACCAAGTGTTTTTTTGAGCAGAACGTAATGGCATGTATGGTAGTCGGCAGGCAGCGAGTGCAGCCTTTGTTTGCAAAGGGGTGCAGAATGCTGATGTAGTATACCATACCATTTCCATGTCTGCTGAACCCAAAGCAGGGTTACAGGGTAGAATACCAGGCAGGAACAATCCTTTGACAGGATGCCAGTCCTTCCCAGGGTAATACACTGCTGCAATCATTGTAAATTGTTGTTTTAGAGAAAGCAGGGAAATTCTAATACTTAGTTCACCATGCAGAGTGCAGTCGAAGTTGCAGGCATGACCGTAACAGCAACAATGCAAGGTTCATGGTAGGTTAAATAAGCCATTCTCTTAATCAAAGGAAAATTTATGAAAGCTATGTGAGAAATAGTATGCTGTACTGAAGTGAAACATGGCCAACAAAGATTGAATATAAAGAAAAGTTGAAAAGAACAAAAAAGAGAGTGAGTGAGTGGATAATTGGAGCAAGTGGAAGATTTGGTGTGAAAGCAATAGGTGTTGTGCTGTGGGGAAAAAAACAAAAGTGGTTCAGGCATGTGGAGATAAAGGTGGATGAAGAGATGAAATAAGATGGAGATGGAGGTAGTGCAGCTTAGAGGTGAGGAAAAGGAAGATGTGGTTAGACGAGGTGATGGGGGGGGGGGGCGTCTGGGAATTGAGAAGAATGGGTCTCAACATAAAGGATGTCCAGGACTGCAGAAAATGGAAAAGAAAAGTTTTGGAGGGAAATCAACCAAACTGGATAAACCCAGGAAATAAACCTTAAATAATGAGGATGATTTTATTTTATTTTTTCATTCTAAGAAATAAACTAGGTGATTAGATCACCACCTTTCAAACATGATAATTAAATCTGAGCTAATGTTTTGTTAGCCTTTATATTTATTTAGTACTGCTACTATTTTCTGTTTTAGTATAGATGAATAGACTAAATTGTCAGTTTGTTTCCAGCACCAATTTATATCATTCTCCTTGTTTTCTGGAGCTCTGACTGCCGTGTATTTGTCAAATCAAATATGAAGTTGTTAATTGTTTTAAGAATGTACATGAACATTTGCAGATGTCCCAATTCAATAGATTGAGGTTCTAAACATGTAAGTGTATGGCTATAAGAGGAAATGATGGATTTAACTTATGGATCTTCTTTATCTCAGTTTTTTCTCTGAGCTTTCAAATGCTTTGGTTCTGATGAGTATTTCAAACAGAATTTGTACAGATTAAACTTTTCACCAGTATTTTGTATCGATCTTTCCCTCTAAACATGACTATGAAGGATAAAAGTATGAAATGCAATTTTGAAAAATGTACTTACACTCAATGAATAATAATAATAAACTCCAACAGTTCATTTAAACAAAATTCATACAGAATTAGGGCTGGGCAGGTTAACGCGATATTATCGCGTTAACACATTCATTAATTAACGCCAACAATTATTTTATCGTGCGTTAACGCAGTTTTGTTATTATTATTATTATTTTGAAAGCCTCAGTCTCACTAGCAATCGATAGAGATCAGTGATCTTCTTGTTACAGCATTTTTCGATACGCTGTTGCTAGAAGGAAAGTTAGCTTTGTTGATTTGACCTTGATAGTAGCGAGTAGTGAAGAGCAAACAGCTTCTAAAATGGCATGTGGAGAGATACCAAAGTGAATGCTCAAAGAAAAACTTTTTTCATATTATCACTGAATCGGACTTTGATTTGTCGGACTCTGATTTTGATGCAAGTGATCTGGAGATGTAGGTCGAAAACGAAAGTGAGGTACTGGCATCAGCTGATTGGTCCCCAGCTGACACTTACGATGACAGGAGGTACAAAAACTGCAAACAGGTGCCGACAGCAGACAAAACAGGCAGCAACAGACGTTTTATGTTGATTTATGTGTGAAACCAATGCTTTATGCGCTTTTCAGAAAACTGAGTTTTTTGGAAAAAATATTAGCCCTCAAAGAGTTGCTACAGAACATGGACTGTTTACGCTGCACCTTGATAAAAGAAAATGTTTCTACTGGTATCTGTTCAGATAAAAAAGAAAACTGATTTAGAAATGTTAACTTGCTGTTGCTTGGAAGGTGCCTGTTATAATGTTATGATTGTAGCTCTGGACTCTGAGGGTAACTAGTTTTTCTATAACAGACTAGATAAAATATTAATTCCCTGGCAGTGGCAAATAGCTTTGGTTTTATATTTGATTTGATTACATTAATATTTAAGTTGAGATTTACAACAAATATTTTAACTGCTACTGTGTAAAGGGTATACTGCTAACCAAATACATGCAATACACTACTTTTGAGTTCATTATTGAATTTTGCGTATAACAATGTGATTATTGTGATTGTCTGTGATTAATTGCGATTAAAAATATTAATCGTTGCCCAGCACTATACAAAATATCCAAATCAAGCATGCCTATGCACCTTTCTCATTTAAGCAAATCTCTTTAAATTATATTAATATTTACTTTCTAAATTAGCAGATGCAATGCCAAACATCAGATGTGTTAAAAATAACCAATGATTTTCATACTATCTAGTTATCTTTCTGCCAGGTGTCTACACTTAATGCTCATTGTTCAATGAGCAGACTTGTTTTTTTAAACACAGACGACGCTGCATGAGCTGTTTATTAATAGGTGAGTTATTGATTCAAAGTAGTGTGCAGACAAATTATGGATATTCTGTTATTATTTAACACTATTGTAGCTGTGTTTGTCCAGGGTTTTCAAAATTCTGCAGGTTCAGGTTCATAGAAAGCACTGAGTGTGATGCACATACAACAACTTCCAGCATTGGACTGGCAAACAGCTATGTGTAAATTAAAAACGTAGCTAAAGAGCTCTTTAATATTTATGGTTGAACCCTTACTATTTAGTGATTGTAAAGATATAGATAGCATCTCTAGACTTCACTAGCTTATCATAGTCCTAAATGACTAAGGGGGACTTGAGAGGGGGAACTTTCATTTACTGTCTCAGGAAATGAATAGAAATTAGCTGTTGTCATGATACACTTTTTGCCATTTTTTGATATAATTCAGTTAAAAATCATACATTTCATGCACCTGCAGTATCTGAATATTTAAAATATGCCCAGGGTAAGACCTGAACTGTGCATATCATCAAGGACCGTCCTTGCTAGGAATATTATGGATTCCCCCAAATTCAAATTATATTGAAGAAAATTTATTTTTTGAGTTTACAACACGTCATAATCCTTTGAATATTCCATCCAGGAAAATGTATTGTGATATCCTAGATTACCCTGGATGATCATTTAATTTAGTCGGAAAAATCCTATTTCACCCATGTATAATTTAGTGG
The DNA here is from genome assembly GCF_900747795.2 of Erpetoichthys calabaricus. Lineage (NCBI taxonomy): Eukaryota > Metazoa > Chordata > Cladistia > Polypteriformes > Polypteridae > Erpetoichthys > Erpetoichthys calabaricus. The sequence goes on along the minus strand of NC_041399.2, from coordinate 48,269,323 downwards.
AAAAATGACATTTTATTTAAAACTGGAAAAGATCAAAATTTATCAGTGAGGAATGATGGAAAGCATTTAAATTTTTCAGAAGAATTTGTTAATGTTGTTTTAAAAATAAGCATGCAGGGGGCACTACAACATACTGAGCATTTTGTTGTTATAATTTGATATGTATGAAGGACGCATTGACCAAATTTCTGTTTGTTCTACGCCTAAAAAATTGCAATAGAATTCATATAATTAATACAATATTAAATTTTTTTTCTAGAGATTGCATTCTCAAATATTCATTCATGTCATGTTTTGGTGCAGAATGCATTTTTGTACATATCTGTACTTTTCTTTTTATCTTAATCATGTGATTATTATTTATAATTAGTTAATTGTTGTTTTTGGGCGGTCATTTTGTGTTTTTCTTTCATCACTGACACCAATTTGTATATTTCCAAGCAGTTGTGCCGATGTTATTGCCAGCAACGGATTCCAATTGCAATCACATGATGGCAGAAAGCCGTGTCTTGTGACATCATCTATTAAAAATATGTAAGATGGTACTGTTTGCTGATTCTAAGATTTTGAATTTGTGACTAAAATATGCTGAGAATAGTTAGTGCTTTTAGGTAACTAGATTTTTGCAAGTTTTTTTAAGTTTGATTTTGGAATACATTTTTGTGTTTTGGCATTTTGGTTTCTTGTTGACTTCCTATATTTTTTGTTTTTCTTTTTTCTTTATCTCTGCTGGTGTGTTTGACCACACTTACATCTTATTCTCCTGGTTTTCCTTAATAATTTGTCTCTGTGTTCTGTTTTGATCCATGCCAGGAAATCACATGCACAGTGGCACTAGGAAAAGTTTTCCAAAAAACTAGCAGAAATTATATCATTGCAAGTAAACAAAAACAAGGGATTAAACTATGCACATTTAAACACAGTTTAAACATGTCAAAATATTTTTTCACCTCCTGAATAACCTGACACCAATGTTTTGACTAAAGAGAGCTTACTAATAAATAAAAATAAAATATTTTGATTATTGTTTTCTACTTTCAAGGTCCTGGTAATCTAGATTTAACAGAATTACCAGGAAAATCTTATGGGACCTAGTTTCATGTCCTATGTCATTCACAAAACTTAAGTGATGAAGGGACCAAAATTTTGTATTTTTTATTGTTGGTTGGCTGGTAAATCGTGAAATATTTAAAGAGTGCTTTCAAATTGAAGAATCATGGAAAAATGACTTTAAGTTGACTAGAAAAACTTAAATATCAGATCCCGACAGGCCACTAAAGAAGCAGACACATTGATAAATTATATAAATCTGTAATCCCAAACACACAATCCAAACAGAAACAGACAGATGGACATCGAGAAATGTAGCCAAATGTAACAGGCAATTTGTTCACCCAAACACAAGGTTTAAAAAAAAACACAAATGACTCTTCTTCTTCCTCTTTATCTCTTCCCACCTTTATGTGAAGTTGCCTTGCCTGATCAACCAAACAGCTCGGTCCTGCAGCTCCTCTCCAGTCAGATCCTTTTCCTTCAGACTTTATTTTATTTTATTTATTCATCTCCACTTTGACCTCCCTTGCTTTCTCATCCCTTGTATGTCCATTCCCATCACCCTTTTGCCCACATATTCATTGTCTCACCTCATCACATGTCCATACCACTTCAACCTACTTTCCTGTCCTCTGATTGTCTCAAAGACTCCAAACTAAGAAAATTAATAACTAAACATGGGCTAAATAAATAAATAGTTAAACACCCTAAACACCAAATATAAACTTGTTTTCAGAGGTCTGAAACATAAAGCTCAAGTAAAGCATTCTTCAGGCCCCACTAAATTATATGCACTAACCTCAAATCACATAAGCTCTCCAATAATAGCAAAAGATGCCAATGGCTGAAGGTTTAGGGGAAAATGAGGCATGAGGAAGGATGCTGTGAAACTACGAAACAAGATATCATGCACTAAATATACAATTTTATGAATATCAGAGCCATACTACATGTGTGAGTCAATAAGGTTAGTCTGTTACATCTCATTAATATTTGTCCTTCTCCTGTTGTTTTTTTTCCCCGTCTTCACAATGGCTGAAGATAATTCTGGAACTAAGTATTATTTAATAACCATCCACTGAAATCTCTGTGTTCCTGTGAATTTTTAAATTATACATTTTAATTACACTGTTCTCAAAGTGTTCCAATTCTGTAGACAGATGAGTTTTTTGCACTCAATTTCTTCTTTTTATGTTTCCACATACTATACTTACACATTGAATATAAAGAAGTAATTTACATAATAGTGATTTATTAATATTGGTGTTTGGATGTAGTATAAAAGAGATAAAGTAAATTATCCTTTGGTCTGTTCTGCTCATGAATTGAATTAAGCAGGTGCAAGAATATTATTTTAAAAAGCAAACAGTTGGTAGATTATTATAAACAATACAAATCATTGAATTCTTGTTTTTGCAGTTTCTGTTCCATTTGTTCACAATGGACTGTAAACATGAAAAAAACATTTGTACATGTACTGTTCTATACAAGTGTGCCAGTCTTTGCTCCCAGAAAACAGGGCAAGATCAGCAGATAAAAAGGATAATGTTAAAAAGCAAACAAAAAACAAAATGCACTAAACATACAAGAATGTAACAGATTTCAGCAGTGTCCAGAAAAGCAAATATGCAATTTAGACAGAGTGAGTCCAAATGAAATTAATATACTTCCATCATTGTAAGGATGCTAAGGATAGAGCTACCAGGGAAGAGGAAAAGAGGAAGGCCTAAGTGAAGGTTTATGGATGTGGTGAGAGAGGACATGCAGGTGATGGTGTAACAGAACAAGATGCAGAGGACAGAAAGATATGGAAGAAGATGATCCGCTGTGGCAACCCCTAATGGGAGCAGCCAAAAGAAGAAGAAAAGGCATGCATAGTGTAACATTCAAATGTGACTTAGTTCACTGATATGAAAACTTGAGCATTTTACGCTGTTTATTTGCTTCATCAAAGAGACAGATATCATGTTTTTGATTTTGAAATACTTTGAGCAAATCCCCACTTCACACAAACCTCTTACAGACTGAACATGCAGGTATAAGCTCTGCTGCCATTTCAGTTGCTCAGACTGATGACTGAGAATCTGTTTGCCAACAGTAACAGCTATCGGGCATGTAAAATGGAGGATACTGAATATAACATACACCTCTACTAAGCCTAATCCAATGCAATGAACTAATCTGTAATTGAAACTGTGCAGGGTATTACTTTATCTGTTTTAAGGATAGGTAACGTGCAAGGGAGAGTTGGATTAAACAGAATGGATTATAGTACTTGTTGATCCATCCATCCTCTAAACCTGCTTCATCAGGGCAGGGGGCAGCTAAAGCGTATCCCAGGTGCAGGCAGGAACAGCCCCTGGACAGGGCAATAGCACAGAGTGAACACACACACACACACACATCAGGGGACAAGTTAGCCTCTCCAAGTCACCTAACTGAAATGTCCTTGAACTGTGGGAGGAAACACATTTTCATTTTCTTTGGCTTTAAAAAATTGAGGAAACTACCCTTTATTTGAGACTTATGTCAGTTACAAAGTGCATTCTTCAGGGCAGCCTGGCCACCTTTTAAACTCCGTCCATGCCTACTTTTATATGCCCAGTGAATGCTGATAATGCTATTGGGAGCACTGCTGATATTGTTATTGCTATTTTTTGGGTGTGGGCCCTTAAAGATGGGGGCTTCATTTTGTATATGAAGTACATAACAATGAGAGAGCTTAACACTCATGTTTTTCTCTGACTGTGCTCATCATTTGTAATTTTATGGTTAATAAAAAACATGTCTAGTGGTTTGAACAAAAATGAAGGCTTTGAAAGAAAAAAGAAAATTATTAGTGCTAGCAAAATCTAATCCAAAGTCATATTATTAAGAGAACAAAAACATGGAAATATAATCTATTTTCAGTAAATTTACTTTGAAATCCCTCTATTTAGGTTAGAAACTCTCTGTTTTCACACTTTTGAGTTGGAAATGTGTTCATAAAGATTTTGATCATGAGATTATCTAGAATTTGGCCTAGTTATCTTTGCTTTTTGTCAGGATTAATGAATCAAATGATGTTCCTGGCCAAGTGTATAATGATATTTTGGGCTTTTGGGTTTGAGAGAGTTTTCTTTTCTCATATATCAGCTGATCGGTCAGATTAATAAGAAAGCCATGTGACCACTGCTACATCCAGCATATGACAATTCCACTTACATTTTCTGAAATGTGTCACACACAATTATATGCATGCCCATCCATGTAAAATGTATTATACTAAAAATGAGACTTTGATCAGCAGATAATAACTTTACTAACCTTAACCTGTAGTGGACAAGCTTTTTTAATATACTGTTATCACTGTGGGGTCCATTAAAAACCAGAATGAGCCCACAAATATTACAGTAAATTGATATATTGGACAAAAATCAGAGTGAACCAGTCTAGTTATAATAGTGGCTAATTGAAAGAACACCATTAAGTTTATCATTATGCATATCATTTCTCTACGTAAAAAAAGATATCTCTTTGTATAAATCAATGTAGTAGCATGTATTCTTTGAGACCTGGAAGAAACATGAGGTGAAATCACTGCAGCATGAATGTAAACAAGAGCTCAAAAGATCAGCTACTCAGTGTACCACCATTCTACCCCAAATTGTCTTAATTTATTGATAATATAGTATTTTACTGCCAAAAATCACCTGGCAGTGATTCAACTACCCCATGCTGGCCCATTTAACTGCTTGCCACCATTTGCAAAAAATGCTACCTAATTAGAATAATACCACAGCATGGAGATAGTTTGAAATGATTTTGAAAAATTAAAATGACAGATCTAAATGAGCTAAATGGGCTAAATGGATAGTTAATTCTCTTATGTTTCTTTTAAATGGTTTTAATTTGAAACTAGGAGCATAGCAAATCATAGTGTCTCCCTATAAAGCGTATTTAAAAAAATCCTGCAGCAATTCAAACAGATGTATCACACAAAAGTATTACTTAAATTTTGTAATAATTGGTTAAAGTAATTTACACATGAAGGGTTATTTTTAAAGTTGTAAAAAAAGCAACAAACTTTTCTGTCTGTACATAGTAAATTTAATGGGCTTGTCCATAAATTTTAGTTCTAAGGCCCTTTTATTTGTTCAGTCTTCCTAAGATCCAAGGTGACTCGGTGGCACATTTTAATGCCTCAGAATATTTTTTTCTATTTTGTGACAGCTGAGTTGTTACTGTACACACACAACTAAACACATCCATCCATCCATCCATCCATCCATCCATTTTCCAACCCGCTGAATCCGAACACAGGGTCACGGGGGTCTGCTGGAGCCAATCCCAGCCAACACAGGGCACAAGGCAGGAACCAATCCCGGGCAGGGTGCCAACCCACCACAGGACAACTAAACACATTCTTACCATATTCAAGGAACTGCCTGACTTTTCCCAGTATTTTAGAAATTACTATTTATTTTGTAACTTCAGGAATCCAAGTGTCATCTGATCTCCTACTATACATTTTGCATGAGGAAAGCAGATTAATAAAGCCAGCAAGTGAAGAAGATGATTGAAATTCATAACATTTAGTATTAAAATGCAAATTTAAATACAGAACTTTTCTCAGCTGTACTCTGTGTCACTATTTTCAGATTTTAGGAGATGAGCATAATTCCATGCAGCTTTTGCCATATTTCTGTTTTCCTATTTATTTTGTCCCTGTTCTGCCTTTGTTTTGTTGCCTGCAGATGGTGTATTTCAATTCCAAGGTCATCATTACCATATGTATGCCAGCACATAATGTCAGGGCGTTATTTTATATAAAGCACATGGAGAGTGAAGCTCAAGCATTGGCAATTTGTTTAGTGTAAGTCAAAGCCTGTCTTTATGCATTTTTTGGAAATAAATATTAGGTTCTAGGAGAAAATGTTCACTATCTAGTTATCAATGTAATTTGTTTTTTATTTTTCAGCTTTGGTAAATTGGGTCAGGTTTTAGAGTTTTATGGCATTCGAGTAAAGCAAAACTTTAGCGCTTGGTGCAAAATACAATTGGAAAAAACAGGAGTGTTATGTGGACAAAAAATGAAAGCGTTGCATTGTTGTTGACAATTAATCATTTTTATTTGGCAAAGCATAATACAGTATACTAGAGTCATGCAAGATGGCTAATTCTCAATAGTACATTAGTTCAGTATGAGTGAGTCTGCATGTGGGAGTAAATATGCCAAACAACATAATCAAGCATACACCCAATACCCTGTAACGACAAAGTGAAAACATGTTTTCAGAAAGGTCTACAAGTATATTAAAACTCAAAAACTAAAATTTCTCATTCATGCAATATTCACACCCTTAATTCAATACTTTGAAGAAACCTCTATGGCAGCAATTACAGCTTCAAGTCTTCTTGGATAAGTCTCTACAAGCTTTCCACGTGGGCAGTTTATCACATTATTCCTAGAAGATCCTGTCAAGCTCCGTTAGATTAGATGGGAAGCGTCTGTAAACTGCAATATTTAGATCTCTGCACAGATGTTCAGTGGGGTTCAAGTCTAAGTTTTGGGCGGGCCACTCAAGGAGACTTGTCTCAAAGCAACTCCAGCATTGTCTTTGCTGTATCCTTTAGGTCATTTTTGTGCTGAAAGAGGTGGAGTAGGTGTTTTTCAATGACCTCTCTGCATTTGTCTGCATTCAGCCTTCCCTCAGTTCTGACCAGTCTCACTGTAACTGCTGCTGAGAAGCATCCCTATATCATGGTACTGTCACCAACGTGTTTGTGTACTGTCAGAAAGGTATAAGGCAGGTGATGAGCAGTGCCTGGTCTTCGCTAGACATAGTGTTGGAGTTCTGCTCAAAAAGTTCAATTTTTGTCTCATCAGACCAGCAAATCTTTTTTCTCATGCTCTCGGAGTCCAAGCGGGCTGCTATATACCTTTTACTCAAGGGTGACCTCCGTCTAGCCACTCTATCATAAATGCCTGACTGATAGAGTGCTGCTGAGATGCTTGTCCTTTTGACAGATTCTCCCATTTCAGCAGAAGACTTCTGAAGCTCTGTCAGAGTGGCCATTGGGTTTTGGTCATCTTCCTGAACATGGGTCTGGTTGTTTAGTTTGGCTTCCAAACTTTTTCCATTTCACAGTGATTGAGGTCACTGTGTTCCTGGAAATACTAAAAGCTTTAGAAATTATTTTATACCCTTGCCCTAATCTATGTCTCACCACAATTTTATCACAGAGTCCCACAGAGGGTTCCTTAAACTTCATGGCTTGGTTTTTGTCTTGTGAACTGTGTGACCTTAAATACACAGGTGTGTGCTTTTCTAAATGATGCAAATAGGATGCACCTGACCAGAATTTGGAGTGACACAGCAAAGAGTCTAAATGAGAAATTTTAGTTTTTGATTTTTAATACATTTGCAAACCTCTCTGAAAACATGTTTTCAATTTGTAATTATGGGTTATTGAGAGCAGATTGATGGACTAAAATGCCAAATACATCCATTTAAAATTAAATCTACAACACAAGAAAATGTAATGAAAGTGAAGGGGTCTGAATACTTTCTTAATCCATCCATCCATCCATTTTCCAACCCGCTGAATCCGAACACAGGGTCACGGGGGTCTGCTGGAGCCAATCCCAGCCAACACAGGGCACAAGGCAGGAAACAATCCTGGGCAGGGTGCCAACCCACCGCAGACTTTCTTAATCCATTATATATATATATATATATATATATATATATATACAGTATATATATATATATATATATATATATATATATATATATATATATTGTGGAGAGCAGCCCAGACACAGACAGGCAGACACCGATGGGTTTCAAACCACACACACATTTATTGTACATCACTCCAACTGTTTACAATACCGCACAACCCAGTGCCCCTGCACCAATCACCCTCAGTCCAAGCCTCTTGCAATAATGCCTCTCTTCACCGCCTCCACTCCTCCACTCCTCTCCTCTGAGCGCTGTCCACTTCCACCCAACTCCAGCCAACGAATGGAGGGAGGCGGCCCCCATATTATGTTCAAATTAGTCAGACTAGCACATTCCAGGAATAATTGTTGTTCCACATCTCCAGACTCAAGCCTGTGGTATAACATTTTTTAACACATACATCATGGGATCTTCAGAATATCCATCCATCCATCCATCCATCCATTTTCCAACCCGCTGAATCCGAACACCGGGTCACGGGGGTCTGCTGGAGCCAATCCCAGCCAACACAGGGCACAAGGCAGGAACCAATCCCAGGCAGGGTGCCAACCCACCACAGATCTTCAGAATATAAAACAGTATTTTTGATCCTTCAAGAATTGGGAGTCAGATTTCTTTACATAGTACGTTAAAAGAGTTACGCCTATGGATCTGAGGAGTGTTCTGTTTTGGGAATCATTCATATCTTTACCCTATCATGTCAGTTTAACTCACGGCATTTATCAAAATTTGGTTAAAGTGCTCACACACTGCACTTTAGGATGAGCTTTGTTAAGCTGTTTTTAAGCTGTGAGCATTTTAATAATGTTAATTTCTTTTTTAAGTCCATACACAAAGAATTTGTTCACTTGCTGTCTGTTTATTTTTCTGTAATTAATCAGAATTACTTTGTAATTATTGTAGTTACCTTATACAGTTGTGGAATCCATGGACTTAAACCATACAAGGATAACATATCTCATATCACATCAGAATCCTTCACTGTGGAAAACAAACATTATAACCTGTAGACATTTTTTGGCGTGCAACTTACATATATACATGCATGTGTGACAAGAACATGAATAAGGGTAACACCTCTGACTATATTGTAGGTTTTTTTTTTGTACTTCTTGCTAAACAACTGTTTTGTCCTTTGTACCGTTTTTAGGTGTAACAAGATATGTATGGACCACAACTTTATCGTGGCAAAGGCACTGGAGTTTAAAAATCACAAAGTTGTCAATTAATTCTTGACTCCGATTTAGCCTGTCATTATGAGCAAATTATTTATTCAACCTGTACTCCAATGATAAAAATATATGTCAACAATTTACCATGTTCCAATCTTGGTTTTCGAACAAAAAGTTTGTATGTGATTATGCTGGTCTGTATCAGGTCAGCCCTTTTCAGCCTCTTGCTCTGCATATGCCTCTCACAGTTAAGCGACATTTCATGTAACTCTTTTTCCTTCTGGTCTGATCTTGCACATGTACTGTATATCACCCTACAGGCATTGCATCTAACATCCACACTTTGTACTGAAGGTGATGAGTCCATACTATAGCTCCAAGAAATCTTTTTGAGCTTACCTTGACACCAGGCTACTTGGGTCATCAAGCATCACCTGAAATAGAGCAATTTATTTGAAGCACACCAGCAACTGAAGTATTGTTACAGAGGACTATGAATGTGGAAGAATATAGTATATGCTCAATAAATATTGTATTTATATGGATATATGTCTCTATTCAGGGTTTGTATTCTGCTCTGTTAACTTTAAATCCTATCACTAGCAAAATATATTTTGTTGTTTAACAATAGGTAATGAACTGGGTTTCATATACAGTATAGTAAGTAGTATCATACAAAGTTATTTTCTTTACGTTTTAACCAAATCTGTATCTTTATAGCTACTTATTAAGTATATCATACCCATAAATATTTCCATAGGCAGTCATTAGTGTTTTGTGAGGGTGATGTGACTTATGTCCTGTTTTTATTAAAGGGGTATCTTAAAGTTTAAAGATAGTCTCTTACTGATAAGACAATTAATAATCTCTGTAAGCAATAAAGCTGGTGATGTGTTTGCTAGCTAATGGTCACCAGACATGACCTAAGTCTTGTCTTGTATAAACTAAGCAGTGTAGGATTAATTAATGATGATAGCTAAGAGAAGAGGGGATGATTTTCAAGTTATATAGACCGCACACTGTGTTAACTGGGTATTCGGGACTTTAATGTTAAAGTCCTGGATCAGTTTTAATGCTAATAATGATAATGGTAAATTCAAATATTATGGCTTATTTTTCTTTCACATGAATTAATTAAATCTTAATTGAACCTGATTTAAAAGTCAATTTCCCCTAGCTATATGTTTCTATAATAAACATTTCATGTTTTATATCTCACAATTAAAATGAGAGCAGAATCAGGAAAGACACTTTTCCTAACGATTCCAGAGTTTATTTCTTAATACTGGATTTGACATTCAGCTCATATTTTTGTGAATACGATTACAGTCACTGATAATGTGTACAGAGACCATGGAAAGAAAGGGAATTTTTTTGTTTAAAAACACAAAGCACTCATTTTATCAATGTCTACTTTCAATAAAGTGTGTCTCATGTGATATTTGTTCCATGCAAAATTGAATCGTTATGACAGAGCAATAAAAATATCATAATGACATACACACGAAGGGCTGAAATGCAGGTTGGTATAATGTGTGTCGACATGAAGAGCAAATGCTTTATTTTAGTTAAGATAGATCATAAAAGCAAGAATGAATAAGAAGTTTAAAAGAGTCATTGATCAAAAAACAGCTAAAGAATTCAAGCAAGTAAAGAAAAAGTTTGATGGGCAATGACTAATCTATTAAATAATATCTTGCCATAAATTAGAATGTATTGACTGAGGACAAACCTTTGTTATAATAAGGAGATTACCAAATGATTATTTGTAGTATTACATGAAGATCAAAGCAATAGGAAATAAGAAAAAAAACAACATAACATGAAAGCATCTGAGCAAATGAGTTCAATTTTAGCCATCTCTTTGTGAGTAAGTATTGGCAGTTCTGTCTATTCCATTCAATGTCAGTAACATACTGTAGGGAAAATGGACTACTGTGCTGCTGCAGCTTGCTTTACAGTTTTTATTCAGCGTTGACACTAACCACACCATATTCAGGCTTTCATCAGCTTCCACAGTAATCTTCCTACTTTGTTATCCTTCAATTTCAAGTTGAAGATTGCCCATGTCTATCATAAATGATTTATATTCAGCTCATGCCCTCATACTTATGTGTCACTTGTATAAATAACAAGCAGCACCTTATGCAATCATACTGTATTAAAGAAAAACACAATAGGAAAAATCTCTGGCAAATTATACACAATATATATTTTTCTATAGCGCTTTCTTCATACCTTGTCCTCCACGTTCCATATTTTTAATTTACTTGCTCTTTCTACAAATTTAATTTTTTTTCTTTGAAACCTCTATTTCTTCACATAAAATGATCTACATATATAAATATGTAAAGCTCTGTACCCTTAAGGTTTAAGACCCTTAACAACTCCTTTTCCATTTTCTTAATACAAGCTGCAGCAAATTAAACTATTTGAATTATGAATAAAATATGCAGTGCTGCAACTGTGTTTGTCCAGCCAGCAAAAAGGAAATAGAATAGCGCAAGACCATAATAAAAAATGTGTTCTTATTTGTGGTAGGTTTCCATGGAAACTTGAACCTTGCTTATCTCAGGGGTGTGTATGGAGTTTGGGAAAAAAGTACATTACCACAGTCATATTGAACAAGCACATCATAATATTAAAGTCTCTCGCAGAATACAGATGCATTTTACATAATAAAACACAGGATGCATAGAAATGTTCTAGCTTAAAATTGAAAATAAAAAAAGAAAAAAACAAAAACCTTTTTTTCTTTTCACTCAGAATTATTTCAAATCATTTCATTTACACTGGAATGCCTTGAAAGACATTTCTTTCAACAAATAGCTATTTGAGATAATATAAAAATGTAAAATAATTGTTCCATTCATGGTAGTTTGTATATTACTAGTTTGCTTTTGGAAATGCTTCTTTTTTTAAAGCTACCAATTTAGCAAATAAACTGAAGAGAATTATATTTCACCTACTGACAGGCATATAATTATTAACTGTTTTGGTTTCATTTCAGTCAAAAAGCTTTACATCATTTTTGCTTCTTGAAGTCTTAGAATTCAGCACACATGAATTGAACAAAAATGTCTTGCTTTTCCTTTGTTACTTTTGTTTCATAGCCTAAAGCAACTCAGTAAAAGCTACTTTATGTGTTTTTTTTCTATGCTGTTTAATTTTGTAAAATAAAAATTTAAATTACAGTTTCATGCTTTTCAATCAGCGTCTTACAAATCCATCTCTCACAACCTTTGATGGCAGCAATTTCCTGATGAGTACTTTACTATTGATTGCGGTATATAATATATAGAATCTGCTATAGAATAGAGAATGATACACCATATTGCAATCGATTTTTTTTAAATTACATCTTTCAGTTTACTAGAGTCTATTCTTATTGCTTAGAATTTATGAGAATATTTTTAAGTTCTGTATAAAGACAGTACTTTTTTATTTTTTAACAAGTCTACATATGAGTGAATGCTGCAAACTAACATTTAATGTAATAGGGTATTTAGCATAGTAATGTTTAATTTCTCACTTGTGAAATAAGACATTTGCTTGTAAAATAAAACCAGCCACAGTCCTCTCTAATAAATACAAATAAGGAAACAAGAACATAAAATCATTTGACACGTACAGGCTATTTGGCTTTGCATAGCTTATCAACGTCTTATCAACTATTTTTCCGTTTTCCTCATACATCTTACCATAGTATCAGACTTATCATTAAACCTTGAAAACATATTTATATATAAAAAGATATTACTATATCTATGATTTGTATATCTGTGGTAAGTAAGTGCGTATTGATTATTTACTAATTTATGTATGCCATTTATTAATTCTTATTGTTATCTGTTGTCACTTGTGCGCATTGGGGATGACTTAAAGGCTCTAGTGGTTGATAATTTCCCCCCATTTCCCCACATTCTAACACCTCTTCTCTTCTTATGTCTACAGGCCGGATCAATGACAACCTCACCACGTCTGACATCACTTCTGGTGTCTGTTCACCTGGACCCGCCTCTTCCTGTCTGCCTTATACAGTATTTAATCGGAAGTGTTTCCATCTTGGATAGGTTTGCAAAGCATTGTTTATTTTGTCTTTACGATATTTGCGGTCTTTGTCCTGTTTGTACAGTGGTGTAGTTGGCAGGATTGCTATATTTGTGAGATGAGTGAGTCCCAAGAGGTTGCAAAAATACAGGCCAGGCAGAAAGACGCAGATCCAGGTGGATGGACACCAGAAGCGAAATCAGAGGTGGTGAGGTTGTCAATCATCTGGCTTGTAAAGGGAGGAAGAGAAGAGGCGTTAGAATACAGTGTCACACTGTGGATCAGCGGGGAATTACCACCAGTAGAGTCTTTATGCTGTCCTTAAGGCGCTTGTGTGTGACACTATTTTTTATTTGTTTTTTTTTTCCGAATAGATTTTTCTTTGACATCTTGTAAAACACTTTGAGCTCCATTCTTTGTATGAAAATAATAATTTTCAGTGTAATTATTTTCTTCATGTTTTGAAACATTTAACTGATTCTATCTCGCCTTAAAGCTTATACAGGGTGGCCCACGAAAAAGTGGCCATGAACAAAGAGTATGCAAACAGTGTACATGAACATGCTGAAACTGGCGCAGAGATGTATTGACGCACAAGGAGGCCACCTCCAGCATCTTCTGTAAATGTGAGTACCAAATTTAATCATTTTTCTCTTCACCATGTAATGCAGTCGTCACGGGCCACTTTTTCGTGGTCCACCCTGTATAATTCTTCCCTGGATGTTACTAGCCCCGTTATACCCTTTTTACAATCCAACGACCAAACTGCACACAAACTCACCAGGGCATGTTACCATAAAGCATTATCACTGTTGACTAGTAGTTGAAGTCAACTAGAACTCTTAAGTCTTTCTTTTCATTAGATGTTCTTTATAACTCCAATCTCCTATTGTGTTTTTGTCGATCTTTACTGATTATGTTGTACTCTGCTGTAAGAAACTCCTAAGGAATCATCAGAAAGAAGCTTTTTGTTACCAATTAACCTCCAAAACCTCCAAGTCTTTTTCAAATTTACCTATATTTATTTTTTTCCCATTCTGACTAATGCACTTTGCTGTATTTCATTTGTCAGACTGACTGGTTCAGTTAATAAAGAAGAATGACCTCCTTTGTTTTACTTCAGATCATTTTGCAAGTGAAATAAAATGTAAGATTACAAAACATAGATGAAGCCTAGTCTGGCTGAATGAAATGGTGCAGGAAATGAAGAATGAAGAGGAATGCTGAAGTAAAAGTTAAAAGCATAAAAAAAACACAGAGGGTAAACTTAGAGTAACATTAAATATGACTGATATCAGCCCAATGACATGAAATGCATGTTAGCACTCGCATTGAACAGTTGGAAGACAGAGAGGTGACTGAATTAGAAATGAATGTGAAACTCTTTGGAATAAATTAAGAGATTCTGAAGATACAACCAGGAGAGTCAAAGCTTTTTTTGTTTCACATAAAAGTAATCGACACTCTGTGAGGACATCTAGGACTAATTATTGAGATCTCCAAAACTGAACAAGTATTTGAATTTTGTAATGTGTACAAGAATTAAATTATTATACTCCAGCCCATAATCTTCTGTTCATATAAACAATATAAATCAAGACTATTTTACTCTACCATGCAGAACTAGGCAGGGCTGTCTGTTATCAGCAGTGCTTTTTCACTATTGCTAATGAACTCTTTGTCTATTCACCTCCTCAAACACCCAGAGAATAAGGCACGGACCATACTACTACATTTTCTTTTAAAAATGCATACTCCTTTTGTTCACACTACACTGCCATTTTCAACTCACACAAACAAACACCTTTGACAATATTCTCCAGAGCCAGATGCTTTTGAAAATGCTGACACACATTTCAGTTGTTGATGGGTAAAATGAAGATTTCTGAAAATGTAGATTCCGTCCCGTTCTAGTTGGTTCATGCTTATTATGTGGCTCTTCCCTGATTGAATCATGATCTTTACAATGTCTCATTTACTGAATCATCACCCTTCATGTGGTGCTATAAGAATTATGTTTCTGGACTTCTCTAGTGCCTTCAACACCATCCAACCTCTGCTCCTTAGGGACAAGCTTGACAGAGATGGGAGGAGATTCATACCTGGTGGCATGGATCGTGGACTATCTTACAGACAGACCTCAGTATGTGCGTCTTGGGAACTGCAGGTCTGACATTGTGGTCAGCAACACAGGAGCACAGCAGGGGACTGTACTTTCTCCGGTCCTGTTTAGCCTATATACATCAAACTTCCAATACAACTCAGAGTTCTGCCACATGCAAAAGTTCGCTGACAACACTGCTATCATGGGCTGCATCAGGAGTGGGCAGGAGGAGGAGTATAGGAACCTAATCAAGGACTTAATTAAATGGTGCGGCTCAAACCACATACAACTGAACATCAGCAAAACCAAGGAGCTGGTGGTGGATTTTAGGAGGACCAGGACCCTCATGGACCCCATGATCATCAGTGGTGACTTTGTGCAGAGGGTGCAAACCTATAAATACCTGGGAGTGCAGCTGGATGATAAATTGGACTGGACTGCCAATACTGATGCTCTATGCAAGAGAGGACAGAGCCGACTATACTTCCTTAGAAGGCTGGCATCTTTCAACATCTGCAATAAAATGCTGCAGATGTTCTATCAGACGGTTGTGGTGAGTGCCCTCTTCTAAGCGGTGGTGTGCTGGGGAGGCAGCATAAAGAAGAGGGACGCCTCACGCCTGGACAAACTGGTGAGGAAAGCAGGCTCTATTGTAGGCACGGAGCTGGACAGTTTGACATCTGTGGCAGAGCGACGGGCGCTAAGCAGTCTCCTATCAATTATGGAGAATCCACTGCATCCACTAAACAGTGTCATCTCCAGACAGAGGAGCAGCTTCAGCGACAGACTGCTGTCACTGTCCTGCTCCACTGACAGACTGAGGAGATCATTCCTCCCCCACACTATGCGACTCTTCAATTCCACCCGAGGAGGTAAACGTTAACATTATACAAAGTTACTGTCTGTTTTACCTGCATTTTTATCACTCTTTAATTTAATATTGTTTTTTATCAGTATGCTGCTGCTGGCGTATGTGAATTTCCCCTTGGGATTAATAAAGTATCTATCTATCTATCTATCTATCTATCTATCTATCTATCTATCTATCTATCTATCTATCTATCTATCTATCTATCTATCTATCTATCTATCTATCTATCTATCTATCTTCATGGAAGAAAAACATATTTTGACATAATAGGGATGAAAGTGTTGCTTTCCATGGTGCTGGTTGTGTTGCTTACCTGTATGCCTCTAAATTGCATTTTGTTCTATTTTTAGAAATTGTGGTCAAGTGACTACTCACACTGCACAATAAAGCTGTCAGTCGTATATGAGCTGAAACTGCATGAGCATATTTGGCCTGATTGACACTCCATGACATTGGTGCTTAGGCTATACATGTACAATGCACACTTACTGCAGTCGTTGCACGTTGCACAGTCGTTGAATTTTGGGAAGTTTAATGGTGACATGAGAAAATTGGCTTGTGAGACTGCTCACATGACGAGATAGCTAATTCACATTTCTGACATGACAGAAACTCTTCTGATCATGTGACCGTCCAAGCTTAACATTACAAATGGTCCTCATTGCCACTCTCATACTACACGTGAAACTACAGCTGATGAAGCTGAAATTCAGGCTGACTCAGAAAATAAGTCAGCAACTGCAAATCTGACTTAGAATTAGCTAAGTGAATAGTCCTGTATATCGGATTACAATTTCACTTTTCTCTGAATGTCTCAGAATAATTCATATATCTAAGAATTACAGTAACAAAAACTTGAAGATCTACAGTATTTGGGTCCAATTTTTGCACCCTGATAAAAAGCATCAAACAAGATAATAATAAATGGTTATTACCTGTTTACCTTGCAGAATTAATATTTTTATAATAAATACTCTTTTCACAAACAATTAAATATAATTATTACGGTGTTCATTTGGCATCCAAAAAGACAAAGTTTTAAAGCACAATTATGCAAACATTTAAACTAGGGGGGAATATGGTGCTATCTAATTTTCAGTTTTATTACTGAATAATACTGTATGTATGCCAGGACAACTGAAGAAGAGAGGAAATAATGAAACTGCACCTACTTATTTGGCTATGGAAAGGAAATCCACTGCACACTCTTCAAGCTCTGCCTTGGTCTGGGTGTATTAATAGTGGCCATCATACATAATAATTATTTCTTCCAGCTATCCTTAATCCATGCAGTATTGAATTATATATACTGTGATTTCCTCATGGAAGTTACGTCATATTTGGACCTTTAGAGACCTCTGTATTCACAATTGGTTTGCATCCTTTGAAAATACTTCAAACATAAATCTTCCAGTAACAGAATACATCTAACTTTGTTAAACAAAATCTGCCCAACATTTCTAATATTCTATCAACTTACTGCAGTTATTTTTAGAATAACATTTATTATATTATTTTTTTTTCTATTGTCTTTTATTGAACTTTATGTTTATACTGATGTATATTATACTTTTATGTTTTTTTTTGTTTGCATTTGAATTTTCCTTTGGGGATTAATAATTTAAATCTAATCTAAACTAATAAATGTTTCTGGAACCACATTATTTAGTGATGATGAGGATAGAGGAGGCATTTCCAGATGTTCCCAACTTTTTTCAAACATTGCACCCATAGAGAACCAAAGGCAACATTGGGAGCAGGGACCATTCAATTAGATGTTGAGTGAAAATCAGTCATAAAGAAGAAGCACTATTGACCAGCTTGTGGAAAACAAGGTGTAATTCAGTTAAAAATTGCACATCACCTAAACTGTAGCTATCTTAATTAAGATTATCTAAAATATAACCAGGGCAGACCTGAATTGTGAATGGTGTCATCAAGTGCATCTTCACTAACTCATATGATTTGGGAATGTCCTATACTCAAAACATGTTATGAACAAATATTCGCTCATTTGTCAGATTATAAATCCAAAACTCTTACTCCAAATCTTCCAGTAGGATAATTCAGCATAACACCAAATGAAACAACAAAAATATATATTTATTGTGATATGTTACACTATACTTTTTGACTGTTTGTCATCTTATAGGACTCATTTGGAAGAATCCTAATCCGCCCTACCTAATCCAGTGGGAAAATGATTCACTAAAAGAAAAAAATAGAAAAGATCAAATTATCTCAATGAGGTACACCCAAAAGCTTTTAAAGAATTTGGCAAAAATTTTCTAATTGTTATTTTAATTTCAGATAAACAAGACGTGCCCCGGGCAGCACGGTGGCACAGTGGTAGCGCTGCTGCCTTGCAGTTAGGAGACCTGGATTTGCTTCCCGGGTCCTCCCTGTGTGAAGTTTGCATGTTCTCCCTGTGTCTGCGTGGGTTTCCTCTGGGTGCTCCGGTTTCCTCCCACAGTCCAAAGACATGCAGGTTAGGTGGATTTGTGAATTTAAATTGGCCCTAGTGTGTGCTTGGGGTGTGTGTGTGTGTCCTGTGGTGGGTTGGCGCCCTGCCCGGGATTGGCTCCTGCCTTGCGCCCTGTGTTGGCTGGGATTGGCTCCAGCAGACCCCCGTGACCCTGTGTTTGGATTCAGTGGGTTGGCAAATGGATGGATGGATGGAAGACGGGCCCCTGTTAAGTTTCTAGATGTGTGAACACATGGGAGGGACTGCTATATACAGTGCTTATTGCTCACATACTGTAGCTCCATGAATTAGGTAAAGAAGAGTCACTGAATTGATATGATTTGGATTATAACATAAATGTATGGAAAAAGGACCAAATGAATTATGTTTCTGATTTATTATAATATGATTCATAAAGCACATAAAATTAAAAAAAGAAAATGACAGTAGACACTCAAAAATTCACTTAGCATCCCCCCCCCCCCAATAAATTAGTTATATATGTACACCTGGTTGCAAAAAACAATAACATCTCCTGTGTAATACTAAATCTTCCACAAAGACTATTATTGGGTTAGTATGCCCTTATTGATCTGCAGTTGTGTGTGTACAGGGGAGGAGTATCCGCTGTTGTTTTAAAAGCCTTATTGTAGCTTATTATTTGTGTGGAGTTTTACAGAAAGGGGCCTTTAAATGTTGGTCTTTTGAGTAATCTTTTAATTTAAA
The DNA here is from genome assembly GCF_900747795.2 of Erpetoichthys calabaricus. Taxonomy (NCBI): domain Eukaryota; kingdom Metazoa; phylum Chordata; class Cladistia; order Polypteriformes; family Polypteridae; genus Erpetoichthys; species Erpetoichthys calabaricus. The sequence continues at coordinate 48,250,155 of NC_041399.2, read as the reverse complement.
AATAATTTAAATTTTTAATTTAAAAGTAATCTTTTGAGTAATTAATTTTTGAATAATGTGCAACTGAGGACAGAGCCGACAATACTTCCTTAGAAGGCTGGCGTCCTTCAACATCTGCAATAAAATGCTGCAGATGTTCTATCAGACGGTTGTGGTGAGTGCCCTCTTCTATGCGGTGGTGTGCTGGGGAGGCAGCATAAAGAAGAGGGATGCCTATCTATCTATCTATCTATCTATCTATCTATCTATCTATCTATCTATCTATCTATCTATCTATCTATCTATCTATCTATCTATCTATCTATCTATCTATCTATCTATCTATCTATCTATCTTTGCATTGTAAGCTGCATGCATGCCCTTGCTCGATCTTACATACATTTTAAAATATATTTTATTATATAGCACCTTTCCTATGCTCAAGGCACTTGGGGAAGTATCAGCCATGTACAAAATGAGGAACACTGGGGTCATCTTGCTGTGCATTACTGACTAATAGTTCTTAAAGATATGTGTGCCTTAACTGCACATAAATGTTCAATGCTGGGGCATTGTCCAGCTCAAGTAACTGTTAGAGGAGTCTTTTTTTGCTCCAGGTTACATATCATTAAGAATTTAATCTATTTTGTAAGGACTTTTGCATTGAAATAATGATAACAACTCTTTGTGCTTTTAACTTTTTAATCATAGCATTTCCTCATGCAGAGTAGGAAATATTCCATGAATAGAAAGCAAATGGGTGATCCAGCAGTTACCAGAGATGTCTAACTCTTTAAAGATAAGAAAGACAACATGATGATGGAACATTTCCTTGCCAGTAGAGGGCTGAACATGGTCCCAGGAAGTCAGAAGTGTGGCATTTGTCTGTCTTTCACTTAAGAGGCTAAATGAGAAGCCTAGTGTTCCTGAAGCAGAAGTAGTGCCACCTTAACTCCAGGAATTTCATTGGGCATGCACAGAAGTGGCACAGTAAGGGACATTTTCGCTGCACTGACTTTGGATACAAGCACCATGTCTGCATTTCTGTATTCAATGCGTAGTGCACGGCAAAAACCTAACCACGTGCCAGCAACACACAAGGATGTGCCTTTGTGTTATTTTCACCAGTGACGCTTCAATTATACACCTGATCTGACAAAACCTATCCTAAGTTAACCTAACTTCAGGTAGACTAACCAAACATTATCATAATACACACATCAAATAAATTAATAATAATAATTATTGAGCTACACTAATAATAATGCATTAATAAAAATATTAATAATGAATAACAACCAGTTACAATAGTGTTTTGACACAATTTGATTCCATTTATTGTATTTCTGTGAAAGCTTTGTCATTAGTTGAGAAGTTGTTAACCAAGTGCCAATTGTAATGCTTACTGTGGGAGGTAAATATTCAAACCATGTCTCATGACATCTCAGAAAGGGATCAGAGCATGAAGAGGGAGGTTCAAATGGACAATTGATTTGTTATGAAATATTTATATTGTTTATAGTTTTTGTAGGAAGGTTACTGTTAAAGTATTCATTATGTTCACACGGTACAGTGTGAATGGATTAATAATCCAAATGTAATGGTCTTTAGCCATAAATTAAAAATGTTTTAAATACACAGCTTATTCATTGTGCATTGACTAACCATTAAAATGTAACATAACATCAGTCATAAGTTCAAAATGTTTTACCTACATGCCGTGTTCAGGTTTTGAAAGTTTCATTCTTGTAGATAATACATTTTTTATCAAAGACCTCCTTTCAAATAAAGTAAGGATTGGAAAACAAATTTAAAAAGTAGAACACATGCTAAGAAAAACATTACAGATAAATGCAGTAATTATTCAATAGTATGCAAATTTGTAATGAAAGTACAGGTCTAAGGTTATAATACTATGATATAACTGCACAGAATGTATGCATGAATTATTTAAAAGCATTTGCTTTGTGAAAGGTATTGTAAAAAATTTTCTGTGGACATCTTTAGTTTTTTTCTGTGCGTTTTTGGAGGTACTGCTTTACACTAACCGGGACATTTCTGGTAGTCTCAGTTGAATGACTGCGTGCAGTCAGTAAAAGTTGACTAAAATGTTTTATCTGTGTATAGTGTAATGAAAAGAGTGAAAGATAATATACATTAAAGTAAAAACTTGTGTTTTAATTAAACCTGATTCTGTTTTGTGAGAAATGAGAGAGGGAATGTTTATTTTATACATTGTACACAATTCAATTTCATTTGTTTTTGCATAGCTCTCTTTAGTAAGTATAGGCTTGGAATGCTTATACATTTACCAAATTAAAATTCATTAAGAGTAAATTACTAAGCTATGCATTATTGACATATATAGACACACAAACAGAGTAAAACAATGCAACTATAGCGATTAACATTAAATTCTATATACAATCAGTTAACATTATAATTGAAATATGCCAGTGTACAACAGAAGAGAGATAAATATAAAGTTAGAGTTTAGTCCCTATGAAACTGCACACACTTGGACAAAACAGTGGGAAATTACAACATTATCCCCGCTAATCCTATTTTATTGTTGAACAACATGCAGCATACCGTGAAACAGATGTAAAATAACAAATATATTTGTGCAGGCTATATATTGTTTTGCTTTCTTACTATGTTTGACCTACTGTATGTCACTGTGTTTAGCAAACAATAATGTAATATACACTACTTTATTTTTTCCATATCTGTGGCTCTGAACCTTATCTCACCTCCATCACTTATATAGGTAACCTGAATACATCATCAGCTTCTACCTCATGCAGCCAGTAATTGAGTATAGCTAGCCTACTTTTGGCTTTGATATTATGGTAATGGCTCAAGCAGTAGCATAGTTTTCTTTGCAATTATGGCTTCATAAAAATTATCTTATTGTAGTTTGTAAATTTAATGCTGTTTACAGTGAACCTGATGATTTTTTTAAATGCGCAAGTCTGATGCAATAGAGTAGTACTTAGGTGCAATGTCTATGTATGCATGTGATCAAATGTTTAGTGATTGCCTTCAGTTTTTGCATATATATACCAGATTGCACCATGTGCAATACATTTAGCAGTGAGAGTAAAGGTGGATGATTTTTCTTCAGAGACACCGTGACTCTGTTTCATCAGAGACACGAGAAGATAATTTTACATATTGTTTGGCAGTCATAAAAAATTTGAGTGTAAGGAGAAAGATCAGTCAGCATTTACTAACCCACTTAGTCCTGAACAGGGTCGCAGAGGGTGCTGAAGCCCGTCCCAGCTAGTACAGGGGGAATTGCAGGAACAAACTCTGGACAAGGCACAAGTCCATCGCAAGCTGAATACACACAAACACACTATAACCAATTTAGTAACACCAATCCAAATAACCTGCATGACTTTAGGACTGTGGGAGGAAACTGGAACACCTGATATACAGAAATTAAAGAAAATCTCAAAACACAGTACCGTAATGACAATGTCCTCTTTTCTTAAAAGGTGAGGTTTAAGAGAAAGGGGGCAGCATACTTGGACAGTCATTACTCTGTCTTCTGTCTGTCTCCCTTCGGCCCAGCAGTGTTCTGTACCATTGCTCTGTGTGTGCACATGCAGTCTGAATTTTTCTTGATATGCTTCAAGGAGAAGGGTGGAGGTAAGGTATGCAAAAAAAGTTCTTCTGTTTAATTTGCATCTGCTTCTCACCTAGAACAGCATCAAGCCACACCACTAAGCCACTCTGGTAGGTCGAGTAATCCCAGCACATTCTTTTTCCCCTTGCTCTTTTTGCTCCAGTTTACCCAGTCAGGTGGAACAGTGAAACAAATGGCCAAGTTCTGTTTCAGAAGTGGCCCCACAAATGTGTATCCAAAATGATCCTCTATTATGGTCCACCTTGTTGCATTTGCATTACACATGAGTACAGTAGCCAGGCTAGTTGTATTTAATCTCTGTTAAACTTGTATCGAAGATTTGCAACATTTTGCTACTTTCTTTGTAATGGCTTCACTTAGGTTAGAAGGAGCTGTGTGGTATCAAGAGAAAACCTTTACATGTTTTCTCAATATCTTACTGTCAGATGAGTAGGTTTGTTTTAACAGCAGGCTACTGTACATCACTGAAATGAGCTGCCAGCAAGAATAGTCTGTCATACAAGTTTTGACAAGTTGGTATGCCTCTTCAAAATGAGCCATGTGTAAGCATTTCAAAAAGCTACACTTTTTAAAAGTTGTTTCCACAATCCATCAAATTGTAATCATAAATTTATTTAAGTGAAAAAAAACCAAAGTTTTTATACTGCAAATCTGGATACCTTCTCAGATACTTCTACATTGTTCAGTGAAAGTTGTCAAAGACATATTTTAAAATACACATAATTCAGCATACTGCATATAACAAACCCTACTTGCTTTAAAAGTGTATACTGAGATATGTTTAACCCAAGTAATCATTTGACCTGTGTGGCAGGCGACCGATCCCATGCCCGGCCGGGACGCCCCTTCTACTTATGTTTCGGGGGAGCAGCTATGGGCTCCTCAGTACCTTCCCCGGGACGCTTTGTGGCAGCCTCCCTGGCTGACGACGGTGCCTCAGTTTCCCGCAGGGTTCCATGGGAGATTGAGTTCTCCACAACCCTGTGGGGATCTAGGGTGGATGCCAGGAGGTGCTGCATGGATCCCGGAGCCAGCCTGGACAACTCTACAGCCCCGCCTGGAAGTGCAATCAGGAACAGGTGATCAAGCACCTGGAGCACTTCCGGGTGGGCTATAAAAACGACCGGCAACCACCACTCAGGGCCAGAATCGGGAGGAAGAGGACGAGGTTGCCTGGGAGGAGTGGTGGTGCCAGAAGAAGGGTTGTGGTTTGTGTTGCTACTGTGCTTGGGACTGTGTTGTGGCTGGAGGGTTCACGGGGAAGACGTGCCCTCCAGCTGAAGAAAAGATAAAAGTTTAATTTTACACGTGCCTCCTGTGTCCAATCTGTGTCAGGTTGGGTGCTATACAGTGTCCATTCTCACACCTGTTTAAATGAAAAAATAAAATGTTACAGCACAATTATCCTAAACAGTATTACACCTTAAAGCTATAGAATGACATTTGCTTGCATTCTGCTATAAACAAATAAAATCCGTTACTCTGTTGGACATATTGTCTTGAATTTCTTCCAATATGTACAGTGTCTCCTTCTTTATGCCAATAAATGTGTAAATTTGGACGAATCAGGAAAATAACTGGTCTGACTGGAATTTAGCTACAGCACAATTGCATGCATAGATTGAATCAAGTGAAGTGAAAATTGCATCTTCCTTGACTATGCATCTCAGCTATTTAAACACTGGCTTGCATTTTAGTTAACTTTGTCAGTAAATAGTTCTAATTATTTCCCTAATTTTTCTACATGCTAATATTAAAGGTTTAAAGTTAAAATTTGCTATTGTGACACATAGACACACTCAATGTATAAAAAATTACTTTTTCTTTCAATACTGATAGAGTTGTACATTCAAGTAATGCGATCACTACAAAATGGCAATACTCAACTTCAGCACAACTCTTTAGTTCCAATCGGTTAGTAGTGGTAGGCAAACTCCAACCTCCCCTTTAAACTTTAATAAAGCACTCCTGTTACCAAATGTTATAACCTGACGTTAAATACAAGAACTATTTTAAAATACAGCATAAATTAAATTATAATTGTTTAATTTTAGCTGTCTTCTGGGAAGTCAGTGCCATCCTTCGCTGCAGTATTTTTTAAGTCAAAGTTATTTCTTCACATGCATTGTATATATTAAATTGTATCATAAACTTGCACTCTAAATTGAAGTGCTTTTTATAAGTTTTTAAAATACTTAGGTCTGTTCTTTCAGCTTACAATGATGATGAAGTGTACCAGCATCCACAGATGAACAGAAAAGCCTTAAAATTTTATAAATATGTCTACTTTGAAGCAGCAAAGTGAAAAAGCATGCCTTCTGCATTTGTGAGGCATCGTTGTGATAAAAAAAGAAAAGTAGACATAATTATTTTATCGCAAATTCTTGGAACTATTTCAATTGAGGTAAGAATACATTTACTGTTTGCTTGTCTGTTCACAGCGGCAGTCATGGGTAGAATTTGCACATAACTAAGGAAGATGTACAGCGCAAAACCAAGCACATGTCTGGTGCTGTTCATAACAATTTTGTCTTTTGAGAATATAGTCAGAAAATGTGCATATCCAGGATGTGGACATAAACTTAAAAGGAGAAGTGTTTACAGTTTCCATTGACGTCCCTGTAGTAATCTTGATACCTTTAAAGTTATGGCCCTTGGCACCTAGGTTGGATGTGAACAAATCGAATGGAAGAACAACCAAAAGCGGATATGCAAGTGTGCAATGCTCATTTCTCCATGGATGGTTACTTGAAGTCAAAGAGGAAAGGAAAACATGTTCCTGATCGTTCTTTATTGAAGCCATCTGCAGTTCTAAGCCAATCTAAGTCAAATCATTTCACTGCAGCTACAAGTGAAGCAGGCTGAAATGCAGAATGTTAACACTGGAGATGTTTACTACCAAACTGAAAACTGAATGTAGGGCGGCAAGTTAGAACAATCGCTACTGGTGCTGCATCACATGGGTTTGCATCATATGCCTGCTCAATGTCCATGTTTAATTTGTCAGACATAGTATAGTGTTCTGTATAACACATGCACAAACTCATAAAGATTAGCTTGAATGGGATTGTGAATAGGCGTGTGTATGTCAGTTGAGCCTGTGATGAGCAGGTGCTGCTTCTTGCCTTTCACACAGTGCCATGGAAGGAGAGACAATCGGTGAGATAAGGTGCAGAGCCAGTTTTATTTTAAAATGATCAAATACAAGGAACGTTCAAAAAGTTTCTGCACCTTTTTTAACTCTACTTTTTACTAATTACATCACTTTTCTACATAGTCACCTTCCTTTGCGATGCAATATTCCCAGTGTCGTACCAACTTTTTAATGCCATCAGCAAAAAAATGTTTTTGGTTGAGCGCATAGCCACTGATGCACCACTGCTTTCCCATCATCGTCACATGAAGATCTAGTCGTGGCTGTAGCTGAACATCCAGAGTGCTCTGCATCCGTCACACTAGTACGGCCATTTTCGAACATTTCAATCCACTCATAGACAACTCTACGAGAGAGAACTTTATCCCCATACTGAGCACACATGTGGAGATGAATTTGTGCTCCCAGCACACCTTCTGCCCACAATAAGTGTATGACAGAACGCTGTTCCTCTTTGGTGCAATTTATAAGCCATCTTCACCACAGGGCGACAACTCTTATACTAAACTGCAAGGGCAGCCGGCTTGCCAGATGCAACTAGTCACATGACACTCTGAGACACAACCAAGTACTACTCCTCCCGTCTTCAACATTTCCAACAAAAATATCTGTAGTACTAGGGTGTTGTACCATGTTAGCCATTATGAATGTAGAGAAAAGCCAAGCAAAATGACACCTTGTATTGGCTAACTAAAAAGATTACAATATGCAAGCTTTCAAGGGCCCGAGTTGCCTCGAAAGCTTGCATATTGTAATCTTTTTAGTTAGCCAATAAAAGGTGTCATTTTAGTTGGCTTTTCTCTACAACAAAAATATAAAAGTGCGGAAACTTTTTGAACGACCCTCATGTCACAAATGGTTTGTCTACCTGTTTTTATTCCTTTCTAAAGTAATGTGGATATACTGTACTATTTAACAATATTTGCAAACTAAAGATGCAGATTAATATCTTATAACATTCTTGCCTTGAAAAATAGAATATTTGGTAAGTTTAAACATTTTCTCATGTTTGGATATTGGTTACCTTCTGCTCCATTGTATTCTGCAAAAACAAATGTGGTGTTTTTAAAATTTATTAAAAAAAAACCTCTTTACTTTAGAGGATATTTTTACAATTAATATATCCCATGACTGTGAAGAAATAACTTTAACTTGTAAAATACCAAACTTACCCTTTAAGTATAATAAAATATGTTGGGGCAGTACAGAGGACATGGAGTTAGAGGACAGAATAGGAGGCACTCATAGCACAAATGTACCCAGAGGTAGTAGGCAACAAAGGGAGCGTAATACGAGAGATTTCCAAACTACTTGTTTTTGGTGAACTGGAGCATCGGCTGCACAGACAGAAGGTCGATACCATCTCACTAGAATGGGAATGAAATAAAAATCTTAATGGCTTCACAAAAATGGCCAAACTTTATAAAATTTATAAAAAAAAACTTTACTTTAGAGCATAATTTTACCTGGCAAATTAATATATACTATGATTGGGAAGAAATAGCTTTAACTTGTAAAATACAGAGCCCATCCTTTAACCATTCAAATATTTAATATTGATTGATTGATGACTGACAGTTAAACTGCCACAAAAATGGCCAAAATAGAATGGATGTAATGGTTACATGATGATTATAATAATGATTACATCTTGTCTGAAGAAGGGGCCTGAGTTCCCTTGACAGCTTGCATATTGAAATCTTTTTAGTTAGCCAATAAAAGGTGTCATTTTGCTTGACTTCTCATTGCATCCATAATGGCTAACACAGTACAACACCCTAGTACTAGTAGGTATAACAATGTCAGTAAGAGACTATAGTAAACACTGATAAAATTAATTAAAAATGTAGATTTTTCAGGCATAATATGAATTTTAACATGAATATAGCCTCACACAGAGCACAAGTGAGATATTTACATAGAGCAGTAGAAAGCATTGATAAAGTTTATTTATTAAAAGATTTTAGGAGTGTGAAAGTTTGATATGAAGCAAGTAATAAAACTAACTGAGTGTTAGAAGTTTTAATTTTAATTTGACATTGAACAGGAAAAAACAAAGTAACTGACTAAGTTGAGGGATCCATGTTCATTACATGTAAGACTGGATCTATTCCACTCATTTACTGTATGTCATTGAACTGGCATTGCACTCGACCCCCAACCTATCTTCTTATGGGCGGTGAACCCACTTGACAGCTCTGTAGGACATGACTGGGTTTATGGGTCCCCCAGTGCTCCCCAGCAAACATTGCCCAAAAGTGTAGATCCAAAAGTAGGTCCCTCTATCCCTGCTCTTGGTAATGTTTGACTTGATTAACTGAGAACCACTAAGAGAGTATTATTTCTGGATTTCTCTTTTTCTGGCCATATTCCTTAGACTTTTTTAACATAGGTAACCTCACCAGGACTACAAGGCAACATATCTTTAAAGATCATTGAGGAATTCAAGCCTCACCATACCAGTGGTGAAAATGTGGTTTCCATATAGACTTGCTTGGGTGCATCTCTGTAACATTTTTAAGAGTTCATGAGATGATTTTGGCATTGAGGAAGCCCTGTGGCACCTCCTGTAGGAGCTTGGGAGAAAGCCCAAGAACATATATGGGAGAGGCTGGTGGAATGATATTTTTAACCTTGATTTGAAATACAGTACCTGTAAATTAAATCCAAAACCTGGAGACTAGTATAACTTGGTTTAGTCTGTCCACCTCAGGTGTTGCTACTGTGACCCTCACCACAGTACAGTTTTGAGGAATAAAATGAATTGCTCTAATGTTTTAATGCAACAAACGAAAATATCCTGAAGTAAACCATTGAATGTTAACATAAATGCTGTCTGACAAATAACCACTGACATCTTCTAAGATACATTGTTTCAAAAATGTAAAGGGTACAGCATATGCTAATGTAGATAACTAAATTGTGACACACAGGTTTATTTCAGCCATAGGCAACTAGCATCTTTGCAATATCTACTATATTTATATTTAAGGGTAGTCACAGTTCCTTAAATCTAAAAGCCAAAGAATTTTAAAATAATGAAGGAAAAAGCAGTAGTTCTTAAAAATTTAACATGTGCATTGCTTTGTAAATATTTTGGTCTATCATGTTAACAAACCCTAAATACATAAAAATTAACAGTATGTACTTAGTAGTCCATTTACTTTACATGTTTGGCTTGAGGGACATTTGTGTATTCTACTAATGACTGCATCAAAGTAAGGCTTCATTTTCATTCTGGGAAAAAATGTAATCTCCATGGTAACTCCTCCAGTTGCTACAAAAATGGTGTGTATTAGTGATTCTAACATAAGCAACTTCTGCTAGATGTCTTCTGAAATAGACATATTTTGACAAGGTGAAAAGGATTTACCACAATAACAAAAATATGTTACAACTGCTGGAAATAGAAGTATTAGATAAATAACAAAACTAAAACTATAAACAAAAGAGTATCTAACGCAATCAAAACTTCATGAACCAATTTAAATGCTCCATCATGATCCTGTTTGAATTAAAGAAATAATATTATGCAAAAATGCAGAAAAATAATTGGCAGAGTCTTAACATAACAACCATGTTTTATTTACTGTAGCTAACAAAATATTAAACAGGGAAAAGATGCAAAAGATTTTAATAGGTTCGCTAGATCCACACATTCTGCTCTAAGGAAAAGATCCATTATAATTAAACAGAGCTGATCAGTGCCGCTGGCTTTCAGATATAACAAGCAAAACAAGACCACAAAAATACCATTCCTGTAAATTTCATTTCATGCTTGTTTCAAAGGTGTGGCCTTTATGCTTGAGAGACAATTCTAAACCAGTAACAATAAAAAGCTCTAGTAAAATAAAATGTGTGTTTTAAGGAACAAACAAGCCAAAGAAATTTAAGCAAACAATAAAACATATCTCACCCAACCCACAGCAAAAATACCCCAATTTCCATTATTGATCTTAAGAAGAAAGGCTGTAAGTAGAAATAATAAAGAGGGGATAAGTCTAGGAGGAACAAGATTGGCCACAAGAGTGGAAGGTTAGCAAAATAGAGGACAGAAAAGTGAAAACTGCAGACCAGAAGGCAAGCACTGAAGGGAACTTCCAGAACATACAAGTTCCATAACAGTGTGCATAAGTGATAGCAGGGGTCCAGCCCCAGAGCATGATCTTTGAGGGGAACTCAGGGGAATTGTACATATTGAAATTATATATATGTTTTGATGGCTTAGATTTTTGGAGGACACAGAGATATTCTTGCAAATAGAACTGAAAGTAGATTATACTTCCAGTCCAAGGTTATTAGCACAGGTTTGTAGGCTGCCTTTTACAGAATTCTATATATAGTGTTTCCAAAGGCTTTAGGGTGGGAGAAAGTGAACATAAAATTTAAATTAAGGTTGGGAGAGCAGAGAACATGAAGTACAAACTACACTTGCCTAGAAAAATGATTTTAACTGGAGACAGAATAAACACAAGAAGGGAGTGTCAAAACTAGCCCTTATAAGCTGAAATGTTCTGAGCCTGTATCATTGAAAAAGTCCCCAAATTTTCCAATTCATTGATTTGACCAAGAGGAGAGGAGATATGACTGGCAATGCATAGAGCTAAATTATGAAATAAGGAAGTAGAACTCACTCCCAGAGTCATGACTATCCCATAAACCTCCTGGGTCTGTCCATGCACAACTCCTAAGGGCGGCTCCAGGTGGTCCCAGTAATCCTGAATGCCATCTTATATAAGAACCAGACAACCAAACCCTACAGGTCTCTGAATAATAAAATAGGGAAGTTGGTGACTTGTATAACACCACATGGTTCCCTGGTGCCATTTGTCAGCTTGGTAGACATTTAGTCTGTTATTAACTGTTTTCAAGTATGCTCCTTTGTTATTATCCCTTGAATTTTAGGAATTCTTTACTTATTTCCAAACCGGAACGTGCCCTTATTAAACACAAAAATCCCTCTGTAAAATTAGGCTTTATTGTACCGTATATGCTACATCGATCCCTCTCTCACTTGGACAGAGGCAGTGGTGCTGTAAGAATTATGTTTCTAGACTTCTCTAGCGCCTTCAACACAATCCAACCTCTGCTCCTTAGGGACAAGCTGACAGAGATGGCAGTAGATTCATACCTGGTGGCATGGATCGTGGACTATCTTAAAGACAGACCTCAGTATGTGCGTCTTGGGAACTGCACGTCTGACATTGTGGTCAGCAACACAGGAGCACCACAAGGGACTGTACTTTCTCTGATCCTGTTCATCCTATATACATCGGACTTCCAACACAACTCAGAGTCCTGCCACGTGCAAAAGTTCGCTGATGACACTGCTATCGTGGGCTGCATCAGGAGTGGGCAGGAGGAGGAGTATAGGAACCTAATCAATGACTTTGTTAAATGGTGCGACTCAAACCACCTACACCTAAACACCAGCAAAACCAAGGTGCTGGTGGTGGATTTTAGGAGGCCCAGACCCCTCATGGACCCCGTGATCATCAGAGGTGATAGTGTGCAGATGTTGCAGACCTATAAATATCTGGGAGTGCAGCTGGATGATAAATTAGACTGGACTACCAATACTGATGCTCTGTGTAAGAAAGGACAGAGCCGGTTATACTTCCTTAGAAGGCTGGCGTCCTTCAACATCTGCAATAAGATGCTGCAGATGTTCTATCAGACGTTTATGGTTTAGGTTGTGGCGAGCGCCCTCTTCTACGCGGTGGTGTGCTGGGGAGGCAGCATTAAGAAGAAAGACGCCTCACGCCTGGACAAACTGGTGAGGAAGGCAGGCTCTATTGTTGGCTTGGAACTAGACAGTTTGACATCTGTGGCAGAGTGACGGGCGCTCAGCAGGCTCCTATCAATTATGGAGAATCCACTGCATCCACTAAACAGTATCATCTCCAGACAGAAGAGCAGCTTCAGCGACAGACTGCTGTCACTGTCCTGCTCCACTGACAGATTGAGGAGATCGTTCCTTCCCCATACTATGCGACTCTTCAATTCCACCTGGGGGGGTAAAGTTAACATTATATAAAGTTATTGTCTGTTTTTACCTGCATTATTATCAATCTTTAATATTGTTTTTGTATCAGTAAGGTGCTGCTGGAGTATGTGAATTTCCCCTTGGGATTAATAAAGTATCTATCTATCTATCTATCTATCTATCTATCTATCTATCTATCTATCTATCTATCTATCTATCTATCTATCTATCTATCTATCTATCTATCTATCTAATGACCAATGTATACAATTTTATAGGACACGTTTATTTGTGAAATGTTCCACCATTAACATATTTTACCACAGTTCATATATATAAATATATACTGTATACATATATATGTACATATATAACCCAGCCTCAGGGGGGATGAACAAACCAGTGTGTTTCTTTGTACCGGTCCCAAGCCCGGATAAATGGGGAGGGTTACATCAGGAAGGGCATCCGGTGTAAAATTTTGCCAAATCAATATGCGGACAACAATACAAATTTCCATACCGGATCAGTCGAGCCCGGGTTAACAACAACCGCCACCAGTACTGTTAGCCAACAGAGTGCTGATGGAAATTGGGCTACCGAAGAAGAACAAGAAGGAGAAGAAGAGGGAGGAGACGTGTCTGGAGGCAGGAGGAGAGGAGGAAAGTAAAGAGAGTAGAACTGAGGGGAGAGGAGGAAAGTAAAGAGAGTAGAACTGAGGGTAGGAACTGTGAATGTTGGCAGTATGACTGGTAAGGGGAGAGAGAAGGAAGGTTGATATATTGTGTGTGCAAGAGACTAAATGGAAGAGGAGTAAGGCCAGGTGGATCGGAGGTGGATTCAAATTGTTGTGGATGGGAGGAGAAATGGGGTAGGAATTATTCTGAAGGAACAATATGTCAAGAGTATTTTGGAGGTGAAAAGAGTGTCAGGCAGAGTAATGATTATGAAGCTGGAAATTGGAGGTGTGATGATGAATGTTGTTAGTGCATATGCACCATAAGTTGGGTGTGCAATAGGTGAGAAAGAAGATTTTTGGAGTGAGTTGGATGAAGTGATGAACAGTGTACCCAGGGGCAGAAAGTGGTGATTGGAGCAGATTTCAATGGACATGTTGGTGAAGGGAACAGTGGAGACGATGAGGTGATGAGTAGGTATGGTGTCAAGGAGAGGAATGAAGAAGGTCATAGGATAGTGGATTTTGCCAAAAGGATGGACATGGCTGTGGTGAATACGTATTTTAAGTAGAGGGAGGAATATAGGGTTACGTACAAGAGTGGAGGAAAATGCACACAGGTAGATTACATCCTATGAAGAAGAGTTGTTCTGAAGGAAATTGAAGACTGCAATATGGTGGCAGGGGAAAGTGTAGTTAAGCGGCATAGGATGGTGGTCTGTAGGATGACGTTGGAGATCAAGTAGAGGAAGAGAGTGAGGGCAGAGCCAAGGATCAAATGGTGGAAGCTGAAAAAGGAAGACTGCAAGGTTGAGTTTAGGGAGGAGGTGAGACAAGCACTGGGTGACAGTGAAGAGTTACCAGACAGTTGGGAAACTACAGCAGATGTAGTAAGGGTGACAGAAAGAAGGGTGCTTGGCGTGACATCTGGAAAGAGGAAGGAGGAAAAAGAAACCTTGTGGTGGAATGAGGAAATACAGGAAAGTATACAGAGGAAGAGGATGGCAAAGAAGAAGTGGGATAGTCAGAGAGATGCAGAAAGTAGACAAGAGTACAAGGAGATAAGGCGCAAGGTGAAGAGAGAGGTGGTGAAGGCTAAAGAAAAAGCGTATGATGAGTTGTATGAGAGGTTGGACACTAAGGAGGGAGAAAAGGACCTGTAACGATTGGCTAGACAGAAGGACCGAGCTGGGAAAGATGTGCAGCAGGTTAGTGTGACAATGGATAAAGATGGAAACATACTCACAAGCGAGGAGAGTGTGTTGAGTAGGTGGAAAGAGTACTTTGAGAGGCTGATGAATGAAGAGAACGAGAGAGAGAAGAGGTTGGATGATGTGGAGATAGTGAATCAGGAAGTGCAACGGATTAGAAAGGAGGAAGTAAGTGCAGCTATGAAGAGGATGAAAAATGGAAAGGCCTTTTGGTCCAGATGACATACCTATGGAAGAATGTAGGTATTTAGGAGAGATGGCAGTGGAGTTTTTAACCAGATTGTTTAATGGAATCTTGGAAAGTGAGAGGATGCCTAAGGAGTGAAGAAGAAGTGTACTGGTGCCGATATTTAAGAATAAGGGGGGTGTGCAGAACTGCAGTAACTACAGGGGAATAAAATTGATGAGCCACAGCGTGAAGTTATGGGAAAGAGTAGTGGAAGCTAGGTTAAGAAGTGAGTTGATGGTTAGTGAGCAGCAGTATGGTTTCATGGCAAGAAAGAGCACCACAGATGCAATGTTTGCTTTGAGGATGTTGATGGAGAAGTTAGAGAATGCCAAAAGGAGTTGCATTGCGTTTTTGTGGACCTGGAGAAAGCATATGACAGGGTGCCTCGAGAGGAGCTGTGGTATTGTATGAGGAAGTCGGGAGTGGCAGAGATGTACGTAAGAGTTGTACAGGATATGTACGAGGGAAGTGTGACAGTGGTGAGGTCTGTGGTAGGAGTGACAGATGCATTCAAGTTGGAGGTGGAATTACATCAGGGATCGGCTCTGAGCCCTTTCTTATTTGCAATGTGATGGACAAGTTGACTGACGAGATTAGACAGGAGTCCCCGTGGACTATGATGTATGTTGTTGACATTGTGATCTGTAGCGAGAGTAGGGAGCAGGTTGAGGAGACCCTGGAGGGGTGGAGATATGCTCTAGAGTGGAGAGGAATGAAGGTCAGTAGGAACAAGACAGAATACATGTGTGTAAATGAGAGGGAGGTCAGTGGAATGGTGAGGATGCAGGGAGTAAAGTTAGCGAAGGTGGATGAGTTTAAATACTTGGGATCAACAGTACAGAGTAATGGGGATAGTGGAAGAGAGGTAAAAAAGAGAGTGCAGGCAGGGTGGAATGGGTGAACAAGAGTGTCAGGAGTAATTTGTGACAGACGGGTATCAGCAAGAGTGAAAGGGAAGGTCTAGAGGATGGTAGTGAGACCAGCTATGTTATATGGGTTGGAGATGGTGGCACTGACCAGAAAGCAGGAGACAGAGCTGGAGGTAGCAGAGTTAAAGATACTAAGATTTGCACTGGGTGTGACGAGGATGGATAGGATTAGAAATGAGTACATTAGAGGGTCAGCTCAAGTTGGACGGTTGGGAGACAAAGTCAGAGAGGCGAGATTGCGTTGGTTTGGACATGTGCAGAGGAGAGATGCTGGGTATATTGGGAGAAGGATGCTAAGGATAGAGCTGCCAGGGAAGAGGAAAAGAGGAAGGCCTAAGCAAAGGTTTAAAGGATGTGGTTAGAGAGGACATGCAGGTGATGGGTGTAACAGAACAAGACGCAGAGGACAGAAAGATGTGGAAGAAGATGATCCGCTGTGGCAACCCCTAACGGGAGCAGCCGAAAGAAGAAGAAGAAGATATATGTACATATATATAACATATACAGTATTTGTAGCTGGAAATCCACAAAGCGACCAAATGAATCATGTATCTTAAAATTGTTTTTTATTCCAAAGCTTTCGATTCCTACTGGGAATTTTCATCAGAGGAAAATGACTAGACTTACAGGAACCCAAGGCAAAATATAGCAAATAAGGAGAGGAGGACTGGTGGATGTGGGAGGGGATTGATGAGGTGGTGTTCAGAGAGTGTTGGTCATAAAGTCTTATTTATTACTTGCACGTTCTTCTTTTCAAGTCTGCATATGCTGGGTTCATGTCCAAATGTCTGTTAATGGTGTTTTCATTGGATAGCCATGTTTCAGCCAGTTCTCTGGCACTTGTAATATTAGCCTTGAATTTTACTTGCACTGAGTCCCATTCCCAGTTGAACTTGAATTTGTGTAAGTCTAATCAATTTTCTCTGATGATAATTCCTGTTAGGAATCAAAAGCTTAGGAATAAAAAACTATTTTAAGATACTTGAGTCATTTGCTCCGTATCAGGGTATCACAGACCTTCGCCTCCATATATATATATATATATATCCATCCATCCATTATCCAACCTGCTATATCCTAACTACAGGGTCACGGGGGGTCTGTTGGAGCCAATCCCAGCCAACACAGGGCACAAGGCAGGAAACAAACCCTGGGCAGGGCACCAGCCCACCGCAGGATGTGCACACACACACACACTAGGGACAATTTAGAATTGCCAATGCACCTAACCTGCATGTCTTTGGACTGTGGGAGGAGACCGGAGCACCCGGAGGAAACCCACGCAGACACGGGGAGAACATGCAAACTCCACGCAGAGAAGACCCAGGAAGTGAACCCGGGTCTCCTAACTGCAAGGCAGCAGCGCTACCCACTGTGCCACCATGCCACCCATATATATATATATATATATTGTGGTGCACGGATGGTTGTGGTACCCAGCTGGGACGCCCAGGAGGACCAGGGGAGGGCTTGTGCCTCCTCCAGACCATGAGGGGGCAACCGCCCTGGTTGCTTTGGGGGCCATGGGTACAGAGCTTGGAAGCTCTACCCTGTAGGGGCCCCTGGTCACCGCCAGGGGGCGCCCCAATGCCTTGGGGACCCTGGACCCCAGCGCTTCTGCCACACCTGGAAGTGCCGGGGGGAAGAAAGAGGGGACACCGGACTGCTTCCGGGGTGCGCAGCTGGCACTTCCGCCACACTGGGGAGTGCCGGTGGAAGATTGCCGGGGAGCACCTGGAGCTCATCCGGGTGCGTATAAAAGGGGCTGCCTCCCTTCAGATAGAGTCGGGTGGAAGTAGGACGACGTCGGAGGAGGACAAGGAGGCGGCCTGAAAAGAAAGGCATTGTGTTGTGTGGCCAGGACTTTGGGGACTGTGGGGTTTGTGAGCCCTGCACATAATGGAAAATAAACGTGTGTTGGGTGACATGAATGTGTCTGCCTGTCTGTGTCCGGGTCAAGTTCCACAATATATATTGTGGTGGGTGGCCGGCTAAATATTCCGGCCCTCACCCCCAGGCCGCCAGGTGGAGCTCTCCCAACAGCGTGGACGTTCCCCGAATTCCAGCGGGGCCTCATGGACTTTGTAGTTTATATGCACAGCCCTGCTGGATACCATGGGGACCACCAGAAGTCGCTGTGGGGAGGCTACCGGACTCTCACTTGCCCTATAACCGGAGGTGAGTCATGATCACATGACAAGAGGCAACGACTTGCTTCCGGGTTGAAGAAAGGAGCTTTTTATCCGACCCGGAAGTGTTCATGATCACATGGACAGAAGGGAGAAACACTTCCGCGTCATGGACTATAAAAAGGACTCTGGGAAACCAGTACACTGAGCTGAGCTGGGAGGAAGGGTGGCAAAGTGTCTGGGAGTGTGGAGGATTGATTATTGTAGTGTTTATTGATTTACGAGTATAGTGAAATGGAGGGTGCTTTGTGCACGTTATTGTCTAAATAAAAGTAATATCTGGACTTTTACCTGGTGTCTGGAGTCGAGTCAGAGGGTTCAAGAGGACGACAAGGGCCTCAATCTGCTACAATATATATATATATATATATATATATATATATATATATATATATATACATACATATACACTTACATATAACACTTGTGGTTGGTCGGCAAACATCCACCATGTTCTCTCAGTTGTGAAAAACAGATCATTGAAAAGTGATACAGTATCTGCCAAATAATACAGAGTATACGAAACATGTTTCACCCTTACTGAGGCTCGTTAGTTGTATGCACTTTTACATCTCCTTGCTGGGATCAAACCTTGGACATCAGCCATGGTGGCTGGTTTGCTTATTGGGCAGGGTAAAGATCAGAATATTACATTCTTTTTAATGATTATTAGGTGATTATCTACCAGGTAACATTTGTGGTTGGTTGGGCAGTCAGCAAACATCTGCCACGTCCTCTCGCCCCAAACACCCAACACAAGCAGGCACGGACTCAAGTGTAAAAGTCTAAAGAGTCTTTATTCATGGGAAACTCTTTGTTATAAAGTATTTCCCAGTATATGCAATATGCACAATTATCAGCAAAATAAAGCACTATTTTCATCCTTCTTTCTCTATCACTGCCTCTTCCACTCTTCCACACAGGTTTCATCCACATTCTTTCTGACTCTAGCTCATTGATGTGAGCCAGGCAGCTCCTTTTATCTAATCCCAGGGAATGCGTCATGACGTGCAAGTGATGATATGACACTGCAGCTCCCAACCACTTCTGGGTGATGTTAGAGCTCTGCAGAGTAGGGACTCCCAAATCCTGCATCTCCCCCTGGCAACCTCCACTGGACCCAACAAGGCTGTCCCCCGTGACTACAATACTCAGCATGCCTTGTGGGCTCCCATGTGAGGATCCGAGCCTGGATTCACTGCCATCTAGCACCCTGGGGGAGATAAAGCCCTATGTAAGCTGCCTCCCCCTGTCCTTCCATTCTGAGAGTATCCCTGCCAGGCAAGGATGCGGGTCATCCCTCACAATATATACACAATAATGCATATATGTGTGTATATTATACATATTTATGTGTGTGTCCATGTGTGTATGTACTGTATATACATTACTAAATGGATGAAGCAGTAATACAGATACTTCAAAAGAAAATAGCACATAGTACTGGCCTAATGTGGAGCAAGCTAACAACACAGGCTTCATAGTAAAATCTGCACAGGTTTGTTTTGCTCATCTGACCCTGTGTGACCAATGAGTATATGCACCACAGTGCCCTCAAACAAGTGAACAAATAGCAAAAATGTGCCACCAAAGTGCAAAAACAAAATGAGAAAATGGAACAAACAAAACCTGATGGAAATCTTACTTTACAATTTTATTATTTTCTTTGGGACGCCCAGGGCCGCTGCTGGCCAAATGGGTGCCCTAAGCAGAAATTTACTTTTGTGTCCCCCCCCCCAAATATTAGTTAGGCAGCTGTAACAGAGGTGAGGGCGCGCGCGTCATCACGTGTGCTTAGCCTACTCTGCGTTCACCATAAAATGCAATATATACGTTTATAGTTTTGTTTATTTGTATATGTATATTATTAATATTAATTTATTATTATAATATATAAAAACGATTTTTTTGAGCAGCTGGGATGGTGCACCCCTGGGAGTTGGTGCCCTACGCAGACTGCGTACTCTGCGTATAGGGAGCGGCGGTACTGGGGACGCCTTTGGAAAAGGGCCAATATGATGCTACATGGCAGCTCAGATTGTTATGCTCAGCATGTAATGTTGTAACACTGTGCTTATCTTGGATCCTGGAAACCAAAACAATATTGTGTTTTAAATTAGAGTAAATCAACTGTAAAACAAAAACTTGTAGATTTTGTTGACACAGATCTAAAACTTGCAAAAGTTGTACAATAAATAGTATTTACTTTGTTAATACCATTGGCTTCCATTCTTTAAGTGCACAGTGGATAAATAATTAGAAGCTTGCAGTCCATACTGCATATTTGCAACCCTGCCATTACAGGAAGATTAAAATCTCTAAAATCTTTAGGGTGAAGTTGAACACAATAAGGTTATACATTTTGTCAGCAACCCCCACCCCGATAAATCTCTGTGATTGATAAAGACCCAGTTCCACATCTGAACCCACGGGTAAGCAGTCTTTGAATTTGACCTCCTTTTCCCCTTCTACTTAACATGCAGTTTCATAATTACACTGCCTTAGTAAGACAATTCCATGTGTTACTTGGTTTCTAATTTCACTTTTAATGTTTTCACAATTTAAACTTTCTTTTAATTGGATGAAAAAAGACTGTATCACTTTTTGTTTCATAGCCCTCCTTATATTATGCAGCGCCCCCCACTCTTCAAACACTAACTTTTGTACATTTATTTCAAACTTATATTAACACACACCTTAACAACAGAGATAGGGAAATTAATCTGTTACACTGTATGCTTTATCTTCTTCTCTCTTTGTTCAAAAAATTCTCATTTTCTCACACTGTGATGTTTAGAAAAGAAAGATGAAACTTTTAATCTCTTGGCATGTCACTTGTCAGAATCTCTCTTCAGCTGCAATATTAAATATCTTTAAATCTGTAGCATACTTTCATGACTGCTTGGCATTTATAATTTGCAGCTGTATTTTATGCCTAGGTCCAATAAGCTACCAACATTTCTTCCTTGAATTATCAAGTTTTCTTTTTTTTCTGGCAAGAAAGGTTTGCCTCTAATTAAATGCAATGAACCACAGAGACAAAAATTAGTATGTCAGTGGTAAATTACTATTCATATACAGGACTATACTGGTGACACAATTCTCCTGCTCTCTAGTTAATCATTGCAAATCTCTAAAAGACAAAAATTAGCTGTTACTTTCTTATAGAAACAAATATACACTCACTTTGTACATACATTTTGTGTATTTAAAGCAAATACTATAGCATTAATGCTTACATTTTAAAAGTACATCATAAAGGAATATAAACTACAAAGACATTCTGGGTTAAAGGTTACTTGACTGTTAATGATAAAGTGGTGAATACCCTCATTTAAGTAAGCATGCACAGAATTTTGACAGTGCCAAGCACATTTATGACATTTTTCAACATTATGTTTTTGTTCTGTTTTATTCAGGTTGTGTCTTTTGTTTTGGATTGTGTTTTCTATTTAGAGCATTACACACTGAAGACCTGATCAGCCATGACAGACATATATTTGACAGGTGACACATTTGCTCAGGAATGAGGCCACAGGTCATGTCTAAAATAAAACTGGCTACATTCATAGCATCCTTGCTAGTGCCGTTTTTGGGAAAATCATCAACACAACTTAGAATACCTTTGTTTTTTGTCTTTTCTAAATGGAAACCACCAGCATGTTCGTGTCTGTTTTTAACTGTAGGCTGACTTTTCTGACTTGTTTGCTTTTGCTCGATTGCTCAACCAATAAGTTTTAATAATGTACTGAGTGCCTGTCTGATCACCAACTTGTTGCTGTTCTTTGTGTTGCTGCTAAACCACCATCTCCAGTAATAGAAGTTTTTGCTTTGTATTTTTTCTGTACCTGTCTTTTGAGAGTTTGTTTCTAGTTAGCAATTCCTGATGTCAGACTGAGACTCACTATGACTTAAAATCTGATTTGTCCCCTTGACTATACACCCTGGTCCTAGTTTTGTTCTGATTATTTTACTGATTAATGTAAATGTTCTTTAATAACTTAAGTTACAAACTTTTCCATGTTTTCCAATAGTTTTGTCATGTATTTAAGCGCTTGACCTTTGCCCCTGAAAAAATGACATTTGTATTACACTAAGCAAAAATGAAATAATTGCTTTTGTGGCTTTTCAATTTTGTTACTTTTGGAATGGCATTTTTGAACTGAATTTTTAGTTTTATTTTTATTGTTATTCTGGTGACTTCATTTTGTTTTTTGCTTTAATATGGTTACCACCATGTTGTTTACCGTTGCTATGACTGTTAATGGTAAAGTGGCAAAGAGGTCACAAGACATGGTATGTCATCCCACTGTGGCTATATAATATTTTGTGGCACATTATGTGTTAAGCATTATTGTGAGAAATATTGAATAACCACAAAATGGTTAATGTATAAGATCGAGCCATACTCAAAACAGGCAAAACATTAAAATCAGGAAACACAAAATAGAATCGGGCAACCAGAAATCAAATGGGTAAGGTGTTCAACAAAAGTCAAAAGAAAAATGAAAAAAATCCATAGCAACAAACCTAGCAGTTTGGCCCTACTTATAAAAGAAGCTAACAGTACTAATAGATCTTTTGTGCATATTGTGCAACCATTGAGGAATAACACATAGTGTCTCTGTTACATGATGCTACCAAAGCTACAACTGTGGTCACGTCATGCTTCTGAAAAAAATACACTAAATACAGAAAAACAAACAATAAAAACAGCTATGATAGCATATAAAATGGCAGTGCACATCTTCTAGCATCCTGGTTTTGTATTTCTTTGTTTTTGCTACTCTGTCTCTTTTGTGTGACATGAAGCTCAAAAGTGCTTCCAACAAGATTTGGCATTGTTGTGATTCAGGCACCACAAACTAACAAAACTGGATGAGGCTTTCAAAACAACCTACAAAGCACTTGACTGATTGGTCTCAATATAGGCCTTACCCAAGCAAGGCTGATTCTTAGTGACTGGGAGGCATCCGGCCAGAGTAGGCCCCAAAATGGAGAACAGGCTTTTAAAGATTACAAATAATAAAGAGTCTCCGAGTGCTCAAAGGATGTGCCTCCAAGGGGAGAACCGTAAAAACTCCAGCTGGGTGTAGAGTCAAGTCCACAAGAACCCTTATAAAATTAAAATTAAACATACATTCACAAAAATTTTAAAATATAACAAAATACCGAAAAGAGCAAAAAAGAGGCAAGAAGACAAAATACTTAAACAAAAATCATACGGCAGAACAAAAAGTGTAAAAAAAAAAAAAACAGAAAAACCAGACAATAGCAGTACCTGAATCAAGACTCTACTAAAGCACATTCAGTGAACAATTAGGGGTTCCATTTCCCATAAGCCTTTATATGGCATTAAAGCAGTCCCTCAACTGTGATGGACAGGTGGACCCGCCTTTTGGGGGAACCACACAATAAATGCACAGAAAATACAGGGAAACATAAAAGAATAACAAAAACAATAACACATTAAACACACTGCATCAACTAAATGATACATGAACAGAACAAAATTAACAGAAATAACTATACTAAAAATTTGAAACTGAGAAATAAATGTTAAAGACAAAGGAACATGGCCAAAATAATACAAGTATGAGGACCTTAGCTTTGTTTTGCTGACTCTGCTCCTTGCTTTTTCTTATGATGAATTCATCTGGCCCCTCTCAGTATTTGGACCTTTGTCTGTTCCAGGCATTGTTTCTGCCTCTCCTGGGGTCTAATTTTTAAAACTTTTCATGGATTCCAGTGTGAAAAGTTGTGCATGCCAAAAAAATATATATTATATTGAAATTCGTACTAGCAGTCTCCTCAGACAGTTGACAAAAATACAGTACAAAAAAGAGCATACTTAGAGGGCAACATATGTACAGTATATTATATGCAATATATATTTGCAATTATTACAATATCTGAATTCTTATAATTGACTGCTCAGATTCCTTACAACTTGAGCGTAGAAACTGTCTCTGAATCTCCTGGTGCCAGTGTCAGTGGTCTTGTATCATTTGCCAGAAGGGAGGAGTGAAAAAAGCAGCTGGGCAAAATAAATGAAACCTTTAATTATCCTGTTTGACTTTCAAAGTCAGTGGGTATTGTTTACTGTATGTTCTCAAGAGAAGATAGCTGGGGCCAGTAATATTTGCTGCCACCTTCACTGGCCTCTGCAGTGTTTTATTATCTTGAGCCAATCAGGTGTCGTACCAGAAGCCAGTAAGGATGGACTCTACTGTACACCTGTAGAAAATTGAGAGGACTGATGGACAAATGCCAACTGCCCTTATATGTCTGAGAAAGTAGAGGCACTGGTGAACCTTTTGATAGGAATCAAAATGTGTTGTACTCACATATGACCGGAATTCAATTTATAGTCCAGTTTTATATTGCAAATTATTTTGCCTCCAAGAAACACTTCCAGGTAAGCTGGAAGTTCTACCTGACAGAAGAGTTCCCTCCCAACAACACCCTCTAGTGGTCCCAAAGGACCTCAGCTGGAATGCCCATGCGATCCTATGGGTGTCCAATTGAGAGATGTGCCAGAGGGATTATACCCACCAGTAGCCTAGGCAACACATGGCCCTGGGAGTCAGTCATCACCAGTCTAGCCTTTATATCAACCACCCAGTCAGGAAACACAGTAGCACTGATGAGGATTGTTTTAATTGTAGATAGATAGATAGATAGATAGATAGATAGATAGATAGATAGATAGATAGATAGATAGATAGATAGATAGATAGATAGATAGATAGATAGATAGATAGATAGATAGATAGATAGATAGATAGATAGATCTTTATTGTCATTGTCACTTTTACAAAGGAACAACGAAATTGAAGAGGAGAAAAGAAAAAAAGAACCATTTGTTTTAACTCCTGCCCCGTTAGTTGCTTCATGTGGAATAAACGCTTTTAGGATACTTTGGGCTGTTCATTTCAGGAATGTCTGCAGCCTGCTTTGTGTTTGTTCTTGATGTTTTTCTCACAACATTGGTTTGCATTTTGCTTTTTTATTGCTTTTAAAAACAACATGGATACACTGCAGTAAGTGTGTAATCTCAAGCTATGATTCAATACTCTTTATATTTTTAGCTTGAAAAATTGACATATTTAGTAATTTTTAAGACATTTTCTATCACCAGGACCCGGGTACCCTAAAACCCAACTTGTTAGCAAACTTACTCTTTAAGGGGACTCTCTTGCTTTTCCACTATATTTTAAAATTCTTCTTTGATCCTTTTACTTCTGATTTCTGTATGCTCCAAGATAGAGCTGACATATCAAACTCAGTAGTCCCCCATCTAAGTAATGATTTAATGTTATGTGTCTTTAATAGCTTTAGATTCAAAAATAAAAAATAAAATAAAATAAATTCAATCTTTATCTCTTTGATATTTCTAAAGCTCTTCCTATTCCTTTATTTTATTTCAGAAATAAAAAATACTGCAACTCAGAGATTTTTAAACCATTTGGTGTTGGCAAAATTCTGATGGGGTGGCGCAGTGGGTAGCGCTGCTGTCTCGCAGTTGGGAGACCTGGGGACCTGGGTTCGCTTCCTGGGTCCTCCCTGTGTGGAGTTTGCATGTTCTCCTCATGTCTGCGTGGGTTTCCTCCGGGCGCTCCAGTTTCCTTCCACAGTCCAAAGACATGCAGGTTAGGTGGATTGGTGATTCTAAATTGGCCATAGTGTGTGTGGGTGAGTTTGTGTGTGTCCTGCGGTGGGTTGGCACCCTGCCCGGGATTGGTTCCTGCCTTGTGCCCTGTGTTGGCTGGGATTGGCTCCAGCAGACCCCCGTGACCCTGTGTTCGGATTCAGTGGGTTGGAAAATGGATGGATGGCTGAAAATTCTGATGAGGGATGTTTGTTTAGTATGGACTTTTTATAGATTGGATGGTACACAAGTATGTGTACCAATGAATAAGATGACACAAGAAAGGACAAGATGTCCATTTCTACATTCTGTTTAGCTCATTTTAAATTTTGTTTATTTATTTTTGCATTTTAAATTGTTTTATTGTGTTTGGCAAAACTCAATTAATACTTGGTTCACTATGACTTCAAAGTTGTGACAGTAGCATTTGATGTCATGGTGGACATTTTGGATTACTAGACATCTAACTTTGCATATTTTCTTTAGTTTTTGGCATTTTTGATGGATGTTCTTGCACATTATTTCTAATCTGTTTTGCATGCTCTTAATGCTTTGTTTTTGTTTATCACTAATTCCGTGACCCAGTGTTAGGATATAGCGGGTTGAACAATGACTGACTGACTGACTAATTGTTACGTATACACCACCATGTAGGGCTCATCTATGGGGATTGCTACATGGCTCCTTTTCACCCTGTGCTGAACCTTTAGTGTTTCCTGTTTGAAACCTTGGCAACTCAATGGCCTATTTTGGGGGACCTGACAGAATTTATGGAATAAATAAAACATAAGGAAAACAACAAAACAAACACTAAACAAATGGTTTTTTCCGTATATTCATCCATTATCCAATCCTTAAATTCATTCAACTTGTCTTTCTATGATAATCTAAATGCAAAAGAAACTAAAAGATTCTCCATTCCTAAAATGCCACAACAAAAAACTCCAGAAGCTTACAATACATAATTAGGACCCTTAATGCCATGTTACATAAAAATTATATAGTGTTAAGAATACAATTCTAGAAATTATGCAACTAGAATTTCATAAATGTATATCAGATATCTTCAAAATCTTCTTAGTACAGTATATTTAAAATGTCTAAATCCTGCGTTCTTTATACCTTTGTAAACTGTCAGTTGTTTCCTTTTTAACCTTGAAGGCTGCTTCAACTTCCTTTTGTATCTTACTGCTCTCTAGCAGGAAATGAGACTTCTCAATTAAAGGCATTTCTTTGGTATGCTTTGAGTGATGTTATTTAAGGAAAAGGTGTCATGCAAGCATGCAATTTGAGTTTTTTCTATAATTGTTAACAGGCAGTTTCATTTTAACTGCTTTTGGTGTAAAAGTAACTTGTAAAGACATCTTCAACTTATGTGTCTTAAAATGTTTTTTTTTGCCAGAATAGACTGATTGTGCATTATACAAAAGCTTAGGTCTAAAATATTTATTCCTCATTTTAAATCTGCTAAAAATAAATTATTGTCAAACATGTCATGCTTTGTTTTGTTACTCTTTCTTTAAAATGATTTATGAACTAATGAAATTTTTATAAGAAAAGTGCCAGGTAATATTTCTAAGAAAACACAATGTAAAGTCATGATTGTTAGCAGCATATAAGAATATACTTATGATCAGAAAACAACTGCATATGGTGTATTGTACTTTTATATATAGTAAAGGACATGGATGGACTGGCATCCAGTCTGGGTTGGATGGTGCTTCCTTACCTGGGTAGGGAGTCATTGTACTGGAGGGACAGTTGGAAACTGCTTCACGGGGACATATGTTTCACCAGTACACCGAGGGT
The DNA here is from genome assembly GCF_900747795.2 of Erpetoichthys calabaricus. Lineage (NCBI taxonomy): Eukaryota > Metazoa > Chordata > Cladistia > Polypteriformes > Polypteridae > Erpetoichthys > Erpetoichthys calabaricus. Next base: position 48,222,690 of record NC_041399.2, on the reverse strand, counting down.
TTGCATATCTTTCATGGTGAGCCCACTTGGACACCCACAGGGCTGCAAAGGACTTGTAGTCCTGTTGGGGGAATCCATGGGTACCACTGGAGGGAGCTGCCGGGTGGGAGGCTTCTCTGTTCTCAGGACTGACCAGAAGTATTTGCACATCTGCCATAAAAGAAGCTCCTCCAGCTCAGCCAGAGGAGTGAGATCTGGAAGCAGAGTAGGGCAACACCCACCTGGAGGTGTAAAATTGCAATTTGGTTTATTGTGGAAGAGTTGTGGAAAAAGCCTGTCAGAAGGTAGTTTGTTTAATAAAAACGTTTATGTGAACCAAGGATTTGTGTAATTCTAGCTGTGTCTAGGGCAGCGTTTCTCAACCTTTAAGTATTTGCGACCCGAGTTTTCATAACAATTTTAATTGTGCCCCCTAACGTTTTTTTGAAACCCTAATAAAATTTATTGGTATATTTTTTGCTGCCGATACACCACTACAAGTTTAAAATTTTCCTATGAATAGCGAAATTACGCCACATACGGCAACATTCACGCCTCCTTTTTTGTTACTTCGCGCCCCCTAGAACCGCTGGTCTAGGGTTTGAGGGCCTGAAGCACGCCCTATAGGCCAGTTATCAGCTATTTAATAAAACACTAAGGTTGTGTCTCCAGTCCCTCAGAGCAATCCGATTGGTCAGTTCGCCTTTGCTGTGATTGGTCAGTTTGGATTTGCTGAAGCGACAAAAAAGGAAGAGTGAGTGTGAAATGCATGAGAAGGCATAAAGGTATACAAAGCTTCTTTGTGCTTCTTTTTAATGTGAATAAGAGCATATAAGTTGGACATTAGTAATATTTAAAAAGAAAACGATTTGAAAATATATTTTTGTTAATATGCGCACAAAGATAGGTGGACGGAAGATGGAATATGCTAAATTAGAAAGTATAGTACAGAGTTCTGGAATGCCATTGGCTCCTAGAACCATATAATAAGATAAGACACTTAGCATGAAATTGATTTGCAAAAGAGCTTGCCATTATATAGCCAGGCAAAAATGAAAATTTTCATACTATGAAGGTTTTGTGTATTTCCACCAAATTTGAAAAAATAATGCAGGTATGTGAAACAAATAATGACATACACAATGTTCTGAAAATGGTTTTAGTGATATTATTACAAAATGTTTAATAATAGCCAAATGGTAATCGATGTGGTTTAGGATACTTTCCTGTTCAATGTCACACTATGCCTTTTCTGAAGTACAGTTATGGCATCTTTTTACAATGCTGCCCACAGGTAACATTTAACTGAATTTAAGTTGCAAAGTGATTCCAGCAGCATGTAGCTAACAATACTTCAGCTTTAAATATAAATGGAATGACAGCAGGGGTGGCACCTTGTGCTTAGCAGCCATGGTTCTCTCAGTAATAACTGGCATCAGTCCCTACATTACTCACTACTTTATCATAAATGGAAACAGAGCTCACCAAATCTTTCTCCATACTAGATGTGTGTTTGCTCTCTGTGGTGGGATGTTACAGGGAGCCTTTGTGTTGCAACTCAGGAGTGCAGGTTAAAGTCATGCAGGGAGGGGAAAATGAATGACATTGTGATACTTGTTACTAAAGAATATCATTGTTACTCTGTGGTCTGAAATCACCTCCTAGGGTACGTGTTGATGTTCATTGCCTGTTGTGTTTATGGATAGCCCTATCCTTGGTATGCAATTACAGTCAGGCCCATACGTCTTTGGACAGTGACACAATTTTCATAATTTTGTCTCTGAACACCACCACAATGGATATGAAACAAAGCAATCACCATGTGATTGATGTGTAGATTTTCAGCTTTAATTCAAGATGTTTAACAAAAATATTGTATTATCTGTTTAGAAAAGACACATTTTTATATATGGTCCCCTCATTTTCATGGGCTCAATAGTATTCGGATAAGCTAACATAAAAATAAATATTTGGTAGAAATTCCTTTACCGACAATGATTTCCTGAAGTGAAATGCATGTCTAATTGGGTTGAGGTCAGATCACCATCAACACAGGAGCTCTACAAGGGTGCGTTCTTAGCCCCTTGCTGTACTCCCTCAACACCCATGACTGCACGGCCACGTATTCCTCCAACACTATCATGAAGTTTGCAGATGACACAGTGGTACTGGGATTCATCGCGAACAACGATGAGACGGCCTACATGGATGAAGCGGCGAACCTTACATTGTGGTGTCAGGAAAACTGCATCCAGCTCAAAATCAGCAAAACCAAGGAGCTGGTGGTGGACTTCAGCAGGAGACAGCAGCAGGACTATAAGCTCCTCATCATTAATGGGAATCCAGTGGAAAGGGTGAACAGTTTTAAATACCTGGGGGTTCACATCTCTGAGGACCTGAAATGGTCTGAACACATCCAAACTACCATCTCAGACAGCTTAGGAAGATTGGGGTCTCCTCAGGGATTCTAAAGACTTTCTACTCTGGCGCTGTGGAAAGTATCACAGAACATTACATCCTAGTTTGGAAACTGTTGTGTTCAGGACCGTAAAGCCCTACAGAGAGTGATCTGTGCAGCTGAACGCTGCTGCAGGTCAGCTCTACCATCTATGCAGGACATTTACACCAGAAAATGCAGGACCAGAGCTCTCAGGATTATCAAAGACTCATCTCATCCCAGCAATAGCCTGTTTCATCTGTTAAAATCAGGCAAAAGGTTTTGTAGCATCCTGGCCAGGACAGAGAGACTCAGAAGGAGTTTCTATCCTCAAGCTGTAAGAAAACAGAACATGCCCTCTCATCCATGACCCTCCATATACTTAGACTGGACTGTGTACCATGAAGTCTACCCTTACCTTGTTTTGGAAACTGGTCTGTCCTTTAACACTATGCACCTGTCCAACATTTGTTTTGCACAATAATCACTGCACTATTGCACCTTAAAACTTAATTCTACTTTACTTCACTTAATTTTACTTATTTATTTATGTTCTATTATAGTGTTATCTTTCAATTTAGGACTTTTTGTTAATCTAACTGATATTCTTCTAACTTTGCACAGTTTTTGATAAGCAGATCAGGATGCATTTCATTGCACGTTGTCCTGTATAAATATGCATATGATGAATAAAGAATCTTGAATCTTGTAGTCAGTTGATCGACTTGGCCTTTGAAGAATATTCCACTACTTTGTGTTAAAAAGCACTTGGTTTTGCTTTTATAGTATCTTTTAGCTCATTGTGCACCTGTACTGTGAAGCTTCATTCTTCACCAAGGACAGAATTTTGCAGTCATCCAGCATAGTTGTCTTCTGTGGTTGTCCATATCTCCTGGTGTTGCTCAGTTCACCAGTGTGTTCCTTCTTTTTAAGAATGTACCAAAGGGTTGATTTGACCACTTCTCATGATTCTGCTATCTCTCTAAAGGGTTTGTTTTGTATTCTCAGTCTAATGATAGACTGTTTTTACTTGCATGAACAGCTCTTTGGACCTCATAATTAAAGTTCACAGTGACAACTTCCAAATGCAAATTCCACAGTAGGAGTTGACTCTAGACCTTTTACCTGCTTAACATTTAATGCAATAATGAGGGACCTGCTCCTGCCTGGTTACGGAACAGCTTGTCAGTCAAATGTCCAAAAACATTTGAAGCCCTGGAAATGGTGGGGGGTTGGGAGTTGGTGGTATGCAGAAAATGGCTGTCATTCCTAAAGGGCTCATATAATATTTTCGGTAAAAGCTAAAAGTGTACATTTCAATCACATAATGATTGGTTTATTTAAAATCCATTTTGGTGGCGTACAGAGCCAATATTATGAAGATTGTGTCACTTATGGACCTGACTGTAAATGTACCATGAGCCAGCCACTGATGCAAGATACAAGGCAGAGTGTAGGCTTGGTCTGACTATTATTAAAGGTTGTCAGCTATTAAACGGATGCTTTTAACTGTCCATTAAGCATTGTCTGTTGAGGTATGAGGTCTAAAATATAAACTTTGCAACTTAACCACAATTTAATGAAGCTGATGGTCTTTATTGGGTCCTTGCCACTAACTAGAATGGTACCAACCTCTGGGCATATTTGCAGGTATTTAGCCTTATTAATTCTGAGGCAATAATTTGAAATGCAGATCCTGAACCAGTGGGAAAATGTGAAGCTGAGGTTGTGATTATTTTTGTCTTCTTTTATTTGTATTATTTCATTGGCGATCTTAAACATGCTATTAACTACACTACAGGTATGAATTGTTATGGATGTTATATCATTACTACCCCCCAATTTGCATGCACCATAAAGTCACAAATTAAAATAAAAAAAGGAGGCTTGTACTGGCTTACTTTTGTTGTCTTGTGTCAGAGATCTGTAGCAAACATTTTAAGAAAGAATCTTTTTTAGTTTGAATGTGTCCACCTTTTCTCAAATGGGGTATGCGTTGTTCCTGGAGGTACTTTCTTCAGAAGTGGGACCCGTTCATTTTTTTCCAGGAGCATTTGCATCAGACATTGAGCCAAGTAAGAAGTTTTTCAGCTGCTTGTTTGTTTTGTGTGAATGGTTGCTTGGCAAAACAGCATCCATATTGCATTTTTGTTTGTTTAGCTGCCAACTGCCAGCTTTAGCGTTGCCTGCCTGTCTTTCTGCCTCCTCCCTATTTCTGTTTTGTCTGCACAGCAGCTGAAAACATCGAGCCAGCAGCTGCTTCTTTTCTGTGTAGTCAGTCACTTTCCTTGGCAGCTGTGATCTTTGAAGTAATTAAGTTAAGATTTAATAGGCCAAGTATCAGTTTCCTTCACAGATAGGTAAAGCCAAAATATTATCAGAAGAGAAATTAATATAGTATATGTGATCTCACCTAATGGAAACAGATAAAGAGAAAAATAATTTTACTCCTAAAACCAAACTCTGTGGCACTCAATATTTTTATCTCAAGTATATTAAGACTTTCAACATTTTGAATTAATATTTTTTAAGCAAGTCTCTTGTTTGATGATTTAGCATTTATCTAATGTTTTAAACGGAACAACTATGTTTGAGAGTTCTCTGTAATTCTTAAAAGCATTCATGTCTGGTTTGATTACTTACATTAGTCTAACAACAACCATGTTAAAGGAACGGGTGACAAATGTCTGCTAATAAAGAAACACTGATATTTTTAACAATATCTTTAAAATGGGATTTAAGAGGCAAATTGTTACTGTGTCTTTTTGATTGGAGTTTAAAATGTCCCGTTCTGTAAACAACTGAATACTACTAATTACAGATTTCACCTGCGGTAATTGAGTTCTTCTAGGCCTTAATTTCAAGGAGGACTGAAAAGAGTTTGACTAATGTGAGTAAAGTGATGCCAATTGTTTTGAGAAAATGGATATGACTTTATAATTATTCTAAATAGGGAAGTAGCTGTATATAATTTTCAGATTAATTTACACTGCCATGGGATGAGTGTCCCATTCTTCCCTTTTTTTGTGTTGCAATATATATATGCGTCTTTGTCACCTACTGAAAACTGTAAACATCTTTTTTGGGTAGCTGAACTTAGTTATTGAAGTGGTCAATTAATAAAGATAATTACTCTGTGCTCTTATGTTATTTTCCATTATATACTATGAAAAAATCCTTCTGCCATTAAAAATACTGATGGAGAGATACGAGCTGATCACTAACAACTGATCCGTCTGATCACTAACAACTGATCCATGCTTCTATATAGTCTGTGACTTTGATTCGGAAAAAAAGCATCTGACAATAAAAAAAAATCATCATGCAATATTTGCAAGTTTTTGTATTTTTAATAATGTAATTAATATGACTGCCATTTTGAATTAGAAAGATACATTTTTTACCTTACCCATATGCATTGCAGTGTACTTTCATGTGTAAGTAATGTACTGAAAATGACTGTACAAATGATAGTAACACATATTTATACTCATGAAATATATTCAATGTTAATCTTTATCCATAATGTTATCAGGAAAGCATTTCGAAAATGAAATTTTTACAGTTGCGTAAACAGTCATAAATTTGCCAATTACAAGACTTTTAGGTGGTACGACGAAAGCTTTCTGTGCTGCAGTAGCCATAAAATGGAATCAAATCTTTGTTGCACTTTTTTCTATTTAATGAAATGAGGTTACTACTAATTATTATGAAATTTGTTAACAAATTCCATATACTAATTGATAAACATACTATGCCACCAATTCAGTGATTCACTGTGAACTTTTGTCTTGTACTGAAAAGGAATCTCGGCTGCCATAAGAGCAAACAAGACTGAAGAGGGCAATTAATCAATAAATGAATTAAATTTCATCTGTGAAGTCAGTATTTAATTTCATATCTACAAAAATGGCTAAAATATAAGGAAATAATGTAAATGATAAAATCTGTAAAGATCATCAAATTTTATAATCAACTGATTGGGACAGATAGTACGGAAATTTGAAAATTCTTCATTTTTGCAAAAAGTTCCTTGTTCATTTCATAATTGTGCAAATAACAGTTCACTTTCATTACATAATTAATTAATTTACAAAGAGACCAGGGTTCGCATCCCCTGACATCCCTGTGTGAAGTTTGCATGTTCTCCCTATGTCTGTGTGGGTTTCCTCTGAGTGGAGAGTGGAGTGTCTTTTTCTCCACACATCAGCATCCTCTCCAGGTCCTGCAGATATCTTCTTTACAACATCAGGAGAATCCGCCCCTTTCTCACTACAGAGGCTACTCAGCTTCTCGTCCAGACCTTGGTCATCCCTAAGCTCGACTACTGCAACTCTCTGATGTCTGGACTTTCACTAAAGGCAACACGACCACTTCAATTGATCCAGAATGCAGCTGCAAGACTCATTTTTAATATTCCCAAATTCTCACACACTACACCTCTGCTGCGGAACCTGCACTGGCTCCCTGTGGCTGCCCGCATCAGGTTCAAAACCCTAACACTTGCCTTTAAGGCCAAAACTGGAACTGCACCACCTTACATATCAGCACTGGTTAAGCAGCGTGTCACTTCTCGCTCTCTCAGAACATCAAGCACTGCTCGTCTCGAACCACCCTTACTTAAAAGAAGAGGACGACATGCATCAAGACTCTTTGCAGTGTTGGCTCCTCAGTGGTGGAACGAACTTCCTCTTGCTGTACGAACAGCGGAGACCCTCACTGTCTTCAAACGTCGTCTGAAGACACACTTCTTTAAACAGCACTTGGGACTAAAGTCCCCATACTTTTTTTCTACCCATTTTTCAAAAAAAAAAACCAAAACAAATTGTACTAACTCCTAGTACTAACAACTTACTATTATTTTCTTCTAGCATGGTTTTGTGTACAACTTGGTCAGCGGTAACTTGTTTAATGACAGTAGATTTAATCCTAGCCTTAAAGACTGAAGAACAGTCGTAGACTACTAAGCAGTGTTGTAAGTCGCTCTGGATAAGAGCGTCTGCTAAATGATGCAAATGTAAATGTAAATGTAAATGAGTGCTCTGGTTTCCTCCCACAGTCCAAAGACATGCAGGTTAGATGCATTGGTGATACTAAATTGGACCTAATGTGTGATTGCGGTGTGTGTGTGTGTGTGTGTGTGTGCGTGTGTGTGCGTGTGTGTGTGCGTGTGTGTGTGTGTGTTCTCCCTGTGATGGGCTGGTGCCCTGTCCATGGGTTTGTTCCTGCCTTGCACCGTACAGTAGCTGGGATAAGCTCCAACACCACTGCAGCTCTGTTCAACAGAAAGCAGTTTAGAAAATTACTGCCTTTTTTTGAGACATCATGGCACCCGAGTTATAAAAGATGGCCGTTCTAATTAAATAACATCCAAACTTTATCGAAAAATGAAGGAAAGACTTGGGGAGAAAACATTTTTTGCATAGAATCCTCTGATTAGCAGAAGAGTTTTGTCTATGATTTTGATTTTAGTGATCTGCCTAAACATCAATAAACAATCCGTTGACCATTAGTTTTACTGATTTAGCTACATCTGACTAACATTCAATAACATCAATAAACTTCCAGTGAATAAATTTGTTTGATCAATATGAACTTTACGAAAAACTTATGGTTTTCTAATGGCACAGGTTTGCTTCCTGGATCTTCCACTGCCCTCTTTTCTCAAGTACTTAGAGTATATACAACATGCAGAATATCAAGGTTGATCTGAAATAGTTACTGATTTAACATGCAGTGCTGCACACCCATTTCAAGCGGTCATTCACTCATGAAACATTGTGAAATACACACTTCTGGAAAATCTGCATTACGTCATAACATCAGCAAAAAACAACACTATAAACAGGAAACACAATTCACATAAGGTTGAGTTTTTGAATTAAAGATAGGATTCTTGACCAGTGAATGAGGGGCAGAAGTGGGCTGTGTAAAATGCTACTGTTTTGTGAGTGTAAACCGCTCACAAAATACTCCATTAATTTGTGCATACCTCTGATACCAAATGTGTTGTGGCCATCCAACATAGCACTTTCTATTTAAAAACAAATACTGTAAGATATGTGAAAATGGCTATAAATTTTAAACTATTAGTGTCTACTTTATTTGTTATTTTATGCACTCAGCAGAAAGAAAAGCGTTATTTTTCTATTCACAATTAAATATTGAAACTGTTTTAAACCGAGAAGCAGTGTGATGCTGGAACCTTTTTTTTTTCACTGAAAGCTTATGCAAACAAATTTTCTGCCCAAAAATAATGTATTTTACATACAACAAGCTGGTGATATCTGATGCAAGGTTATCTGTGATATTTGGGTAACATATCAGGACTGATGAGCCATTATTAGATGCAGATGCCACTGCCGGTGGATGTGGTACCTGAAAAATCTGTGGTGGTTCTGTAGTTACTAGTGTGTTGTACCGTGTTAGCCATTATGAATGTAGTAAGAAGTTAAGCAAAATGACAGCTTTTATTGGCTAACTAGAAAGATTACAATATGCAAGCTTTCAAGGCAACTCAGGCCCCTTCTTCAGGCAAGATGTAATCATAATATAATACGCTGTATTCATAATATAAATGCTGGGTTGGAGACAATTAATTTCTACTTTTGAATTCTTTATTTAGGATTTTCTCTGTCTTCTGAGTTATACTTCTAGCTTAGTTTAATTAATTATATTCTTCCTACATAGTGTGGCTTAACAGTAGACTCATGAGTGACATTACAGACTATTCTGTTGCTTCACACATCAGGCTTGAACTCTTAAGAGCCTGAATGGAAAATGTGTGTTACTTCACATTTTGATTGACTAGCCAAAGACTAGATGAACAACTGAACTAGGCCTGCCAGAATTATAATTTAAGCTTGGACTGCTACCTTTCGATTAGCATCAAAAATAGGCAAAACATGCGTCCCTTTTAATTCTATTATCTTTTTATAGCATGTTCCTAGAATCATCATTTAACTTTCTTGGCTTGGTTGATAGCTGCTCTGTATGTGGAATTAATGCGAACCTGGGAATGCCTTATAATGATTATTGTCTGATTTTAGGTCATGATGTTACTAGAAAAAGCCACAAAAAATTGTTTTTCTCCTAAATTGGTACTATTGTGGAGTATTTGTTACTGACGTTGATGGAAGGAGTTAGTAAATAACATTAGTAAAAAGTGGCCAGGAGAGACATACCAAGAATTAGTGCATTCAGACTGCTCCTTTTTTAAAAGCTTATTACTGACTTGAATGAATAGGTTTTAAGCTGTAAACCCAAATAGCTAAGATAAAGTTAATAAAATGGGTTGGGCGGAAAAAAATCAGGATACAAATAATTATTACATTTACCATATATACTTGCGTATAAGTCGGGTCTTGAAACATGAAAAATCGATCATAAAATCAGACCCAGAGTTATACACCCGTTCAAAAATACAAATCTTAATTTTTATTTTTTTTTACATCTTCTTGCCACCTCTAATCTCATATCAGTTTCTCAGACACATCAAATTTTGTTGCATCAGCGCAGTTACCAATTTCTTTCACCACTTCAACGACTTTTAATTTAAAACCAGCTTTATATTTCCTTCTGATTGAATGCTCCATCGTAGATAAGGGATGTTCTTACGATAAAGGTGTATGAGGATGTGAGGTACAAAAAACACAAAACAGTGCAAATGTCGCTTCAGAATAGTTCAGGTATCAGCGTGTGGTCACGTAGGCACAATACTTAGAAACAAAAGGCAGTGTTCTCCGTGGTTACTCTCTCAGGCGTGCGTTAGCATATCATAATCTCTTGGACCAAAAGCGTGAGTTTTCCGCATTCGACTTATACAACCGACATTACTAAAAAACTGGAAATTATACGGCAAAATCAAGCCCCAGCTTATCTGCGGGAGAAGTTAAACGTGAGGATATACGATAAAATCATAATTCCCACAATCAGTAAACTTGAACCTTTTAGCACAGGAATTCTAAATTTTTGAATGATCCATTTCCTTACAGCATGCACCATACTACAGTAAACCAATTACTTTAACATTGCCTAAGCTTTAAAAGCTGCATTCACTAAATATACTATGACTTATTTATACAATACTTCTCTTTTTTGCTTCATTCCTTATCACGATACTGAATGTCTTTTTCACCTTCAGACGTTTTATCTTGTCACTTCCCAGTAAGGCAACAATGATCTTGTTTTTTGTGCCTTCTTTGTTGTTTCTTAGTTTTTAAACCACCAACAGCTGACTTGTCTTCCCGTGACTTGTCTGAGCAGCACACCGTCCCACAAAACACCTCCAACTCCCTTGTCTTGGTCTGTTAGAGTGGTCAGCCAGTCTACCTTTGGAGATGCAGTTATTGTTACTGTTTCCTTGTGAGGCAGACACCTTCTCTAATCTTAGCACCACATTCCCTTGTTTCATTCCATTTTGGCCTCTGCTTCACAATTACAAATTTCTGTGTATGAAAGTAATCAATTTATCTAGTGGAAGCTGTCTGTTTTGGTTATGAATTTCTAGATTCGGCTTTTTTAATGAATTGATGGCATTCTCTTCCCCATGTTTAAACATCGAGACTTGGACTTTTAGTAATTGGTTTTGACCCTTACACTTCTTGATCTTGAATTCTTGTTGATCCCCTGATAACAACTGTGAAGTAATAACTTGCTTTATTTTTGATCACAGAGTTACCTCTGCTAGTGGGGTTGTAAAGTTGGGATTGAGTGTCAGCTGGCCAATGTCTATTAATTTGAACTTTCAAACAAAGATCATGGGCCTTTTTTTTATTTTGCTCATTTTTGTATATTTTTGCCTCATAGAGAATTGCAGGAAGATCATCTGGGGTACAAGAAGAAACATGTATGTATAAAATCCAACTGTCCTGACAATACACGTCAGAATTTATATTTGTTCTGTCAGTTTCTTGTGCTTTTAAAGAACTATAAAAAAACAAAAAGGAAAAACATCTTTAAAAAAATCAAACAAACACATCCCAGTATTTTTCTGCTCATACAAACACAGCCCTTTTAATTTCACTACCCTTTAAAACTTTTTCATTTTCTTTTTTGGTATAGTGTCTCATGAATGGCAAGTAGTGCTGTTGTTTTTTTTAGAAAAAAATTGATTCCTTTGAATTGATGGCTGCTATATATATTTCATTTTCTGTTTCAGGGTTTTGCTCCTAAAGGCTTCTGCACTGTTTTACTAAATTTGCAAAAGAAAGCTTTTGTCATGACAAATGTCCATAGTGTTTTAACTTACAACATTTTCATTTCAGCATGCTTCTCCTTGCTGTTTCTAAAGTAGCATCTGTGCACATAGATTTGTTTCTAGATATTCTGTTTTTAACCCCGGTCAGGCTAAGATTATGAGCTTAAGCTGTTATTATATTTCTAACATCTCTTAGCAAATTTTTTATCCTCCTTAAAGGTAAATATTTTTTTGTTTAATTTGCTCAACTAAATTGCTGAGAGCTCTTTTCACATATTAGCTCATCTAAGTAAGTGTGAGTTATCAAAATTAATAAATGAATAAATAGTTAGATGCATTTCTGTATAACATGTAAAGTAATGGCCATGAAGCTATCCAAACAATACAGAAACATCTACACAACTGACCAATGCACTCAGCCAACTTGCCGAATGATATGCTGTCATTTTTTATGATAAGAACAATCTGTGTTAATTAATCTAAAGAGTTTAACATTTTCAAAATCAGAAAAAAATTAACTAGCTTGTATTACAAGATGAACAACCGAATTTTGAAAAGAAAAAAAAATCTCCAAAAAACCATGGTTAACAAAAAACGTTGTGAAAACACTAAAATAAATTAATGAAGGAATACTAAGAGCTGACTTTTGAATTTGCAGTCATATTCTTCTCCAACTATTGGCATTTCTTTTTTCAGGGAAAAGATTTTCTGTCTGGTGTTACGGAGCACTTAATTGGTCCTTGCAAAGAACTTACTTTTAACTAGCTCTGTTAAGGAATTTTGTGTTTTGTCTCTTGAAAGATTTTGTATTTTTAAAATAAATAAGTGTTTTGACTAGGAATGTGAATAAAAAATGTTATGTTGATTAGAAGGTGAAAACCATTCAGGAAATAAAATTAACATTAGCACCATTCCTTCCAAATCCAATCACATTGTGCTTTACAGGGAAAGCAAGATTTCAGCATAGTCTCCTTGTCAAATTGCAGATTGACTCTATAAATCAAATTTGCACATCAGAATGAAATCAAGCATTATAACAAAGGAACATCTGACAGACCCACGTAAAACAGGTTTTGGAACTCTTTCTCACTGGTCCTCCACATTTTGTGCGCTCCAATTACTTCCGCAATCAGAACTTATGAATACAATAAGTGTTCCTACACTGGGAGTTGTTCCTTTTATGACACAAGCATGGAAGGAGCAGTGGTGTTGTAGTCAAGCAGCAAGCAAAGAAAGTGGAGAGAATGCAGACTTTAGTGAAGCTGAGCAGCATGGGTACACTGAGAAAGGCAGTGTCAAAACTTTCTCAGATTCAGGGCATGGCATGGTGGTCAGGACATGATCTACCACCATGTAGAAGAATTGTCATTGTCAGTGAGCTTTCGTTAGCTTAGCAATTCTAAGCATTGTGTAAAAATATATAAATACATACAAGTCAAAAAGGCACTTTATTTAACAAAGCAAAACCTGGTACCAATTAGCAGATCATTAGATTTCATTTGACAACTGCACTGCCTTAGAAGCATTGCATGAACACAATATTTGTTAATTTCTAACTTTATCAGGGTACAAGGTTCCATTTCTCTCTATTTGATTTAAAATCATGTGAACAAGTAAGCACACCCCATGAAATGTTTTTTTCTTTTTTAACATTTGTGTACATATCATGATTTGAACTTAATTTAAACAGTATCTGCAGGTAAAAGTGATGTAGTAAAAATAAAAGAAACAATGAAAAATTAACTTAGCAATAATTTACTCAATGAAAAAAGTATTGATATATCATTTCCAACGTGTGGAACCCTCAGCTCTGATAGTTGGTATTGCCCCTTTTGCTTGCAGCTGGCTTCTTTGTCTGCTTGTAATCTGTTTCATGCTCCAACAACTTAATGTGACCACAGTCACTGATTTTTTTAAATCTGTTTTAGTGGCACACAGGAGTGGTCCTCCATCAGAGCCACCATCAATGTCTCAGCAAAGGAATGGTCAACATTTGTAAGTGTGGTCCTTCCATATACGAGTTGGTTACTTCATGGCATTTGGTACAATATATGGGAGGATAAGTACAGTATTTTTCAAGTTGTAGTTATTTCTTCACAATCATGGTATATATTAGTTTGCATGTAAAACTACATTCTAAAGTGAAGCATATTTTATACATTTTAAAAAACAATTAGCCCACTCTTGCATTTTATTATGGAGATGAAGGGTATAGAGGCCATATTGCAAAAAAAGCCATAAAACCTACTGAATATGACCACTTTCAAGTAGCAGAGATTTAGATCTTTATATATAATATGCTACCGTGGCTGTTCATTTGTCTGTCCAGGATTTTAAATCATCTGTAGCTCGCAAACTGTTTCACCTATTGGTCTGAAATTTGGTACACATATACTACATGACGTCTACTGTCCACTTTCGGAGTGATGATTGTCCTCCAAGGTTATTCCTCTTTTTACTTGTAGAATCAACTCTCAGCAGCGGCCGTGCGGCGCATGTGTACAGGCACCATTCTCATTCCCTACCACCTTCGCCGTCACTTCCCCTACCTCTTAATATCTTAAATCATTCTTGAGGCAGATTGAACAGTTAAGTGCCAGCTTAAGTGAAATATTAAGAAAAAACATACTAAGTAATTGCAACACAAAAACTGACTGAGTTTTAATGCAAAAAAATTCCAAGAATGAAGAGAAGACGCGTGGCCCTAGGGTGGAGAAAAGAAGAGCTGCTCAGGATGCAGCAAGCGCATCAACCTCTGAGCAAACGAATGCTAAACGTACAGAGAAAGAGGATGAAAACTAGGAATGCTCAAGTCAAGTGTATTCACCATACGTTATCGTGCAGCGCGCTGTTACTGGTCTAAGAATATATGCCTTCTGCATTTCTGAGGCTTGCTTGTGACAACAAAAGTAAACTGAAAAAAAAAATACATTTTATTGGAGACTCTTGGTCTTATTTTCTCAAGGTAAGGATATATTTCTTGCTTGTTTGTCTGCTAGCAGTGGCCATCATGGTAGAGATATGACAACCCAACACCAAATCCCATCCCTCTGCCCTTTACATTGTTATTATTTTACATAGCCCATAGTGTTGTTATTTTACATAGCCCATGTAGCGAGATGAACACCAAATGGAAGTGAAAAGAAAAGAGCATTGTACTTTGTACACATAACATTAACTGAACATAAACTGATCTAATTACAGTGCATTTTATTTTGAATAAAGGCCTTCACTTTTTTAAAGAGCCATGGCAACTTTTTACTCTGGTGTGTCTTGCAAATGCAATATTAAAAAAAGGCAGTGTGCGATAGACCAGATTGATGTACCACAAGCCAATTATCGATTTTTTAAAACATTATGAATTGCTTTTGCTGAGGATATTGTAATAAAAGAACTGAGCACAATATTTTTTGAGTGAATAAATTCACTGCTGATACTGATTAATTTGATTCAAAATTTTCAATTGCATTCATTTTTTCTTTTTTTTATTGGCCCAAAGGGGACATTTATTTGTTCTTTCAACAGGTTTAACAGAAGAGACCACAACATAACAATGAAAATACATCAAAAAGAACACAGCCATTAAAAATAAACTTAGTACAATAAATATATTATAACAGTGGGCATAGCACTTATGGTGAGACATTCCATCAAGCATATTGCACATAGTAATTAGACCAGATGCTAATTGTTCATCTTATGATTTGGGATGTTTACTAAAATTGAACTTATTTAGAAGGTTAATAACAGTTGTAAGAGAAAGAGTATTTGAAATGGTTGCTTTTTAACCTTAAAATCCTGAGCTTGTAACCTGATGGGAATAACCGAGAATGTAGTCTGTTTTACAGAATACCCTCAGATTTCTGCCACACTTGCTTGTTAATGATTTGACTGTTGATACCTTGTTATTTTATTGCTCCACTTTACAATATTATTTATTCTGTGTTTGTGGCTGACAATAAGATTTCCAAACCAACAGAGCAGAATATACGTAAAGACAGATTCAATACAAGATTTATAAAAAAGTAACATAATGGAATGGATCACATTAAGCAGTAGAGGTTCTGCTGTCCCTTTATGCAATTGCCTTCTGTGTTTTCCTTAAAAGTCACTTTTGATAAAAGGACGTGAAGACTCCATGTAGAACCTGGTGCTGTGAGGCAGGAATGACAGCTCTGAGGTAACACTCTGCCTATGCTAAAAGATATGTACTGAACTTATTAAACTTCAGCCTAATTAAACTTGGGTGAACTGGAGTTGTAGAGTGCCGCACATTTAGGTGTTTGCCCTGTAGTGGACTAGGGCCCCATCCAGAGATTGTTTCTGCCTTGCAACCTGTGATTGCTGGGATAGGCTCCAGCTTCCCCATGACCCTGCATTTCATCAATGGGTTAGAAAGACGGTCTAAGTACATCTGTTCAGTTCCTGTCACTTGAGTACATACTACAAGATGGCTCAATATTCTTTTCCACTGTCAATGGCAGCAGGCAGTACTTTTGCAAAATAAAGAAATAAGCTTTTGTATAATGAAAGAAAACAGGTAATCACAAATGTGTCATTTTCAGTTACTATTGTCTGGTTATCTGAAGGACAGAGACAGTAATTCACTTTTGGGCATCAGCATTCCATAATGTCAGTAATGGTACATTTCGATGACTATCTGAGGTGAATCCATGGACCTGGGTCTGAAAGTGTGTCACAAAGGAAGACAAATGGCAAATTTTTAAAATAGTTGAATCTCACAACCATGGTTTGCATTTTTACCTTCTTAATATACTTTTTTGAAATATCTATGTAATCTCAAGACGGACTAGTATTTGATGACGCATTTGGCTTCAAAAATTGACATATTCAGTAAAATTTAAAGCATTTCTTTATAATAGGACCCTGGTTCCCTTCCTCTCCATTACAGATGATTGTGAAAAAATATCTCCGACTTGAAAAATGCAAAGGTTATTGTTAGTTGTATGTGATAAATTGGTTTAGAACCACTTTGTATCAGCCACAGCACAAAGCAACAGACGGAGAGAGTCCAAGAGCGCACAGCAAGTGGGCATGAATGGGAAAAAAGAAAGGAATCCTAATAGCAAACAGGAGAGCACATGCTGCACATCCAAAACTCTGTCTTCCCAACATTTAAACGCCCATCACATGGTGATGGAATAAATTGCGGAACCTTTCTGTCAATCCTAGCAGGGATTAGAACCACAGTAGTAAGATGAAAATCAAATCTGACAGTCGTGGAATACTGTAATCTGACACTGATAAATTCACATTCCTGCATAAACATTTACACATTTTTGATTCTTTAAACAAAATTTTTCCCAAATTTCTTGGGTTTTAACATCATTAGTTTTGACATTGGCTCCCTTGGTGCTATAAGTAGATTCCTCCCTGAATTAGCGGTAGTTTAGCATTTACACGTTTTTCTGGTTTTTAATATGGTTTTGGACCTTGAAGGTGGCTGTTAACAAAAACAACACATTTATTCAGTTGTTTGCTCTGTGACATTTCATTGAGTCAGAATTACTACTGAATAAACATGTTTTAAAGTAAAGAGTTTCTAAGAATTACAAACTACACTACCTAATAAAGAAATGCATTAGGTTTCCAAAAAGATACATTGTTTATACGATTAGCAGACTAATTCTTTTTTTACACCAAATTTCAAACATGAGGGGTTTTGCACCTTGACAGAATTACAGTTTAAAAGTGACTGAGAATTAATAAAAATGAGACAAATCACTAAAAATATGATTGGGGGCCAGCACCTTTGGTGCATGATCCTTAAATAAATGTAGTCTTGCAACAACAGATGGTGCTGTTGCTTTAAAAAGGCCATATCTTCAAAATGACTGGACAGAAAATCAAATCTGTCCTTCATCTCGATGAACAAATGGGATTGTGGGAAGGTAAAACTTCACAAATCAATTTTACAGAGATATCTGAACCAGGTTAAAAAAGCTGATAAGAAAGCAACTGTCTGACTCTACTGCCTCTGCAAATAATGAAGCTGAAGTACCCAAAACTGAACCTTAGTGTTTTTGTAGATCAGCTTTTAAAGGATCTTTTAAAAAAACACTGTTGTTACAAATGTAAGAAAAGTTATTACGAATTAGTAGTAATTAGAAAATATGATTTGCAGTTTTCTGTTTGACATCCAGTTGCACTAGAATCAATGTTCATTTTCATCTAATCCATAAGTGTATTTTCAGTATTTATCATTATTTTTTGGTGCTTTTATTTATTGTTTTTTTCCCAGCTAAAGTATTTGCATTGGTGTGTAGGTTCCTTTTTATGTCAGCAGCTTCTGAAATTCTGATGTAAAAAGGCAGGTTGCACATTTGCTCTACAATGGGAGGATTTGTTTTTGTCTAATAGAGATCTATATTTATTAAGGTGCTTTTTACGCCTTATTCTTCTTGCTTTTTTAATGTGTGATGATTTGTAGCTATGTGTAATGCATTCTGTGATTTTTACTCATATCAAATGCACACTCTGCAGTATTTTAGAAGAATATAATTTCATAATTATTAACTTATGTATTTTTATTTTAAAAATATCTCTCTGAAAAACATCAAATTCTAACTACTGCTCTGATGTCTGGAAAGTTGGGACATGTAGGCTATTTTTCCTTCAGCAGTAACTAAAAACATGTAAGATGTCTCGTGTGAGGATTTGTACAATAAATTGAATCTTTAAAAAGTTTTGTCATTGTACTTAAAAACAGTACCTTATCACAAAACAGAAATTGCCTACATGGTCTACAGCAGAAAAAGGTGGTAGGGGTAAAGTCATTAATAACATTGCCTCTAAGTTTTGACAACAGCATTTTTTAAATTCTCATATGTAATAAGTAATATGTAATGTATAGTCAGATTTTGAACAGAATTGTTTATAGTGCTGCATGATTTTTTTTCTGGCTAGTATTATCATTTTTTCTTCTTGTGTTTTAGTATATGCATCTTAATCTTTTGTTAATATTTTATTGATTTGAGATTGATTGTTTTCTTTTTATTTATATTGTTTTGAATAAAGCAATTCAAGCAAATTCTGCTGGAACTGTTGGCTGATTTCCTTTGGGGATTCTAAGGTTAATTCATTTGTTTGATGATTTAATTGTTTTCTGTTTCAGCATACAGCAGCCTGTTTTTGCAAAAAGATAGCTTCTAAATCTTTTTCCTTTCTACATGGAGCATATAATTTTAGCACTTAAGAGTTACAACTATACTTTAATTGAATCCACATAAAATCACCTCATTTCCTAATATTTATGGGTTTTGCTTGTGTTTTTATGTTTATTATATTTAAGTGTTTTGTAATTGTTCATCATGTAATGCGTCTCATAAAAACAGAGTGACTGACTAATATATGTAAATGATTAAATAAAAATAACTGACTGATGTGTACTGATGAAATGCATTTTCTCAAATTTTACAACAAGGAAACACCATTACTGGAAAAATGCTAAAAAATGACTGATGTTGTTTATTACAATAAAAAGAACAAAATAAAAAAGACATTTTTTTCAAAGCTTAGCAGTAAAGAAAGAACCTCTTAAAATACTGGAGTTTGTGCAGCATTTTTTGTCTATACATTCAAAACAGGCACTAAACTAATATAAAATTAAAGGAACACTTTGAAAACACATCAGATCTCAATGGGAAAAAAATCCTGCTTGATATCTATACTGATATGGACTGGGTAATTTGTTAGGAACGAAAGGATGCCACATCGTTTGATGGAAATGAAAATTATTAACCTACAGAAGGCTGAATTCAATGACATCCTAAAAATCAAAGTAAAAAAATGATGCGGCAGGCTAGTCCATTTTACTGCAATTTCAATGACTTGATGCAATACTCTGATTAAAAAGTGTTCCTTTCATTTTTTTCAGCAGTATATTTACCTATGGATAAAATCTGTTTAATGAATAGCAGTCAAAGGAGCACTACAACATCATGAAAAGTCTACGTTTAAATCATCAGGTGCAATCTGGGATCCTGGATCACCCCAAAAGGTAGCAATGAAAACACCTGAGGGCAGTCCCAGAGATACCAGAGTCAGGGTGGCCAGAGCCGGCCCTAGACAATTTCGGGCCCGAAGCAAACTGATACCGAGCTGACTCCTGCAGCTAGGGGGTCCGGGGCAGAGCCGCCATGCGATTTCCTGCATTCTGAGCTGCAGAAATGCGTTTTCCCGGCATCTACAACCATCACTTTTTGACGATTTCTGTTTGACACTGACAACTGTAACCGTAACACACTGACAGGAGCCACATTCGCAGGCTGTCAGCGCAGACTGTCGTACAAGGCCCTGAGTGAAGGGTATGAGTGATGGAGGTCGGAGTGGGCCCACATAAATGTCTTTAGTGATGATACATTAACAGATAAAGCTACACTTTAGCCAGCTTTTGCTGTTTCCACGAGGCAGCACATGGAGGTAAATAGCTTGGCCAAGCACTTTTTTTTTGCTTTTTATATTTTTTATATATTTTTTTTATTTTATGAAGATGAGATCCACATTATTTTGTTTTTACATTTTTATTCGGTTTTAAAGCTTGTTTTCATACTTTCGAGATATTCAGATTTCCGTATAAAATAACTTACCAGCAGATATTGAAATCTATTTCACACAAAAGACACTTTTCGAACCTTGGCACTGGCAAACTCATGAATAAGTTCAGAATAATCAAGAGATTCGACTATCTCTTGATCAATTGAAATCAATGCCAGACTATTCAGACGTTCGTAGCTCAGGGAGCTTCGCAAGTAATTTTTGATAAGCTTGAGTTTTCAAAAACTCCTCTCCGTCGAAGATACCGTTACAAAATGGAAATATATTGATATGAAGGAAAGTGATGGCTTTACAAAGAGAAGGGCCCCTTTTATGCTCTGTCGAGAATGCAGTGCGGTGGAGCGGCCCTGACTGAAGCGTAAGTGGCCGCCTACTGAGGACAGAGGCACAGATGAGCTGTGGTGGCGGCAACAGGCGCGCAGGCCTGAGTGAAGCGTAATGAAGATTGGAGTGCCGAGTGGAGATGTCCACGTGGAGTAATTAGGTGATGGAATATGTTGCCCGTGAATTATATATATAAAAAAATTTGTAATAGAGGTTGGAGTGAAGGAGTCTGTTGCTCCATTGGGCCCTCCGCAGCAGCATTGCATCACAGGAAAAAAAAAACCTTGGGCGCAGTGGGCCCCCTCCAGCTGTGGGCCCGAAGCGGTCGCTTCGTTCGCTTCGCCCTAAGGCCGGCTCTGGGGTGGCAAGGAGGATCTGATGTCTGACAATTTTGAAGGCAGAGGACAGATGTAGAAGGATGAGAACAGATGACATGTTGGTATCTCTAGCTAGCCATAACTCTTTTCAGGTAGCGTTCTATATCATAAGCATGCTTTAGCACCTTGATCTACTGAGCTGCAAGCTGATAAATTTTGTGACATTTTAACTCTGTTTATTTGAAATTACAATTACGTGGTACGGCTTCCATTTACTGAGAATGCTAAGTATACTACACTTGCAAAATATATATGTAATACAAATGTGCACATACATATTGGTGTCACAATTTAGTGTTCCTGAGATGTGTTGTTGCTGTCAGCTTCATCATTCCAGGAAAAATAAACTGCAACAATTTCAGGGGAATCTCATAGGTAGAGGATAGAGCACTACAGATGACTCAGAACCTGTCGTGCTCTCTCTTCGAGAGAAGACTAGTAGTGCATCAAACAGGACACACTCGTGACAGGTGGGCTAAGGAGCCAGGTCATCCCAAAAAAGGTTGGGCTGAATGAATGAAATGAATTAATGAAGGTATTAAATGAATTAATACCTTTGAATGAATGAAATGAAACAAATGCCTTTTCCTGTAGCATAATGCTATAGAGTGATAAAAATGTAGTGAACTGCCTTTTGCTCTGACCCTTTTTAAGCATACTGATTAGGGGTACATTTCCTGAAAGCTTCTTAACACTAAGTACTTTGTTATCTCGAACATAAGATCATTCATTAATTAGCGAGTGCTTCCCGAAACCCTTCGTAACTAAAGAAGTACTAAGTCTCGAATATAAATTAACAAGTGAACCGACCCACTAGATATTTTTAACATTGTTCTTTATTAGGACTTTTGCCTGCGATTTTCTCTCAGAAAGACATAGGTTGCCTTAAGTAAATCACAAAAAAAACACTGACACCCGTAATGGACAATATAATAACAACAATAACAATAATAGGTTGATTATGTAATATAAATAAATAATTATAATATTTAGAAAATGGATGGATGGATGGATAATGTAGGCTATACAGTATATTACTGCAAAAGAGGCTCTATAGCTTTAACACCTGTAGACAATTTGACTACATAAAAAGTTAACAAATCAAACTCGTTCCATAATCAGTGTCATCCTTTAAAGTGAGAAGGTGAATCTTCCCTTAGTACCAGCAATGACAATGGCAGCTATCCTGAGAAGTGTGCAGCTCAACCGGTGATTCTGTTTGCAACAGTGTCTCCCAAGAAGTAAACTTGCAGGTCTAAATGCTCTTTTGTGGGTGGCCATGGATCCCTTTGGACCATCTCAGTAATCAACAACTAATAGAAGAATACTGGGTTTCCCTAGGGTGAAATGCTAACCCCCCTTTTTCTGGTGCAGGATGAACTAGAAGAAGGAAGGGTTGTGTACATAACAAAACCTGATGTTGTGGGCTGAATTCCAGCTACTAATATTGTGTGACCATGAGTAAGTTACTTCACCTGCCTAGGATCCAGTTGGAAAACCAAAAGAAATGTAACCAATTATGTGTCAAATGTTGTAAGTCACCTTGGATAAAGGCATCAGCCAAAGAGTATTATGATTATTATTATTAATATCTTTAATGACACTAAATTTGCTTTTTGTAGGCATACCTAGCATTGTAGATGCAGTGAATGCATATTCCTATTTACTATCCCAGCCTCTTGAATCCCAACCATGCCTGTCAAAAAGTGTTCTCGGCGCTAAATGACCAGGGGCTTAATGTATAAACAGTGCGTATGCACAAAAATGTTGCACACACACATTTCCATGCACACTTGGAGATGTATAAAAACTAAACTTTGCGTAAAGCCACGCACATTTTCACTGCAGTCTCACACCTTGTGTGTACACTTTTCTGCTCGGTTTTGCAAACTGGCGGAACCCAGCATCAAAGCAGTGCGACTGTTTCTGTGTCGTTTCCTTTCCTATTTCATATTTGCATCCATGACACTGGATTTATCAAATACACTAAAATTAATTGCATATCGTTTACAAATTTAAATTACTTGATTGTTATCATTCTGTAACAATATAATGGTGCATAGAATGACCAAACTATTCCAACTACCATAGATGCTTTAGTGTTGCTAGAAGACATCGCAAATGGGAGAATTAGAAGAGAGTGCTTATTTACAGATGATGATAACTGGCTTTCGATTTCCAAGAGCTATCCTGTTGGAGCTGTGTGCTGAACTGATGCTGACTTTACAAATGCAGACTTTGAGGAATCATGCTCTACCTGCTCCTTTGCAAGTTCTGTCCACTCTCAGGTTTTTAGCCACAGGAGCCTTGTAATGTGAACCTGCTAGCCAATCAGGTATCTCACAATCATCACTGAGTCGTGCCATGCCAGCTATATGGGATGATATTATCTGTTTCTCATCCAGATATATAAGAGTTCCTTACACTTTGGTGTTGAATTGGGAAACATCAAAGCTCAATTTGCAGCAATATCCAGTTTTCCAAATTTAATTGGAACAGTCAACTGCACTCACATTGCTATTGCAATGACGCTGGACAAGTTGCATCAGCCAATGATGAATCACCAAAAGAATGAGCTGGCATTACATCATCATATATTAGAAGCACCTATAAAAACAACAACTCTGCACTGTCACACATGCTTTTTTTCCAACTAGTGGGGCAAAAGGCAAGCAGTCCTTTAAAGGATAGGAAATCATCTCAATGAGCCATGTAAAGAGCAAAGAATCGATTCATTGTGCCGTTTGACACTAACACTACACTATAAAGATACCTTAAGAGAATAAATTTACTTATGTAAATAAAAAGCATTTCCACTCTTTTAATGTGTTGCTCTATAGTCCACAGAAGTGTGTCATATTGTGCAAGCATGTAGCATGCTACATAATGTGACACACAATCGTGGCTTGCCAGTATCTGAAGAGAGTGCTGTATGATGAACCTGACCCTGACCCAAAATATAATCAGACAAATCGGACAGAATTACAACTTTGTTTGAATGTAACAAGCAGAATGTAAAAACAGGTAATCAGATGCAGCATTTTTTTAACCAATTTATGTAATTTATGGTCAATATCACATAGTATAGTCCTTATATTACTTAAGTTGATTGGCCACATCTCTTTACAGCATCCACTACTGCATTTTGTGACTCCAGAACAGCATCTGTCTGCACACATCCAGATGGTTCTCCAGCAGTTTCCAAGATAGAGGTGAGTGTGCAGCCAGCACCCGAAGGTGTCTTGTCTTTGGCACAGGTGTCAGCTTTTGCAATATTGTCTGAAACAGAATAAACAGACGATGGGCTTTCACGGTGACTTTGATATCTGACCACATTTTTAATTTGAATTTCTGAACTTGAACTTTCAAGTGTCTTAGTCACTCTGTATCACTCGGTCAACTTCCTTTTGTTGCTTATACCACTGCTTGAGCCAACAAATACTACATTTTGTCTAGCCGTCACTTCTCATTCACTGAAAAGCCATTGGCTTTTAACAAAACACTGAATGGAAGAGGCTATTTATATTGATTTCCATTTTCAAATATGCAAAATTCTGGGAGGAGTCAAGGTGGTTGTAGGCACATGGACATGCATTAAAATTCATGTTAATTGGGATTTATTAAGAGAAACTGCGTGGAACTTGATTCTCTCAGGCCGCTTGGCTATAAAGTCTGTTAAAAAGTCCCTGATAATCAGTTGCATATCACCTGGGGCCTCATGTATAATGCCTTTTGTAGAATTCACACTAAACTAAGGAAGGGCTTATAGAAACATTAGTAGCACTCATTCTTAATCTACATTGTTCATTATCTTGTTCGTTATTCACTAAGATCGATTGTTTTTGGGAAACACATTCTACAATGATTGGCCTAATAAAATTAACCACTGTGATCAAGTACTGTACATACATAAGACTGCTTTCACTTACATCAGACAACCACCTTGTTCTGCACAGGTCAGAGCATATGTTTGAGTCAGTATAAGGTCACTTATTTAGCAACTTTGAATAAAATGAAATACATGTATGTAAGAAAACAAAATGACTGGATGAATTATACTGTAAATGAAAATACATTCTGAATAACTGCTGTACTTTTTACGAGCTGTTAATATTAAATGAGACATGAATGTGTTCATAACACTTGCACTAAATATGTAACATATTAATCTACAATTAATAAATGAAATAAAGTTAATGGTAAAATATCTTGCTTCTGTTTACTAACTTGACCAACTTTTAACAACAAAATTCCTCCAAGGCCAAAAAAGATCCATTTAATTGTAGGCTCATTTTATTTTGTGTACTATTAGTACTATTATTATTGAGTTGTTGTTTTGAATACATCTTTTCTTCTACTCTATACCATCAGTTATAATGCAGTTATTAAGTTACTATAAGTACAACCAAATGTTTTGAGAAGCTGCAGATATAGGAAAAATAATGAAATTTGTTTGTTTTCTCATGTATATATTAAAATAGGAATTAACAAAGTCTATGTATCACAGAAATCAAAGAAGCTGAAAAACAATTAGATTGACCATTTGTTGTTGCTGCAAATACTTAGTAAAATTAAAAAAGAGTCCTGCACCATTGTTATGTACAAACTCCAACATGGATGTCCTTTATTTACACTAACTGGTGGAGTCCCACATGCTTTTATTGCTGCAGCATGGCAGACTGAACAAAGCTTCCTTTAATCAGGTAGGTTCATTTACATATAATAACTACAAACACACCAATCAGCATAAAGATAAAGGGTATAGTCGAAAAAATCACACCTCTGCTATTAAGTATTATGTAAAGTCCCAAAATAGGTAAACATATTAAGGGTCATGGGCGAATACCTGGTTACCTGTACAGAAAACGGACTTCTTATATGTAAGATATTATCAGGAAACAGGAAAGTTAAATGTTATTTATGATCTCATTTTATAATTTAAATGTACTGGCACAAATGAAGTCTGGATGTCCTAGTTAAACAGGCAGGCAGTTTCAAGAACATTTTCTCTTACAGTTGTATTTTATTAAAATGCTCATAATTCTGCTTCAATTAGCTTAAGACATTCATGGCAATGTTTGATGATATAGTATATAGAGTATGTGCTGCATTTCACCAGTGACATGGATTGACATTTCAATTTCTGGGAATTTTATGATTGCACATTTGGTTATTACTGAATAATTACCCAGAAAAGTTAAATTACAAATACTTTAGAACATTTATTATGCAGTAACCTTGCATCAATAAACATTTATTCACTAGATTTTCCTTCATTTATTTGAACATTAAATATAAACATAATTGCATGCAAGGAAAAATGGGTTAGTACGGTATATTGTGCTTCTTCTTCGAAGGAATTAAGTCAGTTATGCAAAACCTTATCTTTCTTGTTTTGTGTTTACAGCAAATAATCCATAGTTTAAAGATTTTCATTTTTCTATTAAACTACAAGAATTTTACTGACCATTACAGAAACTTTTTAATAAGTTTAGGATCATTAGATTGTCTTCAGAAATTAATGATTTCCTCATTTACACTGAACCAACTATATTCTCCAACAGAATAACTTAATGTATTTATTATAGTAGCTTTGGTTTTCTTCTTTGTTTTCAGCACCAGTGCACAATTTTTGCAAAACACTTAAGGTAATTATAGTTTTAGAGAAGCATCCTCTAAAACCTATTTTGCAGACAAACAATTAAATTTTAGATTGGAGAGGTGAAATGATTAAGAATATTTGACTTTGTTTCCATGACAGCATGCATTTTTCATTGTGCAAAGTGTAATTACTACAGTTTCAATGATGTAAAATCAAGACAGATGATAACAAACAGCAGACGCATGGAGATATTGCCATTGCAACCAAGTTTCCATAGCAACTGTGATAATAATCCTAGTGATGGATGTTTTCTCCTGCTCTTTCCATTTTCTATGGCTATAACATTCAGAGCCAGTTTTTTAGCACAGCTTTTTACAGTTTATTAGACTGTCAGAATAATTTATGAGATGTTGTTGCAAAGGAAATGGCTGAGTTCTAGAGCTTAATAAAATACACAATTCTCTGTTTACACACTACTTGAGAAGTTATTACAAACAGTTAAAAAAATTCATTTGAAAGAATAAATTCGCATTCTATCTAAATTCATCAATTTGCTGGGTATTAGCTTTGTAGATAGAGGTCGAATGAATGTCATCACTGCATTACTTTTAAAGAGCTGTTTTTATCATCTGTTGACAACAGGATTGCACCTTTTCTTATCCAAATGTTATTGCCCAGCACATAATCCGGATAAAATGTTTTACTGTGATGCAAAGGAAATGATTATATAAAACATATTTGCATTTCATTGAGAACATTGTTGGAAATGGCATTTTCCCTAGCTTTTCATGAATATTTTAGAATATGTATAAACATACAAATGGAAATACATTTAAGAGAAAGAAAAAAATGCTTGTTTAGCTTTTACATAGTAATAGTTAACCATTTCAAGAAAATTGGATTTATTGTTTATGTGCTCATTGGGTGCTTAGTACTCAAATGATTTCCCGAAAATGTAACGAGATTTATGTTAAAGACGGATTTATATGAATTCCATGATTATACAAAAGGGGCCCATGATAAATTAAAACATAAACATCTGTTAAAAGAATATGGTGCATTAATAACAATTTGTATTTTGTCTGTAGGCATAAGAATTGCACTACTGAACAATGAGCACTTAGAGATATAAATACCATGCCCTGCATATTATTTATTACATTTAAAGCTATTTCATGTAGTTAAAGATTTCAAATATTGAACCCTGAAGATGCCAACAGTTTTTCTTTATAAAGAACTGAGGAATAAAATCCCGTACTGTTGGTTAAAGCATTTATCTGGGCAGGACATTGTTCTTCTACAATGTCATCTATAAATCTTCAAGTGAGAGCCATAATAAAAAAAATGTCGTGTATAACCTACATTTAAAATTTTTATGCTTTATTTGACTTTTCAGAATGGAAGCACCATCAGCTAGCTAGTTCAAGGTGATAGTAATGCTTAGTAGGTCATATTCTGCCAAGCACTTTCAAAAATAAATTACAAAAATATTTATTTCTTTTAATAATTGCATTCGTCTGCCGTGCAATGTTCACATTGTTTGTTCTGTTACCTTTTTCATTTTTCTATTTTAGAAGAAAAGTCGTTCTCTGTTATTATTTAAAATGACTCACATTGCATGAAATTTTAAAAGCCTTCCAGAAAATGGATGTTAATTATGTGACTTTTTGAGCCTTGATATTATTATACCTTTCAAATACATTATGTTTCAGGTTATGTGCATACACTTAGCTTCTTTTAGTTCACTGGTTGCAGGGTATGCTATAACAAAGTGCATTTATTGTTAGGTTGTGCTTAGCATGTTGAAAAGCTTGATTGTTTTTGAAAAAATGCAGATGGATGTGTATCCATATTGATGCCTTCCTTATTTTTACCATGTACAATCTATATGAATACAAAGATAAGAGCTAACACACCATATAAAATGTACTGATTACAGCATACCAGGATGTATACACAGAAATAACAGTCCTGAACTGTATGGACAAGCAAAACGTGACATTGACAAACACAGGACACACATTTCAGAGCCTTACGTTAATCAGACAGTGCCCAGATCTGCTTCTGCTTTGTGCGAAAGGGTGTGGCATCTTTAAATTAATTAGAGCATTTACTGAACACACTTGTTTATTACTAGTGAATTACAGCATGCCATCCCCTCTGAACATGGAAATTAAGTCCACAGTAATCTGAATTTGTTCCAAAATCATTACATAAGTGCCCACCACATTCTGCTTTCTAATTAGCAAACGAAATGAAGCTCATGTGCAATTGATATAGTTAAAGTGCACTTCCTTTTCATTTCCCAGGATGAGCCCTCTCATATATTGAAGCAGCTGCTCAGTGCTAAATAACATAGAATTTCTAACTGAAGAATATTTCTTAACAAGATTGGATATGTATGCATACTCTGATATTGCATTTTGTTTCAGTGCATTTGCTCATGTTCCCTTATTCCGCCAGGGGCTTCAGATAAATCTTGATGTAATGTAGATTGTGTTTACCAAATGGAGAAAATGGAAAAAAAATGTTTGGGAGGAATTTTAATTATGACTTACTGCAATATATATTAAAATGCTTCGCTTTACTTAAAGTCAAAGTGATATAACTATGAATAGCAATTACCAAAAACAATAATTGTACATATAATCAAAAGAACAGACACAAAAATAAAACTGGAGAGTTTTGTACTGAAGCATTACCTGATTAAATGCTGCATTTGGTCAAATACATTGTCCATTTTTACTGGTTTGTCATTCGCAAGTGTAACCACGTTGCTTCTGGCCTGCTACAGAATTGATTTTAAAATCAATTTTACTTGTTTTAAATGTCTGAAAGGAATGGCCCCCTCTTACCCCTCTAACTCTTTCATTTTTACAAGCCAATGAGAGCACTGCAGTCCACTGACCAGATGATTTTCGTTGTGCAAAGGTCGATGTTGAAGCAAAGAGGGGATTGGACTTTTGTGATGGCGGCTCCCACTCTTTGCAATAGCTTACCTTATTATAGTAGGTCTGCCCCTACATTAATTACTTTTAGGTTATCATTAAGAATCTATTTCTTTTCAATGATCTTTGACCCCATAATATTATTATATTATTAAATATTATGTTGGATGTCATTTATGTATGGTTTGTCATAAGTGTGGTTTTATTATACAGTACATATAGTCCACTTTAGGCTGTTTTTATTGTGTTTTATAAATACAGCTTCACTTGACTTGACATGACTTTGTTTCACTGTGTAAATAGTGAGATAAAACACACCACTTCAAGGAGTGCTGCTCTCTCGCACTTGTAGTGTAGTAAATCTTGGATGCTCATTCTCCATCATATTTGATTACTTAAATAAAGCTTTATTCCGTTTATTTTGTAAATGTACTTTTAATGGGAAAGCATTGGGAAGGGGAAGGCCTTCAGGTTAGATGTTTTATCTGTTCATCATACCCTTTTCTCAATTTCATTACAGGGTAGCAGTGAGCAAACGCATATTCCAACAGCATCAAGTATGATGCAGTGCCAAATGGTGCATGAGAGAATGGCTTTTCACAAGTAACACACACACACATTCTCTTACTGATCTGCTAAACATGCACATCTTTAAGATGTCAATTCACTTTACTCCATCCATCCATCCATTTTCCAACCCGCTGAATCTGAACACAGGGTCACAGAGGGGTCTGCTGGAGCCAATCCCAGCCAACACAGGGCACAAGGCAGGGAACCAATGCCGGGCAGGGTGCCAACCCACTGCAGGACACCCACAAACACACCCACACACCAAGCACACACTAGGGCCAATTTAGAATCACCAATTCACTTTACTCTTAGTCAGCAATCTTCTCAGAAGACTCACAAGTAAATGATGCAGATGAAAAACAGTACTCCTTTAATTATACTGTATCGTTTTAGATAACAGGAATAAGTACTAGTCCTCAAGAAATCTTAGACCTTGGTAAATGCATTTTCAGGTGACTAACTTAAACAAGAAATGGGTCAACATGCAGAAACCATGTGAGTAAAACTAAATACACGTATACTGTTTCCATATCAGGTAATTAGAGAGAGCTGCTGCTTATCAGGTGTGCTTGATTAATTGATGATCAGGAATTTTGGCAGTCCAGTTTGGAAAATTTAGGTTTTGTCGAACTCCAGGCATGGAGGGCCACAGTAACCAGTTTTCACTGCTAATTAAATTCTTTTTCCCTTCATTTTAATAGCAATGTTTTTAAGGACTCAGTGTTCTGATTTTATTATTTTCTTCATTACATGACAGCCAAACAGAAATGAGACATGAAACACGCCAACAGATGACCAGCTATCCTGGGGCTTCAAACTTCAACCAGTTTCACTCCAATCACTTTCTTAATGAGAACCTATTCTTGCTGTTAATTAAACTCATTATTTAATACCATGGCTTGTTGCTGCTCTCATTCTGCCACAGCAAACATTTCCAAAACTGTTGATTTTCTGTTTTTTCTAAAAACACCATCAAAATGTTTTGGTGACCTGAGAGATCAATCTTACTGAGACTTTCACCTTTCTTTATTTTTAGATATTATGTGATGGGCACAGGAGAGCCAGTCATGTGGCGGCTTGTTTTGTGTCTCATTATTGTTTGGCTGCTAATTAAGGGAAAAGAAACAACTAAGGTGCCTGAGTCAATTTAATTAAAACTAAAGCAAAAGAAGTTAATTAGCAGCAAAAACTGGTCAGTAATTAAGAAGATGGTTAGAATGAAAACCTGCAGCCACTGCAGCCCTCCAGGACCGGAGTTCAACACCCATGATGTAAAGGACAAAATAGAAACCAATGATATCAGATTTTTGTATTAAATCATTTCCAAACAACTTAATGTTTGTAATTGTACAGTAAGAACTGTTTATAAATGAAGGACATTCAAGAAATGTATGAATATTTTTAGGAGTGGGCAACCAAGCAAATTCAGCCAAAGGTTACTTTCTTGATCAGGCTTATGATTTTAACTTTGTTCTTTTATTCTGTTGTTCTTTGGCCTTTACAAATTATTTAAATATAATCCTTGGGGTTTTGAAAGATCAGGAATTTACTGGTAATATTTGCTTTTCAATCCCATGGGTTTTTACTAATGTTAAATACTGTATAATTCATTATTTTGTTTTCCTTAAGGGTGCCACCATTCTGGGATAGATTTGTTGCTATGACATTGATGGAATTGACAACCAGAAATGTTACATGTTATATCATTACTGTGATGGTATAAAGGTCAGCATGTCGCCGTTCTGGTATCTGACCACACTTCTGGCTACATGTCCTGATCTTTGTTTATTTTTGTTGTCAGTCTTCCCGGGTTACAACTTCTTCTTGATTTTGTCCATGCCCTTTCTTCATTTCATTGTCTCTCTCTAAACTGCTGTCACCATGATTAGGAAGTACAGGTTAGACTCTTTCAGAAACTGCCAAAAAACAAAAGACTACATCCAGGGATTTACAGGCCTAATATGGTTAATTCCACTGCTAATAGCCTACACATGCATAGAATGATCATATTATTCATGGAATTGCAATCATTATTAATGCGTACTTTTCTTTGTTTTCTTTTCCAGTAATCAAAATGCCATTACCATCTGATCAAGCACACTGTGCAACTGCTTGCGATAATAATAATAATAATAATAATAATAATCTATCTATCTATCTATCTATCTATCTATCTATCTATCTATCTATCTATCTATCTATCTATCTATCTATCTATCTATCTAATAATAATAATAATAATAATAAGTGATGTATGAAAGAGATCAGATAACCCATCTATACATGAGCCCACTGCATCATACCCTCTAGGATGCTGCCTACAAAACAATAAGGAACTACTTAAAAATGTTTATGTTAGGTAGAATGCCTAGTAGAGGGTGGGCAGTCTTTTAGCCTTGGCACCTTTGCTGATTTTGTTTCTCTAGCTTCTCAGCTCTGGAGTTTATTTTTTCAGTCCTCCAGGCCATCTGACTATATTGATAGACTTAAAAAACAATACTATAGATAAGAACTCCACTATTCTATTACTTATATATTTGTTTTTACAGGTGTGTATTGATTTATTTTTTATGTTATTTATGACATGACTCTACCTTCAGGAAAATTACAGAAAACATATTTTCTTCATGGGATGGAAGCCAGAAGAAAGTCCATGTTCTCCAAAAAAGGAAAAGAGCTTAGGTTTCCAAAGCTGCATTTGATGCAAATCAGACGTTTGGAACAACATCCCCTTGATCAAAATTGAGTTGTTTAATAAAAACAATGTATCACCAAAAGAATCTCATAGCATCCCATAAATCTCAGTGATAGAAGGATAATAATTTAGTTTGCAGTATAGGAGACACATTAATTCATCAACCATCTTTTTATATCTAAATGATCTGTGTGAGAATGTGAGTCTCTCTGACAGCTAAAACTATATCATAACTAAATCATGTAATAGGACAATAATCCCAAGTATATCTGCAATTCCACCATAAAATGGATGAAAAAAGAAAACACTCAAGATTTTAAGCTGGTCAAATAAAATACCAATCCTCAACCTCTCCTGAGATGCTGCGATGGTACCTTAAGAGAACTGTGCATCAATAAATGCCTTAACGATAATGAACTTAAGTAGAGCTATATGAAGGACTGGGTCAAAATACTAATACCAATTGCATGTAAAAGACTAATAATCTGCCAATAATTATTACCTCAAGTTAGTGGTGTTAAAGCTACTGAATCCATGCATGACTTCTGCTTTTGGCTCATTTTTTGCTGAATAATGTAATGTAAAGTTAAGTGTGTTATACTTTGTTTGCCACCTGTGGTTAAATTTAGGTAATTTTAGGGACTAAGAATGATTCAATTATTAGGAGATATTAGTGATGAAAGAACTAGGCGTTGCTCGCTTCGCCTCAAGTTCGGAGAAATCATGGAAGTGCTCACGAATATTGCAGAAATCTGCAAAATGCATTGAAGTCAATGGGGATGGACTAACTGAACTAGATTTGACTGGATTATAATGGTGCAATCATATTTAAAACATCCCTGAGAGCTAAGGAAACATCTACCAACTATGCTGGACCAATTATTGTGGCCAGAAAGGCAGCAACCAATGTACCACCATGCCTCCTTGAGATCAAAGTAGAAAGAACAAAGTCAGAGATGCACAAACATACATATATCATCAAAACAAAGTGGAAATGACGAAATCATAGTCAACAGTCAGAAAAAATATGTAGGTTGTTTTATGTTGATTTATGTGAGACACTATTGGCTTGTGTGATTTTCAGAAAACTGAAATTTCAGGAAAAATATTCAGCCCTGGGAGAAAAAGGAAAAAAAAGCCCTAAAAGAGTTAAAGGTAGGAAATTCAATGTGGTGTATTATGATTGAAGCCACTGGCTCATTCTATTGTTTGAATTTGCGCCGAAGGTTCTCCAAACTGTCTGTGCTGATGCTTTGCACCTTTTCTTCTATCAGAAAGATAAAAATGTCTTGTAAATAGTAATAAATCTTTCATTATTATTATTATTATTTCATAGTGTTTTTCAGGGTTTTCTAAGGTTTGTTTTCATTCTCCACATGGTTAATTACGTATGTATAGGGCACGTGCCTCCATCTCTTATACTGATTTG
The DNA here is from genome assembly GCF_900747795.2 of Erpetoichthys calabaricus. Classification (NCBI taxonomy): domain Eukaryota; kingdom Metazoa; phylum Chordata; class Cladistia; order Polypteriformes; family Polypteridae; genus Erpetoichthys; species Erpetoichthys calabaricus. The sequence goes on along the minus strand of NC_041399.2, from coordinate 48,188,553 downwards.
GAACTCATAGATCGACCTGCACATTTGGCTACAAGCAGAGAAAAATCGTTATTTATGCTGTATATGTTTCATTAAAATAAAATTTGAGAACCAGCATTATTTACTTACTTATCTGTTAAGCTCCTTAAATTGAGTTCACCTGCTATCCACAGTTTTATTGTGCCTTCATGGCTTTCTATTTTATAGCGTTTGTTTTTATGGAAACATGTAAAAAAAACTGGTATGAATACTGATGCTATAGTAGTTCACCAGTTGCCTTAGTACCATTGGTTTCCATGAAGTCTGCAAGTTCTGTTTATATCTGCATGAGTTCTCTCTGCTAACCTGAGTTTCTCCCAGTGTTCAAATCTGCAGTGTCAGCCAGTAGACTAGCAATACTATGAGCTTGATTGTGTGCTCCTCATTGTGCCAACCCCTGCGCAACCATGCCTCTGAGAGATCAAAGAAGAAAGAACATATTGAGAGGGTGAACGTAAACAGCCTATAATGCAAATGATCAGCATTATATACTTGGGGGGCAGTCGCGTCCAATATTGGCTGTTACAGCTCCAGAGGATGTCATGTTGGCTTCACAAAGCATTATGTAGTGCTGAAAAGAAAATGTTTCCTTATCAGTAAATAATTCAATAATAATCAGTAATAATTTAGTAGATATGCACTGTCATGTAGAAGCATAGAACTGAAAGAGGAGATCCATGCCTATAAAGTACCCCACATAATGACCATCTCAGTATATATGCCATACCTATATGAATTTCTTTTAGAAAATAAAATGTCATTTTCTAAATGTGAAGGATGTCATTAAAGACAATAAGAATTATTAAAAAATATTGGATCAAACCAGTTGGGCTAGGGGATATTTTGACTGCAAGGTTTTGATTTGACCATGCAGGGCCCCAATGATATATTTTCTTAGTAGTCACTGCACACTATTTTATACCACCCACCGCATTGATATGTAGAGACTTTAGCAATTATGCATTAATTAGGGGCTTAAAGATCCTAATTAAAAAAAAAAAAAAATATATATATATATATATATATATATATATATATATATATATATATATATATATATATATATATATATATATATATACATACACACACACACACATATGGAGATTATACTGTACATTAATGTTGCAGTATATTTTATATAAAGTAATTTTGTATTTTAACCTCATTATATTCATGTAGTATAATGAGAATGAAGTAAAATAATGTTTAATTAACTAAACATATACATAAGCAGTACAACGCATAATGCATCCTGTATTTTTGTAAATATAAAGGTCCCAAAATATACACTTCACAAACTCACACAGAATGTTTTCTTCAACATAATCATACAAACACTGAGTACTTTCAACCAACAAATTATTCAGCAGAAATCTGTCAAGAATCACTACTGGGGCTCCTTTACATCCATAATATGCCTCCATGATGGCTCACAGGTTAGAAGTTTTCTTTTCTTTCTTTCTAACTTTCTTCCAGTGTACAGTATATTCAGACCATACTGCAGAAGAGTTTTAGGGCCACAGAGAAAAAGAAAATTGGGACACAGTGAAAAAAGTATATCTTGTGATTAAAGTAGAAATGTCAACTTTATTCTTGAAATTTCCACATTAATCTCGTAGTTTATTTTGTCCTTAAAGAGAAAGAGTCCACTTTAATCTCAAAATTTCAAGAGAAAAGTTGAAATTTTGACTTTTTATCATGAAATATACCTTTTTTTCCCTCACTGTGTCCCTGATGCTGATTTGTACCGTGGCGTGTGTGCGTATCTATCTATCTATCTATCTATCTATCTATCTATCTATCTATATTTATTTATTTAACAATCTTCTGTAAAAAGCCATCATTCTCCCATGGATACATAAAGTTCTACCACCAATATAATAAATACACAGATTGTAAAGAAGCTATCTTGCTTATAAGAAATAGCAGACTAGTAAATAAATAATGCATCTGTATATGCGGTAATGATATTTTGTGTACAGAGAAGTGTTTTAAAACATTTTATTTTTTATTGTTAAGAATATTACTACTTGAAAAAATGAAAGCTTTCTACAACACACCCATGTTTTATTTATGATGTATCAAGCAAAATGGCTGTTTTATAAACAAATTAAAGCTTTACAACACTGACAATATGCTAATTTCCTTGGAGTAAACTAAAAAATATAAAGGGCTGGTTATAAAATGTAACAGTTATTGGTGATAATTCAAAGGGCATTTTCAAAACAACACAATTGTCTTGATTTCCACTGTTGGCAGTTCATTTGTGGGAAAAAAGAATGTTGCTTTCTTGAGTATGGAATATAATGACTTATTAAGAGTGATAAAGATCAGGGGCAAATTTAGCACTTGAAGTAGACTTGGATGCAACACCCACCAGTAACTGAAAAATGCACTTTAGGCATACTGTTGTTATAGCGTAATACACACATTACAAATTTAATTTATACTTTATATGGATAGTAAGTCATTGTAAATTCTACTCTTGAATATGTATTTTATACATTACAGATTTATATACTTCAAAACAATTTTCCCTTTGTGTATTTTCAGTTTAAATATAATTAACAACAATCCAAACATGGGGAAGAAGTTCCAGTGTTACATGAAATAAATTTATTGTTGAAACATCATGTCCTGCCAACTGCATTAGTATTTGCATTTCTAAGTGAGCCTTCAGAACAAAACTTTGACAAGGGGATCTGCACTGTAAAATCAGAAGCATGTAAAACACCTCAACTCGGGCGTGTAGATTTTTTAAATGATCATCCCTAAATGACCTTTTTTGTGGCTAGTACCAAAGAAGAAAATGTAAAGTAATGAAAAATATACGTTTTGCACAAGCACAAGTGTTTGTGAGGCAATATTTTCAGTGATTAATGTGGTCAAAACCAATCTGCCAAGTTGCTAGGAATGCGAGAGATTAAAAGACCGCATATGGAATGTGACTACATTCGGCCCAATTATCAGCACCTGCTCCAGTGTGTCAAGAAGCCAAGATTGTCTTCTGCAAATTAAGATACTGCTATTTACTCAGTTACAGTTGAATTCAGATTTGGCTAATGACCATTTATTTTATTAATGAATTTATGAAGTTATTAAGGCAAATTATATGCATGTTACCATTGTTTAGTACTGTATCATTTCAAACATTATCCAGCCTACTGTTAATTTATGCCACTGATAAGTCATCTGCTTTTGGGTAAAAGGAGACATGTAGTGAGTCTTTCTTGGGCAGTGTGTCAACAACTGATATAAATCCATCTATTTAAGGGATGGCTGCTTACTTTCTTACATTTTATGAAGAAATTATTTTCACTGGGGACCATACTGAACATAATATAGAATTCAAGCATAAAACAAATGCTTGGTATCTACTAGAATTGAGTGAAAACATGTCTTTGCTCAGACAGATGCTTAAGAATGTGTATCAATCAACAGAAAATGTTTTAACATAATAAGTTATAATATGGAATATCAATTAAATCAGTTCAATGTTTAATCCCATATAATAAATATGCTAACTTAAAAATGGGGTCATGTACATAAAGTGTATTCATGCTATTATTGTAGTTAAATTTATAAGGTCTTCAGCAACAGACATGCAGACACCTAAATGCTTCGATAGTGTTTTTAATTTTGAGGTAATTGTACATTATATGAACTAACTTTCCACTTATTTAGTGCTTGTACAGCACTTGTGAAATTGCAGGTGGCGCAGTGGTAGTGCTGCTGCTTTGCAGTAAGGAGACTGTGGAAGATTGTGGGTTCGCTTCCCGGTTCCTCTCTGTGTGGATAGCACTTTGAGTACTGAGAAAAGCGCTATATAAATGTAATGAATTATTATTTATTTAATACTATGGTTCACAAATGGTTCCCTCAGTGTCTAATAAGAGGAGCTCTCCAAACAATAATGCCAAATTCATTTTCAGCAGATATGCAAAATGTTCCTGGGACAGAAACAACCAAAATAACAGCATGAAGGTATTAGCAGTTGTGTGCAAGAGTGTTTATTTCAGCAGTGCAGCAAAACTGGATTGAGGTGAGGTGCTGAATGGATTCTACTTGTGAAGGGCAGTATGCTACCGGGCTGATCATATTACTACGGTTAGAAAGAATAGCAGGCACACCAGAGAGTAGACCGAACGCCCTTTCAGGCTCTGCAGCAAACACTTTAATAGATATTTGTGTGTGTGTTTTTGTAGTATCTAAATAGAAATACATAAATACAGCATAGGTACCGACGAGTGCATATCAAACATAACAATCAAAGTGTCAAAACTCATATATTACAGACCAGTAACGGCGCACTGCACAATAACATGCAGTGAATACACTTGACTTGAGCATTCATAGTTTTCACTCTTTCTCTGTACGTTTAGCATTCGTTTGCTCAGAGGTTGATGCGCTTGCTGCTTCCTGAGCAGCTCTTCTTTCAGGCCCGGTCTTAGGTATTATGGGGCCCTAGGCGAAAGGGGGGTCCAGGGGCCCCCTGAGGGGGGCGGAGCCCACCTGGAAGCTCTGCGAAATGCGTGAAAATTAGACCAAGGAGTCGATCCGGGGCCCCCTGGACGCCGGGGCCCTAGGCGGTTGCCTACTTCGCCTATGCCTAAGGCCGGGCCTGCTTCTTTCTCCACCCTAGCGACCCGCTTCTTCTCTTCTTTCGTCGGCATCTTCTCGTGTTAAAATTGATTTAAGTCAGTGTTTGTTTTGCAATTACTTAGTACATTTTCTTTAATTTTTCACTAAAGCTGGCACTTAAGTCTTCAATCTGCCTCAAGAATGATTTAAGATACAAAGAGGTAGCAGAAGTGAATCCGAAGGCGGTAGGGATGAGAACGGCGCCGTACAGCCGCCCTGCTGGCTGCTGCCGAGAGTTGATTCTACAATAAAATAGCAGAAAAATAAAAAGAGGAATAACCTTGGTGTCAATCATCACCCGAAAGCGGATAGTACACTTCACGTAGTATATGAGTACCAAATTTCAGGTCAATAGTTCAAACGGTTTGCGAGCTACAGGTGATTTAAAATCCTGGACAGACAAAGGAACATCTATGTTATATAATATTATATATAAAGATTACTCAGGAAGAGTAATTACAGCCACCAAATTTTCATTTCCTCAGTCTTGAAATGCTATTCATTAAGCCAGCCAATAGATAACATTAACCCAGTTTCCAAATACAGGCAATGTGTAAAGTCCAAGACAACAGTCGTATACAAAATGTGAAATGCTTTACGTTTTAGTACAGTTCTGTACAATTTAAAACATGTCGCAATTAGCATTCTAGAACAAAGTAAAGTATAGCCTATTGCCTTTGAATGTTAACAGTGACCCGCTCATTTGCAAACAGAAACGTGGTTATCATAGCACATTTACGTTTTCTGAACATTTTGCCTAATGAAGAGAATAGTTTTAGTTTATTACTTTGTCAGTATGAAGATAACAAATAAAGATAAATAATGAACGTAGCATGTTTAGTTTATTTTGGGCTTCTTTGCATTAGTATGGATTCAGGGGTGTTATCAGGGTAGTCACTCTTGTTCCCACCACCTCTAGCCATTTTTATTAGACTAAATGTGATTACTTACATAAATAGCTTTATGTAAAATAGAATTTGATTTTTACTTCTAGAGTAGTTGAACGTAACTGTATGCTATTGCAGATGTTTTAGGGTTGATTTTTGTATTTATTTTTTTCTTATACTTTTTATGTTTTGCTGCTTATAGCATTTTGTGCTGATAGAGTAACCGAGGTGGGTCATTTATTTAACGTAAGCATGCAAAGATCACCATGTGTTGTCAGTCATGTCCTTTTGGCCTCATAGGATTGATTCCTGGCATGCACTGTACAGGTTTAATACTGATTATACAAGTCAGGAAAAAACCTTAAAGAACACGCAAGAATAATGAACCAAATTTACAGTCTTAGCCCCAAATACTTAATGTCACATACTATAGATCACTTAAGTAATTATGTAACAAATTAATATTAATAATTAGCTAAATACAAAAAAATGACACAAGGAATAATAAATAAATAGTTCTACAATGTTTAACAAGAAGAAACAAATTACTAGGTACGGCAATTAAAATTAAGGGAATGTTTTGCTTATCAATTTTGTTCACTTCATAGATTTCCCTTGTAAATTACTCAGTTTTTCCCATCAAGTGAAATTATTGGATATTTACATAACCAATGTCTACATTCTCTGTATGCCAGATGATGTATTTTGTTTTATTTTAGAATTTTTTTAATAAGACAAGAGAATGTAGACATTTTCTTATACCACAGAACAAGGCATTTAATGGAGCCAAGTAGAGTGTAATTGTGGAGCCTGAGTGAAAGATTGAGAGACCTCAGCTTTCAGCTTGTAGTGCATACAGACAGTCTCTATCTGACCGAGAACAGAAAGTCTTCTAGCTGTTGCTCTAGCCATAGAGAAACTGTTTCTGAGAACCTCTGCAATCTAGAATCACGGGTTTGCGGCTGACCACTGCTAGTTACCAAAGACTGAAATGTACGACCAGAGGATGGACCATGGTGTCATTCCATGACAAAACAGCAGAATTAACCATAGTTAGTAAGTGTGATTGAAGGTGCACTTAATATTTCTTGTGTTTCAGTCTCGGGTGATTTACACTTTCAACATTCACATTGGTGCATATTGATATAATGATATCTGACACTTTCCTAGATTGTTGGTGCACAATTCTCATTTAGATATAATTTCTCTAGTGAAAAGTCAAGCATAATGACACCTTTTATTGGCTAAATGAAAAGATGATAATATGCAAGCCTGAAGAAGGGGTCTGAGATGCCTCAAAAGTTTGCATATTGTCATCTTTTTAGTTAGCCAATAAAAGGTGAAATTTTGCTTGACTTTTCACTACATTCATAATGGCGAACACGGTACAACACCCTAGTATTACAGATATAATTTCTCAGATTTAACATGATAGCCTGTTCTATTCCAAATGCATTGATCATAATCACCTGTTTTTCAGACTAGGTGACATAAATAAGAATCGATGCCTGATACGATGCGTTATGTAGGCTAAATGATGGTGTAGACTTATGTATTGTTTAATATTTTATTTTCATTTTAGAATTATTAATTTTAATATTGTTTTTTTGTTTTATTGTTTTTTATGTATTTTCTGTTATTTTTGTAATTATGTACTGTCTTTCCCACTATTCCACTTTGATGTCTGGCAACTGTCCTTAGCTCAAAGCAGCAGTAAAAAAAAAATAGTATATATTTATTATATTATCCATGGTAATGGCTGGCAAGGTGGTGTTAGATAGTTGTTACTTCTATGATACAGTACTTATCTCTTTCATATGCCTGTGAATACCAACTCTTAGAAGGTCATTTGAATGAGTAATATCCATTGAGACATGTAGAAGTTTAAGTGGTTGAAGTTATTGACTTGTAAAGGAACCCTAATATGGCCATTTAACTTCTTGATATAGACTTACCATTTTTACTCTGCAAATTTCAAATTGAGAATTGTTTGGTCTTGTTGTCAGTGACCCTGGGATATTATGTTTAGTTCAGTTTATTGTTATTTGTCAAAACCTCAGATAAGAGAAGTGATTCTAATCTTGACCAAAAGTAAATCCAAGGAGGACTTTAAAGCTGCTTCAGTCTAAGTGTTCCATTGAGCTTGGGGTCTTGTGCTGAGTTATAGTAAGTGGAAGAAAAAGGGCCAGTTAGATCAAATGGGAGGAGAGTTTTACAGTGCTGTCTAGGGCTTTAAGGTGAACAACAAGTCACCAGAAGATGAGAAGGGCGGCAGGATTTGCTTATCTTTGACTACTTTGTGCCATCTGTTACTTTCTTTATTTATCCCTTCATCTGAATATTCTGCCCAATGAAGAGAACACTTTTAATTTATTTTGGGCTCCTTTGTGTTAGTATGGATTCAGGGGTGTGATGAGGCCATTCATTTTTGTTTCCACCAACTCTAGAACATTTGTATTAGACTTTTCTAAATTTGTTTATTTACAGAAGTAGTTTCCTGTAACAAGGAATCTAATTTTTGCTTTTGATAAAATGCTGCATTGCTTTTTTACATTCCATTGATTTCAGTAGAAATAAAATGTATTTTGACCCTAAATAGTTTACTTTAATGAAAAACACTGTTGTAGTACAGTTTTAAATTCCACACTAATAAACACCATTAATCTTTAATGTTATTTGGAAAATCATAATAGTTTTTAAAACCCTGGCAAAAATTAAAACACAGTAAATGGCAAGTAGGTTCATGTTAATCAATTATTATTTAACATATTAATTTAGAACACAAAGATAAATAGTGAATTCTATGTGGGAAAAATAGATATTCATCTGCTGCAACTGAAAATAGAGAGAGCTTTAATATTCATATCTTGTAGACTTATTTAAAGTGGTTCAAGCATTGAAATTCATTTTATACATGTAGAAAAAATTTGCTTAGAGATAGCAAAAAAAGTGTCTTAAAAGTAACTTATGTCATTTGCTGAAAAAAGGCAAGATTATATTTCAAAAAGAAATATTTATGCTGCACTTGGCATATATGTTACTGCAATATTTTGTACTTAAAGGGTTCACGGTTTTTACTTGGCCTGCGCAAAAAGTTTATAATGTTCCTGCAACACTGTTTTATTTAAAATAAACTGAAATAGCTGTTAGTGTCCCTCATTCTCTTATTTATCATTGTACCACTCAAGAAGTCTCACTAAAATGAGAACTGAGATCAGAATGTGAAATACTTATTGACTGAGGGAAATTCTGTTTTTGCTACAGTGATTGGAAACTATTTTTATTGACATTAAAAAAACGTTTCCAAAAGAAATTCAGTGTAATTCATTATCACAATACCTTACACAGCCTGCAGTGTCAGCACAATTTGATAAAGTAGACACAAATTATTAAACAATATATATATTCTACTACCATCAGAAAAATAAAAATGTGGTTATTGATTGATTTTCTGAAACTAAATAAATTAACGAAATCATGTGTTTATACATAAGTTTAATAATTTAAGTTTTAAAAGCAGTTGTGCACCTTTGGAAAATAGACTCGGATTAAGGTGTCAAAAAGTATGGAATTATCAAATATAAAGTGATTTACAGTGATCCCTCGCTATATCGCGCTTCGCCTTTCGCGGCTTCACTCTATCGCGGATTTTATATGTAAGCATATTTAAATATATATCGCAGATTTTTTGCTGGTTCGCGGATTTCTGCGGACAATGGGTCTTTTAATTTCTGGTACATGCTTCCTCAGTTGGTTTGCCCAGTTGATTTCATACAAGGGACGCTATTGGCAGATGGCTGAGAAGCTACCCAACTTACTTCTCTCTCTCTTTTCTGATCCTGACGTAGGGGGATTGAGCAGGGGGGCTGTTCGCACACCTAGACGATACGGACGCTCGTGACACAAGGAATAATAAATAAATAGTTCTACAATGTTTAACAAGAAGAAACAAATTACTAGGTACGGCAATTAAAATTAAGGGAATGTTTTGCTTATCAATTTTGTTCACTTCATAGATTTCCCTTGTAAATTACTCAGTTTTTCCCATCAAGTGAAATTATTGGATATTTACATAACCAATGTCTACATTCTCTGTATGCCAGATGATGTATTTTGTTTTATTTTAGAATTTTTTTAATAAGACAAGAGAATGTAGACATTTTCTTATACCACAGAACAAGGCATTTAATGGAGCCAAGTAGAGTGTAATTGTGGAGCCTGAGTGAAAGATTGAGAGACCTCAGCTTTCAGCTTGTAGTGCATACAGACAGTCTCTATCTGACCGAGAACAGAAAGTCTTCTAGCTGTTGCTCTAGCCATAGAGAAACTGTTTCTGAGAACCTCTGCAATCTAGAATCACGGGTTTGCGGCTGACCACTGCTAGTTACCAAAGACTGAAATGTACGACCAGAGGATGGACCATGGTGTCATTCCATGACAAAACAGCAGAATTAACCATAGTTAGTAAGTGTGATTGAAGGTGCACTTAATATTTCTTGTGTTTCAGTCTCGGGTGATTTACACTTTCAACATTCACATTGGTGCATATTGATATAATGATATCTGACACTTTCCTAGATTGTTGGTGCACAATTCTCATTTAGATATAATTTCTCTAGTGAAAAGTCAAGCATAATGACACCTTTTATTGGCTAAATGAAAAGATGATAATATGCAAGCCTGAAGAAGGGGTCTGAGATGCCTCAAAAGTTTGCATATTGTCATCTTTTTAGTTAGCCAATAAAAGGTGAAATTTTGCTTGACTTTTCACTACATTCATAATGGCGAACACGGTACAACACCCTAGTATTACAGATATAATTTCTCAGATTTAACATGATAGCCTGTTCTATTCCAAATGCATTGATCATAATCACCTGTTTTTCAGACTAGGTGACATAAATAAGAATCGATGCCTGATACGATGCGTTATGTAGGCTAAATGATGGTGTAGACTTATGTATTGTTTAATATTTTATTTTCATTTTAGAATTATTAATTTTAATATTGTTTTTTTGTTTTATTGTTTTTTATGTATTTTCTGTTATTTTTGTAATTATGTACTGTCTTTCCCACTATTCCACTTTGATGTCTGGCAACTGTCCTTAGCTCAAAGCAGCAGTAAAAAAAAAATAGTATATATTTATTATATTATCCATGGTAATGGCTGGCAAGGTGGTGTTAGATAGTTGTTACTTCTATGATACAGTACTTATCTCTTTCATATGCCTGTGAATACCAACTCTTAGAAGGTCATTTGAATGAGTAATATCCATTGAGACATGTAGAAGTTTAAGTGGTTGAAGTTATTGACTTGTAAAGGAACCCTAATATGGCCATTTAACTTCTTGATATAGACTTACCATTTTTACTCTGCAAATTTCAAATTGAGAATTGTTTGGTCTTGTTGTCAGTGACCCTGGGATATTATGTTTAGTTCAGTTTATTGTTATTTGTCAAAACCTCAGATAAGAGAAGTGATTCTAATCTTGACCAAAAGTAAATCCAAGGAGGACTTTAAAGCTGCTTCAGTCTAAGTGTTCCATTGAGCTTGGGGTCTTGTGCTGAGTTATAGTAAGTGGAAGAAAAAGGGCCAGTTAGATCAAATGGGAGGAGAGTTTTACAGTGCTGTCTAGGGCTTTAAGGTGAACAACAAGTCACCAGAAGATGAGAAGGGCGGCAGGATTTGCTTATCTTTGACTACTTTGTGCCATCTGTTACTTTCTTTATTTATCCCTTCATCTGAATATTCTGCCCAATGAAGAGAACACTTTTAATTTATTTTGGGCTCCTTTGTGTTAGTATGGATTCAGGGGTGTGATGAGGCCATTCATTTTTGTTTCCACCAACTCTAGAACATTTGTATTAGACTTTTCTAAATTTGTTTATTTACAGAAGTAGTTTCCTGTAACAAGGAATCTAATTTTTGCTTTTGATAAAATGCTGCATTGCTTTTTTACATTCCATTGATTTCAGTAGAAATAAAATGTATTTTGACCCTAAATAGTTTACTTTAATGAAAAACACTGTTGTAGTACAGTTTTAAATTCCACACTAATAAACACCATTAATCTTTAATGTTATTTGGAAAATCATAATAGTTTTTAAAACCCTGGCAAAAATTAAAACACAGTAAATGGCAAGTAGGTTCATGTTAATCAATTATTATTTAACATATTAATTTAGAACACAAAGATAAATAGTGAATTCTATGTGGGAAAAATAGATATTCATCTGCTGCAACTGAAAATAGAGAGAGCTTTAATATTCATATCTTGTAGACTTATTTAAAGTGGTTCAAGCATTGAAATTCATTTTATACATGTAGAAAAAATTTGCTTAGAGATAGCAAAAAAAGTGTCTTAAAAGTAACTTATGTCATTTGCTGAAAAAAGGCAAGATTATATTTCAAAAAGAAATATTTATGCTGCACTTGGCATATATGTTACTGCAATATTTTGTACTTAAAGGGTTCACGGTTTTTACTTGGCCTGCGCAAAAAGTTTATAATGTTCCTGCAACACTGTTTTATTTAAAATAAACTGAAATAGCTGTTAGTGTCCCTCATTCTCTTATTTATCATTGTACCACTCAAGAAGTCTCACTAAAATGAGAACTGAGATCAGAATGTGAAATACTTATTGACTGAGGGAAATTCTGTTTTTGCTACAGTGATTGGAAACTATTTTTATTGACATTAAAAAAACGTTTCCAAAAGAAATTCAGTGTAATTCATTATCACAATACCTTACACAGCCTGCAGTGTCAGCACAATTTGATAAAGTAGACACAAATTATTAAACAATATATATATTCTACTACCATCAGAAAAATAAAAATGTGGTTATTGATTGATTTTCTGAAACTAAATAAATTAACGAAATCATGTGTTTATACATAAGTTTAATAATTTAAGTTTTAAAAGCAGTTGTGCACCTTTGGAAAATAGACTCGGATTAAGGTGTCAAAAAGTATGGAATTATCAAATATAAAGTGATTTACAGTGATCCCTCGCTATATCGCGCTTCGCCTTTCGCGGCTTCACTCTATCGCGGATTTTATATGTAAGCATATTTAAATATATATCGCAGATTTTTTGCTGGTTCGCGGATTTCTGCGGACAATGGGTCTTTTAATTTCTGGTACATGCTTCCTCAGTTGGTTTGCCCAGTTGATTTCATACAAGGGACGCTATTGGCAGATGGCTGAGAAGCTACCCAACTTACTTCTCTCTCTCTTTTCTGATCCTGACGTAGGGGGATTGAGCAGGGGGGCTGTTCGCACACCTAGACGATACGGACGCTCGTGACACAAGGAATAATAAATAAATAGTTCTACAATGTTTAACAAGAAGAAACAAATTACTAGGTACGGCAATTAAAATTAAGGGAATGTTTTGCTTATCAATTTTGTTCACTTCATAGATTTCCCTTGTAAATTACTCAGTTTTTCCCATCAAGTGAAATTATTGGATATTTACATAACCAATGTCTACATTCTCTGTATGCCAGATGATGTATTTTGTTTTATTTTAGAATTTTTTTAATAAGACAAGAGAATGTAGACATTTTCTTATACCACAGAACAAGGCATTTAATGGAGCCAAGTAGAGTGTAATTGTGGAGCCTGAGTGAAAGATTGAGAGACCTCAGCTTTCAGCTTGTAGTGCATACAGACAGTCTCTATCTGACCGAGAACAGAAAGTCTTCTAGCTGTTGCTCTAGCCATAGAGAAACTGTTTCTGAGAACCTCTGCAATCTAGAATCACGGGTTTGCGGCTGACCACTGCTAGTTACCAAAGACTGAAATGTACGACCAGAGGATGGACCATGGTGTCATTCCATGACAAAACAGCAGAATTAACCATAGTTAGTAAGTGTGATTGAAGGTGCACTTAATATTTCTTGTGTTTCAGTCTCGGGTGATTTACACTTTCAACATTCACATTGGTGCATATTGATATAATGATATCTGACACTTTCCTAGATTGTTGGTGCACAATTCTCATTTAGATATAATTTCTCTAGTGAAAAGTCAAGCATAATGACACCTTTTATTGGCTAAATGAAAAGATGATAATATGCAAGCCTGAAGAAGGGGTCTGAGATGCCTCAAAAGTTTGCATATTGTCATCTTTTTAGTTAGCCAATAAAAGGTGAAATTTTGCTTGACTTTTCACTACATTCATAATGGCGAACACGGTACAACACCCTAGTATTACAGATATAATTTCTCAGATTTAACATGATAGCCTGTTCTATTCCAAATGCATTGATCATAATCACCTGTTTTTCAGACTAGGTGACATAAATAAGAATCGATGCCTGATACGATGCGTTATGTAGGCTAAATGATGGTGTAGACTTATGTATTGTTTAATATTTTATTTTCATTTTAGAATTATTAATTTTAATATTGTTTTTTTGTTTTATTGTTTTTTATGTATTTTCTGTTATTTTTGTAATTATGTACTGTCTTTCCCACTATTCCACTTTGATGTCTGGCAACTGTCCTTAGCTCAAAGCAGCAGTAAAAAAAAAATAGTATATATTTATTATATTATCCATGGTAATGGCTGGCAAGGTGGTGTTAGATAGTTGTTACTTCTATGATACAGTACTTATCTCTTTCATATGCCTGTGAATACCAACTCTTAGAAGGTCATTTGAATGAGTAATATCCATTGAGACATGTAGAAGTTTAAGTGGTTGAAGTTATTGACTTGTAAAGGAACCCTAATATGGCCATTTAACTTCTTGATATAGACTTACCATTTTTACTCTGCAAATTTCAAATTGAGAATTGTTTGGTCTTGTTGTCAGTGACCCTGGGATATTATGTTTAGTTCAGTTTATTGTTATTTGTCAAAACCTCAGATAAGAGAAGTGATTCTAATCTTGACCAAAAGTAAATCCAAGGAGGACTTTAAAGCTGCTTCAGTCTAAGTGTTCCATTGAGCTTGGGGTCTTGTGCTGAGTTATAGTAAGTGGAAGAAAAAGGGCCAGTTAGATCAAATGGGAGGAGAGTTTTACAGTGCTGTCTAGGGCTTTAAGGTGAACAACAAGTCACCAGAAGATGAGAAGGGCGGCAGGATTTGCTTATCTTTGACTACTTTGTGCCATCTGTTACTTTCTTTATTTATCCCTTCATCTGAATATTCTGCCCAATGAAGAGAACACTTTTAATTTATTTTGGGCTCCTTTGTGTTAGTATGGATTCAGGGGTGTGATGAGGCCATTCATTTTTGTTTCCACCAACTCTAGAACATTTGTATTAGACTTTTCTAAATTTGTTTATTTACAGAAGTAGTTTCCTGTAACAAGGAATCTAATTTTTGCTTTTGATAAAATGCTGCATTGCTTTTTTACATTCCATTGATTTCAGTAGAAATAAAATGTATTTTGACCCTAAATAGTTTACTTTAATGAAAAACACTGTTGTAGTACAGTTTTAAATTCCACACTAATAAACACCATTAATCTTTAATGTTATTTGGAAAATCATAATAGTTTTTAAAACCCTGGCAAAAATTAAAACACAGTAAATGGCAAGTAGGTTCATGTTAATCAATTATTATTTAACATATTAATTTAGAACACAAAGATAAATAGTGAATTCTATGTGGGAAAAATAGATATTCATCTGCTGCAACTGAAAATAGAGAGAGCTTTAATATTCATATCTTGTAGACTTATTTAAAGTGGTTCAAGCATTGAAATTCATTTTATACATGTAGAAAAAATTTGCTTAGAGATAGCAAAAAAAGTGTCTTAAAAGTAACTTATGTCATTTGCTGAAAAAAGGCAAGATTATATTTCAAAAAGAAATATTTATGCTGCACTTGGCATATATGTTACTGCAATATTTTGTACTTAAAGGGTTCACGGTTTTTACTTGGCCTGCGCAAAAAGTTTATAATGTTCCTGCAACACTGTTTTATTTAAAATAAACTGAAATAGCTGTTAGTGTCCCTCATTCTCTTATTTATCATTGTACCACTCAAGAAGTCTCACTAAAATGAGAACTGAGATCAGAATGTGAAATACTTATTGACTGAGGGAAATTCTGTTTTTGCTACAGTGATTGGAAACTATTTTTATTGACATTAAAAAAACGTTTCCAAAAGAAATTCAGTGTAATTCATTATCACAATACCTTACACAGCCTGCAGTGTCAGCACAATTTGATAAAGTAGACACAAATTATTAAACAATATATATATTCTACTACCATCAGAAAAATAAAAATGTGGTTATTGATTGATTTTCTGAAACTAAATAAATTAACGAAATCATGTGTTTATACATAAGTTTAATAATTTAAGTTTTAAAAGCAGTTGTGCACCTTTGGAAAATAGACTCGGATTAAGGTGTCAAAAAAGTATGGAATTATCAAATATAAAGTGATTTACAGTGATCCCTCGCTATATCGCGCTTCGCCTTTCGCGGCTTCACTCTATCGCGGATTTTATATGTAAGCATATTTAAATATATATCGCAGATTTTTTGCTGGTTCGCGGATTTCTGCGGACAATGGGTCTTTTAATTTCTGGTACATGCTTCCTCAGTTGGTTTGCCCAGTTGATTTCATACAAGGGACGCTATTGGCAGATGGCTGAGAAGCTACCCAACTTACTTCTCTCTCTCTTTTCTGATCCTGACGTAGGGGGATTGAGCAGGGGGGCTGTTCGCACACCTAGACGATACGGACGCTCGTCTAAAAATGCTGAAAGATTATCTTCACGTTGGCTACCTTCTGTGCAGCTGCTTCGTGAAGTGACATGCTGCACGGTGCTTCGCATACTTAAAAGCTCGAAAGGCACGTATTGATTTTTTTATCTGTCTCTCTCTCTCTCTCTCTGTCTCTCTCTGCTCCTGACGGAGGGGGTGTGAGCTGCCGCCTTCAACAGCTTTGTACCGGCGGTGCTTCACATACTTAAAAGCAAACAGCCATATTGATTTGTTTGCTCCTTTGAAGAGGAAGATATGTTTGCATTCTTTTAATTGTGAGACTGAACTGTCATCTCTGTCTTGTCATGGAGCACAGTTTAAACTTTTGAAAAAGAGACAAATGTTTGTTTGCAGTGTTTGAATAACGTTCCTGTCTCTCTACAACCTCCTGTGTTTCTGCGCAAATCTGTGACCCAAGCATGACAATATAAAAATAACCATATAAACATATGGTTTCTACTTCGCGGATTTTCTTATTTCGCGGGTGGCTCTGGAACGCAACCCCCGCGGTGGAGGAGGGATTACTGTATAGTATGTTAAACTAGGGGGCTCTGCCCCCTGTTCACTTCGCTCAACCACCCCCGGGTTTGGTTTACTGGATATACAATTTAAAGAGATTGTTATTTCATGGGAATTGTTGCATATGCATTATTTTCACTTTTACTTTAAAACTTTTGTAAAAACAAAATCTTTCTCACGGATGTATAACGCTGCTCATGTAGTGAAGGGGGGTCGGCTGAACGCATGCTATGGAGATGCTGTCATCTGCTGTCTTTCATTTCAAAGCCTGTACAGCAGCTGTTCTTTTGCCACTTCGCGTCTCTGCTGCTCGCGTTGTGAAAGGTTAGGGTATGGTTGAACGCACGCTATAGAGAAGTGGTCGGATCATCTGCTGGCTTCCTGCTGCTGCTGATGGCAAGCTGCGTGTTCTGCTTGTCGCTTGTCATTGGTTTAAGAGCTGGGAGCACATGAAGCATGTCTGCCAAAAGCATTCCAACAACTGCTTAGTTAGATGTCCGTGAACTTGTTTTAAATGTTGTCTCACTGTCTTGTCTCGCGTGACGTCAAATTATCTTCTGAGAAGATCACGTCTCGTCTCCCTAGTCTCCCTCCCAGGATTTTTTTTATAATAGGGAGATAAGGAAAGGGTTATTATGTAGGAGTTCATTAGAAGGCCTAATTATTTAGGTGTCACCACATTTGTCATATTTGTTCTTTTACCAAAGGCTTGCCAGTTGTTTCATTGATGTATTCCTGATATTGATGTGCTTTCTTTCTTTATAAATTGCTGTGGCAGTCTTTAAGAGAACAAATGTTACTGGACTTTTTGTTGACAGTGGCTTGCGGTGCATAGTTAAATTACTTTGTGAATCTTATTGCTTGTTTTCAGCAAAGTCTGGCCCTTAATGCAGAAACACCACTGGTCATACAGTATCATCTACCACCTCAACACTGTATATCACAGTATTTATATATGAACACTGGGTAATAAACTTAATCTAATAGGTATCTAATAATACATTGGAAGGTCAATCTCCAAGTTTAGCTTGGACTATAGCCTTAATTGAGAAAGTGGTGAATAGTTTACCTTCTTCCACAGCCATGTCAATATCTTTCAAGAAAGTAATCTTGATATGATTTTTGTAAGAGCACGAGAAAGGTTTGGAAGAGAATATGCTATTTATCCCAAAAGAGCTTGTACTTTAAATTTTCAGACCCCCATTGTGTACTCAAATCTAACATTTTTACTTCCTACATTTACTTACATTAAATTTCATCTGCCACAAATCTACCCAAGCCTGTATGCAATCCAAGTCTGTCTGTAACAATTCAGCTGATTCTACATTATCTGCCCTTTCACCTTATTGGGTATCATCTGCAACCTTAGCCGGCTTATTCATTATATTCTTGTCCAGATCAGTCACTTATATTAAAAACAGCAGTGGCCCCAGCACCGATCCCTAAGGGACACCACACTTAACATCAGCCAATTCTGAAAATGTTCCCCTCAGCATAACCTTTTACTTCCTGTGTTTGAGACAATTTTGTTCTCACCTACAGATTGTGCTATGAATTCCAACTTCCCACTTGACTGACCGATCAGCACAAAGCCAGTTTTCAACAGCAGAGATGGAAGATATGTTTATCTGGGACACAAAGGACAATACAGTAAGACCCCGCTTAATGCGGGGGATACATTACAAGAAATCCCAGCACTAAACAAAACAGCATTAAACGAGGTCATCTTCACATAAATAATGGGGATAGGTGAAACAGGACAGAGAATAATCTAAAAAAAAAAAGTTTATCTTTTTTTTTGTTTTATTTTTTAACATGTATAATTAAATACTTTTTATTAAATTAATTATAGACATTTTTATTGCTAATATCAATTTTATTCATAAATCATTCATGAAAATCAAAAATATTCGAGTAAATACATAATTTATGTTTGTGATGAGTAAGGTTCTTCCTCATTTGACACTTTTTTTTTTGTGAAAGAAGTCATCTAACGTCATTTGCCTTTTTCTCTGTCGTTCAGCAAGCAATTGTCGATACCAAGATATTGCATCAATGACACTTCGTCTTGCCTTTGAACTTCTAGCAAAATTTGGATCATTTTGTATAAACTGATCCAGAATTTCTGTAATAGTGGCTAAACATTTTTTTAGAAAATCTGTTGAAAGTTCCTTTTCTTCCTCATCTTCAGAAATGGTAATTTTGCTAATTTGGGGTTCACCCGCATTTAATCACCTGAGCACCTGCACTTTCGTTTCCAATCATTTTAAAACTAAAAAGGGATAATTGTTATTTATTACAGTAAAATAAAATGTTATGTTTTTATCCTTACACAATAATGTTGATGACCAATCATAAATGAACAGTGACGCAGCAGGCATACGTAATGTACTGTACTGCACTGATCTAATCAAGTCTATCAATTGCAGCGAAAAACGATATTTTCACCGAAAACCGCGCTTTTATGTGACTACAAAGTGAATCAATGAAAATTAGAATTTGAAAAAAAAAACGCGTAATACCAATTAGCATTAACAACATTGGAACAACATTAAGCGGAGTCTTACTGTATTACAGAATAAAGATTTCCAGACTGAACAAGTTGAAATGCTAAACAATTTCCAACAGGAGGGTTGTAGCAACTTACTTGTGATGGAAGCAATCAGAAGAAGCCTCTGCTGGGTAAGAAAAGGGGAAAGTGTTGAAAGAGAAGGAAGGTCCAGAGGAAAAAATGATTGTGAAAAGGAATTTAACCACATAGTGCCAGAGGGCAGCAACATGAGGATAGTCTCAGAAGAGGGCAAATGTGACAAAGGAGGTCTAGTTCGAAACATATCAGTTTCTGTCTCTAGCAGATAGAATATAACTTATAGATAAATTTAAATTGCACATGCTGGTGATTAGGAAGAATTTTTCATGTTTTGAAAAATTGTATTCCAGTGGAGCTCAAGGCTTTAAGAAAGTCTTTCGGCCAGATACACTTGAGAACAATGGGTCTAAGGGGTGATCTGCAGACACAGGAATTTGACTTAGTGGAGAGCTCTGAAGTAAAACATTAGAAGGGGTGAAGCTAAAAAGAAGAGAGAATGACTCCACACATTCTGAGCACTTACTGCACCTCAACTGTTGTTTAAATCCATAAGAGTTGGAAGGGATAGGGTGCCTGGACCAGAGACAGGAATGTTCAATGCTCCAACTCATTAAAAACATCTTCAAGAATGGAGACGCCTAACGGAGACCAAGGCGAGATAGAAACAAGGTTGCCACCAATATTGAAGAATAGTTAGGGACATCACATACATTAATCAGAATCCCCCCCCCCCCCCCCCCTTTAAACTGAGCAGTTAGTAATTTTATATCTAAAGAATCAAACAGAACACATTTTTTCCATAAACTAACACATTACTATACATCCAAAGAGCCTTCACCCAATCCAGAAACAACAAGGAAATAACAAAAGTCATCTAAGGTTTTCAATTTATAAACTGGTTATTTAAGTCTCACAAAATATGTTATACTACATAGCAGCTGACATATTTTGAGGCAAAACAGAGGGATGAGTAATGAAGCTTTTCATTTTTAACAGTGTGATTTAGCTGTTGAACAGTGTCAGTTGATTCATTAAACTCATTCACCTGCTTACCTAATTAAGCACTTATTTGCAAGTACAGTAGTTCACGCTTTATAAAAAAATAAAAATAGTGGCAAATAACAAAATATGAAAAGATATTAGAAACTATTTTGTGGGCTGCTTGTTATGGAAAAATAGGGTTGTTTTAAACTTATGTTGAATAAAGAAAAAAAGTTAATGTTAAAATGAAAAAATAAATATTGCTTTTGGGATATTCATGAAATCTGAGGTCAGAGAATAAAATAGGCTTCATAAACCTGGAGCAGACAGACAAAGGAGAATATTCCTATTAGAAATCAGGAAACTGCCAAAACAGATTAAGTGCCGGTTTTTTCGAAAACAAATTGTGACAGTCTCACTAATGTACATCTCACTAGTTTCTTGCCATGTGCTTTCATATATTTCCCGAAAACTTGCGATATGATCAGTGAGAAACAGAAAATCACACCTGAACAAACATCCTTTTAACACTAGAAGTACCAAAGCCTACAAAAAAACTCATACTCCCAGCCCACCTTAAATCCCTTCGCACCTCTCCGTCAGTGTCTTTTGTCTTGTAAATGTGTTGATCAACAACAAGCAGCCTGCTATCCCATCCTCTCACCCATCGCCACAGCTCAATTTGCAAAGAAGTTTCTCAGTGCTCAGTGTTTATCTTGGAGTGAATTGCTGGACTTGTAGAGGGTAAATAATATATCATCATTTGGAATACATACATTTCATGTGTGTTCTGTGTCTACAACAATCTATGTAAATGCATGTTTTTCATGTTTTTTTAATAAATGACAAAATGTGGGCATGAAAAATATAATGTGTGAAGCCTGAAGTCCAAATATCAAATATACACTTTCACAAAAGGCACAAGTGTAATACGACAGCTTCCGTTGTGCAGCGGTAAGAACTGTTGACTTGTAATAAAGAGGTCGCCAGATTGATCCTGGCTACCTCCCAAATTTACCATTTTGAGTAGTGAGCTGCTCTTTTTGTTAATATTATACAATAAACACATACATTTGATTTGCGACTGTAACAGTCGCTGTAAATTTATAGTACTTGTAAACGTTAGTGTTTTTTTTTACTTTTATTCTCTCAGTCATGATTATGATACAACCCCCCACTGCCACCTCCCCAGATCTGACGCTGTTAGTTTTTATTTGAAACTGGGAATAACTGTAGATGTGAGTGGTGTTTTGAGACAATGGATCTGGAAATTCTCTGATCTGGAGGGACAAAAGCTGACACATAAACGCTGGTGAATCTGCCATCTTCGTATCTCACTGTCACTTTAATTTTTTTATTCAGTTTTATTGAGTGTTCCTGCTCACGCTGAATTAGTATGCACATTATGGTCCATGATTTCAAAGCCGCACTGACAAAAAAACAGAGACATAGGTATATATGATATTTGGAAAAATTCATTTTATGACCTGTATAGTACATTTCGGAAAACACTTTGGCACGGATGCAACATTATTCATATTATTCATATTCATTCGACTTCTTGCGCCTGTAATCAATGACCTCAATCTCTACTTTTTGATGCATGGTGGTGTTTCTTTTGTACTCCAGGACATGCAATGGACAGAATAGTACAGAGAGGTCAGTTCTGCGCTATATACAATCATCAAATTCAAATGTTAACACTTCCCACACACCCAAGGACAATCCTTCCTACATTTACGACATGTGTACCTGTTGCAATGTACACACTTCTCTCTATGCTGTGGTTCCTATTACACTGACACTGACTGAGTTTGCTTTCCTGGAGGAAGCAGCAGTCTTGGAAGAGAAGCTTGTCGATGTTGCATCCTATTTTTCTTTTTCCATCACCTTTCCTTGTAAGAAGCAAAGATGAAGCTCCTCTGCATGGCCAGCCAAAAATGCTCTTCTTTTCTCAGTGGACCCCGTGCATGCCTTGTACAGTACATGTGTATTGATTGCCGCCAAGTCAAGCTTGTTATAGCATAACCAAACGGCCACCTGCGTGCTCCACTGAATAAGCTCACGCCTTCTGGTGCATGATGTCAGCGCAGCACCGGGCAAAAAAGAAAGAGATAAATATATGTGACATTTGGAAGAAATCATTTTATGACCTGAATAGTACCAATCAGAAAACATCACACTAATGCAATATTATTTGAAAACAAACAGCATCAGATTGGGTGTAAATTTATGGTACTTGTAAAAGTTAGCTTTTTTCGGTTTTATTCTCTCAGTCACAGTCGCGCTCTCCCCTCCCTCCCCCCTGGATCTGACCCTAACTAACAGCGACAGCATAAATTTACACCCGATCTGACGCTGTTCGTTTTCAAATAATATTGCATTAGTGCGATGATGTTTTCTGATTGCACATATTTCAATTACTAAGTACAAAGTATGATGAACTCTCATATCACCTTTTCTTAATGCTATGTTAAATAACACCTACATTTGGAAATCAGTAATATAGCACAGAGTTCCACAGAACAAACAGTGCAGAGCTTTTCTACACACTTCTCTACCAGTGCCATTCAATGTGATAATGATATA
This sequence comes from Erpetoichthys calabaricus, assembly GCF_900747795.2. NCBI lineage: Eukaryota > Metazoa > Chordata > Cladistia > Polypteriformes > Polypteridae > Erpetoichthys > Erpetoichthys calabaricus. The sequence goes on along the minus strand of NC_041399.2, from coordinate 48,165,595 downwards.
TTTACAGTAAGAAGCATTAGACTGAAAAAAAACAAATACATAAAGGTGGCAACAGACCACCAGGCCCACAATATACATGGCCAAATATGTACAATATTGTGAACACAAAGTTACCACTTCTGCACTATACATAACAGATAGTTCCTACAGAGTGTGCATATACACTACTGCCAATGTAATATTGTCCAAGCAGTACATCAGAAAGTGTAATAATTCAGTCTGTTCCAACTCCGCTTTAAGAGAGACAGAAGTTTTTGAAGTAATCAACAGAAGTTGAAACATCTATGCAAATTGTTTGCTTTAATTTGAAAGGCTTAATTTACTTTAATTGCTGCAGAACATCTTTAGGTGGTAACCTATTAGTTGGTCCCTGAAGAAGGCCCATTTGTAATAGTCTGATATTTTCATTTTTTAGTGTTTTTTAAAATGTAAACCTATGGCAGTTTACTGCTTCTCTTTTCAGCGTTATAGGTCATTGATTGCATTTCAGCTCATTAAATATGAAGAAAAACTGAGGTGTTATAAAACTTTTGAGTGGTAGTGTATATATATAATTATGCATATGCATATTTCGACCTAAAATTGGGTTTGGCTTGTAATGTATTAGTCTAAATTAGTTTGTCCTAAAGTTGGGTTTGGCCTGTAACATAGTACTAGGGTGTTGTACCATGTTAGCCATTATGAATGTAGAGAAAAGCCAAGCAAAATGACAAGTACATCTTGCCTGAAGAAGGGGCCTGAGTTGCCTCGAAAGCTTGCATATTTTAATCTTTTTAGTTAGCCTGTAACATATATACAGGGCAAAGCCACACAATGGAGGAATTTGACATATCTGTCAGACAGAGTTCAACCAATGAGTTTCCACATTGTTATTCAGCCTGAGCAATGAACTGAATACAAAGGCAAGTGATGAAGCTTCTGTGCCTACCTGCTACCCAATGGAGCACCATGGAGGCAATTGAGGGAGCAAAAGAGAAGGCAGAGACAGAGAGCAAGAGGAAGGTCTCGTTGAAGGAGACAAAGGGTCTCAAATGAGATGCAGGCAACACTAGTTGACCACATCATCAACCATGGCTTGAACATGAGAGAAGAAGGTCAACATGTGTGGGCCAATGTATCACATTTTACCGTGGCTGGCATAATGTAATAATTTGGAAATTAAGATGGGTACAGTAACTGTGGCCTCTGCAGTGCGATACTTATAGTACCTGTAGATTTAGATATGGTACATGTGACTATGCCGGTCCCCTACAGACTCACTCTTCCCACGTGGGAGTCTGTTGAACCAACACTGTTGACGGTATGACCAAGATGAGCTGACAAATGAGGACAAATCCCATTGATGCCAGGGGATGGTGTAAAATGCTCAGGTGCTTTTATTAAAAAAACAATCCAGAACAAAAGTAAAACCAAAAATGTCCATTGTGCAGTGTTAAAAAAAAATCCTAAATCCATAAAATCAGTGATACGTGGATATAAAAGCTATAATAAATAAATCCTTTAAAAAAAGGTTAAAATGCAGTTTCTCTTCACCCGATCGCAGCCCACCACCTTCTGTCACCCCGGCTCACATATCACAGGTGTTGCCAGCGGAGCCTCTGCAGCACGAACTCCTTTCTGCCGACCCCCGTCTTGACTGCCGCCACACTGCACAGCCAGACCATCCGAGGTCGGCACACCTCCCGTCTTCCTTCACACTCATGCAGTCGCTCCTCGGATCCACTGGGAGGTCTTACGTCTCGCTCGCCCCACTCTACACGCTTAGTCAGTGGGGCAAACCAGCCCCTAGAGCGTCTCCCTTCCGGAGCCCCAGCTCGAGCTACCTTCTCCAAACAGGTGGCCCGATCGTCTCTCTCTGATTACCCTTCATCATCTATTAACCTCCATCATCCGTCCCGTTCTTTCCTCTCTCTTTCTTTTACATCTTTTATCTCTCTCTCTCCCCTTGTGCCGGGCCGTATACAGTATTTACACCCATCTCCATGGATGCAGCGCCTTAATCACATGCCCACGGAGACTGGCACGGCTTTATGGATTTAAAACCTGGCCATGTTTTGTTGTAGCCATGGACCCGCTATACCACAGTACATTTCACAAAAAATACACAAAGATGAGTAAATGTGTGTTTTTTCAGAAGTGCAAAAAGACTCTGAAAGAGAGAGAGACAGCTTGTATTTAATCCATAAGCAGCAGACCACAGAGTTAAACGTGGATTCCAACAATTTCACTGCACACTGAAAAGCAAAATGGATTGCATTGTTTTGCATTTTCCTATTAGTGTGTAGTTGGTGTTTAGAACTAGCTATTCATGTAATGTTTTGATGTAGAGTTTTGATATAAAAATGCCTTTTTTAGAAGAGTTAGTATGATTTTGAATGAAGTGTGTGCTTTACACGAGATGTCTGAATTGTTTTGGATTGTGTGAGTGTTTATGGGTATTGTGTATACAGTTTGGATAAAATGAGCTGTAGTTTCAGAAACCAAGTGTAAGCAGTCAGAAAGAACTGTAAAAGAATGTGAATAGAGCTGCACTGCAGAATAATGCTCAGAGATACTGTACTCTGGGTGCTATCATACACATGCATTTCATTCTGAAAATGATATCATTTCAATTGTAAATCTTAGCTTTTCAAAGCTTGAATGTAATGATGTTAATTTAATATGCTTAGTCTGATGATCACTGTTTGCTAATGTCTGAGAGTGCAAGAAGTGTCCAACTTAAGGAACTCTTAGCGACTGCTGGTTGGGTGGAGGAGTGTGGAGATAATGAAAAAACATGCCACTTTGTAACAATGGGATTTTGGAATCGGTTCACTGATGAGATTCATGTAACGGGTGCACCCTTTTGTGCAGTATCCATGTTTCGCTGTGTGGGTTTTCTCCAGGTGGTCTGGTTTCCTCTCGCAGTCCACGGATGAGCATGTTACTTGGATTGTTGATGCTAAATTGTCCCTTGATGTGTGTGTAGCTGGTGCCCTTTCCAGGGATTGTTTATTGTGCCAAAGACTTTCTGGGATAGACTCCAGTTTTTCTGCATTTCTATTCTGGATAAGCAGGGTTAAGGATTGATTTCAGGAAACACTTGTAAGTTAATGACTTACCTAAAGATTACATTCATGAGGTATGGATAGATAGATAGATAGATAGATAGATAGATAGATAGATAGATAGATAGATAGATAGATAGATAGATAGATAGATAGATAGATAGATAGATAGATAGATAGATATGGTGGCATAAGAAGTGTACTGGTACCAATTTTTAAGAATAAGGGGGATGTGCAGAGCTGTAGTAACTACAGGGGGATAAAATTGATGAGACACGGTATGCAGTTATGGGAAAGAGTAGTGGAAGATAGGTTAAGAAGGGAGGTGATGATTAGTGAGCAGCAGTATGGTTTCATGCCACGAAAGAGCACCACAAATGCAATGTTTGCTCTGGGGGTGTTGATGGAGAAGTATAGAGAAGGCCAGAAAGAGTTGCATTGCGTCTTTGTTGACCTGGAGAAAGCATATGACAGGGTGCCTCGAGAGGAGCTGTGGTACTGTATGAGGAAGTAGGGAGTGGCAGAGAAGTATGTAAGAGTTGTACAGGATATGTATGAGGGAAGTGTAACAGTGGTAAGGTCTGTGATAGGAGTGACGGATGCATTCAACGTGGAGGTGGGATCACATCAGTGATCAGCTCTGACCACGTTCTTATTTGCAATGGTGATGGACAGGTTGACAGACAAGATTAGACAGGAGTCCCCGTGGACTATGATGTTTGCTGATAACATTGTGATCTGTAGCAATAGTAGGGAGCAGGTTGAGCACACCCTGGAGAGGTGAAGTTATGCTCTAGAGAGAAGAGGAATGAAGGTCAGTAGGAACAAGACAGAATACATGTGTGTGAATGAGAGGGAGGTTAGAGGAATGGTGAGGATGCAGGGAGTACAATACAATACAATACAATACAATTTATTTTTGTATAGCCCAAAATCACACAGGAAGTGCTGCAATGGGCTTTAACAGGCCCTGCCTCTTGACAGCCCTCCAGACTCTCTATGAAGACAAGGAAAAACTCCCAAAAAAAACCTTGTAGGGAAAAAATGGAAGAAACCTTGGGAAAGGCAGTTCAAAGAGAGACCCCTTTCCAGTTAGGTTGGGCGTGCAGTGGGTGTCATAAGAAGGGGGTCAATACAATACAATACAATACACAGAACAGAACAAATCCTCAATACAGTATAAAAATAAAAATTTTAGAAGTACGGAGCAAAATTTAACAGTAGATGATATCACATAATAAGATTTGGATATGTTTAAAGTCTTGGAGACCTCATCCATCAAGCTGCCTCCCCTATTTGGCCATTCCACGGCTGAAACAGTGCTGGGCCAGCCAATCCGATTTCCCACGATTCCTGCGATCCTCCATCAGGGATGACTTTACCTTAGGCAGGCAAAACAACTTGGCAGGTGGGCCGTGGCACCAAGTGCCACATTTGAGTACCGAGAAGAGAAACAGAATAGGTGAAGTTTAGAATCCAATTATAACTATCATGTTACTTATGTTTTAGTGCTAATGACTAACAAAAGAGATGCAGTCTGTACAGTTATTCAGCAGCTCTAGTCAGGATATGCTAAACTGAAGTAGTGAGTCTTTAGCCAGGATTTAAAAGCTGAGACTGAAGGGGCATCTCTTATAGAAGCAGGCAGACCATTCCACAGTTTAGGGGCCCTGTAACTAAAAGCTCGACCTCCCACTGTTATTTTATTAATCCTTGGAATCATAAGCAGACTGGCATCTTGAGATCTTAATGTGCGCTCAGGTTTGTAAGTTATGATAAGTTCAGACAAGTAAGCCGGACCTTGGCCATTTAATGCTTTATATGTTAAAAAGAGGATTTTGAAATCTGCCCTAAACTTAACCGGGAGCCAGTGTAAGGATTTAAGAACTGGAGTTATGTGTTCGTATTTTCTTGTTCTTGTAATAATTCTTGCAGCCGCATTTTGGATTAACTAGAGGCTGTATAGAGAACAGTTTGAACATCCAGTGAACACCGCATTACAGTAGTCAATCCTACTAGAGATAAATGCATAAATTAATTTCTCAGAATTCTGTTTATTTAGAAAGCGCCTTAATTTCCTAACATTTTTAAGATGGAAGAAACATGTTTTGGACAACTTTGTAATATGCGCTTTAAATGACATGCTAGAGTCAAAGATAACTCCTAGATTGCAGGCTGATTCAGTAAAATTAATTGGCATTACCAGACAGTTGGGAAACTACAACAGATGTAGTAAGGGTGACAGCAAGAAGGGTGCTTGGCATGACATCTGGACAGAGGAAGGAGGAAAAGGAAACCTGATGGTGGAATGGGGAAGTACAGGAGAGTATACAAAGGAATAGGATGGCAAAGAAGAAGTGGGATAGTCGGAGAGATGCAGAAAGTAGACAAGAGTACAAGGAGATAAGGCACAAGGTGAAGAGAGAGGTGGCGAAGGCTAAAGAAAAGGTGTATGATGAGTTGTATGAGAGGTTGGACACTAAGGAGGGAGAAAAAGACCAGTACCAATTGGCTAGACAGAGGGATCGAGCTGGGAAAGATGTGCAGCAGGTTAGGGTAATAAAGGATAAAGATGGAAACATACTCACAGGCGAGGAGATTGTGTTGAGCAGATGCAAATTCATCAGCAAAAGGCTGATGAATTAAGAGAACAAGAGAGAGAAGAGGCTGGATGATGTGGAGATAGTGAATCGGGAACTGCAATGGATTAGCAAGAAGGAAGTAAGGACAGCTATGAAGAGGATGAAGAATGGAAAAGCCATTGGTCCAGATGACATACCTATGGAAGCATGGAGGTGTTTAGGAGAGATGGCAGTGGAGTTTTTAACCAGAATGTTTAATGGAGTCTTGGAAAGTGAGAGGATGTCTAAGGAGTGGAGAAGAAATGTACTGGTGCCGATAATTAAGAATAAGGGGGATGTGCAGGACTGTAGTAACCACGGGGGGATAAAATTGATGAGGCACAGCATGAAGTTATGGGAAAGAGTAGTGGAAGCTAGGTTAAGAAGTGAGGTGATGATTAGTGAGCAGCAGTATGGTTTGATGCCAAGAAAGAGCACCAGAGATGCAATGTTTGCTCTGAGGGTGCTGATGGAGAAGTATAGAGACAGGCCAGAAGGAGTTGCGACCCCTAACGGGAGCAGCTGAAAGAAGAAGAAGAAGATTAGGCAAGTATTATTGTTTCTGCGTCACTTTTCTCTTCCTCCCTTTTTTGCTTCTAGTGAATAAATGTGTACACTCACAACCAGCATTGAGACATGGTGTTGTGGGCAGAATACCTGCCCTTAAAGTAGTGGTAATGGGGTTGATTCCCAGCCATGATGTTATAACTTGTTTTTTTTTAAGATGTTTTCATGATTGTCTATATTATAAGTGAGTAAGGTCATGTTCCTTCAGGAATTGCATATTGTTATTTGTGGAGCAGGTATGACGTTTCATCATATCATTGTAATCTTTTGGACACTAGGTAACTAAAGACTACATTTGTATCACTTGGATTTTCAATAGAATCTATGTGATCCTGGACTATTATCAAAATGTGACATGAAAACTATGACATGTACTGTGTGCTTTGATGTGTGGTGTGCTTCTCTTCAAATGACATTAAATATACGTAATAGAGATGGAGAAATAGTGAAAAATCATGGTGTCCAGGTCAGGTGGTGTAGAGGGAAGCCCACAGGTTGAAGTCCAGGAGGAGTCACTCCTTGAGGCCTGGAAGAGCAGAGGAGGGTAAGCAGAAATAAGAGACTCACTCCACAGTTGTGTTGGACAATGAAAGTTTTTTTAATAGATTGTAACATCAGAGTATGCATACTGTATATATATATATATATATATATATATATATATATATATATATATATATATATATATATATATATATATATTTGGGGCAAAGCCACATAATGGATGAAGTAAACATGCTTGTCAATGAAAGTTTTCATGGGACTAATTCTGTGGCCAAACAGGCACTAAACGCTGAATAACTTTTAACTTAAAATGTGTTACCTTTTTATGTAAACTGTACATATATTTTTCCTTTTTTTGCTGGATGTCTCTGCATGGCTGTAGCTGTTTCCTGAACTGTTTGTTTGGATGTTGCAGTTGTTCTTATTTGCACACTCACTGGTACTGCATATTGGCACACAATTGTCAATAGTTAGAGCTCAGTGGTCTGTTTCCTAAGCCAGTGGCACAACACCCTTAATGCATATCCAGCAGTTTGCTCTCTGTACTAATCCCTTAAACATTTCCTGCTCAAAACATCACATAGTGTTCAATTTCTAAGCACAAATTTCATGATCAACTCTCATATTTTCATAATGCTAAGTTAGATAATGACATTTGAAAATCAGCAAACTTAACACAGAGCTCCACTGAGCAAACACTGCAGATCTTTTCTCCACACTTCTCTACCAATGCTATCCAATGTGAAAAATGTATCATATTTACAGTTATAGGCATGAGACTGAATTAAAGAAGAAAATATGTTAAGGTGACGAGAGGAGGGACTGAACCCCTGACCTCCAGGGTTACAATGTACATATCCAAACATTGACAGTGATGTGACTGCTAAGCTACCACTAGCGCACTACACACTATAGAGTGTACCATCAGAGTATGCATACATATATATGAAAGATGGATGACTTAGACATGTCTTTCAGTGTAACTTTTCATGGGGCGGCAGACATTGAGGTTTGGTTTCTGGAACACCCAACCTTCTCTGTTGTTGACATTCCACCATAGTCTCCCTTTCTGAACCTCATTGAGGAATTCTTTCCCTGATATCAATCAAATACAGTAAGAAGCATTAAACTGAAATAAAAAAAGAATTAACCATCAAGTGTCAGAAGAGGGTATTGAACCCATGACCTCCAGGGTCACAATGTACATGGCCAACTATTTTTACAGTATTTTGACCACTAGGCTAAAGGAATTGCTGCTACAAGCCCACTATCACAACAGAGTGTATCTTTGGAGTGTACATATACAATATAAGGGGAAAAGGCACACAATGGATGAATTAGACACGCTTGTCAGATAGGGTTCAACCAATGAGTTTCTACATTGTTACTCCACTTGAGCAGTCACCTGAATATAAAGGAAACTGAAGAGGCTTCTTTATATTTAGTTGACTGCTACACAATGGAGCACCATTGAGGCAACCGATGGTGTTGGAGAGGAAGGAGAGAGGAGAGAGGCAGAGAAGAAAAGGAATGGCTATTCTGGTAACAGCAGGATTTTGAAATCCATTCAGTGGTGAGATTCAAATACTGGTTGTGCCCATTGTGGAGTTTGCATGTTTTCCCTGTGTCGGTTTTCTCCAGATTCTCTGGTTTCTTCTCACAGTCCATAGACATGCAGGTTCGTTGAACTGTTGATGCTAAATTGTTCTTTGATGTGTGTGTCCTCATTGGGAATGGCTGGTGCCTTGTTCAGTGATTGTTCCGTGTTCCCATTACTTGTGTGGATACACTCCATCTTCTCTGAATCACTGTTTCTAGAAAAGTAGGGTTAGAAGAAGGATTTCTAATTTATGACAATTAAATTAAATTGTAAACCCTTTCAAGTTCTATTGTAGTACATCAATGATCTCATCAGCTTAATACTTAACATCTCAAGTACTCCATCTGCACATATTATGGTCTGCTCTGCTTTTTGAACTATAAGAGATATTCTTGATGTTTGGTTCTGGTGGCTGCTCATTGTGAATATCATGATTGTGCTGATAAATGTGAATGGTCTACTTTTTGGTCAGGCTTGGTGTGGACTAATGGAAGGAACATTTGTGGATATTTGTTATTAAAGAGAAATTTATCTGTCTTACATTGGAATTGAACTCAAGCTTCCTGGTTGATAACCATTTATGCTAATCACTACACTACCATAGCTGGCCTGGGTTTTTGTCTGAGTTGATACAGTACATCAGACTGTTGTACTTGAGTAAAGAGCAAGAGATTGACATGGCAGCTAATTGTTTAACTTTACCTCATATTTGTCTCGAGTTCTTTCCTCATTTTTAGTCTATTTGGGTACAGATGGAGGCCATTTTATGATTGACAAAATTTTGATAGTTGTAAAGGTGGTGTAGTGAGTAGGGTACCTGCCCTTAAAGCAGTGGTAATGGTTTCATTTTTTTATTTTTCTTAGAGAAAATATTTAAGGTCATAAATGGGAATTGAACTCGGGCCTCTTGGTTGATGGCCATGTATGCTATCCACTATGCTACCTCCAAACCTGGTCAGTAGGTCTTTCTCAGTTGATACTGTACTTTATACTGTATGATTGGAACAAACATCAAGGGATTGAGGTGGAAGATCAATGTAGAAGTGGATCTCGTGTGGAATAACTTCCGAAACTGTGGTGTAGTGGTTAGGACATCTGGCCATTAAAAGAAAAGCCAAGGGTTCAATTAATGTCAAACATACTACGGTTTTTTTTTTATATTTTTGAAATAATCTTCTTTATCTGTATTGTAGGCACCTATTGTACTTGAAAAGCAAGTATAAGGTGGCAGTAGGAAAGCAATCTGTTTTGCACCCATCTTCATTTTGAAGTATGAGAAATGTTATTGAGTCTGTGTTTTTTTAGCTTCTCACTTTGAATAGCAAGAGTTTAGATATAAATGTCAAATATTTAAGTCTTAAGTGAAATAATCAGAATCACTTTGTTGTTGACACAAGTAAAGCATATGCAGCAAAGTGTGCATCACCGAAAACCTGACGAGCAGCAACGTACAATATTGATAAATATATAATTCAATTTATTTATTTTTCTTAGAGGAAACATTTAAAATCATAAATGGGAATTGAACTCAGGCTTCTTGGTTGATGGGCATGTATGCTATCCACTATGCTACCATCAAAGCTGGTCAGGGGGGCTTTCTCAATTGATACTGTACATTATACTGTATGATTTGAACACGATCAATAGATTGAGGTGGAAGATAAATGTAGAAGTGGACCTCATATGTGGAATAACTTTACAAACTATGGTATAATTTTATTTTGCACTGTTTTCTGGAAAAAATAACAAGATGTGGTTGTGTAGTGGTTAGCATATCTGCCCTTAAAGGAGAAGTTGTGGGTTCAGTTCCTAGATATGATGTTTGTTTATTTTATTTTGTTTTTGAAGTATCTATGAATTTGTAGAGTAAATATTTATTGTTCTTTATAATCAGGCATTATATTCTAGTGTGAGCATCTAAAAGGTGTTTGTTTGGAAAAAATAGAAATGCCAAGATACAAAGTAAAATATATTAAGGTATATATTAACATTTGGAATGTAATCAGGTTTGGGTGTGATCCTGGGTTATAAATAAATGGAAATGTGTGAAATGGAATGTGTCCATTGATGTACAGATTACATATACTGAAATTTACAATACAGTACAGATCTGTAGAATAACTGAAAAATCAGCTGGGTTTGCAACACGAGCTCAGATGGTGTAGAGGTAAGTGCAACTGTCAATAAATCATGTAATCTCATTCTACAGGTTCAAATCCAGGAGGAGGACATTCCTGAGACTAAGGAGTGGTAAGCACATCAGTGCTGTTTATTTTGATAAAAAAACGACTTTGCAGCCAGGATACCATATTATACAGGTGGCTGCCCCAAACCTTCATCTGAGTATGTCTCATTTTTGTGACAAGTAGTAATAGTGGTAAGAGAAAGTGGTAACTTGCAACCACTGCCATCCTCCAGCATCAAGACTCATCCCATTTTCTTTAGGAAATGTTTTCATTTAAGTAATAAATAATATCACATTCTGGATCATTTTTCTGTAATCTTCTTGCAAGGTTCTTTAACTGTCAGTCAATCAGTCATTTTCTACACTATAGATTTTGGCACAAAAGATATTAGATATAACCTAAAAATGTAATACAGCAGCATTCAATTATATGAAGAATGTGAAAAATAAACCCTGGGAAAAAGCCTACAAAAGTAAGTAAATTGAATGTACGGGCAGATTCACTGGCAGAGTATTCTACTAGGACAGTCATCAGTATAATAAGGTGGATTGTCGGGCACAAACATGAACTCTGATGGGGTCTCATGCATCTAGATCTAAGGTTGGTAATCAAAGATACAAAGATAAATGATTGTACAAGATCCTATGGAATAGTTTGAAGGTTAGCATAATAAGGTCTTTAATTTTGGCAGGTCTACATGAAGCAAGTAGTGGTGAGAGGAAAAGTGAGTTGTTAAAATTCAAAAGTCAAATAGCAGAAATTTAAACATAATTCAATATTGGAGAGGAAATAACATAGCTGAGTGAGGTGAGAGGTCAAGTGTACACGTGATTTAAGGAAAGTACAAAGTCCAACAGTAGAAATTTAGAACATTAGCAGCTGGTACTTCTTGGTGGAAAACCATTGGAAAGACTATTGTAGTAATTCACCCATGAGGTAATAAATACATCACAGAGTATTTCCTGTTCAAGGGAAATTTAATTTATTAAAAAGTATATGTATGGTAATAGCTAATACGTTTAGAAAAATAATGTACAGCAGTGGTACTCAATCTTTATTCCTCCAAGGTTCCACAGTACACCACAAGAAAATATGAGCCCATGAGAGGCCATGATATTTCCCCTATTGTACTTTTGCTGCATTATTGACAAAACTGCTTGTTTTTAAACTTAAATTTGTGAATAAAATCATATTTACTACTAGTGCAATTACACTGCCTGTATTTCTTAAAACATAATACATAATTAAAGGCAATTTTCAAAAACAGCCTGTTTGTTTTTATTAAATAAAAGTTATTTTTACTTTTGCTTGAATTTTGTAAACATAGGGATAAATAATAACTAGTAATTACCAAAATTCAAAATTAGTCACTGACAGTAATTTTGATAACAAAAGCTGCTCATTTAGCTTAAGTATTACATTTTAAATTGTGCATAGCATTATTAATTATTTCAAAAAATCAAGTGATTTTTAAAATCCAGAGCTGATCACTACAGATTATGTTTTCATAACCTAATTACAGAAGCTACTTTGTTACCCTCTGGATTCAGCACTGGAGGGTTTCCATCAGCGATAGCCATGTGTGAAAATTCAAAGGCATTTTCTCTCCACATGCAACAAATAAGTCAGCCGAAAAGACAATAGTGTGGGATGGTGGCAGCAGTCAGTTAAGCCATGGAATGACCAGTGGTCAGCCATGGAAAGCGACTGAAGTAGCAGTACCAGCATGCATAATGCTGACTTACCATATCTTTTGTGAGACTGTTGCGTCTTTGGCATCATGCTATAACACTAAAGTTCTTTTTGGCAGCATGGCATGTCACCTTGTTTTCATTTATTTAATGTTCCAATTTCAACTACAGACTAGTAGCTGCAGTACCCTGTGCTTACGTAGAATAAAGTGAGTGGACACTGGAAATGCATTATAGAGGTTGGTGTAGATTCCAGTTGAATTATGGATATAATAAATGAAATGAACATTAAAGAGGATCTTATTATGTGCTGCATGTAACATATTTAAGATATCGATAAAGTGGGTCACTTAAAAAAGACAAGTCTGACACTCTAGTATAGAGTTTGATTTTTAGTGATTTCAGTATTTTGCTTCCATTTTATAGTTATTTTCAGTCATCGTGTTACCCTCTGGAGGTTTCTGAGGCCCACAGCTGACATAGTGGCCCCTGAAAAGACAGTTAAGAAATCCTCCAGCACTATTATACCTTGGAAGACACAAAGAGTGTTGATTTAAAGAGAACATGACAGACAGCTGAGTGTAAATGAAAAAAAAAAATTAAACTGATAGTCCACTATGAAATACTGAAGGATAAAATAACTGAATATAACAATGTTGTCCTTTTTCTCTAAAATTATAAATGATACGGCTGGTAATCCAAGAGACTGATCATCTTCTAAACCCAGGTCTCACAATGGAATGCCTCCTGAAAACTACTAGTGAAACTTGTAAGGTTTATGCTATATTTTTCAAACACAAAATATATTATAGTACACCCCCTCAAAGTTAATCTGATTGAATCCCAGGATTCCATTTTAAGTAAGTTAAATAGTTTCAGCAGAACTACATTGAAAAAGTTCCCAACTGAAACCCTCCACCTACATCCATGACTCAGTACCAACAGGCTTTTTCAAAGAAGTATCTGATATGCTATGTGACATACTTGAGTACTTGGTACTTGACATAGTAAACTCTTTATTAGATATGGGGGTCTTCCCTGACTGTCTTAAGACTGCAGTTGTTAAATGCCTCCTCTGTTTTCAACAATTTTAGGACAATTTGTAACTTTCCTTTCTTAAGTAAAATTCTAATTAGGCAGCTAAATTACTACTTGATTCAACATTCTATTCTTGACAAGCTTCAGTCAGGTTTTAGAACAAATCACAGTACAGAAACTGCACTCGTTAAAATAGTAAATGATTTGCTGGTCAATGTGGACAGAAGCCGTATATCTCTTCTTGGTCTCTTAGACTTGAGTGCAGCATATGACACTATAGACCACAATATTCTTATAAATTACCTTATTCGGTGGGTGTGCCTCTCTGGCAACATCTTAAACTGGTTTCAGTCTTACTTAACAGGTCTTTGTTAGTTATGGTGATTGTACTTCAGAGATCCTTGATATTGTATGTGGTGTACCACAAGGATCTGTTCTGGGTCCACTGTTTTTTTCAGTTTACACACCTTGATTGAGTCAGATTATTTCAAAGCACAAGGTGAGTTACCACAGCCATGCAGACACACAGCTTTACTTATCGATAGCGCCTGATGACCCTGATGTTCTTGGCACTCTGATCCAATGTCTTAACATTGTTTGCGAATACATGAGTAGTAACTTTCTCAAACTAAATAAAGAGAATACAGAAATCTTGGTGATTGGCAAACTGGAATATAGTGAGGGTATTAGAAATAAACTTGATCCTTTAGGTTTAAAAGTCAAGACAGACGTAAAAGAATTTAGGGGTAATCATTGACTCTGACCTAAACTCGCATATTACTTATTTATTTATATTTTTATTTTATTAATTTTCATTGTAATAATTCCATACAAACAGATCAATTTATAACCCAACAAATTTGAAGACAAATCAAACCCCACCCCTGAGAAGGAGAGCTTAGCTAAAGGAAAATTGCTTAAGGCTTTTTAATAAGGCAACATTAAACAAAAGAAAGGGAGAAGTAAATATATATGTAAATAAGAGATGGAGAAGGGAGTTAAATGCGGTAATAGTTATTTCTCTTATTCTAAAATAATATTGATTAAATCCTGCCAGGTTTTGAAAAAATTTTGTACAGATCCTCTAACTGAGAATTTGATTTTTTCCAATTTCAAATAATATAAAACATTGGTTTCCCACTGACTTATAAGAGGAGAATTAGGATTCTTCCAATTTAACAAAATAAGTCTGCGTGCCAAAAGTGTAGTGAATGCAATCACCGTTTGCTTGTCCTTCTCCAATTCCAGTCCGTCTGGAAGAACACCAAACACAGCTGTTAGTGGGTTAGGAGGGATTGTGATACCAAGGCTGTCTGAGAGGCACTTAAAAATGTTTGTCCAAAATGATGTTAGTTTGGTGCAGGCCCAGAACATGTGACCCAGTGAGGCAGGAGCTTGGTTGCAGCGTTCGCAGGTTGGATCCTGCCCTAGAAACATTTTGGACAGTTTTAAGCGAGACAGATGGGCTCGATATATAATTTTTAGTTGAATAATTCTATGCTTTGCGCATATAGAACTCGAGTGAATTCTCTGCTTTGCTACCTTCCACTCCTTTTCTGATATATTGATTAAGAGATCTTCTTCCCAATGTCCTCTTGGATCTTTGAAAGGTAGGGACTCTAATAAGATTTTATATATTGCGGAAATAGTGTTTATTTCCTCGAAATTGAGCAGTATTTTTTCCAGCATTGTGGAGGGTGCAAGCTGGGGGAAATCGGGCAATTTCTGTTTAACAAAATTTCTAATTTGAAGATAGTAAAAGAAATGTGTAGCTGTGAGGTTGAATTTTGAACGTAATTGTTCAAAAGATGTAAATATGTTGTCTATATAAAGATCTCTGAGCATTTTAATCCCAAAACTTTTCCAGGTATTAAAAACTGGATATACTTGCGAAGGTTGAAAGAGGTGGTTCTCTTGCAGAGGCTCCACTGATAAAAGATTTTCCATCTTAAAATGCTTTCTAATTTGGTTCCATATTCTGAGTGAGTAAAGCACAATTGGGTTATTAGTATATTTGCGATAACTTTCATTTATTGGAGAGCAGAGCAGGGAATATAAAGAAGTACTACAGGATTTTACTTCTATTGCGGACCAAGCCTGTGTATGTTCATTTATTTGTGTCCAGGTTTTTATGGCTTGTATGTTTGCTGCCCAGTAATAAAACTGAAAATTAGGTAAAGCCATGCCACCTTCTGCCTGAGGTCTTTGTAGGGTCGCTCTTCGGATACGTGGGTGTTTTGAGTTCCAAATGAATGAGGTTATTGTTGAATCTAACTGTTTAACTCGCATATATTAACCTGATAACTAGGACTGCATTCTTCCATTTAAGGAATATAGCAAAAGTTAGACCTCTTATAAATTTACAAGATGCTGAACAATTAGTGCCTTGTGTTGGCTGGGATTGGCTCCAGCAGACCCCCGTGACCCTGTGTTAGGATACAGCGGGTTGGATGATGACTGACTGAACAATTAGTTCACACATTTGTTTTTAGTCGACTAGATTATTGTAATGCACTCCTAATAGGACTACCCTACAAAGACACCAATCAGTTTTAATTAGTGCAGAATGCAGCAGCCAGAATCTTAACTAGGAAAAGAAAATTTGAGCACATCTCACCAGTTTCAGCTTTGTTACATTGGTTACCCGTGTCATTCTGCATTGACTTTAAAATACTACTAATGGTTTACAAAGCCTTAAATAATCTTGCTCCATCCTATATTTTGGAATGCCTATCCCCCTACACTCCAAGTTGTAACCTTAGATCCTCAGATGGAGGTCTGCTTATAATTCCAAGAGATAAAAGAAGTGGTGAGGTGAACTATTGCTGTAATGCACCCAAAATCTGGAATACTTTACCAATAGAATTTCTCCAGGCTAGAACTGTGCATCATTTAAAAAAAAAAACTGCTAAAACTCCATTATTTTAATATGTTTTTTTCATAGCTATATTTATATTGTATTCCTGATAGACTACATGGGCATAGAAAAATCATTTTCTTGAGGGATCTGCAATCTGTATTAATCTGTACTATTCTCTGTTGTCTTTTCTGGTTCTTTTGTGATGGTAATCTGTGCCACCACCACATGATCAAGGCACCATAGAGCCTCCTGCATTGATGAATTGAAGGTGGGTGAAGCCAGAAAAGAAAGAGGACTGATTTAAAAACATTTATATTAGGCAGAATACCCAGTGGGGCCATGGAACCCCTGCAGATTTTTTTTTCTCCAGCCTAACTGGAGTATTACTTACGTTTTTTCTGTCCTCCTGGTTATCTGGCCCTACCTTTTTCTTTGTTGCTTACTCTTTAATATTATTGCCTAATGCTATTTGTTTTTTGTTTCATACACATTTCTTTTTGTCATCTTGTAAAGAACTTTGAGCTACATTGTTTGCATGAAAATATGTTATATAAAAAAAGGTTTTTGTTTTTCTTGTTTGAGAACCACCAATGTATAGAACTGGCATTTTATAAAACATCAAACAGAAAAATGTACCCTCCTAAAAGATTTTACTTTATTTTCTTTTAGCGAAAGAAAATAAAAACTCATACAACCTTTTGGTACAGTAGATAACTGTAGTAGCCATGTATCACAATTTAAAAAGATATATTTCAAAATCTTCATTTCCTCATTTCAAAAACATTTTAATCTAAACAGTATGTATTTTACATTTTTGCTGGCAAATGCACTACTGTCAGATAACAACATTCTATATGATTTCCATATTCCATAACAATCCAGTAAGTTCACTAGCAAATACATTAGCCATAACTGTTTATTTCACTTCTTATTTAAAATGTATTTGATCTGTTAAACATCAACAACACACTGAAAATTATAATAAAAAATCTTTCATTTTCCAAACACCATGAATATGCCATCAAGTATTTTAGCAGGCTTTTCTTTTATCACCAGATCCTTGAGAGTATACAGGTCAAGTTTTGGGATTTGAACTGTGGCATACAGTAACTGCAATTTTGAAAGGTCTGTTTTAGAAAGATTTATTTGCAGATACGCATTCAGAAAAAGAAAATATTTTAATTTTGATTGAACTGTCTAAGGAAAAAAAATTGAGGTTAAAAGTCATGTTAATTCCCAGAGTCTAAAAAAGAGAAATGTGAACATTTCTTTTAAACAAGTTAACAGGAACATTCTTGTCTTTTTTAGAGAATCTTAATTTATTTTTAAAAAACAGAAACCTTATTTCAAAAATTCCTTTAACGTTTCTTGTTTTTAGTTAGAGAACGGTCAAATGTTTGGTGCAGGAACCTTTAATTTGAAAATCTGATTTGGAAAAATAAGGTTAAATATTTTTATTTTAATATAGAAGCTGCCAGAAATGCAATTTGTTAAAATGTTTCTTTAAAAACTTAAACAAATAAATAAAACAGACATAATTACTGTATTAACTAGCCCTACATGATCTCTTGTCCTGTGTGTCATGTACAAATGAAAAGCATTCTACACGTCAGATTGATGGTGCATTTCGACACACCCTAACAGGGTAGGTTGTGTATGGCTCATGAAGTGCCAATCAATCACTTACATCATTAAACTGGGGATTCCGTTGGTGACCATTTATTATGGGATGTCTACCAGGCGGCTCCATGTTTAGCACTTTTGTCTTATCACCACAGGAATTGATTTTTTTTCTTTTCATTGCTCCAGCTTCTGCACACATCACAGACACATGCATGTTAGGCTAAGTGGCACCTCCATGCTGAGTGTATGTGTTTATGTGAATTGTTGAATAAAATTGAAAAAGCAATACGGGTTATTCACTTCATATAGTATGTTGACACTTCTGATCTTTTTTTTTTTTGGTCTTCAGTTTTCTTAAGATCCCTATGCGCAAATTGATATCAATGAAAATACACTTTACTCTGTCACATTTTACTAACTCTGGCTGGTACTGAACTTTTCAGAATGCATTCACTTGGCTTTTGTGTCATTTGAGGCAGTGTGGCATTGCATAAACACAGCACTTGTTTTTCTTATTTTTGAATTGTTAGCTACACTGTTTTATATCAGTAGTTCAGAAAGACATTGTGCATTTAGGGGGTGTTGGTTCAAATGCCATTCTTGGTCCAATTGTACCTTGTCAGTTAAAGTGCTTACATAGAAGGTGTCATGTCAAGTCAATTTGGGGAGCATGCACTGGTACAGTGCGCTGCCGCACCCAGTACACAATGAAATAACTCGGGATCCCAGTTGGCAACCCCCCAGGCAGACATGCTGTCTAGTCCCACCCTCCGGAAATGACCCTCTATCTGCCGCAGCCAGGTGTTACATGTGCGACCCCTTGGCCTGGTCCAGCCACTCAGGTCCCCAACAATAAGGATCCT
This sequence comes from Erpetoichthys calabaricus, assembly GCF_900747795.2. Lineage (NCBI taxonomy): Eukaryota > Metazoa > Chordata > Cladistia > Polypteriformes > Polypteridae > Erpetoichthys > Erpetoichthys calabaricus. The sequence goes on along the minus strand of NC_041399.2, from coordinate 48,146,995 downwards.
ACGAGCTGGATCACCCTCGGGGAAACACGCCACATGGCCGTAGTGTCGTATCTGATACTCCCTCGCAATGCAGGTAATGTGCATCATTCGGGACTCCATGAGCAACCACTCATTCAACACAAAGTCAAACCAACGGTACCCAAAGATTTTCTGGAGAGACACAGTAACAAAGGAGTCCAGTCTTCGTCTCAGGTCACTGGATAGTCTCCATGTCTCGCAACCATATAGCAAGACAGGAAGCACCAGGACTCTGAAAACTTGGACCTTCGTCCTTTTGCATAGATATCGGGAACACCACACACCCCTTTCCAGCGACCTCATGACCCCCCATGCTCTCCCAATCCGTCTACTGACTTCATAGGAAGAGTCACCAGAGACATGAATGTCACTGCCAAGGTAAGTAATAACATAATTAGTATAAATATTTATTAAGTGCATCAAACTATGGTTTTCTGCCCCAAGAGATATGCATGGACAATGCATCATTTAATAGATATCTGGCATTGATGTTTTATTGATGAACAATTAATGAAAGCAAGGCACTATATACTGGCCTGGTTTTGTTCACAATTAAAGATAGATTAGGTTTTGAGCAATAAATCCTGGTTAAAAAACAAAGTGAATTCCACCCAAGCCACAGCCACTTGACAGTTTTTAGCAATTCAAAAATGAGATAATATTGGCCTAAACGCCAAACTGAACAGAAAGGAAACTTAGTCAGTCAGTCATTTTCCAACCCGCTATATCCTAACACAGGGTCACGGGGGTCTGCTGGAGCCAACCCCAGCCAGTACAGGCCAGCAAGGCAGGAACAAATCCCCAGGCAGGGCGCCAGCCCACTGCAGGGCACACACACACACACCAAGCACACACTAGGGACAATTTAGGATCACCAATGCACCTAACCTGTATGTCTTTGTACCGTGGGAGGAAAACGGAGCACCCGGAGGAAACCCACTTAGACACAGGGAGAACAGGCAAACTCCATGCAGGGAGGACCCGGGAAGCGAACCCAGGTCTCCTTACTGCGAGGAAGCAGCACTACCACTGCGCCACCATGCTACCCACGGAATCTTAGTGTTAAAAATGAAACTAGACTTGAAAATCTATATAATATTAATGTAGTATATCCAAAAACACCAAATACACATTGTCTCCCATGGTTAAAATGACCATAATAAAGGAACACTTAATACTCTATGAAATAATGTCTTTAAATATTTCATAGTGGAGATCCTAAATAAGGTTTTTTCTTCACCTACAGTATGTTATGCAGAAACAACAAAGCCATTCTTTATGAAATGCTTTCCTTGAGTCTCTTTATATAAATCTTGAGGTAATTGAATATTATGTTTCTGCTTGTACATTCCAAAGATGTTCTTTCGAGGTCAGGTGCATTTTCTCTATTTTAATTTACTAGATGAAATTTCCAGCTTTGTCAATGGCTTTTTGGTGACCAATCCATGAATTCTGGGTCAGTTCTCATTGACTGACAATAAAATATTGCTGAATTGGCACTATACATTAAAGCACAAAATTATCTACTGCCAAACAATGTCTGGATGGAATTACATTGTAAAATAATAGTTGTACTTTACAGAATGCACAAAGCAGTTTTCAGAATATAGATGACCAACACCTGGTCTTGTCATTCTGCCTTTTGTTCTGGAATATTGCCAATTAAATGCCTGAATGGGTGCTTCACATTTATTTCTCCCATTTCTGTCCCTTTCTTTAATGGACAATATATTTCACTTTAGCACAGTTTTTTAACAATTTAATTTTCTTGATGTATTCGTCTTATTATAGAGCATTAAAACATCTGAGTGTTTTGGATTCACTTTATCTTTTACAAATCTTTTATTTACTAATGTATTTGTCAATATATTGCATATACAGTAATAGCTTAATCTGGACTTACTTCTTTTCTCATTTTGCATTTTAATGTTCATTTCAGTATCAGAGGCCTTTACTGCTCATGCAATTAATTGTTCAACATCTTTCATGCTTACCCTTCTATTTCTTTAAGGTGATCATTGTGTCTTTGCAGCATGGTCCTGATATCAAGGTCAAAACTTGTCATCTCATATAAAATATGCAGAATGGCCACAATGGTGTTACTAACCTTATTCAGGAGAATCCCTTATACCTGCCACGAAAGCATGTATAGATTCCAGTAATCATATCATACTGGGATAAACATAAATCAGAGGGCTATAGATTGGAAGCTCCAGTTGATCCTATAGTTGCCCTTTAACATCTTGGGTTTGCTTAGCATTCTGTTGTTGAGGAAGAGCTTCTCTCCCTTTCATTTTTAACAAGCTTGCTAGAGAATAGTTAAAAGCAAGCCTCTAGGGCAGAAGAAAAATAAATGTAAATTTTGCAGAAAAAATAAATGTAAACTTTCTTAATAAAAATAATTAACCATTTTACTTTAGAGCTGGGAAGGTTTTGAAAACAATGTTTTTTCAAAGAAGGACACGCCTCTGCAATTTTAAGGAAAATGCCCAAAGCCATTTTGGTTGTAAGAACTTGCTATGACTCAACATATGTCTATTATGACAGTAAAACATTGCCTTTGTGACACAAAAAAAATTTTTTTTTTTACAAAAGTAACAAAAACAGGAAAATTATTTCATTTACATGGAAAGTTAGGAGTGTTCTAAATGCTGTCGGGTCAGCTGTTTATCCCATTGCTGATCCTTAAGGATTACATGCTTCATGGAGCATTTTCAAAGGCTGGTATCTTAGACACAAACAAGCATTATTTCAGATTTTAAGCACTATTTTATAGAAAAGACCAAGACGATGAGCTTTACATATAAACTGCCAACTATTGTATCATTGTTGATACATATTTTTTACCACTGGATTTCATGCTGTTTAAGTACCTTGTCTTGTGTCAAGGTACTTGTGGATTCAAGTCCTGACACTGACACTGCATGACCATGAGTAAGTCACTTCACCTGTCTGTGCTGCGCGGTGCAGGGGCACTGGGCAAAAGTAATGTAACCAGTAGAGTCTAAGTGTTGTGTTGTATGTTGTAGAAAGGCATCAGTCATAAATGGAGCATATTTTGCCTTTAGAATAAGTTACATGGGCAGCACGGTGGCACAGTGGTAGTGCTGCTGCCTCGCAGTTAGGAGACCTGGGTTCGCTTCCCAGGTCTTCCCTGCGTGGAGTTTGCATGTTTTCCCCGTGTCTGCATGGGTTTCCTCCCACAGTCCAAAGACATGCAGGTTAGGTGCATTGGCGATCCTAAATTGTCCCTAGTGTGTGTTTGGTGTGTGTGTGCGCCCTGCGGTGGGCTGGCGCCCTGCCCGGGATTTGTTCCTGCCTTGTTCCCTGTGTTGGCTGGGATTGGCTCCAGCTCTCCCCTGTGACCCTGTGTTAGGATATAGCGGGTTGGATAATGGATAGATGGAATAAGTTACTGGTTTGCAAAAGCTGTGTGAAAAAAGTACAGTCGCGGGTTGTAAGCAAGCATGTAGCATGGGAGCAAATAACGAACCTAACTACAGCCTTATGTTCATTTGAGAGTTAAGGGTAGATACTGTTAATTAGAGATAATTACCACCAAGTCCTTTCGCAAACGTACGTAAAAAAAATGTTGCACTGTTTTAACTCATATCCGTCTTCTCTTCATGGACCATGTCTCTGCCGGCACTTGAGTTCCTGTTTTTTGCCCCTTCCATTTCTTTTGAAGATCACGTGAAAAACCAATATAGTTCGCACACAGAACTGATATAGTTCATTCACAAAGCTGCAATAGGTTGCGTACACGTAACCAGTATGTTTCATACTAGAAACCGACATAGTACACACATAGAACCAATAGAGTTCAAGTGCAAAACCAACATCCATCCATCCATTTTCCAACCTGCTGAATCCGAACACAGGGTCACGGGGGTCTGCTGGAGCCAATCCCAGCCAACGAACCAATCCCGGGCAGGGTGCCAACCCACCGCAGGACACACACAAACACACCAAGCACACACTAGGGCCAATTTAGAATCGCCAATCCACCTAACCAGCATGTCTTTGGACTGTGGGAGGAAAACCACGCAGACACAGGGAGAACATGCAAACTCCACGCAGGGAGGACCCAGGAAACGAACCCAGGTCCACAGGTCTCCCAACTGCGAGGCAGCAGCGCTACCCACTGTGCCACCGTGCCACCGCAAAACCAACATGTTACCCGCATTAAAGCAGTATGTGACGTGCATGAAACCAATATAGTGCATACATAAATCCATTGCTAGACCAGCACAGCAGTAGTATATGAATGCAAGCCAATATAGTTCATACACAAACCGATAGCATGCGAGCGTAAACCAATGCAGTTCACTCACAAAACAATAACAAACATACTGGAACCAATGATATACACGTGCAAATCATTATAGTTCATATGCAAACCAGTGGTATGAATATACAAACAGGTATAGTTCATGCACAAGCCAATAATATACAGAGACAACCCAATATAGTTCATATGAAGGAAACCAGTATTGTATGCATGTAAACCAATTAAGTAGACATGCAATATTCATAAACCAATAATCTTCACATGTACACCAGCAGATTATGCACAAAAATATATGATTTATGGCCTGTTTGACCCCTCATACACCTGCCTGCACTACTGCATAATGCCGGCTTTTGAAGAAAAACAAGAGGCTCAATAAATTTGTCTCACATAAGGAAGGACTTACTGGTAATTCTACATGCAGAACTGAGACACTTGAACAGAACTTGATGTGTGCCTAATGTGTCTGAATTTTAATCCAAATTATAAGAGTTTTTATATTTTTTTTCTGAATAGACCCAAAATCATGATGTGGCATCACAGTTTCTATCAAAGTTCAGTTAAACATGGCACATTTTAGTGAAAGGCAAGCAAAGTCAATTCCTGCTGAGTTGTCCTAGCTAGCATTACTATACATTAAAGTTTACACAGCTGTCTGTACCAGAGAGCTGCATCTTCTTATTAATTATCAACTGTAGTTTCAAAGGCCAATGCTTTGCCTTTTGCCTGCAATTTCAGATAGGCAGCTTAGTTTAACAGAGAAAATCATTTTAACTGATAAATACAGAGATATGAAAATGAACCTCTTAACATTTATACTGAAGCTAAAATCATAGTCTTCAACACAGTTCACCTGCACACACCACATTGTTAGTCAAAGAGTTTTTGAACAAAAACAAATTTGCCTAATCTCACTCCTTATGAGTAAAAAGGGAAAACAGTTTGCTACTGTGGAAGAAATCCAGGGAAAAAAATCTCAGGAGGCTCTTGACATGGTAACAAAAGATGAGTACAAAAAATGTTTCTAAGAATGAATGTTATATTGAAAAAAGCTGAAAATGTCATTGATTGGAGGCATTCATCTCATTACGACATGGATATTGTTATTATATTTAATGTTTCAAGAATACGAGATTAACAATGTTTAAAAAAAATGCATAAAATGTTGTAATAATCTTTTTTACTGTACCTTCATTTTACAGAGTAAGCTTGTCTGCACTAAATATAATAGCTGATAGCTGTAAATGATTATTATAAACCATTTAATTAATATTCACATATGTTTTTAATTCAGACGCAGCATATATCTACATATCTAGTTTTCTGTGTCTTATATTTTTTGGTGATTGCTGCTATAGTGCAATTTCAATTTCTCAAATTAGTCATATTATATACAGTATGTGTTTTACTATCAGGTTTATTATTGAGCATATGTTACTCATATATCAACACTGTTTGTTTTCATGGGGAAATTACCAAAATGGAGGGTGGCTTACCATACATATTCCCCAGGCACTTAATTTGTTCAGAAAGCAAAGAAGAAAAGTTGTACCAACTTTTCCATTTCTTGGAACCACCATTTTTACATTTGGACTGTAGACAAATTGAAAAACTTTGGGCACAGTGATCTCATGATCTTAATCCCATTATTTTAATGATAAGTTGGCCACTGATAATTTACTGAGCACCAGGTACGCTCATTTGTGTTTTCTTTATTTTCACAAAATGAATTTCACTGTACTCATGTGATGCTACTACTACTGCTCACACCTCCCAACAAGTATAACACTGGCAACTAATGGTGGGCCAACACCTTTCACTATATAACCTTTCACGCTAATAAAACATCTGAATTGCTCACACTACAAATTCTTCCTTACAATTAGTTATTATCATTAGTAAGTGCACAAAAAATAGAGAAATAGTCTGAGGCCATGGAAAACACCTGTAAACCAGGCCAGGGCTTCAAAACAACAATTTATTTCTGGAATAGCCCAAAATTACACAAAATTGCCCAAAATTGCCTGACCAGAAATAGGCCTCACCTCAGAAGCCTGTCCCCAATATTTACTGACCTGCCTTTACCCACACCAGCCGAAACAGGGAAATAGCTTTTAAACTTGAAAAATAACTTCAGTACCCCCAAAATATCAAATGATATATCAAATATCAAGTGAGAGAGTAAACTGTGAAAAAGACTTCTGGCTTAAGGACAAGGACAGTGCAGAATATTTATAAATATATTTATGTGAAAATGGGCAGCACGGTGGGCAGTGGTAGCACTGCTGCCTCGCAGTAAGGAGATCTGGGTTCGCTTCCTGGGTCCTCCCAGCGTGGAGTTTGCATGTTCTCCCCGTGTCTGTGTGGGTTTCCTCCGGGTGCTCTGGTTTCCTCCCACAGTCCAAAGACATGCAGGTTAGGTGGATTGGCGATTCCAAATTGGCCCTAGTGTGTGTGTCCTGCGGTGGGTTGGCGCCCTGCCCAGGATTGGTTCCTGCCTTGTGCCCTGTGTTGGCTGGGATTGGCTCCAGCAGACCCCTGTGACCCTGTGTTTGGATTCAGCTGGTTGGAAAGTGAATGGATGGATATATTTATGTGAAAGTCACAAAGAGGCAAAGAAAGGCAAAATGACAAAACATATGGGAAAAAAGATGTGCCTAAAAGACAATCCATTCCAAGTCTTAATGCATAATCCAGTAATCAAAAAACAGGAGCAAACCCAAAAAATCCCCAAAAAAATCTTACAAAAAATGCTTGACCATTAATAACAATTAATGAATCACTCAAAGACCTGCTTCCCAGCTTCAAATCTATGGACCGATGATGATCCTTCTGCAGTGACATCAGGGTGGACCCTCCTCTTAGGATTCTACCCACAAAACATACTTAATAAAGGAGAACACATACTACATACTGTATATAGTAAGTGAATAAATGGAAAATGGTAACAAAAACAAATAAATACAAAATATATAAAAAAGAAACTCTGACAAGATCATTTGAGGGTGGTCCTGAATGAATGATGTTTCCTGATGCCAGTGTTTAGATCTTATCATAGATCTGACTTCCTGGCTTTAAAGGTACAATTAACATTTCATGATTTTCAGTATAATAATAATAATAATAATAATTCTTTAATTCTTTGCATTTATATAGCGCTTTTCTCACTGCTCAAAGCTCTCAGCAATTGCAGGATTAAGGGCCTTGCTTATTGCAAATATATTTCACTAACTAATCTGTGAAGTGTGGTAAGCAAAAACATGGAATTGTACAAAATTTCAAAGAATTAGAGTTAACTTCCTGGAGTTCCAATCCAATTCTTATTCTGATTCCTGTTTCTAATGAAAATTCCAATTCCAACTCCTTAGTTGAATTACAACTTATGAATTGACCCCAAATTTGAATAAGTTACAGCACCAATATAGACAATTGTATTGTACTGTTTCAAAGTGATGCTTTAGCTTATAAATCAATATAAATAAAACAAAGAGGGTGTGTGACAGTTACAATATTGTATAGCAGTAAGATAAAATGGTGTAGTTAAAATATTGTGTAAGAACCTTCAGCACTCTGTACATAAATATCAGTGCACGGATCTGGGCTAATACACAACAGTAAATAGTAACAAAATATTAATGCGTATTGAAGAATAAATGCTAAGATATGAAAAGTGTAATCTCATAAAGTAAATTATATATGTTGATGTTAAAAAAACTTGAAAGCTTGTTATGTGTCATTCTAAATAACAGTGAATTTTCCAGAAAACAAAATCAATACCTACTTACTGTGTAATTGTCATTTTAAGCCAAAGGCATTATCAATTATAGTGAACATGCAAGCTTTATTAAAGCAGGGAGATTTGTATTTCAATATGAGCCTCTGGCACCTGAAACGATACTGTATGTTAAAGGGAAAAAATTAAACCAACATTAAGTATAAGAACAAAGAATGACACAGAAGTGTGTTTCTCTTCTTTTCTTACAGTATTTTTCCTGTTGCTTCTACACAATAGGACAGAATGCCATTACATGATCCACACAATCGACGCACCCCTTGTTTAATTGCAGTCTACCACAGCACAGCATTAGTGACTTACATATTTCTCCTGACATGAACACTGACAGTTGGCACATGGTGAACAGTGCTTAGGGGACCAACGCCTTGCTTGTCTTTGCACTTAATCAGAATTATTTTGCCTTTTTGTTAAGCAGCTACTGTCACACCACGCTGAAGCTTCACACCACCTAATTCACTAGGCATATCACAGTGGTTTGGTTGTACAGTGCCATATCATATGTTAGTTTCACTTCGTGTCAACGTCAGATGACCAGTTCACATCATTATCACTATCATATGATTTGATTATTGGTTCAGTTTCAGTTTGTTCTAAAATTGCCTTTACACCTTTTCATTTGTTGTTGTGTTTGTGGTTTGGAGTGGCACAAAGCGTTGAAATATTCATGAATTTTTGAAGCATTGTATTATTTCATTAGATAAGTGGCAGAAGAATGTTGGCCTGAGCATTATTTAAGCTAAGAAATGTAAAGCAGATTATTAAAAGTTACCCAGAGTATGACTAGTGTTTAACTGTAATTGCATAGAATTCTGAGCTCCTATTTGGAGTTAACACCAAGGAAGTTAATTGTGAAAAGAGAAGGTTCACTAAGCTAATAAAAAAACTGTAAATACATAACACTATGGTTTGGCCTGCGGTGGGCTGGCACCCTGCGCAGGATTTGTTCCTGCCTTGCTCCCTGTGTTGGCTGGGATTGGCTCCAGCAGACCCCCATGACCCTGTGTTAGAATATAGCAGGTTGGAAAATGACTGACTGACTGACTGACTATGGTTTGGAAAAAAGAAAGGTTGTTATATATCCATAAGATAAAAAAGGAGAAAAAAATCATTACCCAAAAAAGGGGAGGATGTGTCAATAAAGCCAGGTGGTGTCAGAAACTTATCAAAATAGACTGCAGAAAGATGGAGGAAAGGTAATGGAGGGAGTAGAGTTGGCAAAGGTGGTTGATTTTAAATACTTGGGATCAACAGTACAGAGTAACGCAGAGTGTGGAAGAGAAGTGAAGAAGACAGTGCAGGCAAGGTGGAGTGGGTGGCGGAGGGTGTCAGGAGTGATTTGTAATAGATGTGTACTAGCAGGTGAACTGAAAGCTCTACAGGATAGTAGTGAGACCAGCTATGTTATATGGGTTGGAGATGGTGGCACTGACAAAAACACAAGATCAGAGCTGGAGGTGGCAGGATTAATGATGTTAAAATTTGCATTGGGTGTGACGAGGATGGACAGAATAAGGAAGAAATTTAGAGGATCATTAGAGGTTGGAAAATTTGAAGAAAATGCCAGAGAGCCGAGATTACTTTAGTTTGGACATGTGCAAAAGAGAGATGCTGGGTATATTGGGAGGAGGATGCTAGGAATGAGGCTGCCAGGCAAAAGGAAAAGAGGAAGGCCTAAGAGAAGGTTTATGGATGTGGTCCGAGAGGACATGCAGGTGGTAGGTGTTACAGAGCAAGATGCAGAGGACAGGAAGATATAGAAACAGATGGCGACCCCTAATGGGAGCAGCCAAAAGAAAAAGGAGAGCTGAGCTGATTGTCTGTTTGGAGGAGTTGTGGCTAACTGTGGTTCAAATGTGTCAAAAGTCAGCTTTTTCAAAAAATGTAAAAAATGTGCACAAGTCTCACACTGAAACTACATCCACCCATGATAAACAGCAGATCATTGTGACACTTAAATTACAGTCGCAGAAAAATATTGAATCATTATTTTCAGATGATCTCTAGTGGGGTTGTTTTTAGTGTAACAGAATTTCTGAGTACATGTTTAGTCATAGTTGCACAAGACATCTGTGGTACATTCCTTTATAAGATGATTTTATTTTTAATTTTTATGGATATGAACATCATGCCACTTACCTGCTTTGATTTCATGAAGCAGAAGAAGTGAGCTACTGTGATGTAGGTACATGTAAGATGCTGCGCAGCCTCAAAGACAAGTGTGGAATAGGGTGGAGGCAGAAGACATGATGTCAGTATATAATGAGATCTGCCACCTGCATTCTGGTATAGTAAGGGATATTATGTACCTTAAGGAATAAGTAAAGATTATCATTACTACAGTATGGAATATATAAGAACATCATTATTAGTGAAATGAATAAATAAAAACACATCTAACGTTGTACATTTCTTATATGGTAATACCTCGGCATCCATTCCTGCCCCATGCTGAGGTGTACTTACTTCAGTGTCCATGACTGCGGGTGGTATCACTGTTTTGTCAGGAGAGGCTGTTGAAGTGAGTAAAAGAGAAAAATTAAAAAATATAAGTTGAAGTAACACAGAATGTTTCTCTGTTTTAAGTAAGGGAAAGTGTGTTTGAAACTGCCTGGCTGGTTAATGGACAACCTGACATCATCTGTAACAGCACATTTAAATCAGAAGAAGAGGACAAATATTTCTTATTTCTATAAAGTTGATATTTACTTAAGTCTTTTAATATGTTTAACACATTTGGGACTTTATATAATACCTAATGGCATAAGGGATATTACCAGAACACTCCTTTTATTTCTAGGCTGATCGGTATACTGTAACTGAAAAGCTTTCTAGCTATTGTACGTATGTAAATTAACCTAGATGATAAAAGCAACTGTCCGCTTATTAATACTAACCAGTATTCCTGTGAAGAGCCTAACTACACACATGGTGAGTCTCCACTACTGGTGGAAATAAAGGACACCCATCTTGAATTACATTTTTGTTGGAGACTCACAACTTTTCTTTATTAACTTTATATTTCCTGCAACAACAAGTTTGCATATTTGCCAATGCTTTTCAGCAGGAGATTTTGAAATTTCCAAAATGCGTACAGCGTACTGATTTTTGAGATATCTGAATGAAAACTTAACTCCTCTGACAGTTTTCTTGAAGAATAAGTGGGTATATTTTTAACAAAAAATGCCCACTGGGATCCGAGTTGTATCATACATACAGACAGGCAGATAGACATGTCATTGTATTATTGCACATTGTATGTGAATGCAATTTAAAGTATATGTCAAATACATTAACTAAGTGAATTGAAAAAAACATGTATTAACTTTAAATATTGAAAATGCTTCATGAAGTAGTAACTGCTTATCAAAATTATTGCCTTGAGGGTAGGGGTGCACAATTTCTAATACTGTATATTTTAGATGTTGCAAGACTTTAACTGGCCGTACTCTCTCAAATGATATATGCAAATGTCATTACCATACATTTATAAAAGTTAGACTGTTTGGCAAAACATGTTTATCGAACACAGTGAGCATAAGTTGCATGGGTGCTCATTATCTCATCTGTACATAAGCACTTTTTTTTAATTTGTAAGGACATTTTTATAAAAAGAGTGATTTTCCTTTCACTCTGTGTCAGTAAACCGCATGAGCACAACTCTTTTCTACCTCCACTTTTAGATGCACAGTGTTTTCCAGTACAATCTTGCTGCAGGTGTAATGTTTGAACATCAATGCGCATTGCACACTTCACTACTTCTAAAGCACCAGACTAGCAATGTTGCACACCCACACAGTCTAAGCTGTTGAAATATGAAAAAGTGTATTCATACATCATTACTGAGAGGCAGCAGGGAGGAACTGGGAAAGGCTTTAGTCTTATAATTGCCTTATTATATTCACTTTCTGTGAATAAACCTTAAGATAGAGTATTAAGGGGGTGGCAACGGGAAATTTTCAGAGGGGATGAGAAGCAGGAATTTATCTACTACATTTGAGTAGAAAAGTTTCTGCAAAAAAAAAAAAAAAATTAAAATGGGAATCTGAAGACTTTGACGTTTTTACATATTTAATTAAATAGTGCTTCTTGTGAGCATGCAATACTTTCTCACGCACACAAGAGAGTTTCACGTGCGGACAAGAAATGTTTTTTTTTTTCCTCAGGTCCCGACAAAACCTTTTCTTCTTAAGACTAAACAGTTTTAATTTCCTGAGAGCAGTACATGTCTTTGAGTCTGAGAATGGCTTTGGTTGCTTTAATCTGCAAAGTTTTTAGTGCTGCTATATCATATTAGTATAATTATGACTATAACTGTTCACCATTAATTTCATGTTATAAAGAATGCACGGCAAGACAAGAGCTAAAGCAGGTGATTGTCATTTTGACGGCGTTCCCTGCAATCGCAAATGGAAATTTCAGGTTAGGCTAAATACATTTTATTGTTTTGGTCATGGGAGAGAAAGAGATCACAACATTTTCATCAGGATTAAAAAACAAGCTAAAGTGAGGCAAACCAGGCTTACCAAAAATTCATCATATTGTCGCCCTTTTTAAGTCTCCCTCTGCAATAAAAATGACAGCAATTTAACATGACCTTACCATATCTAAACATCTCTCTAGAGGAAAACTGTAGCACTGAGACATAAACTCTTGCAGAAGTGGAAGGTGCTTGCAAAGACCAAATGGTTGCTGTTTTGTGCGATTAAACATTATACTGTAGCATCACGTTGTGTGTCCTGAAATACATTCTGTTTTTTGTGAGAACCTTAGCAAAATAGCTTACTCTTTTGAACCTTCAGATTTCATCAGTACCTTTTAATAACTTTACTTGTACTTATATTCAACTGAGAAAGTGAAGGCAGCTTTAAACAACAAATACAAAGTAGATAGATCCAAGGAAGCATTAGTTCAGAATTTACATGTGTTTGGAAATGAACACATTAAAGAAAACTTTAGTAACATGTAGTAACTCTATGTTAAAAAAATGAGTGTTTGGACAGAAGATTTAGAGTTTGATGTGAATCCCAAAACCGGTCCAGGAGTCTCAAAATCCTGATGAGTAGCTGAGAACAACTCAAGAAACGTGCAGTGTTCAGACAGGAAAATGGCAACAATATAATTAAAACCCTTATGTGCAATAACTGAACGCAGCATATTTAATGAAAGCCCAAACTACACTTCCTAGCATATAATGAACTTATCAACTACAGAAGTGTGTGGCTGTGATCATCTATCTATACGTACATCTAGCTGTACAGTACCATCAGACAGAGTTCCTGCAAACGCAGAGTGTTTACTAGTGAACTAAACAGATTCTGTGCCATAAGATAAACAGGAAACTTGCAGAGAGTACAGGAAATGGACCAAAACATTTATTTTTTTTTAATTTTAATAGCCTGTCACTGGCTTTAATCAACTGGTTACTTTGAAGTGAAGAAAATAAAAGAGCAGTAAAGGTCATGTCATTTTTTTTGCATGACCCCTAGTAAATGAACGAGTACAACATCTGGACTGGAGACAATCAAAGGATTACAGTGATGTTATTCAGGCAGACCTGACTCTTCTGCCAGTTTAAGCATCCTTTTAATACAGCAGTTCTGTTAATTTTCATAACTAGTTGAGTACAATTTCACAAAGCTTTTATGAATTAACATTTCTTTTCTTTGTTTTTCATTTTGATTGTTTGTCTGGAGATCTTGCATTGCTCTTACAAAACAAGGTGGCCAGAATATAATGACTTAATGGACAAGGTCAGGAGATGTGATCTGCATGGTCATCTGGGCAAAAAAATGACATGGACACAAATGTAATTTTGGCCCAGTATAAAAGCTAGCCTAGATAGTAATATAATCACTTTTCTGATTAATCTGGAAAGCCAGTCCACCATTATTCGTGGTATTCTTTTCACTTTAGAGCTTTTACTATTTTGCTTATTGTTTATGGATGTTGCTTTCCTTATATGCTACTATTTTGCTCATTCCCTTTAGGCTATGTAAAATAACACCACAGAATGTAATGGGGGAAAAGTAATCACTGTTTAAGAGAAAATAATCATATGATGTTAGCATGCATCTCTGTTACTACAAGCCACAGCAGAGCATAACTGTTACAAAAAAGAAAAAAAGAATTGTAGAGACAAAAGTAAGTTTATAAGCAGAATATAGGCTGGCGCCGGGGGCTTGTCGAAGTGTCATAACTCCACTCTTGGCTGAGGCTCTATAAAGAAAAGTGAAAAGGAAATGTATTCCTACCTCAAGAAAAATAGTTCCAAGAATCTGTGATAAAATAATTATTTCTATTTTCCTTTTATTATCACAAGGATGCCTCATAAACTCAAAAAACATATTTTCTAAAACTGAAACCCTGACTGCTTCAAAGTCTTAAAGGCTTTTTCATTCAGCTATTGACTCATGTATCCATTAGTCCCAATGTAACATACACAAACAGATAAGTGGTTTTTAAAGTTTATAAAAAAACACTTCATTTCAGATTGAAATGAAAAGTAATATATTCCATGATTGTGAAGAAATAACTTTGATTTGAAAAATACCAAACTTATCCCTTTAAGTGCGGACATATAAGAGTGTCACAGGCTTAAGTACAAGCATTTTATCTGGGCCTCTGGAGCGCTAGTACTAAGTAGTTTCCAGGAACTGTTTACTGATTGTCTAAAGAACTATGAAAATTATTTTTTTAATTAGTAAAGTTTTTTTCAAAAGATTTGGTTTGTGAAATATTTTTGGTGATTATGATACACAACTAAACACAAAAGTAATTTCAGATTGACTGTATCACATAGGAATTTAGAGAATCATGAAGTTAATGTTTATTCAGTTTAGAGTGTTAAATTGCTTAATCACGCTGACACACTGAATTAGTTCCATTGAGTTTAAATATTTTACTGTTGATTTTTGCACTCAATATGTGACGCTTCTCATTTTATTATCCAACAATAGTCATCAAGCATTGATGGATTCCTCTTTGCCTGATACTGCTTTCCCATCATTGCAATGTCCTTCATCATGTTCATCACTGACTGCCTCAAGTTTAGCAGGAAAGAAGCCCAAGTGTCAATAAAGAAAATAAATATTTAGCGTCAGGTTGCACTTTGTGGATTTGTATGCTTGAAGCATATTTACAATCAGCTGGACGTAGTTTAGTCCTTTGTAGAGGCCAAGAGAATTCTCAACAACATCCTTCAATGCCTTAATATTATTTCCTCTGTCTCCACTTGCATATCTTTGTCATTAATAACATGTTTAATTTGTGGATTTGGCATCAGTTATTCATGGAAACATCCATCTCAAATATCAAAATCTTTCAGCTGAATTGTTCACTGCTTTCAGTTATACTCCATCAGTCCAAGTTTTATATGAAAAGGAGGCAAAAATATCGCAGTTGGTCCAAGAAGTGGCGAGGGACTTTTCTGCACTGGAATCAAACACTTACGGAGTGGCCACATAATTTTAAGGCAATGAAACTCTTCAGTATGACTGTTCCATTCCCAAATGAAAAAAACAGTAGCTGGTATATCTGAACTACATTCCAAGAACAAGTGCCACTACTTTTAGATCACCACGGATGTTTTAGGTGTAGATTTTGTACAGTATAGGTATACTTATAATAATACGGGAAATCTCACAAAAAAGTGGTTGCAATGAAAATTTTAATATGATTGTTGTTATCAACAGGCCAACATCCATAAGATACACCAAAAAGTGTTCAGAAAGCAAAATCTTCATAATCTAGGTGTTATTATTAATCGTTTAACTTTTCATGTACTAAATTAAGTACTTTTTAAAAATAATTATATTTATTAATATAATACAATACAATACAATTTATTTTTGTACAGCCCAAAATCACACAAGAAGTGCCGCAATGGGCTTTAACTTGACAGCCCCCAGTCTTGACTCTCTAAGAAGACAAGGAAAAACTCCCAAAAAAACCCTTGTGAAAAATGGAAGAAACCTTGGAAAAGGCAGTTCAAAAAGAGACTCCTTTTCAGGTAGGTTGGGCGTGCAGTGTGGGTGTCAAAAAGAAGGGTGTCAATACAATACAATACACAGAACAGAACAAATCTTCAATACAGTATATAAATAAAAATTTTACAAGTATGGAGTAGAATTTAACAGTAGATGATATCACATAATATGATTTGGATTTGTTTAGAGTCCTGGAGACCTCAGCCACTAAGCTGCTTCCCCTATATGGCCATTCCACAGCTGAAACAGCGCTGGGCCAGCCAATCCATTGAAAGGACCCCTCTACCCCACGATTCCTGAGATCCTCCATCAGGGATAACTTTACCTTAGGCAGGCAAAACAACTTGGCAGGTGGGCCGTGGCACCAAGTGCCACATTTGAGTACCGAGAAGAGTAACAGAATAGGTGAGGGTTAGTAAAAAATTATAACTATCATGTTACTTATGTTTTAGTGCTAATGACTAACAACAGAGATGCAGTCTGTACAGTTAATCAGCAGCTCAAGTCAGGATATGTTAAACTGAAGTAGTGAGCCTTCAGCCGGGATTTAAAAGCTGAGACCGAAGGGGCATCTCTTATAGTAGCAGGCAGACCATTCCACAGTTTAGGGGCCCTGTAACTAAAAGCTCGACCTCCCATTGTTATTTTATTAATCCTTAGAATCATAAGCATACCAACATCTTGAGATCTTAATGTGCGCTCTGGTTTGTAAGTCATGATAAGTTCACACAAGTAAGCCGGACCTTGGCCATTTAATGCTTTATATGTTAAAAGGAGGATTTTGAAATCTGCCCTAAACTTAATCGGGACCCAGTGTAAGGATTTAAGAACTGGAGTTATGTGTTCATATTTTCTTGTTCTTGTAATAATTCTTGCAGCAGCATTTTGGATTAACTGGAGGCTGTATAAAGAACAGTTTGAACATCCATTGAACACCGCATTGCAGTAGTCAATCCTACTAGAGATAAATGCATGAATTTCTCAGAATCCTGTTTATTTAGAAAGCGCCTTAATTTCCCAACATTTTTAAGATGGAAGAAACATGATTTGGACAACTTTGTAATATGCGCTTTAAATGACATGCTAGAGTCAAAGATAACTCCTAGATTGCGGGCTGATTCAGTAAAGTTAAATGATGACAAAATATTGTTGTGATCAGTGTCATTCCCTCCAACAATTAACATCTCTGTTTTATCGGTGTTTAAAAACAAGTAGTTGTCATTCATCCACTCCTTTAATTCAATAACACAACTAATTAAAGACAACATTGGAGAAAACTTCATTTGATCTAAATGAAATGTATAATTGGGTGTCATCTGCATACGAATGAAAATTAACGTTATGTTTCCTAATGAGAGATCCCAGTGGAAGCATGTAAAGTGAAAACAGTAAAGGTCCCAGTACTGAGCCCTGCGGGACACCATATCTCACTTCTGTGTATAATGTTGGGAGTACTGTCAGCACATTTCTGTACATATTGGAATCAATTTGATAAATAAGAACTAAACCAAGCGAGCACAGTGCCTGTAAGCCCAACATCATTTTCTAGCCTGTGCAGTAAAATAGAATGGTCGATGGTGTCAAATGCTGTGCTAAAGTCTAACAACATAATTACAGTGGAGTTTCCTTTGTCAGAGGAAACAACCCGCATTAGTGCCATTTCTGTACTATGACCAGTGTGGAAACCAGACTGGAATTTCTCAAATAAATTGTAATGCGTAAGGTGCGACTGAAGCTGATTGGCGACTACTTTTTCTAGTATTTTAGAGAGAAAGGGTAAATTTGAAATAGGCCTATAATTATTTAGTATGTGTGGGTCTAGGTCTGACTTTCTAAGTAATGATTTAATGACTGAAACTTTTAGTGCATCAGGTACTGTGCCATGCAATAATGAACTATTGATAATGTTTAGAATAGGGGCTGCAAGAACATTCATTGCACTTTTTACTAGTTTTGTTGGCACTTGATCTAGGGAACAAGTAGTGGGTTTCATTTTAAAAATTCAAGTTAAGACTTCCTGCTTACTTACAGGATTAAAATGACTAAAGTGCTGAATGCAATGTGAGGCAGGGTCTGCTAAGCTAGTATGCGGTTTGTACTGTGATGCTGAGATCTGGGGTCTTATTTTTTTTATTTTCTCATTGAAGAAGTGTATAAAGTCTGTACTGCTAATATCTGTTGGTATTTTGCACTGTAGATCTGAATTCCCATTTGTTAATTTAGCCACTGTTCTAAAGAGTACCTGAGGATTTTTATTATTGCTATCTATTATTGTACAATTGTATTCTGAGCGAGCTTTAAAGAGAGCTTTTTTATATTTATTAACACTCTCTGTCCATGCAATTTGAAAGACATGTAGCTTTGTTGTTCTCCATCTGCACTCCAGTTTTCGACACTCTAATTTAAGAGCTCGAGTGTTTAAATTAAACCAGGGAGAGTTTCTATGTGCTTTGATCACTTTTGTTTTAAGGGGAGCCACTGCGTCAAGAGCATCTCTCAAGGTCACATTATAATGTGATGTTAGCTGATCTAAATTGTTTTCCACGATTACATTTGATGTTAACTGATCTAAATGGTTTTCCACAATTATACTTGATGTGCTGATGTTCTTTTTTTCTTGATATACTTGCCACTCTTAAACTACAAGTATTGTGTGGTTTGTGATGCTGCCCTTTGGCATTCGAACACAGTATTGGCAGTCGTCACAAAAACACATTTAGCAGTTTGCATATTTTATCAATTGTAACAGTTTTTGAACATTTTACACACCTCCTTTGCCGTTCTTGCTGAAGCACCGTGGCTTTTGGTAAGATTGGCTTTGACCTTAGACCTTATTTTGTCCCTCGCTTAGAAATTACCCTCACAACTCCACACAAGTGATCTACCTGGCTGAGGTAAAGAATATTCTAGGCACTTAATTATTTTGTTATCTGTTGGCCATTATCAATGCTTATGGGGTAACACACACAGGAAGCAGAACAGTGTTACAAATTACTGCCATTCTCTGTTTATCTCAGCTGCAGATAATCCATATTAATGCTACATAAACATATTTTACCTGCATTGTGTTTCCTAATAGTTGGTTGGATGAATGAAGTTTTTTTTTCTTGGGTTGTCTTAACAAAGGCTGTTAGGGCTAATGGGATTCAATTCATTCAAATTCCTCTTTCACGTCTGCTGCCTGGTACTAAAGTCTGTAACAAGTGCCCCACTTGCTCCTATCTTAATGTTTTCCTGTTTATTTTAGTATCATCCTAAGCTCATCTTAAATGTTACAAAATCAATCAAACCTCAGTACCAGCACATAAGGCCTTGTGTAAACCTCTGCAATAACTAAGAAGTAACACGTCCCCTGGACACGGATTTCTGACTGTTAGCAAGTCTTGCTGCATTATGAATACTTATTCATAAAAGCACTGCATAAAACTGCATAATGCTAGATTTAATTGTTTGAAAGTCAGTGTCTCCATTTGTTTTTTGAATTTGCTGTATCTCAGGCTATAAGGAAGGGGAGCCTAACCTGGCAGGGATAGGTGTGTAGCAGTAAACCAATCTGAATACCACAAATGTTTTTCGCAGAAAAATTCTATAAAATGTTAACTATATTTATTATAGTTATAATGCTATTTCTTGTGGCTGGTTATTGCAGTTGACACAAATTTTGAAATCATTATATTTTTGTTCAAATTATGAATTCTATTTCTTGCTTCTACTATCCCACATATTTCTAAATAAATAAAGTCAGAGATGTAATCACATATTCTGGTTATTTAATTAAAATAGTCTGATCGCTCATCTGAATGGGAAATGCTAATCACTGGCAGAATAATATACAGTAGTTCTTTTTAAGCAGAGAAATAGCAGGGTCCATTCTGCTTGTGTTGGCTGATCCTTCTGGAATGCTTAATCAGACATTACAATAGAGGCTTTCAAATCAATGCCAGGGAGACCAAGAGAGAATTTGTGCAAGTAATGCTGTACCATGGGCTTAATAAAAAGGCATTTCAAACAGTTCTGAGCTCTGTGGCAGTGGTAATTTTGCAATATACCTTATCTACAGTGATGCACATATATAAGGGGAGTCTCTAAATTATAATGCATACCATTCCTGAAATAAATAGATGATAATGTAAAAAGTACAATTAAATTAATATCGTTTGCTAGTTAGATTCCAGAATATTCAGATTCTGATTACATGGATACCCTTTTCCACCTGTGATTTACAAAATGTCTGCTCTTAATGAGATTCAGAATGCTTTTCTCTTCCAAAATCCCTGTATCTTTTTCACCACCATAAATAACCTACACATTAGGCTGAGCTCTCCCTCAGCCACAGAAAGAATTAATTTAAAAAAAAAAACTTTGTACTAGTGCAGTCTTCTTCACTTTTGCTTATTTAATTGGCTGAGGAGTAAGTAGAGCATTAACACAAAAGAGATCAAAATACCAAACTTAAAAGAAGCAAGGAAAAGACAAGTAAGTTGGAAGTGTCTGAACCATTTGTATAACAAGAGGTTTAAAAGTTTACAGAACAAATTTAGTTGCAAACTGGTAGAAATACAATGCACTCTGTTAAGTGTTTGTAAGGCTCCTTCTACAGTATTTAGCTAGCCATTAAAGCCAAGTGAAAGTAAGCTGCTGCTCCACAGATTTCAGTCATCTAGTTAAACTTCCTAAATGCCCTAGTAAAAAAGGTAGTTTGGTACATTACACACTATATTTTTGTAATCACATTACCATTATTGTGTTAAGTGGAATTTTGTGTTTTCCATGTTCCTAAGCAAGTAATATGCTGCTGTGTTGAACGGCACACATTCCAATTCACAGAATTTTTTTAGTTGAAAATACCTGATGTGTGTCTGCACCATTTACACACAAGCAGAGAGTCAGTGCTTGAAGTGCGCCAGTACACACCAGCACAGAGTACCAGCACTTCTTAATTTTAAGGTGGTTGCATATCAGCATTTTATGCTGTTTGCTGGCTGTGTTTTTAAGCATACTGACATGGTTCATGTATTTCCAATCGCCCCCTCCACACTGCTGATCAACTTTTACTGTATCACAGAGCTAAAGACTATCGGCACTTATTTATGTCCACTTCAGGCACTGTGCAGATTATGCTGAATCTGTTCCAGAGATGTGTGTTATTTTACCACATCACACGGTAGTTCACCTTACATTATGATTTATTGAGGGTTGACTTTCTCTTTATTAAAAAAATAATGATTTTGAGTTTTACTTCTAAAGGTACTAATTTTTAAAAATTCATTGAAAAAATATGAAAAAAAGAATTTACTTTCTAGTTTAAGGAAGATGGGGCACAGTATACTCTGTATTTGGGAGCTTTTAAAACTAAACATATGATAGCACCGTTAATGGTTTTGTTCATTTTGATGTACAACTTCTCGATCAAAGAACTCCTACTTAATTAGATTTACATGTAAAGAACAGTGAGTCATAAGATGTATTGTTGTATCCCAACATATATTTCCATTTTTTTAGTGCACTTTTTAAATGTTCCTTCACAAATTGACAAATCTGTGTACAGATAAGTTAATATTTTCTTTAATTGTTCAGCATAATATAAACATATATCTTATATATAAACAAGAAAAGATGCCTTTCTTCCTCCACCCCAACCTTACCCTACGGTAATGGTATCAATGATTTGAAAAACATAATGTGAATCAGACTTCACCGGACAGCTTCCTGACTCACAGCACCAGCAGAGGACATGAAAGGACAAAAAGAGGGGAGTAGTAAGACACCAGCCACCTGGCCATGAACCAGTTTAATTAGATTAATACATGTAGGAATTTTGTTACTAGATGCCCATCCCATCCTAAGCACAGACAGCTCCAGGAAGAAGTAAAAAAAATATGGTCTTCCAAAGAGTAGGAGAGACACATTCCAGGGACTTCCACTGAGAGGCTAGCAGCATTTTAGCTGCCAGCATACAAAACATAACTAGCCACTGCTGGAGAGAAAAAAGCAGTAAAGATGTCAAGTCTAGGAGAAGTAAGATATGAAGTTCACAGGGCACCAAGATACTCTGGATTCAGACTAAGCCCATGATACAAAGGACCAAAGACAGAGAACAAGAGGGAAGCACCAGAACATGTAAAGAAATGTGCAGAGTGTGCCACATGAACACAAATGATATACAGTGGGATACACACACACACACACATATCTCTATTATAATAAAAAAAATCCTGGGACAAGACGTGACTTTTTCAGAAAGATACTTTCACGTCCTGCAAGATGAGACTTTGTGCCAAGAGATTTAACCACACCCGGGAACCGGAAATAAAAGTCAAAGAGTAGATAACAAAGTAGAACATCGTAAAGTATTCAAAAATGTTGGCACGATACACATGCAGAGCAGGTTAGAGATAATGAAAGTACTAAAATTCAAACATCTCAAAAAAATTCTACTATACAGTAGATCGCTTTAGCACAAACAAACAAAAATTATTACTCTGTTAAATAACGGAACAGTGAAAAGAGATCAAATATATTGTTTGGATTTAAACTTTAAGCCGGAGAGTTGTAGATCGTCTAATTTGTGTTGCCATTAGGGAAAAGTAGTGTTTCTTCCCAATGAAGAGACGTATTCGTGAGAATTAAAAGATTTGTTGTTTGATGAAAGTGAAATCCACATACGCAAGCGGCAGATGCGAAGTGGCTGGCAAGTAGCGCAGGCCAAGGGGTTGGTGAGCGAAGCTCCTTAGTATATATATATATATATATATATATATATATATATATATATATATATATTTTGTAGAATTCTCTTTTTTTGAACTAGAAACTTCTGCTTGCTGGATTATATGTTAGAGGTTATATGTAAATTGTACATTGTTAATGTAAGTCATGTAGTTTACTGCTGAATTCATGTTCACTTATCGGTTATTCTCTCCTTATTTAAATACAGAAAGGACATCTTTCAACAGGTACAAAACACTTCCTTCGAATGATGCAATTACTGGCTACTTTGTTAAGTACACCAGCTCCTATGCAAATAGTTTGACATGTATCCTAAGGCTCAATAAATACTGCACACATGCAGATGTAGTCAAATGGTTTCTTTGTTGTTTGACCGAACATTACCACGCACAAAGCGTATAATCAAGACTTTGACTACAATATGAGTTTTAGTGGCAGATTTTTTCATTCCAGAATCTTAGAAAGAACTGTTATTTTTTGTGAGTTCTGAGTCACTTCAGTATCTGGAGTTAACAGAAAACAATGAGTAAGATGCAGTACTCTGGGTAAAAAATAAATGAGAGGTCAGAGAATTTCAAGATCTGTTCAAGCTAACAAAAAAAAACAATCAATATGCAGATAATAGCTATTTACAATGGATGTGTGCTGAATGGCAGCCCTTACAACAAATGGGCTACAACAGTAGACTTTTCAGCAAAGAATAGATAGAGGAATCACCAAAGGTATGTGATCACCAAAAGAGAAAGACTAAAGGTTGCAACATGCAGATGGTAGAATCAGAAATTGGCATAACTGCATGAATCCACCCACTCTTTTGTCAAAGGTACAGTGTGGTTTGGATAGTTTGATAGTGCGGGGAATGTTTTCTTAGAACATATTAGATCACTTTAAAACCAACCATGTAACCAAGAACTTGTAAAAATGTTCTAATTACATAGAAAGCAGGGGGAGAAAGTAGCATTAAGGATAGCTATATCTTCTATTGGATCAATGTTTGAAAAAAATATTTTAGTAAGAGCAAACATCACATCATGCTGTTCACTATCTTTCTGAATTTTTCTTCAGACTTTGGACATCTTCTCTTTGAACCAAAATCACATCCCCATTACTACATTTTCATTTAAAAACAGTATTTTTTAAATGAAAACGATCTTCGTCCACACTAACGTGTTCACATCATTTATGAAAATATCACCTCCCACACTAAAATGACCAAAAACAAATTTTTAAGAATGCAATTGGCAAGCACTTACAGTATCAAAGGAAACAGGAAGAGGAAGTGCTAACCAATCATTTGTGGCTTGCATTTGTATATGGAGAAGTGTAATGGCAAACATGCAAAACAAAAAAACAAGATTGTTTAGGTTGGACTGACGATAAGGTGGAATTGTATTTGCACAAGTACAAGGCGAGCAAAGAGGCTGAAAAAATTAAATGAGCAAAGATTAAATAGGGAAAGGGTCATGTATTAAGTATGAACCAATCAGAACGCAATTAGAGTTTGTATTTTCAAAATTCTTTAGTTTCAACCATCCACACTACAAAGCTGGTCTGGTGTTTTCAGAAATATGTGAATCTAGACAGCATTAGTATATATATTTATAGACTAGACAAAGAGCGGTTAAACAAAACCTTCTATGATGGAAAACAATTTTGGACGGCGTTTTCCCTTGCCCGGACGCGGGTCACCGGGGCCCCACTCTGGAGCCAGGCCTGGAGGTGGGGCTCGATGGCGAGCGCCTGGTGGCCGGGCCTGCACCCATGGGGCTCGGCCGGGCACAGCCCCTTGAAGAGGCAACGTGGGTCCCCCTTTCCATGGGCTCAACACCTATGGGAGGGGCCAAGGAGGTCGGGTGCAGTGTGAGTTGGGTGGTAGCCGAAGGTGGGGACCTTGGCGGTCCGATCCTCGGCTACAGAAGCTGGCTCTTGGGACGTGGAATGTCACCTCTCTGAAGGGGAAGGAGCCTGAGCTAGTGCGCGAAGTTGAGAGGTTCCGGCTAGATATAGTCGGACTCACCTCGACACACAGCTTGGACTCTGGAACCAATCTCCTGGAGAGGGGCTGGACTCTCTACCACTCTGGAGTTGCCCCCGGTGAGAGGCGCCGAGCGGGTGTGGGTATACTTATTGCCCCCCGACTTGGAGCCTGTACATTGGGGTTTACCCCGGTGGACGAGAGGGTAGCCTCCCTTCGCCTTCGGGTGGGGGGACGGGTCCTAACTGTTGTTTGTGCGTATGCACCGAACAGCAGTTCAGAGTACCCACCCTTTTTGGAGTCCCTGGATGGGGTGCTAGAGGGCATACCTTCTAAGGGACTCCCTCATTCTGCTGGGAGACTTCAATGCTCACGTGGGCAATGACAGTGAGACCTGGAAGGGTGTGATTGGGAGGAATGGCCCCCCCGATCTGAACCCGAGCGGTGTTTTGTTATTGGACTTCTGTGCTCGTCACGGATTGTCCATAATGAACACCATGTTCAAGCATAGGGGTGTTCATATGTGCACTTGGCACCAGGACACCCTAGGCCTCAGTTCGATGATCGACTTTGCGGCCACATGTCTTGGACACTCGGGTGAAGAGAGGGGCGGAGCTGTCAACTGATCACCACCTGGTGGTGAGTTGGCTTCGATAGTGGGGGAGGATGCCCGTCAGGCATGGTAGGCCCAAACGTGTTGTGAGGGTCTGCTGGGAACGTCTGGCAGAGCCCCCTGTCAGAAGTAGCTTCAACTCCCACCTCCGGCAGAACTTTGACCACATCCCGAGGGAGGTGGGGGACATTGAGTCCGAATGGGCCATGTTCCGTGCCTCTATTGTTGAGGCAGCTGGCCGGAGCTGTGGCCGTAAGGTGGTCGGTGCCTGTCGTGGCGGCAATCCCCGAACCCGTTGGTGGACACCGGCAGTAAAGGATGCCGTCAAGCTGAAGAAGGAGTCCTACAGGACCCTTTTGTCCTGTGGGACCCTGGAGGCAGCTGATAGGTACCGGCAGGCCAAGCGGAATGCGGCTTTGGTGGTTGCTGAGGCAAAAACTCGGGCGTGGGAGGAGTTTGGGGAGGCCATGGAGAACGACTTTCAGATGGCTTCGAAGAGATTCTGGTCCACTATCCTGCGTCTCAGGAAGGGGAAGCAGTGCATTGTGTCAACACTGTATATGGTGGGGATGGTCCGCTGCTGACCTCGACTCGGGACGTTGTGGGTCGGTGGGGGGAGTACTTCGAAGACCTCCTCAATCCCATTAACATGCCTTCCAATGAGGAAGCAGAGCCTGGGGACTCAGAGGTGGGCTCCCCCATCTCTGGGACTGAGGTCACCGAGGTGGTCAAAAAACTCCTTGGTGGCAGGGCCCCGGGGGTGGATGAGATACGCCCGGAGTTCCTCAAGGCTCTGGATGTTGTAGGACTGTCTTGGTTGACACGCCTCTGCAACATCGCATGGACATCAGGGACAGTGCCTCTGGATTGGCAGACCGGGGTGGTAGTCCCCCTCTTTAAGAAGGGGGATCGGAGGGTGTGTTCCAACTACAGAGGGATCACACTCCTCAGCCTCCCTGGAAAAGTCTATTCAGGGGTCCTGGAGAGGAGGGTCCGTCGGATAGTCAAGCCTCGGATTCAGGAGGAACAGTGTGGTTTTCGTCCTGGTCGCGGAACAGTGGACCAGCTCTATACCCTTAGCAGGGTCCTGGAGGGTGCATGGGAGTTTGCCCAACCAGTCTACATGTGTTTTGTGGACTTGGAAAAGGCATTCGACCGTGTCCCTTGGGGAATCCTGTGGGGGGTACTCCGAGAGTATGGGGTACCAGCCCCCCTGATAAGGACTGTTCGGTCCCTGTACGATCGGTGCCAGAGCTTGGTCCGCATTGCCGGCAGTAAGTCGAATCCGTTTCCAGTGAGAGTTGGACTCCGCCAGGGCTGCCCTTTGTCACCAATTCTGTTCATAACTTTTATGGACAGAATTTCTAGGCGCAGCCAGGGCGTTGAGGGGGTCCGGTTTGGTGGGCTCAGGATTGGGTCACTGCTTTTTGCAGATGATGTTGCCCTGTTTGCTTCATCAGGCCGTGATCTTCAGCTCTCTCTGGATCGGTTCGCAGCCGAGTGTGAAGCGGCTGGGATGAGAATCAGCACCTCCAAATCCGAGACCATGGTCCTCAGCCGGAAAAGGGTGGAGTGCCCTCTCAGGGTTGGTAGCGAGATCCTGCCCCAAGTGGAGGAGTTCAAGTATCTCAGGGTCTTGTTCACGAGTGAGGGAAGAATGGAGTGTGAGATCGACAGGCGGATCGGTGCGGCATCCGCAGTAATGCGGGCTCTGCATCGGTCTGTCGTGGTGAAAAAGGAGCTGAGCCGCAAGGCGAAGCTCTCAATTTACCAGTCGATCTATGTTCCTACCCTCACCTATGGTCATGAGCTATGGGTAGTGACCGAAAGAACGAGATCGCGAATACAAGCGGCTGAAATGAGTTTCCTCCGCAGGGTGTCTGGGCTTTCCCTTAAAGATAGGGTGAGAAGCTCAGTCATCCGGGAGGGGCTCAGAGTAGAGCCGCTGCTCCTCCGCATCGAGAGGAGTCAGATGAGGTGGCTCGGGCATCTGATCAGGATGCCTCCTGGACGCCTCCCTGGTGAGGTGTTCTGGGCACGTCTAACCGGGAGGAGGCCCTGGGGAAGACCCAGGACACGTTGGAGGGACTATGTATCTCGACTGGCCTGGGAACGCCTTGGGATTCTCCCGGAAGAGCTAGAAGAAGTGGCCGGGGAGAGGGAAGTCTGGGCATCTCTGCTCAAGCTGCTGCCCCCGCAACCCGACCTCGGATAAGCGGGAGACAATGGATGGATGGATGGATAGACAGCATTTTACAAAGTCTCCATGTTTTGGGGGTTAAAATATGCTGGCATCGTACGGATGAAAGATGAAAACAGAGACTAATATTTGCATTTTTAAACAAAAGCATAGTATTGTGGATGTAGTGCAAGACATCTGAACACTGCCAAAGGGTCTAGAATGCAGTGAGGGATGAGAATTTTGCCTACTGTATGTTCCTGTTTAATTGGAGTTGAGGCTTTGGCTAGTGAAAGAATGAGGTTACCGGAGCAGGTGACTGCAACAAGGTATCATAGTAATGTTGGTGTGCTCATTCTCCACAAGAAGATTTGTACGACATGGCCCAACGATAAAATATGGAAGATAAGCCACAAGTATTACATGTCTTACTTATCTGTGAGCTGGAAAGGTAATCTTTTAAAGAGGTAAACACAAATAATGTACTTTTAAGGTAAGGAATAAGTACTTAGCCAAGAAACAACCATACAGGTCCTGTTTACCCACAGAATAAGTTATTAGATGTTTCGTTTTAGAGAAGATTACTTAAGAGTGTTCCTATATTTCAAAATAGGTATTCCAACAGACAAAAAAAGACAAACCAGCTTATCCAGGTTCAAGCAAACTGTATGAAACTTTTCTTAAACACATCCTAAAAGCATTATCCATCCATCCATTTTTCAACCCGCTGAATCCGAACACAGGGTCACGGGGGTCTGCTGGAGCCAATCCCAGCCAACACAGGGCACAAGGCAGGGAACCAACCCACCTAACCTGCATGTCTTTGGACTGTGGGAGGAAACCGGAGCGCCCGGAGGAAACCCACGCACACACGGGGAGAACATGCAAACTCCATGCAGGGAGGACCCGGGAAGCGAACCCAGGTCCCCAGGTCTCCCAACTGCGAGGCAGCAGCGCTACCCACTGTGCCACCGTGCCGCCTAAAAGCATTATGGTACTTTATTTTAATTAAAATCCATTTATACACAATATATGCTTATCATCAGTTTATCCATTTTACTAAAAGATTAAGTGGCTAAGAAGCTATTATATTATTATTATTCTTTCTGAAACTGTCTTTTATAGTACAGACTTGTATGGAACCAATCCCTATTCCTGCAGCAACTGGTGCAATATACACTTTTTGTAATTTGCACAATAATAGAAAAGCCAAGTTAAAACCTATCTAAAGCAACTTTCTAGAAATTACAGTTTTAAGTTTACAAGCTCCAGGTGTTTCTACACAAAGAAAAATATTTAGCAGGAGACCTGGCATTTTGTGTGGCCATTAACATATTTGCAGTTATAATTAAAAAGTAAGATGAACAGAAAAATACTAATCCTGTGAGATCTGCAGACATTTCAAAAATATTAAGAACTGAACTTAAACAAAGGTCTTAGTATTATTTCAATTACTTCTTCAAAAGCAGAACCATTCATTACAAATCTTAAACCATAATCATAGGAGAAAAAAACAGTTAATATTTACAACTCTAATTAACAAAAAACAGTAATTAAATTGCAGACTAGATAAAATGCTTATTTATAAATCAATTTGTGGTTCCAAGATAAGTCAAAGTCAGGATCTTCAAGCAGATTATTTTTAAAAGAAAAGGCAGCTCACAGCAACACGTTGTAAAGATTTGGTAACTTATGTATACATTTATTTGCAAATACAAATAAAGAAGATATGTAAACAAAACTCAAAAATGGTAGACAGATCAGGTACTAATAGAAATGCTTCTTTTGGGGAAAAACTATCAAGATTTATAAAATACATTATTTTTTAAGGCTGTATGTAAATCTCATGGACTTGATTGTGGATCTCAAAAACAAATCTATATTAGTTACTGCTGAGCCTTTTGATAGTGACCTGCCAACTTGATGAATACCTTGAAGTTGACATGTCTAAAAGGTAATTTACAAATAAAAACAAGAAAAAACAGATGATAACCAAATATCAATGTCAGAATACTCTCAAGACTTGCTAGATTCTGTACCATTACTTTTCACAAAAATGAGAAGTTTGCTTGAAAGACCCTATTTTTTCAACTAGTTAAAGACACTGGTAAAAAAAAAAAACAGAGTTACTTAAATCATTGTCATAAAATATCATCATTGAATGCTTCAAGACCTACCAGGGTCCAGTGGCGAGGTTAGTAACTCAATGGAAATTTCTTTGAAAGGAATAATATGTTGATATAACTATTTCCTTAATTAAACACTTTTTTGAAACTCGTCTCATTATTTAGTAGTCTTGGTTCATATTATAATCATATACTTTAAAATAAATACATTATATCTCTATAGGACTGTAGTAGAACTGATGTTTTCCTTACATAAACTGTACATAAGAATTTTTCAAATTTATTCTTTATTATTATTGTATAATGACATTCTTTTCTGACTTTCTTAACAAGCATCTCCAGGCAAGTGTATTAGTGTGTTACCCACGGTAAAGTTCGTCTTAATTGTTTGGGCCCTAGAAATGTTTAGTCTGAAGCAATGGACATTTAAGTTTGACAGTTCTGTCACGGGTCATTGGTATCTTTTGAGGGCAGGACTAACAATCACTTATCAATTCTTGGAAATTGGAATAAATATTGAAACAAGAGTGATTAAAATGTATTGCCCATCACACCCCGGACATGTATTGTTTGAACGCCTGCCTTCAGGCAGACGTTTCAGATCCATAAAGACTAAGACAAATAGACTGAGAAACAGTTTCTATCCTTCAGCCATCACCATGCTGAATTCTGCTAAGTTGTCAATCTGACCGAGAGCACCTTCATTCTAAGTTAACATTAGATAAGGGACAAGTGCAATATAATGTATGTAAGAGCGGAAAACATTGTTCTGCTGTTATGGACAATTTTGGATACTTATTTTATTCCCTTATTTTAGTTGTAACTTGAGTAATTGTGTTTTGGTTTTGTTTTTAATTTTTTTTTTTCTGCACTGGAAAATTGCACCTAAAAATTTCGTTGTACAATGTCTCATTGCTACAATGACAATAAAGATTTTAATTTTGATTTGATTTGATAAAAAAAAAAACAATCATACACCTGTGAAAGATCTCTCATTACAAAATGTATTTCTGTGCTTAAGGGAATAAAATGTGCTTGTGGACAGTTGTGGTGGCAAAGCTCCTATGCAAATAGTTAGCTCTGATGTCTCACAAATGCAGAATCCTTTGTTTGAATCCTCCACCTGGTCACTGTCAGTGTGTCTGTGCACATTCTCTCTGTCTCTGTGGGTACACCAGTTTTCCTCCCACATTTCCAAAGGCACACAGATTAAGTTAACATACAGTTATGTAATGCTGGAGGAACCTGGAGTAATGCAATGAAGAAAAAGTATATAACTGCAATGTACCATAAACAGCTTACTGTGTCCTCTGTCATTTAAGATGACAGAAAGTCTGTATTATTAGACAGACAGACAGACAGACAGACAGACAGACAGACAGACAGACAGACAGACAGACAGACAGATAGATAGATAGATAGATAGATAGATAGATAGATAGATAGATAGATAGATAGATAGATAGATAGATAGATAGATAGATAGATAGATAGTACTTTTTTGTCCCAAAAGGAAAGTTTTTTACAGAAGCTCAAGAAATGTTATAACAAATAAACAACAACAGCCCCTCTTAAATACACAGAAAACATTACATAACTACATACAAAAAAATTACATAACATCTCACTTGGGTAAAGAGGCATTATAAGGACAAATTAATATAGCTGTGAAGGAGCCCCAGCAGCATTTCTTGGTACACTTCTGTTGACAGTGCTGTTCATCTTGATGCTCCAGTGTTGCACACATACAGTACATATCAAAGATGTAGTCCTTGAGTCTCACAAACTACAGTCTACCTGACAGGTAGTCCATTATCCAGGACACCATAAACTTATCCAATTGCATATCTCTGAGTTTACTTCTTAACACAGATACCTGGATGTATTGAAGTCACTAGAGAAAACAGCCAAAAGCCTTGTGCAGATGGGGATACAACTTCTGGAGTGAACAGGTAATTGCAAACAGCACTGAGTCCAAGTGACCTTTCACAACAGGAGTCATGTACTTCATCACCAGCCTCTTGAAAGTCTTTGTGATATGTAATGTAAAGCTACTAGTGTATAGTCTTTAGATGAAAGGGTGGTTGCCTTATTTGGAACTGGGAAAATACAGGGTTAGAGTTATCAGCAGCACTTCTTGGAACCTTAGTAACGGACTGAAAAATTAGCAGAGGATACCACAAAATTACTCAGCATAGGCCTTAAGAACCCGATGACTGACTCCATCTGAACTTTAAAATACCAGCTCCCCATTTATAGACCTGTCTAGGCCGAAGTCTGTAGGTAGCTTTTGGGGACTAGCTGGCTTGATGAGCCTCTTCTGGGCTGGCCAGTGAAGGTCCTGGTTTAATTTTTATGCATGGTGGAATTTAGTCCTGTGTATGCCATCAGAGCACCAATAACATTTGGAAGTCAACAAATTGTAGATACCCTTCTTTGATTGTTTGCATTTCTCTGTCTATGGGCCATGTTATATAATGTGCTGCAATGGTTGTCAAAGAACTGCATAAACATGGGTAACTATGATAAGCAAAGTTCAGTGGCTGTAGAAATAAAGAAAATATAGACACAACCACTTGGCTTATCACGAACATGGGGAAAAAATGTTGGAGAAATAAAGTTTCCATTTGCCTGTTTTAGCACTCCCTTCCCAGATTTACATGGCAGCGGCACAAAGTTTCACTTGTGTTTGAGCACAAGGTTTCTCAAAGGGCTGCCTGGAGGCCTACAGGCACTGTGAGAGCAAGCTGTGGGGCTTAAACTAGCCGACATCGAGGCCTGCGTCTGAAGACATTTTTCATGAGCTCTTATGGTTTCTGGCAGCCGAGTCTGGAGGCACGCTCCCATAACTTCTGCAGGAGAGAAAGAGAAAGTATTATATTTAAACTCAGAGTAACAGCTCATAAGGATAGAGAGCTCTGTTTCAGAGTAGCCAGGAAAGGGAATGGAAGTAAAAGCAGGTGAAAGTAAAACAGCTCTCACTTACCAGAGGCTGAACGAGGAGCCTTCATATCACCAAAACAGACAGGTATGCGCATGCGCCTGAGAGCAATAATATTTAAATAGGGTGGACTGCTCCTGAGTAGGTGTTGACATACTGACATGACAGTTTATTGGGAGACCGTGGGTAAGGTACATGAGGATTGGATGGACATAAAGGCTTGCGATATAAAATCATTGTCCAAATGCCAGGGGTCATCATCTGACCAGGTCTTTGGGCTTAAGTGCAGATCTGGGCAACTGATTTGCTTAGCTTAGTAGTAGAGATACATACCAACCTTTATATATACAGTAGGTGCTAAAATAAGATTCACTTCCCAGATTAGCTTGGGTGGAAGGATTCTGTGTTTTTCTTTTCTTGTCCTTGTGCTTAATTTTTGATTTTTTAAATTTTTGATCATATTTTAGCCAGTCCTTCGATGAACTGTCTTATAGCTGGACGTGGACGAAGGAGGAGAAAAAGTTTTTTTGTTGTTTTTTTCTTATTATAAGTAGCACCAGAACTAATTTTCTTTTGTTTTAATAGTATCTTTGCTTTGGACTTTGTAAATACTTTTGCAAGGCAATTGTTTTGTAAATAGTTTAGACACGGCTGGAATAAAACAGAATCCTGTTTTTGAATAGTCTTTTTCAACCTGAGTCTCACTCCCCTGGTCGCTTGCTCTCGTCTACTGGCACCCCAAGTCAGGAATCGTACAACAGTGTCCTTGTATGCCTTTTAATAGAGGATTAGAGTGTACTAAAGAAATTAACAATGTCCTAATTTTTTAAACATTTATTTTACTATTTCCTAACCCAGCCACAGGGGTGCACAAACCAGTGTGTTTCTTCGTGCTGGTCCCAAGCCCGGATAAATGGGAAGGGTTACATCAGGAAGGACATCCAGTGTAAAATGTTGCCAAATCAATATGCGGACAACAATACAAATTTCCATACCAGATCGGTCGAGCCCCGGGTTAACAACGACTGCCACCAGTACTGTTAGACAACAGGGTGCTGGCAGAAACTGGGCTACTGTTGACCAAAGAAGAAGAAAGAGAAGAAGAGAGGGGGAGACATTTCCGGATGCAGGAGGAGAGGATGAAGGTAAAGAGAGCGGAACTGAGGGTAGGAACTTTGAATGTTGGCAGTATGACTGGTAAGGGGAGAGTGTTAGCGGATATGATGGAGACAAGGAAGGTTGATTTATTGTGCGTGCAAGAGACTAAATGGAAGGGGAGTAAGACCAGGTGGATCGGAGGTTGATTC
Source organism: Erpetoichthys calabaricus (assembly GCF_900747795.2). Lineage (NCBI taxonomy): Eukaryota > Metazoa > Chordata > Cladistia > Polypteriformes > Polypteridae > Erpetoichthys > Erpetoichthys calabaricus. The sequence goes on along the minus strand of NC_041399.2, from coordinate 48,113,035 downwards.
AAATTGTTCTGTCATGGTGTGGATAGGAGGAGAAATGGAGTAGGGATTATTCTGAAGGAACAGTATGTCAAGAATGTTCTGGAGGTGAAAAGAGTGTCAGACAGAGTAATGATTATGAAGCTGGAAATTGGAGGTGTGATGATAATTGTTGTTAGTGCATATGCCCCGCAAGCTGTGTGTGCAATGGATGAGAAGGAAGATTTTTGGAGTGAGTTGGATAAAGTGATGAACAGTGTGCCAAAGGGACAGAAAGTGGTGATTGGAGTGGATTTCAATGGACATGTTGGTGAAGGGAACAGAGGAGACAAGGAGGTGATGGATAGGTATGGTGTCAAGGAGAGGAATGAAGAAGGTCAGAGGATAGTGGATTTTGCTAAAAGGATGGACATGGCTGTGGTGAATACGTATTTTAAGAAGAGGGAGTAACATAGGATGAGGTACAAGAGTGGAGGAAGATGCACACAGGTAGATTACATCCTATGCAGAAGAGTCAATCTGAGGGAGATTGAAGACTGCAAAGTAGTGGCAGGGGAAAGTGTAGTTAAGCAGCATAGGATGGTGGTCTGTAGGATGACGTTGGAGATCAAGAAGAGGAAGAGAGTGAGGGCAGAGCCAAGGATCAAATGTTGGAAGTTGAAAAAGGAAGACTGCAAGGTTGAGTTTAGGGAGGAGGTGAGACAGGCACTGAGTGGTAGTGAAGAATTACCAGACAGCTGGGAAACTACAGCAGATGTAGTAAGGGTGACAGCAAGAAGGGTGCTTGGCGTGACGTCTGGACAGAGGAAGGAGGAAAAGGAAACCTGGTGGTGGAATGGGAAAGAGGAGAGTATACATAGGAAGAGGATGGCAAAGAAGAAGTGGGATAGAGAGGTGCAGAAAGCAGACAAGAGTACAAGGAGATAAGGCGCAAGGTGAAGAGAGGGGTGGCAAAGGCTAAAGAAAAAGTGTATGATGAGTTGTATGAGAGGTTAGACACTAAGGAGGAAGAAAAGGACCTGTACCGATTGGCTAGACAGAGGGACTGAGCTGGGAAAGATGTGCAGCAGGTTAGGGTAATAAAGGATAAAGATGGAAATGTGCTCACAAGCGAGGAGAGTGTGTTGAGCAAATGGAAAGAGTACTTTGAGAGGCTTATGAATGAAGAGAACGAGAGAGAGAAGAGGTTGGATGATGTGGAGATAGTGAATCAGGAAGTGCAACAGATTAGCAAGGAGGAAGTTAAGGACAGCTACGAAGAGGATGAAGAATGGAAAAGCCATTGGTCCAGATGACATACCTGTGGAAGCATGGAGGTGTTTAGGAGAGATGGCAGTGGAGTTTTTAACCAGATTGTTTAATGGAATCTTGCAAAGTGAGAGGATGCCTGAGGAGTGGAGAAGAAGTGTACTTGTGCCGATATTTAAGAATAAGGGGGATGTGCATGACTGTAGTAACTACAGGGTGATAAAACACCACAGCCACAGCATGAAGTTATGGGAAAGAGTAGTGGAAGCTTGGTTAAGAAGTGAGGTGATGATTAGTGAGCAGCAGTATGGTTTCATGCCAAGAAAGAGCACCACAAATGCAATGTTTGCACTGAGGGTGTTGATGGAGAAGTATAGAGAAGGCCAGAAAGAGTTGCATTGCATCTTTGTGGACCTGAAGAAAGCATATGACAAGGTGCCTCAAGAGGAGCTGTGGTATTGTATGCGGAAGTCGGGAGTGGCAGAGAAGCATGTAAGAGTTGTACAAGATATGTATAAGGGAAGTGTGACAGTGGTGAGGTCTGCGGTAAGAATGACAGATGCATTCAAGGTGGAGGTGGGATTACATCAGGGATCGGCTCTGAGCCCTTTCTTATTTGCAATGGTGATGGACAGGTTGACAGACGACATTAGACAGGAGTCCCCGTGGACTATGATGTTTGCTGATGACATTGTGATCTGTAGCGATAGTAGGGAGCAGGTTGAGGAGACCCTGGAGAGGTGGAGATATACTCTAGAGAGGAGAGGAATGAAGGTCAGCAGGAACAAGACAGAATACATGTGTGTACATGAGAGGGAGATCAGTGGAATGGTAAGGATGCAAGTAGAGTTGGCGAAGATGGATGAGTTTAAATACTTGGGTTCAACAGTGCAGAGTAATGGGGATTGTGGAAGAGAGGTGAAAAAGAGAGTGCAGGCAGGGTGGAATGGGTGGAGAAGAGTGTCAGGAGTAATTTGTGACAGATGGATATCAGCAAGAGTGAAAGGGAAGGTCTACAGGATGGTAGTGAGACCAGCTATGTTATATGGGTTGGAGACAGTGGCATTGACCAGAAAGCAGGAGACAGAGCTGGAGGTAGCAGAGTTAAAGATGTTAAGATTTGCACTGGGTGTGATGAGGATGGAAAGGATTAGAAATGAGTACATTAGAGGGTCAGCTCAGGTTGGACAATTGGGAGACAAAGTCAGAGAGGTGAGATTGCGTTGGTTTGGACATGTGCAGAGGAGAGATGCTGACTATATTGGGAGAAGGATGCTAAGGATAGAACAGCCAGGGAAGAGGAAAAGAGGAAGGCCTGAGAGAAGGTTTATGGATGTGGTGAGAGAGGACATGTAGGTGATGGGTGTAACAGAACAAGATGCAGAGGACAGAAAGATATGGAAGAAGGTGATCCACTGTGGTGACACCTAACGGGAGCAGCCAAAAGAAGAAGTATTTTACTATTTCCTCCTCACTTACTTTTGTCAAGTATGTTTTCAATCCTTATTTGTCTTTCATTCACTTATGTAGTGTGTCTTCGTCCCTGTAGCTGAATATTTTGATGTCTTCAGAACACAGTGTGTAATAAAGCAGCCATTTTCCATCTTCCTTCAACCAGCATAATAAGAATGCATAGAGTCAATTATTCAAGAGCCTGACAACACCTCTAGAGATGGTCAGAATAGACTGTAATCCTAAACTAGATTTTGTAAGCTTGACAGTGTTATGCATGTCATGCTATGATGTAATTTGACTGAAATTAGGAACATTTAAGTTAATTATTAAACACAAAACTGTACTATATTGCACACAGTCAATCTTAAGGGATTTTATCTGTAAGAAAGATGTGTACCTTGCATTTAGTTAGTTATGCAACAACTACTCATCCACCCATCCATTATCCAACCCTCAATATCTTAACTACAGGGTCACGGGGACTACTCACCAAGACAAATTTACAAATTGATAGCAAGCAATTTACAGGAAGAAAAATGTAAATGGCAAAACACAAATTCACAGGAATAGAAAAACTACCATTATTTACTACATAGAAAGTTAACAGATTTTTAAGTGATTTTTAAAATAAAAACTACTATATTAAAAAAAATAACTCAAGGATACATTTTTTGAGAAAAAATATTCTTTGTTCTGCCATTGCTTCAATTAAATGATGAACAAAGATAAACCTTGGTTATTAAAGTAATCTCAAATATAAATAACTTTGAAAATAGAGATTATTCTAACACACAAAAATATACTGTGGAATGCCAAATTGTCTTGACAGATAATCCCTGGGTTTGCAATTTCTGCATAACAATATAGGAAAGAAATAAGTTTTTAAATGAATGATTTGTGCTTAGAATTTAATAAAGCAATTTATTATAATACTCTACAAATTATGTACATGTCTGGAAATTTTAATTGTTATTTTCTACAATTCAAATTTTTCCAGATTAAATGTTTGCATAGATGGCATAGTACATTTAAGCTTTTAAAAGTCATCAACAAATAGTATAAACAGTAATTGTGTATATAAATACTATTTTCAGTAGTTTAGATTTATCTCATTCGGATAAAGTTTAACTGAATCAAACCCACAGTAAACCAGAGTGATGAACTACATTTGAAGAGAGAATTTGTTCTTAAATGTTTAGTCTTCATCTGTAAACTGCTTTGACTGCTTGGTTTGTACTTAGTGTGATTAAAATAGGCTATAAACAAGGTCACACTATGTAGATTGTATTCAGGAGAATGCTGTGAAAATCATATTAACCTGTATAATTTATCACTTATTTGTCCTGATATATGCAAAACAAGAAGTGCTTTTGTAATTCTTTACACTGTCAATATAAACAACTTATTATGAATAAAAATGATGTTCACTTTAACTTATAGAATACTTTTAATTACCATGAGCAGAAAAACATGTCAGTTTTTCATTTGTCACTCTGCCATTTTCAAAGGTTTCTGTTATTTACAGAGAAAATTAACTTTCTGAAGCAATCTTACTAACTGAAAGGTCACTTACCTTTTAATCAACTGTCTGACTTACAATTATATACTCTGATTAACAGAAAAACTACAACAGAACTATTCATGCTGAAATTAAATATTTAAGACTCTCAGCAATTATATTTTTCATATTCTTTGAAGTAAAGGTAAATAAAAAAGACGATTACTTCAAAGAGTAAACAATTAGTAGTGGCTCAGGACCATAAACGACTAGGCTGCCTGTTCAATCCAAGTCTCTGATTTGCTGTGAATACCTGAACAAGCCACTTAACCTGCCACGGAACTAATGACCACATTGGAATCAACTGTGCTGTAGTACCATTTCAGAAAGAGCTTTTGAATGGTGCACTCTGCTGAAAAGTACTATATACACTAAATAAAGATTTTTAAATAAATAACATAAAAGCAAAGATTATTTCTTTGAAAAGAAATAATAAGCATGCACAAAAGTTTTAGAACATATGTTAACTTTATTTGCATAATTACATAACACCCAACCCACTTAATCCAATTCAAGGTCACTGGCACTTTACTGGAATTTTACTATAAAAAAAATATTTTTTTTCCTCTATATAAATCTAGTTAATGAGCAAAGTGTGCAATGAAGACTACTTACAGTTGTTCTCTAAATGACACAATGCTATATTAATGTTAAACATTTAATTTTTTTTTCATTATTTCACTCACTTTTTCCTGGAGTTTTCCTGCCCTAATTGGGTTTTTAAATATAAGGATTCTATTTATTACGTTGGTTTTTGGTTCTGATTTATGTATTTTTATTTTTTCATGTTGTTGCTGTTTTGGTCAATGATGTTTGCTATCATTTGTTTACAGTTTTCTTGGTAATGAACTGCAGCTGTGCAGCCCGTGATGTCATTGAGGTCGTCTTTTAGGTCTCGTCTCTATGTGGATAAAAACCCTTGATTCTTGTAGTGTATTTTAAAAAGATTTTCTTTGTAATTCAGTAATGAATCTTGGCTCTATTTTATCTTCAAATTTTAATGCTCATCTAACATTTTGGTGCTTGTATTTTTGATCTACTGTTTACAATCATTGCTTGCCTCCAGACTACGTCTCTTCTCTTGATACTTTTCCTCATCTGTTGCTATATTTTCCCGTCATAGCACACCACTCAAGAAGTATGCTTTTTCACACAATGTCCATGGAACTATCATGAAGCTGCTTGATTCAGTTCAGAGATGCAGAAGATGGAGGCTATTCCAACCTCACTGGGCTCATGGCCAAACCCACAAGTGCACTATCTGTCCACCTGCACTACAGACCAGTGGCACTTACTGTATGTCTCATATCATAAAGACCTTTGTGAGGCTGGTCCTGGACTATAAGATTGGAATGGAAGATGCAATTATCTATCTGCTCTCATAAGGTTTATTCCCATCTGAACAAAGCTGGCAGCACTGTGAGGATGATGTTTTATGATTTCTCCAGTGCTTGTGCCATCCAGCCATCCCTGTTAAGAGGTATGCTCAGAGATATGCAGGTGGATATGGTGTCCAAGATAATGGACCATCTGTTAGGTAGACCTTAATTTAAGTGGCTCAAAAACTGTGTCTCTGATATGGATGAAAGTAACACTGGAACACCACAAGGGCCAGTCCTGTCTCCTTTTCTCTTCACCTTGTACACGTCAGACTATAAATATAACACCAGATCATGTCACTTGCAGAAATTTTCTAATGATTCTGCACTTATTGGTTGAAATGAAAGGGGATGAGACAGAATTCAGTAGAACTTTGTTTCTTGGTTAAGAAGGAATTGTCTGCAACTTAACATCAGTAAAACCAAGGAATTGACTGTTGATTTTTGTTCCAGGAGACATATCCCGATCTTCATAAAGCTTTCAGCTGTTTTTGATCTCTCCAGTGACTTCAGTACATTCAGCTATCTAATTTAAGAGGTAAACTCAAAGATATGCAATTGGATAAGCCCATGGTGCCCAGGATAATGGACTATCTGTTGGGAAGACTATAGTTTGTGAGGCTCAAGGACTGCATCTCTGATACTGTATGTGTGCAATACTGGAGCATCACAAGGAAAAATCCTGTCTCTTTTCTTCTTCACCTTGTACACCTCAGACTATAAATATAGAACTAGGTCATATGATTTTCCAGTGATTCTGCATTAATGGGGTGTATTGACAAGGAGGATGAGATAGAGTATAGCAGTCAAGTGCAGAAGTGGTTATTAACTTTTGTTGTACCAAAGAGTCCCTGCATTTCTATCCATGGAGTAGATGTGGAATTGATGCATTGCTACAAATACCTGGGGGTCCACATCAATGACAGACTGGACTGGTCTTGTAACACAACTATAAATGAAAGGGCAAGGCAGACTCTTTTTTCTTAGGAGACTGTGTTCCTTTAATGTCAGTAGTGACATCATACACATCTTCTTCAACTCTGTGATGGCAAGTGCACTTTTCTATGTTTCAGTGTGCTGGGCTTGCCAACAGAATCAACAGACTAAATAAGAAGACAGGCTTAGTTAAAGGATGCGCAGTTGACTTACTGGAGGTAGTAGTGTAGGAGAGAATGAAGACACAACTTAGTGCCATCAAGAAATATGCTACACATCCTCTCTCTGACACACTAACACTGAGTATTTTCACCCAAAAAACACTACTGGGCCTCCTTCATACCTACGGCAAAAAGCCTGCATAAAACCTTATGGCATCTGTGACTGCCAAAATCAAAGATTTCTTTCTTTTTAGTCATTCTGATGTGCATTTGAATTTTTTTCATTTATTGAGCTTCTATAAAAGGCATCTATCTATCTAATAAATTGTTTGCCAATTTACTTAACCCTCAATAAAATACACTCTTCCCATATTTATGTGCTGTAAAATATTGTCTAATTAAAGTTCCACATGTGTCTTATCTTACATACTTGAGTCAAGATACTAATTGTGAATGCTGTCACCAGATACCTGCCTCATTAGATAACATTTTGCAAGTGTCCCACATTCAGATCTTATTTTGATAAGATTATTGTTTATTTATGAGACAGTTTTGAAATTACAATTATCCCCAATCCACTGACAACACTCTTTGGCACAACACTTGATGGCACTGCTTAATGGACAATCTATTGTGGTAACTTACACGTCTCTATTAGTACACCATTTCATTTGTTCAACTAGAAGGATTTTAATCTATCAATAAAAACACATGAGAAAACACTGTCCTATTTTACTTTCATAGTCATAGTAAATTTATAAGGAAGAGCTTAATTTTTTGCTTAGATTTCCTAGGAACTTATTTAACGATATTTTCGTTCATTTATTGAGGATACTGAACCATTTTTGGACACCTGGATGTTTCTGACTAATAGCTTTAAATTAAGTCTTCTTCTCCTTTTCTTTCTTTCTCTGATGCTCTTTGGATGGGTAAGATTAAGATGACATATTTTATACTTATTTAACATTTATTTTGCTAATGTAGTCCTTAAAGTACAGTATATTAAAAATGAAAATTTTCCAAATGTTTTAACCAGACTAGGTACAGTATAGCTGAGATTGTTTTATTTTGTAAATTGTAACAGTTTCCAAACTAAATGTAATGGTATCATATTCAATCTAGGAGATTACATGTTTAATAAAGAACTAGTATCTGTTCATATAATTCTCATGTAAAAAAGGTGGGTAGTATTTGCAATATGAGGTTTCAGTTCCGTCTATATTAGCTGTGTATATTATAACAATTCACCTATCTGTGATATCCAGTAAATAATAATAATAATTCTTTGCATTTATATAGCGTTTTTCTCACTACTCAAAGCGCTCAGCAATTACAGGTTAAGGGTCATGGAAGGTCATAGAAGGTCTCAGCTTAACCTGGCAGCATTGGTTGCAGAGCAGAAACCGGCTCTTTAGGAAACTGTCCTTGTCAGGCAGTATATAATTTGCACAAAGAACGTCTTACCTCTACCGTCTCATGTTAATAAAATTGCAGTTTTCCAATCTCATTTAACTTGCAAAATGTTATTTTTGAGTTTTGAAAACATATGAAAATTTTTACAGTAGAAGAGTCATTAAAATTATATTTTTATAGAGCATATTAGAACATCCACTGCCTAATCTATCAGCTAAATGAAAAAATGTAAATGTAACATAACCTTCAGTGGTTACAAAACTGCTACATTATGTTTCAACAATGAATGGTGAGTTAGAAACTGGTGATCAAATGGTCAATTTAAAAAAACAAATTTCAACTAAACAAAAATATATGTTCTATAAATTCACTTATATTAGAATATATGAATCAGTTATAAAAGTGAAGAATGAAGGTTTGTACATGTGCGACCCAGCAAAGATCTCTCCAGTTTTGGCCAGTACCCCTCATTGACAGAAAAGGTAAATGAAAGTTACATATTAACAGCTACATTGGGTTAAGCACTTCGTACACAAGGTACACTAATGAACAAAAGACCGCCGGGGGCTACATGAATGGCACGTACCCCAGAAAATATGGAAAGCATACAACTAGCCCTGCTGCACAGTCCAAGTCGATCTGCTCGGAAGCATTCTTCTGAACTTGGCCTCAGTAATCGTTCGGAGTGCTATATCGAGATGATAAACAACTTCTTTTTACCTGAATTACGACGAAAACGTATTCCCATCTGGTGTGTATGGTTTCAACAGGATGGGGCAACAGCCCACACAGCTAGAGCATCAATGGATGTTATTTGCCCTCTCTTCCCTGGTCACCTCATTTCCAGGTTTTGTGACATTCATTGGCCTCCTCGGTCCCCTGAATTATCCATGTGCGATTATTTCTTGTGGGGTCACTTCAAGGCACATGTATACGAGCATAAGCCCTGTACATTGGAGGAACTGAAGGAAGCCATTCGCGTGGAAGTCACCCAAATCGACAGAGCGATGTTGAGATGAGTAGAGGCCAACTTCCATGAACGCCTTCAGAAATACATCAGTGATAACGGACGCCACATGGGAGATGTTGTTTTTTTTCACACAACAGATATTCTTTGTGTATATTTTCACTTTAAATATTAGCATATATTTTATAATACCAAAAAAACCCCGCAAAACTCTTCCTCTGTATTTATTAGTGACAAGTGAAACAAAACATTTTAGTGAGTTGGGCACATAAAATAATAAATGAAGTTAAATTGAATAATGTTCTAAATAAATAGATTATAAAAATTACAGCTATACATATATTTCATGGAATATGTACGCAATGGGCAGGCAGCATGAGAAACCAATTATAAAACTGGCCACAGTCTGTCAATGTTCTAGTTATTACAAAAATACATATAAACTCAGCTGAAATGCCAATGCAATATTTTTGCATATTTGGAATACAAAGTAGACTGACAGCATCGATTTGACATGGGAAAAGGAAAGCATACAAGATTGCACATTGTGGACAGATCAAGCTGCGAATGAAGTGGCTTGCTTTTACAGTTTTCATAGACCCGACAGAACAGACTGTGAATGCAAATACGAAAATGAACAGTTGGCTTTCTTTGTTAAGACATCAAGACCAATGGAAAGTGGTACTTGGTCATGAATGAGGAAAAAAACAATTGAATACAGCTATATTTAAAAAGTGATGCATGTATTGATTCACATACACACAAGGTTTTATGGCAGATACAGATGCAAGAAATAAAAGTCAACTGTTTATTCTTCCTCTGTATACACTGTCCAGGATGCAGTTTTCTGTACATTGTAATGTTTTCACACAATTTGGAACATAAACAGCACAGCCAGCACCAATTTACTGTGCTCTTCAGTGTTGCATTCTTTATACACACTTCACAATATGCCATCTTGTGATTTCTCCTTTCCCCACAGCAAATTGAAGCTAGCTATGTACTTCGTATACTCACAGATTTGCTCCTCTTAGACACTGTGGGTTCGCTTCCCGGTTCCTCCCTGTGTGGATAGCGCTTTGAGTACTGAGAAAAGCGCTATATAAATGTAATGAATTATTATTATTATTAATACTCATCACACTTTGATGCTGGCTGCAATGGATGACACTGTATATTTGCCAGTATCATCTTCAACAGAGAAAAGCTGATTACGGGATGCTGGTCATCTTTTCTCTGTTGCAGAGCACACTGGTATTTGGTGTATATTTAAGAAAGATGCCAACAGAGGACCTGCAAGGTGTTTGTTTCTCAAACTACAGACTTTGATGTACTTATGCATTTATGTACTCTGATGTACTGTACTTACGCTTTCATGCTCATCTTGGCCCTCCCCTTCTTTTTCTGTTCTCGTTAGATCCAGCTTGCCCTCTTCCCTCAATACAGTAATGGACACCTTTGTTTGAAACCTTCAGTTTCTTGGCTGTCACATAGAATAATCTTCATCCTGCAAAAAACAATAGACTGACATGTTTCTTGTCACACTTGTACAGCACAGTATAAACATTTTCTTTCAATTTATGATTATTACAAACTGACAAAACATTTTAGATGGATACCAAAATGTAAGTTTCCTTTAAGTATGTCAGCAGCATATTGGTAGGAGCACTATTCACCGTTAGTAATGGTATCGAAGATCATATTTGAATTTGATCACTACAAATTAAAATAATGATTGCTTCTTGTCAAAAAGTCTCTCCCTATCATCTGTGGGTAATCAGAGTTTTTGAAGGGTACTACATAAATACAGTGAGTTTCACATGATAGAAATCTCTACTCAGAAGCAAAGCTAACGCTAATATATTATACCTGTAATGGCGCACTGCATGATAACGTGCAGTGAATACACTTGACTTGAGCATTCCTAGTTGTCATCCTCTTCCTTTACACGTTTAGCAGTCATTTGCTCAGAGGTTGGTGCGCTTGCTGCTACCTGAGCAGCTCTTCTTTTCTCCATCCTAGTGGCCCACTTCTTCTCTTCTTTCATTGGCATCTTTTCACGTTAAAACTGATTATGTCAGTGTTTGTGTTGCAATTACTTAGTACGTTTTCTTTAATTTTTCACTGCCACAAGAATGAGTTAAGATATGAAGAGGTAGGGGAAGTGATGGCGAAGGTGGTATGGATGAGAACAGCGCCTGTACACATACACCGCACAGCCGCCCTGCTGGCCACTGCCAAGAGTTGATTCTACAATAAAATAAAAATAAAAAGAGGAATAACCTTGGAGGTCAATCATCACCCCGAAAGCGGATAGTAGACGTCACATATAGCATATGTGTACCAAATTTCAGGTCAATAGGTCAAATGGTTCGCCAGCTACAGGTGATTTAAAATCCTGGACAGACAAATGAACAGCCACGGTAGCATATTATATATAAAGATGCTCGGAAACCTAAACCTTTCAAAATATATATTTGTGACTCTTAGTAGTAAAGCTATAACATGCTTTTTAATTTTTATTCATTTGGTTTTCTGTCCTCAATCTAAGAAATTTTTAACAGCAAATTATTCCTTGTTTATATAATTTTCATGTACAAATTCTTTGGTAAGGAAAACACACTTAAATCTATTATTTGTCAAACATTTGTTAAATAAACAAACTATTTAACTTTTTTTTTCTTTAAGCCTGTCTTACTTTGAAGAAACATGAGTGACAGAAGACATGCAGTTTAAAATTATTAGACAGTGTGCATTGAAGAAAGAAATAATAAATGTCATATTTTGCACAATATGGTGAATATCTATCAGGCGCAGTATCTGTTGCAGTCTTCCTTAGTTACAGTCAAAGAACACTTTCACTTGATTGACCCTCAATGGGACAGCATGCTTCAGCGTATCTAATTTATAGTTCAGACTGCTTGTCGTTGAACACCATCAGAGATCTTGCTTGCTTAAGAAAACTGTGCTAAACAAGTACATGTCATCGAAGCCAAGTGGAAGCATTGACTGCAGGCAAAATAGAGGCAGCAGTGATACATTAAATAAAGTGAACAGAGAATCCAGCAGCAGTGCACAAGCATTCTAAGTCAGAATCATCTAAAGCAGGAAAAATATCAGTTCTAAATCTGATTACTGTAAAGTATACTTGTTTTGCTGCTAATAAGCATTATCCGTGATATATATTTTTTAGGAATAGATATCCAGTGTGGCCTACAACATAAAAAGTGTCTCTTGAAGCAATAAAATGGTAAGTTCTGCTTACACTGCTGATATGGTTGGACCATGACTGACAAGGCCAGATTAACCATATGGGGAATTGGATGAGGCATCATGGGCACACGGTCTAGCGAGTACATGTGTACCAAAAAAAAAAAAACTCAAAACACTGGACTTATGCTTCAAGTATCTGCATATATGAATTTGCAGAGTGGATTACAACAACAAAAAGAAATTAAACAAAAGCCCTCACACAAAAATTAACATCATAACGGTTAAGTTCACATGTAGGTGCAAGCTTGCTAGGATCCTACTTTCTGTACACGCGGTGGTGTTCCTTTTTAGAAAACAAAAGAGAGAGGTGTCAGCTTTTCTCATGTCTCCTCTCACAATTGTTTGTATTGATATTGATCAGCAGCAGGCACTTGCTATGTGATTTCATGGATATCACTTTTGAACAATCTTGCATGATTTTGTGATCACTGGGTGAGACATTACGGTACTCACACAGTTTGATCCTCTGAAGAATGATGTGATATTTTGGTGTATCTCTGATTTTACAATAGATTAAATGTAGCTATGTTTACTATCAGCAATCTGTTAAGTAGCTTTTATGGTATGACTACTGGATTGTGTTACTTATGCTAATCTATTAAAAACACAAACATGCAATGCTACCAGGAATTTGTACCTGCTGAGCAATATTCCTTACTTATTTTTCCTTAAAGACCTGATCCTGATATATTCCCAGAAGATAAATTATATGCAGTAGTTAATGATTTTCTTGCCACAACTCTACCACTCTATCATCCTTCCAGTTTATCCATGAATATTTTGCAGCCATGCTTGATAAACCATAAATGTTTGGGTCACTTCTTGATAGTCCATGAAAACTGAAACATGTTCTCTCACATCTGACGACCTCAGGGCAACACTGCCCACATTTTTTTTTTGTTCTGTCAGAAAAATCAGTGGGAATCCTCAAGGCACTTGGATCTTGTCAGAATTTATCTCAAACCTTGCAAGTAATGACTTTACGGCCTTGAACAATTTTCTCCTGATTGTGTGTCAACTTGACAAAACAATCAGGAGCTTGCAAGTTGGGCTTAAATCGTACAATATATACTCACCCTAGCAGGGTGCGCTAAAAGAAAAGCAAAGAAAGAAGAAGAGTCCAGAAATGCAAGAACATTAAAAATGTGCCTGAAGTTCCTAGATTTTTTTATATACAATAGGGGGGTGGATAGTTGAGACTAGAGTGTCAGAATGCATGTGCTGTTTGTTTGTAAATTAGGATTTTGGATGTTCAGTAATTAGTTCCTATCAATTTTAGTGTCAAACTACTTTATATTTATTAAGTACTAGCTGTGTAAGTCCGTGCTTTAAAAAGCCCAACCTCCTAGAAAGCATTAAATCGTCAGAAAAATAATTGAAATGCAGAGTCGGCGGTTTCGTTTTGTGGATGTGCTCGCCTACCCACCCACCCCCCCCACCCCCACCTAATCTATCAGCAGCTAAGTGAGTTTTTCTCTCATTTGTCTTTCCTCGGCGGTTTCACTTTGTCGCTTTCTTATTGCCTCATGCTGTAGCCTCGTACTTCTTTCTTCTTGTGACTTGTTAACTCGGGGCCTCCTTGCCAGCTCTTTGAGCTTCATGCTGTAGCCTCGCACACACACTTCCACGCGTAGACGTTTATATATAAGACAAATTCAATACTGTCTTGCCTTCTTTCGGCATTTGTAGTACTAAAATGCACCATCGGTTGGAATGACAAATGTAATGCATACAAATCTGTTATATAACATTTGGTATGGGATTAGTAAAAGCAGTGTTAATGCTTGTGATGTGAAACCTTCTGGAATGACAAATGTATTTTATTACTACAAATGTTTGTGCAATTTGTTGGAATGACAGAGACATAGCAACCGGATGGACACATAGACACTTATCCTTTTATTAAGGTAGATAGGAAACATAAAAACCTAAATTCAGCTATTTAATTCTGAAATAAGTAATTAAAGATTTTGAATTGTGACAAGTGACAAATTGGTTTCGTGGTCCGCTGCCTTTGACACTATTGACCATGAGATATTGCTGATGCGGCTTGAACATCTTGTGGGGCTTAAAGGGGCTGCTCTTAATTGGTTCAGGTCATATTTAACTGGTAGACACTTTTCAGTGACTTTAAATTCCTCTTTTTCGTCTACTGCTCCTCTTAAATATGGTGTTACTCAGAAATCCATTTTGGGTCCTATTTTATTCTCTATATACCTTCATCCTATTGGAGCTATTCTTAGGAAATTTTACATTTCTTTTCACTGCTATGCTGATGACACACAGGTTTATATTCCTGTCTACAACTCTGCAATAAATCAACTACACGACTGTCTTTCTGAACTAAGATCCTGGATGGCTAATAATTTTCTTGATCTGAATCAAAATAAAACGGAGGTGCTTATAGTGGGTCCATCAGCTAAAGCCCAAATTGGTCTTGGACTTCTCTGCTCTTTCTCTGTCTTTTGCAAACCTCAAGTCCGCAATCTTGGTGTAATCTTTGACAGTAACCTCTCTTTTGAGAAACAAGTAAATTCTGTAGTCAAGAGTTGCTTTTTCCAGCTTCGTCTATTAGGTAAGATCAAGCCTTTTTTATCTTCTAGGGATCTTGAGAAAGCTACTCATGCTTTTATTTTTTCTCACCTTGATTACTGCAACTCGCTGTATGCTGGGATTAGCAAATCCCTGATACGCAGTTACAGTTGATCCAGAATGCTGCCGCTCGCTTTCTGGTTGGGGCAAGAAAGTCTGATTCTGTTTCTCCTATTTTAGCTTCTTTACACTGGCTGTCTGTCAGTTTTCAAATTAAATCTTTTGGTCAGTTGTCTCTTGTTGTCCCTCGTACCAAGTGTAAAACCAAGGGGGACAGGGCTTTTGTAGCTGCTGCTCCACGCCTGTGGAACTCTTTACCTCATCACATAAAGGAGTCGTCTACAATTGAACTGTTCAAAACAAGATTAAAGACTCATTTCTATTCACTTGCATTCTGTGACCTTCAGTAATACTGATGGTTTTCTCATTGTGATTATATAACATCACTTCTATTTATTATTTATTTTATTTTTATTTATGTTCATATCTTTTTATTTCTATTTATGTTATTTATGTTATTTGTTTGGTTTTTCTTTTATTCTATTATTGTAAAGCACTTTGGCCACAGCATTCCTATGTTGTTTTAAACGTGCTATATAAATAAATTGACATTGACATTGGTAAATGGGTTCTAATTAAAACATTTGTTGAAGCAAAAACCTGAAGTCTCTATGGCCTACCTTTATGGCCTATCAGAACTGTGACTGAGGGCCTTGACTTATTAATAGGATTACCTTTCTGGTTCCAACTTTCTTTCGTCCCTGACTACAAGTCCTTGTCTTGCACTTTGATCCTTTTAGTCTGGTTTAGTTTGTCTTCTTGGTTTCGTCCTTTGCTTCTATTCAAGATTACATCCCAGTTTAGCACTTATCACTCCTGGTCATCTGATCTCACAATTAATCATCAGACACCTTAAAGTGTCCTTTAGAAATGGGTGCTCATGCCCAGGGGCACCCTAGCATTTTAATCCAGCCCTGATGACAGCACCACTTAAACCATTTATATAGCAACTTTATTTCACTTGTCATGGTAAGAACTGATTCTTCGCTGAATGAAATTATTAAATCAAGGTAAAACAAATCTAGTGATTTTATATTGGATTCCATTTTAAGGTAGCAACATAAAAATATTAAATACTCTAAATAACCAATGTGATTTATGGCTTATTCAGACCACACCTTCAGTCTAAATAAATATCTTGTCTGTGTTAGTTTGTCAATCCATATTCAACTATGCTATTGTAGGTTGAATGGCCAGTTCCCATCAAACTTTTTTTGCAGTTCTTAAAATATATTTAACACTAGAAATGCTATGAATGACATCTTCCACACTTTCAGGTGTGGCAGAAGTGCTGCACCAAAGGGCTCAGCCATTCCTGCAACGTCCCTTGGCGGCACCCACGGAAACCAGCAGGGCTGCTCCAAACTCCAACTCCCAAGGAGCCCTATGGGAGGCTTTAAACCAGAGGTTCCCAAACTTTTTTGCCCCGTAGACCACTTACCGATTTCCATAGACCCCCTGCCTGCTTAATATTGAATTTTCCTAAACTTATTAACTTCAAATGTGTTTTTGACAACTGACACAGTGCTGCTTTTTTGTAGAGTGGACAATTGTAAAAAAAAAAGAAAAACATGTACAATTTTTATTCATACCTTTATTGAAAAGACACAAAATATAAATATATAGTCAATATAAAATATAAATATATAAAAAAAGCTATTTAAACATAAGACAGAGCAATTCAAAATTTATTCCTGCCCAGACAGCACACAAATATTTTAAAAATATTTTTAAAATGTTGAAATGTCCGCGAAAATAGCTTACAGAAATATTTCTAGAAAATGTTTTTTTAGGAATTTAGGAAAAATCAACTTTATCTAAAGTCGTGATCAGCATCTATGGCTCTATGCAATCGGAGCGAATACAAAAATATGTATAAAATTTTGTACTTACTTTTCTTGGGCACTCCTAAAGAAGATGATTTTGATTCACTTTGACTTGTACCTATTTATATTTTTGAACGTATTTTCAAGGCACTTTTCTTCTCAAAACTCAGAAAGCTAATGAACACTGTTTGTCTCTAACACTCTTATTTATAATAGATGAATCAAAGTCCGAGCAAGTCCATGCAAAGCTTTGGTACAGGTCTGGACAAGTGTTATTCACTGCGCGTACGCGTGCGATGTGTTGCTGCTGATATGAAAACTTGTGTCCGCTCACGTGGACCACCATTTACATCTCGTGCACCCCCAATTTTTTTTTCTTGCTGACATAGACCCCCTGCAAGTCAAAATCGACCCCTGGGGGTCCATATAGACCACTTTGGGAATCAGTGCTTTAAACCTTCTGCTTCTTTGATCTGAGACCATGTAGTGAGGAAATAGAGGTATTTTCTTACCAAGTTATCTGGTAGGAATGGGAGAATGAAAAGCGGTTGGTAAATTTAGAAAAATGTTTTCCATTTTAAGTAGACTCTTAAGTCAGTGCTTTGTGGAAGTCTCTTTGGCAACAGTTGCAGCATAGGAAAGTCTCTACAAGCTTTGTTCTTCTGCATTTGGGCTGTTTATCCCATTCTTCCTGGTAGATTCTCTCTAGGGGCTTCATTTTATAAAGTTTACATATGCACAAAAAGAGGATTGAACTGTGTGTACACAACTTCCCATGCAAAGGTCAGTATTTATAAAAGGCTGCTTGAAGGGGAACATGCATATATTTACCAAAATTCTGACCCATGAGTACAAAACATTTTGGAGAAACTGGGAAATGACAACACCCTTGATTAAGTAGGGAAATACAGCCAAACCAGCTAAATGACAGCTTGCATGCAAAATAATCCATATCACCAAGACTTTATTATAACACACATTACACCTCAAAAGAGATGGATTTAATGTTAATATTTTAGTTACCTTTTAAAAGGGCCAATGCAGCATATTTACACTGCAGAATATCGTAGGTTATATGTCTGTTTATATCGGTTACCTGTTGTCACTTCTCAGAGAACTGATTGTCAGGTCAGGAATATCTCAGACAAGCTTCACTCTGTCATGCCCACTGTGATACGTTTTTGCCAACACACAAAGGCAGTTTGCAGCAGTGTCTGGTTCTCCTAATGTAATGAGAGAAATGAACTGCACTCATATTGCAATTAAGGCACCTAGTCAGAATAAAGCTGCATTTGCTCAACATTGAGCAGTGCCATTCCATTAACTTACAAGCCATCTGTGATGCTAAGATGAGACTGACAAACACTGTTACTCGGTGGCCTGGGTTAACCCATGATTCATTTATTTTGAGGCAAAGTAGCTTTGGCAGAGGTGATGGTGCTCAACGTGATGTCTGGCTTGTTAGTAAGGTAACTGGCTGAACCCTCAGTTCTTCATATGGCCCGTAATATTTATTGTAACAGCAATCATTACACATTCCAGGTAATAGTGGCTACCTGCTGAGACGCTAGTGCCTTAAATCTTTCTCTGACTACCAGAACACAGAGGACTACAAACAACACAGAGTAGGAAAACATATAAAAAAGTGGCGTATTCCTTTAAGGGGATGTGCAAGGAAAACCAGACTGTTCAAAGGACAAAACAGCCAGACATACATATCTGTGGATATTAGTATGTTTTTTGAAGCCCTTGCAGCCTTTGACTTTCCTCATGCTCTAGTTCATCTTCCATTCATGGTGTTTCCTCCCACAGTCTCATGACATGCACTCACATCAGTAGGTTACACTAAATGTGTATGGTGTGTGGACAGCAATGACCCTCACCCAATTATGTAATTGAGTTTAGAAAGATCACGACTGTTCAGGCAAACATTATCCATCCATATGAGAGCAAAAGCATTTGTAATATGTAGCATATGAAAGGAGTCAACATAATTGAGTAAACATGGAGGCTTGCTTGGGAACTTTACAGCAGTGATCACCACAAGTGAAGACCTCAGCAAGCTCCAAAATGCAAGTTAGTTACAGTTCCAAAAAGTGGATCTTACTTTTTGCAAATTTGTGGTTAAGATGTACCTCCAATACTAAACTTCCAGACACTCCACAGGTCAGTTTTATTCTTTTTAGTCTTCCTCTGTTGCCAAAATTTGTTTGAGGAGAGGCTGGAAACTATTTTGTCCTGTTTTCGAAGGATTGCCCACATTTTTAATACTCAAAGATTTTAGATTTGTTTTCTTTTTTATACTATTCAAATTATACAGCCTAGAATTTATGCATTCTACATTGAAGTTTATTACTTTAATAGAATTTACAGCACAGTAATGTTGTCTGCTATCCAAACATATATTTTCATTTTTTTCTTTACAGCCAGCCCTTGCAATCAGAGATGATAAACTTCCGTTATTAGTTTTTTTAGTTCATTTTGTATATCATTTTATAGACCTCTCAATATTCAATACCTTTTTGCAATAAACCATTTTCCTTTCTAATAATGAACATCATTCTTAATGGGCTTCTCTGCTTTTAACATCCTCAAACATAAATGTACCCAGTTATTAGGCATTTTATATGAAATGATTATATCTTATATCTGTTATTCTCTTTATTTATTACTTGTGCCCTTTTCTTCAATATTTCTTGATGCTCACGGATTGACTTCCAGTAATTCTCATTTGCCATCTCATTCATTTCCCTCTTTCTCATTACTCAGGCCTATTATTCTTTATGAGACCTCTTTTGCTAGATGATTTTGCAATGTTGTTTTCCTTATTATAGAAAATATGTTCCTTCCTAGTTCTACTGTTACCAAGTCCTTGTCCTTGCATTAGAAAATTCTGTGACTTTTGTTAATATCAAGACCTGGCTTACCTTATTTATAAGAAAACCATCCCCAGTGATTATTATAGAAATCTTTTCCAATATTATTTCCAGGTAATTATTATAGGCATATGTTTATATATTAAAAAAAATAAGTACAGGTACAAAAATATACAAGAGATTAGATGTGACAGCGTAATTCACACAGAGTTCGATAATAATAACAGATATGCAGTGCAATAAAATATAAAGGATTATAGGAATTTAGACTATATAAGTAAACCTCTATATATTCCATAAAGCAGTAAGACACAGGCGTATCCTGGAATTCAACATAACTGCATCTTCAGAAGCTTTACACATGCAATAGCCTTATAGTACTACACAACTTGGAGATTAACTGTTAGATTAATTAAATTAATATTGTATATAATGATAGATAGATTCAAACATTAAGTAGCACAGGCAGCTTACTTTTTAAAATACAGCAGAACCCCAATTTGAGATTTCCATACTTATCATTTTTCCGCATTTCATGTTTTTTGATGTTGACAGGGAAATTTTATGGGACACTTTCAGACGTAACTGCAAGAATATAGCACTGCACAACTTATAGACCTGCCTATCATGCAGCCATCACAAGCAGTGTCAGTTGCATCATGCTTTTAGCTTGATGACCAGTGTCTTGTGTATGTTTATATACAGAAAAATCAGGAGTGGTCTCCCCTGAACTCTCTCATATACTCCGATATGGGGATGGATATTTGAGGAGTAAATCACAAGACAATGATTATATTTTAAATTATGTACATTAAAGAACCATCAACAACAAATCAAATCAAATTAATAGTATATTGAACAATTATTATAAAAGTAAAGTTGAATAAATCAGACTCCGCGACTGCATGAATAAAAAGGTAAAGTACCACTTCCGGTTAATGGAAATAGCCCAAAAGTTGATAGATATCTACGTTTTGTACGTAATACTTGTATGCAAATTTTGGTTGACCTAAGTGAGAGTGTACTCAGGTTATCATGTTTACACACACACACAGACACCAGACATATTTCAAAAAGTGGTATTTTCGGACTCAGGGAGCTCTAAAACATTGAGATTCATCAAAATCTCGAAATGGAATTTTTTGGAGGATTCCAATACTTTCCCTATACTTCGTATACTGGAAAGTAAAAAATGGAATGTCTTAAGACAAATTACAGTATAGAAGAAGAGGAAGAAGAAGAAAATAAAGGAATGGAATCTGAGAAAGATGGTTGGCTAAGGAAATCTGGTTCTGTGTTTTCTCACATTTCTATTCCAGTTAATCAGGAAATAATTGATTTCAGCTCCTATACACACCAATCAACTTAAAAATATCCAATTTAAATGGGACACTTGCTTCAGTTACATTATTTCACATTAATTTCCAAGGGTGCCAACAATTGTGGCACATGTGTTTTTGTTAAAAATTTTTATCTCTTGATTGTCTCCAGCAGACCCCCGTGACCCTGTAGTTAAGATATAGTGGGTTGGATAATGGATAGATGGATATTTATCTCTTTGTTTTTCTTTGAATGAACTTGTTTCAATTAAAAGTCAGATGCTTCTCATTTTTTTAGTGCAAGATGACGGTTCTTTAGCAAACAGTGATATTTTTCTAACCCTTCTTACTAATTTTTACAAGGGGTGCCAATAATAGTGACGGGCACTGTATATGTATTTTTGTAATGAGTGTAGCTTTATTCCCAAAGGACCATCAAGTAAATTTATTATAAACAGTGAAATATTATTTTTTCAACTTTCAATGTAGCTCTACTTTTAGCGGGAACCTAAGAAAAATACACATTGTGGTTTCACTCTCCACTTCAAGCAGTTGAGCTTTGTCCGACTACTTTCTATAAGGAACAATCCATCCTGGCCGGGATGCCAGCCAACCCATGTTACCTATTGCACAGTATACCTGTCTTCTACAATGCTAGAACAAGGTGCATAGCTGTTCTTCTGCTAACATTATAAAACATAAGTTAGGAAGTAAAAGACTGATCTGACAAACAAGAGTACTAAATATTTATTGAAAGAAGCATTCATGTGAAAATAGACAGAGTGTGGTGGAATATAAACAGATTAAAATCACAGTCTCTTCGGAGGCTGATCAGACCTTAGTATTCTTTGCTTAAAGGTTGTACCTTATGTGCTCATTATTGTTATATCAGTTAGTGGAAGAATATTTTTATATTATGATAAATGTTTGTTCTTTTTCTGGTATTGTCTGAACTTATATACATTTTCTTCTATAAGTACAATAGTAATAACTTTGTTAATTTGTTTTCAGACAAAGACATTTTGCTTCCTTTATGAAGCCTGATCGTTCACTTAATTACATTTAGAGTTTCACAATTTTTGCCTTCACATCGCTCACTGTAAGTCTTAACTGTGTTTCATTTTTAGTAACTAGTTAAAATATGTCTTCAAAGAACTTTCTCATTGCGTCTCTGTTAATTATTATTTTTCTATTACACAGTACATGCTTTTACAATCTAAGCATTAGTGAATCTTTCAAACAAGTGATCATTAAAACTACAGCTTTTCAGCTTTCTCCCACTACTATTAATTCTCCTACATTAAGGACACAGAAATCGCTGCTAGCTGAAACATACAAATATGGGATTACCATTTACAACATAATTCACTCTGCTCCACAGAGATTACTGTATCAGTTGAAAAAACTCCTAAGTCCTTCTCCTAAGGTGTACTTTAATTTCTCAAATCTACTTTACATTTATTTACATTATATTTCATCCACAATAAATTTGCCCAAGCCTGTATTCTGTCCCAGATCTCTCTGTAATGATTCAGATGGGGAGGACAATACACTGGAGGAATGAGAAAGCATAAACTAGCACTACATGTGAATCTGCAAGTGAGAAAAGCTAAGAAAGGATTTGGATCAGTTACAAACCTAAATGGAAGGCTCATTTTAATTCTTTTAGAGACAAGCTCCATGGTTGTAACTGCAGGGAATTCCATGTAGATGCTGCAAGGTTGAGGAGTAGTCTGATTTTAATGAAACAATAAATAAACCTTAAGAGAGGAAGGACTGAGCTGTCAATTCTGAGTGCTGTCCTTGTTTTCCAACTCAGTGCTCATTACAAATTTTTATGCAGATGTAAACAGGAATCCCATAAATAGAAAAATACACAGATAAATTGCAATGCCTTTCATAGCCTGATGAATAAATATTATGACACTGGTTGGGAACTGAGGGTGTTATATCAGCAAACACTGGATACATTTATGGTAAATTTTAAAATAATACACCTATATAAGACAGTAGTGTAATGTAAAGAACTAACAGATCATCAGCCACAAAAAGAGTTGGTATCCAAGGTGGGAACACCCTTCTGAATGTCGTTGGTTGGGATAGAGTAATACATAGTGGCAGATGCTCTGTCTTCTGTTCATACTTCCATCTCAGGAGATTCATATCTTTGGGTTGCTGTGTTCTGAATTACAACATTTTCCAGGTTGGGTCTGGTTATAACAGCAGAATAGGTGGAGTTTCGTGGAGCACTCCTTGGAATGGTGTTCTACTATTCTAAATGGAGAAATGAAGACTGGTATTACAGGAAGGTAATTCCACTAGTGCAATGTGTCACAAACCTTTTAGTGTCATGACCCACTTTTTACCATACAAGCGTCTTTGTGACTTGCCAATTTCTCCCCAGCTATTTGAGCACAATTGTCAGAGTGGGATGGGCATGCCTTTGGTAAATCAAGTGTTGTCGTCATAGTGGGTGATTGGGGGAATGGGTTCCTCTGTGTGAATCAAGCATGATGATCGGCAGAGCGGTGAAGGGGGTAATCAGGCACAACCCACTTCAAGACCCACTTTGTGAAACATTGCAACCCACTACTAATATAAACAATTGTAACTAGCATCACAGTGGTTGAGAAACATTTGCCTAGTGCACCATGAAATTGTTCCCCATAAGGTTCTCACCATGCTTAGATATGTTGACTGTCAAATAACACTTGATTAGTTTGTTATTAATAATGTTATTTAATCTTTGGATTTTCAAAATATATACGGATAATGACTGACTGACCACACTAAACAAGCATAAAATTTTACCAATATACTGTATACCAATATGCTATTTTTCATCAGATTAGCTTGAAGATGCAAATGAATTACATTAAAACTCAAACAGAGGAAAAAGAAAAAAATTTTTTTCTGTGTTTGAAAAACAAGCAGTGAACTCAAAAAAAGTCTGTAATTTGTTAATTTCAAATTGGCTCAGAAACCATTCAGTGAGTGTTAGTGTTTAATCTAGAAGTAGAATTTGAACATAGAACATAAGAAATTTGACAAATAAGTGGAGACCATTCAGTTCATCGGGCCCTTTTGTTTAGCTATTATCTAAGCTGCGTCAATATATCATCCTGACACTTCTTAAAAATAAGATTTCTGCTTCAAATATATGTTTCAGGAGTTTGTTCCAAGTTCCTATAACTCTTTCTTTGAGCCAAGATGCAGTAGCGATAACCACTGCACTACTAAGTAGTAATTAGATTGGTTAGCTAATTACTTGCAGCTACTTACTGGCTTACAACCAGCTTCTTTTTTGTACAAGTTATGAGAGCAATTCATATACATATTTTAATTACATTTTAAATTTCGCCCATTCCAATGCACATTCCAACCTTCTGGCAAACTTGGCACACTCGGTTACCTATAGCAATGAACTTTGGTATTTAACGTGCACTCTAAAAAGTTATATCTCATCAAGCCAATTTAATTGTCACTGTTTTGTGACACTGCAACAGGGGCTACAAGAATCATTTGCGAACAAATAATTTAGAATATTAAAGAATTTCAAAGCACGAGATATAAAGCATCCAGTTAATCAAACTGATTAATATAATTGAGAGTCAATAAGCCAATGCGCTATCCCATTAACACTGGAGATAAATATCAATGCAACAAAAGTATATGATATAATCTAATAACAAATTATACATTTTACTATTTACTCATCCAGCACTCTTTGTGAATATTGAATTCTTCTCATTGATTCAGTAGAATATAGAACCACCCTGAGCAGCATATTGTATATGACTCCATATTCATTTTGAAAAGAATCAACTTTTTTCTGGTTACCCTTCCATGAAAGTCATACTTGCTTAGTCCTTTTGGGGTTCTTTGCAAAACACCAAATCATATGGTGGTGTCATTTTTGGATAAATATGCTGGAATACCTACCCCTGAGGAAGATTACCAAATTCCTGTAAGCTTTCTCCATGTCAAAATCCTTATTATTTTACACAGGCCAACAATCAGTAATAGTTGCTTTTCTGAAATCAATGCAGATTTCCTTCATTCTTAGCATGAGTTACCACAAACATCAGTGGTAAAGAGTAAAGTGCTAAAGGGTGCGCTTTAATATGGAGGTGATCATAAACTAATCAAGCGTACTTGATTAGCATCACCTACCTCTAATTAACCTAACTTCTTTATACGAGTAAAGTAGGGTGCACTTACTTCATCACAAATGGCTGCTGAATTTTAGCTTAATGTTTAAAAAACAATAATACGTTTTTTAATCTGTTTATTTTATATAGAATATATTTATTCTGCTTTTTGCTAAATGCAGTCCTGGATTTCATGAATATATTTATTCTGCTTTTTGCAAAATGCAGTCCTGAATTTCATGATTTTTATTTAAGATATTTGTTTTCATGTGTTGGTGAACTTTACAGTCTTCCAAGCAAATAAATACATTGAACAAACATGTATAGCAACTATAATATAAACCATGTATTTTATATACAGTCATATGAAAAAGTTTGGGAACCCCTCTCAGCCTGCATAATAATTTACTCTACTTTCAACAAAAAAGATAATAGTCTTTAATTTCCTAGGAACATCTGAATACTGGGGTGTTTTCCAAACAAAGATTTTTAGTAAAGCAGTATTTAGTTGTATGCAATTAAATCAAATGTGAAGAACTGGCCATGCAAAAATTTGGGTACCCTTGTAATTTTGTGACAGCATGGGATCCTCAAAGCAACTCTCAAAAGATCTGAAAGCAAAGATTGTTCAGTATCATGGTTTAGGGCAGTGGTTCTCAAACTCTGGGGCGGGCCCCCCTAGGGGGGCGCGAAGTAACAAAAAAGGGGGCGCGAAGATAAAATATGAAAAATACATCTATTGTAACCAAAACAAATTAACTTAAACTACATTCTGATAATAGAAAAATAAACATAGAGTTAGATAAATGTTGATAAAAGTTAAGTAGGTATAATATCTATCTATCTATCTATCTATCTATCTATCTATCTATCTATCTATCTATCTATCTATCTATCTATCTATCTATCTATCTATCTATCTATCTATCTAAAATATGCATCTATGATATATCATTAATTAAAAAAGAACAAATTGGTATTAGTGGGCTCCTTTCAAAAAAACGTTAGGGGGCGCGATTAAAACTGTTATGAAAACTTGGGTCGCAAATACTTAAAGGTTGAGAAACACTTGTTTAGGGGAAGGCTACAAAAAGGTATCTCTGAGGTTTAAACTGTCAGTTTCAACTGTAAGGAATGTAATCAGGAAATGGAAGGCCACAGGCACATTTGCTGTTAAACCCAGCAGGTCTGGCAGGCCAAGAAAAATACAGAAGTGGCATATGCGCAGGATTGTGGGAATGGTTACAGACAACCCACAGATCACCTCCAAAGACCTGCAAGAACATCTTGGTGCAGATGATGTATCTGTACATCGTTCTACAATTCAGCGCAAGAACATCTGTATGGCAGGGTGATGAGAAAGAAGCCCTTTCTGCACTCACGCCACAAACAGAGTCGCT
Source organism: Erpetoichthys calabaricus (assembly GCF_900747795.2). Classification (NCBI taxonomy): domain Eukaryota; kingdom Metazoa; phylum Chordata; class Cladistia; order Polypteriformes; family Polypteridae; genus Erpetoichthys; species Erpetoichthys calabaricus. Next base: position 48,086,445 of record NC_041399.2, on the reverse strand, counting down.
TGTTGTATGCAAGTGCTCATTTAGACAAGCCAGATTCATTTTGGAACAAAGTGCTTTGGACTGATGAGACAAAAATTGAGTTATTTGGTCATAACGAAAAGCGCTTTACATGACAGAAGAACACCGCATTCCAAGAAAAACACCTGCTACCTACTGTCAAATTTGGAGGAGGTTCCATCATGCTGTGGGGCTGTGTGGCTAGTTCAGGGACTGGGGCCCTTGTTAAAGTCGAGGGTCAGATGAATTCAACCCAATATCAACAAATTCTTCAGAATAATGTTCAAGCATCAGTCACAAAGTTAAAGTTACACAGGGATTGTATATTCCAACAAGACAATGACCCAAAACACAGTTCAAAATCTACAAAGGCATTCATGCAGAGGGAGAAGTACAATGTTCTGGAATGGCCGTCACAGTCCCCTGACTTGAATATCATCGAAAATCTATGGGATGATTTGAAGCAGGCTGTCCATGCTCGGCAGCCATCAAATTTATCTGAATTGGAGAGATTTCGTATGAAAGAATGGTCAAAGATACCTCCATCCAAAATCCAGACACTCATCAAAGGCTATAGGAGGAGTCTAGAGGCTGTTATATTTGAAAAAGGAGGCTCAGCTAAGTATTGATGTAATATCTCTGTTGGCGTGCCCAAATTTATGCACCTAATTTTGTTATGATGCATGTTGCATATTTTCTGTTAATCCGATAAACTTAATGTCACTGCTGAAATACTACTATTTCCATAAGGCATGTCATATATTACAAGGAAGTTGCTACTTTGAAAGCTCAGCCAATGCAAAACAAAAATCCAAAGAATTAAAAGGGGTTCCCAGATTTTTTCATATGATTATAAGACTTAAAATAAAGTATACATGGTAAACATAAAATTAGTTAGTGATGCAGGTCCATGCAATTGATAAAATTCTGTATTCAGTTTTTTGGCTTAAAAAAAAACAACAATAATGCAGGAAATCAATGGTTTACTGCAGACTATGGAGTATTTATTTACTTTTACTATCTACCAAATCAGCCTCTTTTAAAAGATTTCTCTTTTCTGTGTGATGAAATGAAGCATCACTTGGCCACTTCTAAAACAAATACACCCACTCAATTCTCATCTTCTTGTTTTTTTCTGTTCTTTAAAGGTTGTGGCCATAATTCCTGCCGGCCAGAAAGCCTCTTTCCTTACTCATTTACCAGTCATATGTGCCCCATTCTAAATTCTGTCTGTAATAAACCTATACAAACCATACGACACAAATCAAAGTTCATTTTAGACCTTATATCACCACACGGCAAATTCTACTTCTAGCTTTAGTCATTTAATCAATCCTAGGCAGTTGTATGCAAAACATAATTTCATCATAAACCTTTATAGTATGAAAATGAATTATTCCCTTACACTAAGTGTCCATAATTACACTGTAACTACTATGTAATTACCTGTATAAGTACAGTATAACTATGAGTTATTACACCTTACTTACTGTGTAATACAAAGTAATACTATAGTTAATTACTCAATTGTCATTGTTATTCCACAGTTTATATAATTACAATGTAACAATTTATCACTGATTCAAAAAAAGTGTACTTACATAGTTTCATTGTATCTGTACTTTCAAAATGGTATAAAAACATCAGGGTATGTAACTACAAGTATGAAACAGATGTTCCCTGGTCTAGGCAATTGTAATGGAGACTTGCAGTGATAACTGCATAGGTTTTCAATGATATTTCAAGATCTTTTTTAAACGGTGAAAACACCTTTGCAAAATGGTTAACACTTTTGCCTCACTGATCCATTATCCTGAGATGGAATTCTGTCTGGAGATATGTGTGTAAAGTTTGTACATTCTACCCATGTCTCCCTATGTCTTCTTCATGGGTTTTACTGCCACATCCCAGGGACATGTAGGTTGGTTACGTGGCCATATGTGTGAGAGGTACACAGGGTCGCAGAGCCATTCCAAGCATCACCGGGTACAAGGCAGGAAATAGCCCAGGATGGGGAGCCATCTCATTGCAAGGCTCACTGACAAATACACCAGTACTCACGCTCTCACACATATGGCCATGTAACCAAACCTACATGTCCCTGGGATGTGGCAGTAAATTTCCTCTCTTTTTAACTTAAAGTTTGTGAATCAAACATCACACTCCTCAGCCTCTCTGGAAAGGAGGATTCAGCTGTTCATTGTTCCTCAGATTCAGGAGGAACGTGGTGAATTTCATTCCAGGCAGGAACACTGGACCAACTTTTTACTTTTACAAGAATTCTGGTGGGTTTGTGGTTGTATGCCCAACCAGTCTGTATGTGTTTTGTGGACTTGGAAAATGCATATCAGTGTGCCCCTTGGGGGATTCTGTGGGGGATGCTTTGAGAGTATGGGGTACCAGACTAGCTGTTGCGGACTATTTCATCCCTGTACAACTGGAGCAAAAGCTTGGTTTGCATTGCTGATAGTAAGTTATACTCATTCCAAGTGGGTGTGGGTCTCCGTCTGGGCTTCTTTTGTTACCAATTCTGCTCATAATTTTTATGGCCAGAATTTCTCGGGGTGTAGCCAAGGAGTACAGGTGGTCCTGTGCAGTGGCTTCAGGATTGTGTCTCTGCTTTTTGTGGATGATGTGGTCCTGTTGGCTTCATTGGGTTGTGACATTAGACATTCACTGGAGCAGTTTGCAACCAAGTGTGAAATGGCCAGGATTAGCATGAGCATCTCCAAGTCGGGGGTCATGGTTCCCAACTGGAAAAGCATGGACTTTCCTCTCCAGGTTAGGGATAGGATGCTACTTCAAGCAGAGGAATTTAAATATCTCAGAATATTGTTCATAAGTAAGGGATAAAAGAAGCAGGGGATCAAGAGGTGGATCGGAGTAGTGACCATATTTAAGTGGATAAGTGGCAGAGAAAGGATGAATGGATGGAGCTGAGAATCAAAATTTCATCACTGTGTAAATAAAGAAGAATTTTTCTTTAGTTTCTCTTGGTATTTTTTTCTATTCCAAATTCTAAATTAAAAGTTAAAGTGCATTCACTTTAGGTAATCATTTCTTGCTATTTTTATCTATTTTTGCTATCACATTACAGAAGAAGTGTCACCAAATCTTTCTATAGAATTCATTATAGAAGGAGTGTCACCACATCTTTCTGTAGAATTCTTTCTATGATGATTATTGTTAAAACACATAATGACAACTTTTCCATCCAAAACATGAAAAAAAGATCATTAAAACGGAGCTTCATGTAATAGAGAAAAAACTGATCAATTATTTTTTTGTATAGTATAGTACATTCTATAGCAGTTCCATTTATATGGGACCTTACAAATCAGTTATCTAGATTACAGATTAAAATGGGAAAAACAAGTTGTATATGTAGTATTTTACAGTACAATAACCCTTTAAAATAACAATATCAAAAAGACTAATAGATAAATATTAATAATTTGTTGTATAGTAAAAAAAGGGAAAATAATATTAACAAGTAATTGGCTAGTAGAGGTTCTAGTGAACTTGATTTGACCATCAGAAGTAAAAAAGCATGCTGGACATCCATTCTGCTTCTGCAAAGCATTTTTTACTTAAAAATTTACCAATGAAGTCAGAGGAATAATTTTTAAACTAATGCCCACATTTTAGTTAAAATTATATTTGCTATAGGCACAGATGGGCCATCTTCATCTTCTCATGTGGTCCACGTCAGGACCATACATTGAAAACTCTGTTCGAAGGGAGAGGAACTCTTGATACTTCAAAGCATGTTCCTTTCTCTTTTCAGAAGTGCAACACAGTTCACGCAAGAGGGACATCACATCCCCAGGACACCTGAAAGTGTACTTTATTTTGAAGAGAAAGAGCTCTTTAATGACTGCTAAAGGTTGTAGTCCATAAAAGAGACTCTATCTTTACTAACCAGGGACATGCAGAATAAAGAATTATTAATCCAAATGAGAGAGGAGGACCTTCCTACAGTTCGGGAGATGGAAATCTCAATAAAACTCTTGGTGTTCTGGTTTATTGAAGGTCCTCACCCCAGGTCATACTACATATGCATAGCTAATCTAGAATAACAGAAAAATGATTTGTTGCTTTTTGCTACAAATGGCTTTAAAACTAAATATGCTAACTCTAGCTAAAAGAACATGTATACAAGATATCTTTGAATCATCTGTGCCTTTTGAACATTTTGGTGACTGCACACAGGTATACAGTATATGCTATTTTATGTCAACATTCGAAAATTCTGAATACATACTTCTCATTGCTTTTTCAAGCCATGGAGGGGACATCTCTTGCTACAAGAATTATCGATTCCTGATCACTGCCAATGCTGAGAATATTGAACAAAGTCTACAGCCAACCTCTGGCCCTGAATATCTGGATTTGAGTTCTCTGCAAAAAGCAAGACATCGGATTTGTAAGCAGCTGGAATTTTTTTTCTGGGAGAGATCATGATTCTTCAGATGTGATAGCCTGCATCCAAACAGATTCAGCACAAGTATCATCTTTGGAAATATCTCAAAGGCAATGCAGTATTCATGACCACCAAGCTTTATGCTTAATGTTAGCAATAAACCACTAAAATATGAATAAATTGCAGTGGGTTTACCTAAAGAAGTACACATCCTTGAATATGTAATAATATATCACAGATGAGGTACTCAACTTCTTTTGATCTTGGGTAACATTTCACATATATTACATGGGTTGTGGGTAGTAGGCTTGAGAACCATATTCTTTACTTGTAAAGGTTTACTTTGCTAAAAAATAGCAGTTTTTGCTTTTTTTAATGGATATGGAATTTCATAAATGTTCCTGTGCAGCTCCTTAAATAATTTTGTAGTAAAACATATAATAAAGCATGACTGTAACATTAGAAAGTTTATTTGTCACAAATTGTGTAATCTGAGGCAATGCATACTTAAACTCCTTTTTACAAACACCTTTGCTTCATTATGTCTATGCATTGCCTATATTTTCTATTTATAAAAAAAAAAGTGTCATTTAAGTGCAAAAGTGAAAGGTTAGTACTACACCTTTGAAGCTTCTATAGTGTCAAAGAAAAAGCTTATTAAAATGGAGGATTACGGTCATTGAGATATTCTGGCCAATGATCTTGAAAGTCCAAAGCTCAGATAATTAGAAAAATGTGCCATATAAGATATACAAATGAAACAGTTGAAAAAGTGGAAGAGTGTTTTATTAAGATGGTGCTTCCATGGTCATAGACAACAGAAAAATTTGCTGCGGCTCATGAATAACTAACCTCTTGGCAAAGGTGGCACTCATGAGAGACAGAAACAATGAAACTGTTTGCATCCTCATGTCCACAAAGTTATTCAAATTAAAAAAAAAAAACAAGAAATTGACCTTGTATCATATTTTGTTTTGGCCTGTCATTGCATGGTAGGGATTTCACTAGTTTACAAATATTTGAGATGCAGTATTGGATGTCAAAAAGAATCAGACTGACTTATCCACCTAATGGGAATATTAGGAGGGGTGCAGATTAAAAAGGTAATTAAAATACTGATTTTGGTATTCAGCCTAACTCATTACTATAGAAGCCAAAAAATGTATTTCTTTTTTCGATTTAAAGATTAGAACTATTCACATAAATGTGTTTAGTTTTTCTTTAATACTCAGTTATATTAGAATTTTTCATATACACATCACATTGAATCAATTTCATTTTGTGACTTGATGGGTGTGCATACTCTTGAAACTTTAAAACGTTTGTCTAATGCTTGTACTTTAGCTTTAATTATGTTATGAGTTAAGTTTCTTTTTAATGTTTCCCAGCTTTTCCCTCAGCTATAAAAATAATGTAGGTATACTTGTAGACTCAAGAAATTAAGTTGTGTGGTAATTTTCTTAATTGGACGTTTGTTTAGAGGTTTGTTTTTTTATTTAACATATTTTTGGATGCCATTTTGTTTTGACAATGGGTGCAGTCATTTTTTGGATTCTGTCGTCGTATTGCATGTCTGGGGGGTATTTTCCGTACGTCGCTTAGATCATCCGAGATCAGATGCCTCATCTTGGATGAGTTAATGCCAGTGAAACTCATCTGGGATAAGTAGGTTTTTTGGTAGATTAGTCTAGCTGGATCTAATCATCCAAGATGAATGTGCGCGCCCGCGCTGATCGAAAAGCCCATATATATTGAGTCTAGAAAACATGATCAGCAAGTCTTTGATAGGCTGTAACAAAATGATGAAAGAACGGGTGCTTTTTTTTTTTCACACAAGCAGAGCAAGACCTTTTATTCGAAGGACATGAAGAATTTCAAGATTTAATATGCACAAGGGGTAACACTGCAATAGCAGCCCAAACCAGAAAAGACGGCTGGCAAAAAGTGGCCGACAAATTAAACGCTAAGTAGTGTGCATTGTACTTACTGAATGCAGCGTTTCATTTCCTATGAGTCAGATTAATTAGATAGATAGATAGATAGATAGATAGATAGATAGATAGATAGATAGATAGATAGATAGATAGATAGATAGATAGATAGATAGATAGATACTTTATTAATCCCAAGGGGAAATTCACATTTAATATATTAAATATGCATATAAATTCATATTTAATATGTCATAATTCCAGCTCAAACATGAGCACAAGGAGAACATGGGAACAGGTTAAAGTGAAGTACAAGAATATACTTCAAACTGGTAAATATTGGTATATAACTATTTAAAGAACTGTTGACATAAAGAATCATATATAATATAAAAAAAACATTAATTCTAAAGCTAATAAGAAGGCAGACAAGCAAAAAACAGGTGGAGGTCCACGCGGTCCAGACCTAACCCCTGCAGAAGAGTTGGCTATCTAGCAAAATGACCATCTCCCTGTTTCTGAGGGCATTCCAGGAGGCAGCTCCTCCTCAGAACCAGTGGCAAGATGCAGTGGTCACTTCATTTCAGGTAAAGGATGGTCGTTGCATATATTTGTCATTGATTTGTGCCATAGGTATGTTCCATATGCCCTCTTTTTTGTTGGGTTAGTTGCCAGATAATGTCATATCCCTAGAACCTGTGTCTGACCAACGAGATATTGACAAAGGTCAAATATTTGATGAAGACACTGTGTCTGATTATTCGGATCTGTGTACAATCCAGTGCCCCAATCACATTTGGAAATCCTGGTAATGAGAATGTTAGGCTGATTGTGACATTCTTCATGGAACTGTGGGTGTTTTTGCCTGTGTGTTGCGTACCTGCAATGGCATGAAACGCCTCTTTTATTGTCTGCACACACAGGTGTCCAGGAAACACTATGAAAATCCGAAGGAAATATTTCAGAGCCAAACAGACTTTACGAATTGCCTGGCAAACTGTACTTTTAGATAGATTTTCCGCATCGCCTACAGTATATTAAAAAAGTTCCGCTTGATAAAAACCTCAAAGCAATGCATACTTACTGTCTGTGTGGTGGTGAGAGCCCGACTTTATCTAGTTTGACTTTGAATATAAGGTGCTAATAAATCTTTGAGGTACAATATCCCCCCCCTGGCTAAAGCGGTATCTTTCGAAAAGAATTTCCTTCAGGAGCAATAAAGGATCTTGCCGATCGCGCAAAACCCTCTCTATATGAAATTCTCTTCTTATAATTTGCGCACCGATATCAATTGGTTGCTCATTCATGAACGGTGAAGCCATGTCTTAATGAATTCAACGCACGGACACTGATTAAGTGTGTGAGCTAATCCTTGTTTACATAGAACAAACCTGCTCCGAGCAGGTTTGAGGATTTGGATGTGTTGTCAGCAACACATCCAGCAAGAGTTTCGAAAAACCGACAGATCCAGGATCATGCCAAATCGTCAACAATTACATCCGGCTAAACGAGTAATCCACATACGACAAATACCCCCCTGGTTGATAGGGGTGTGGCACTTAGGGTCATGATATCGAGGAGTCAGTTTGTTAAGGGCTTAAGATCGTATCAACAGCAATTTGGCCTTCGAGATAAAACTTAGTGACTTCTTTGACTTTTTGGTTACCGGTTCTAGAAACATGCTCATTTTTTGACTTTGTTTGTTTGGTTTGTAATTTGGCTCTAACGATTTTTTTCTCCTGATCCTCATTCTTAATTTCTGAATGGTCTGTCTTTTTTGTATTCAGTACAAATTACAGATTACACATAATCATATCACAAGTATGCTAAAATAAGAAATGTGTCTCCAAATTGTCCTAGTTGCTGAGCATAAAATGTTATTAATTTTAATCTGATAAATTGCAAATATATAATTTACATGTGGCCATCTATTAAAAATAACCTTGGAAATTGCAGTCAGCTACAAGGTAATTGTAGATAAATTCCAGAATATGAACTGCTTGGCAAAATGTCATTTTAACTGCAGAGTCTTCATTTATATTTTAAAGGTATTTGTGATTTTTTTTTTATCCCTCTGATTTTTTTCCTTTGCTCACATTTACTAGATTATTATTTTGTTAGATTATTAGTCAATATTGCTTCATAACACATGTGGTAACAAGCAAGCACATATAATATTTAGATTTTATGTATTATAAGAGATTAAGTAATTGTGATAGTACAAAAGATTAAAACTGTACTGAAACAGAAATGCAGTATGGAAAAGACAGCAGTTACAACATGGCCTTGTTAAAATTTGCTGCATCTGCTTCATATTCACTTCTACTAAGAAAGATTCTAAATTCAGCTATGGTTACCAATATGGCTTTAAAAATTGTGAAAAGTCGTCTTTCTTGACAATCCTTTGTTAAACTGCAATTTTTAAAGATACTGCTCTACAGACACTCAATTACCATTTAACTGATACAGACCACGGCAAAACAGTAACTTACTTAAAACTATATGCAATTACTAATATTGTGGCATAGATTAACAACCAAATAAAAATATAAAACAAAGAACATCAAAGCAAATATAATTATAGCTAAGTCGTTAAAATAAATGAGAAGAGCTAAATATTAACTATGTCAATATCAAAAGGGAGTAAATAGTGATAGAATGTAAATGTATGCAGCCACAAATAAAAATTAGAAATGTGAAGCAAGCCAATGACTTTCCAGTAGTCCATTATAAACACATTTATTTTAAGCACTATCAAAATGACAGTTCATAAAATAAATGTGATGGTGCATGTATTGAAAAATGATGTAATGCCCAGCATGTTGGGTTTAAATTGATTCAGTAAATGCTAGTAAAAATGCATTATTCATTACAGACAAATGAAAGCACATCTAGGAATATTACTGACCATAAATATAAAGCACTTGGAACAGAAAATCAACCAAAACTTCTGTGCAAATGAACAAGACTCCACAAATACAAACAGACTGTGCAATGAGGCAAAGGGATATTTACAGCTCAGACCCCTTGTAAAATACACAGGGTTCACATATACTCTATGCCTCTTTAAATACTCTTGTACTTTAATTTCATAGCACATAAATAACAAAGGCCCTTTTTATAATAGTATACCATTTCCAGACATAAGAATTTGATTTATTGAAAACTTCAAATTTTGAAAACTTAAATGGCATTTAGAAATGCTGACTATGGTGAATAGTGACAGGTAGAGCCAATCTGATGGATAAATAGGCAGATATAATGAGAAAAAAAAGCTGTAATCAGTTAGTTAATTTACAAAATAAATCAAAACTGTTGGCTTGGCTGTCATGTTCATGCCAGGTAATATTTTCTGTTATATTTTTAGTTGTCCTATTTTAGTTTCTTCTCAGAGAGGTTCACACGCACATACACATGCACACATTGTATATGTATGGAATTATGTAAAACTCTAGATTATTTTTATTTTGTTCTATTTAAATTAAACTTCACAAAATTAAACATTAATACCAATCCTTCTTTTTCATGATTATGTTCATTTTCATTATGTGTTGAAGAGGTTTATATTAAAATGTATTTAGATGTAAACATAAATTCATGCTTATATACAAAGAAGTCCAGTTTATTACATAACATACAGTTTTTAATGTGCACTGAGAGTACAAAAGTCAAAATGAAATTAGTTTATTGTGAGAGCACAGTAGAACTCACGTTCTGACTGAAGTGCTAAGACTCTGTAGGCAGACTATGCCAGCAAACTGCCCTCTGCATATGTGCCCTCAAGAATTTTTTTTTTTTCACTTATCATACTGACATAATGTAAACCTTTAAAGGTTGGTCAAAAATATGGCCTTCTACAGTACTGCCATTGGGTTAGTATTTTTTCTTATAACACTTGTATTTTTACTTCAGTGCTTTCCTTAAATTCTGATATACAGAGCATAAGAATTATGTTTTTATGGGTAGGGTGCACAAAATAAAACAAAAGAACAACTTGTGCATGTAATATGCAACAACTTATTTTATTTTTATCAAATACTGAATGAAGTATTAATGGTATATGATTAAAGGTACTGTATGATATTAAAAATGTAAAGCTTTAAGTAATGTATGCAGTAGAAACCAAAAGGTTGTTAGTGCTTGTCATGGTAACGACCCTAAAATACATTGATGGATGCCAGCAGTAAGAGCAATCTATCAAGTTGGCATTCTGTGCAGTGTTCCAAGAAGGGTCTCCAGATTTTCAAATGCACCAGCTGGCAGTAGCTGAAGTTAAGGCACATGTGTAGGTGGAGTTTGATGAGTCCATGGAAGATGACTTTTGGGTGGCCTTAAAGGGGTTCTGGAAAGCCTTTTGATGACTGAGGTAGATTAGTCAGGATGTCGCCCAAGCTGTTTTTAAAAAGGTGGTAAAATCTGGACTTCAACTGGGGATATCATTGAGAAAATGAAAGACCACAATGAAAAAATCCTACACTTGGCAGATACATCCATGGAGGCAGTGCCAGAAGTATTGATTGAAATTAGGTCCATCTCTCTTGCTAAAGTTGCTGCAGTGATTAAAATGTTCCTCAGTAGCAAACCAGCAGAGGTGAAAAAGATTCTCACAAGAAATTCTAAAAGCAATGGATATTGTGGAGGTGGCTTGGCTAAAGTGGTTGTTCAGAGTCATGTGGATGATGTAGGACATAGCCTTGAGTAGCCCTTCTTTTGTTCTAATTACAATGTAAAGTTAAAAATTAAATTAAATTACAAATGACATTTCAGCTCTCCTTAAAGAGTCTTTGCTGGACTGCTGGAATTAAGTCTGTCTCTAAAAATTGGACCTCAGCTTCTGGAGGTGCACTGTGGATTTACCTCCTGGCTGCATAAAAGTGGACCAACTCTTTGTTTTTTCAGTTATACTTGAGAGGTGATGGGAGTTGGAAAATCCTGTTTACATGTGCTTTAAGAAACTTGGAAGAAGGTTATGACTGTGTACTCTGTGAAGCCTTATGGAAGGTGCTACAAGAGTATGGAGTTTCAAGGCTGTTACTGTGTGCTATTCAGTCCCTGCATGTGAAGAGTTAGAGCTTGTGATGGTGCGGTTCGGCTCCATGTTACTGGGTCCTTCCAGGTGCCTCTTGAACCTGCCACAGTCAGAACCGTAACAGAGATGAGCCGAGCAGATGAGGTCACATCCATCCAGGCAAGGGGTAGGTTCATAGCGTGCTAAAGTACTTTTACTAAAACAATAAAAAGACAGTGTTACAAATTAAAGTACAGTGCAGAATCTTCTTTAAATAAATACATAATTCATAAAAGTGAATGTAGTCAGTGAAGGTAAAAAAAAAAAAAAATCCAACCAATAAATAATCCTTTAAAAACCGAGGTTAAAAACTGAGAGACCATTCACTGTTCCTTAAAACTCACATACCCCAATGCTGCCTTCTAAAAGCCAATGTTTGCTCAGTTTACCCAGCACGTGATCTGGCAACCGAGGAGACACCCAACCAACAGGTGCAGTAAACCATTCTATCCACTCTTGGGTCCCAATGCCGAACTACATACATTTCCCACCACCTGTTCCTCAGAGTCTGTGGGAAACAGTGCATATTGGGTCGCTCTTAATCCCAGGCAATCGTTCAATAGGAGCGCCTCTTCTTCAGCCACAGTCTCTTTCTCCTGAGACCCCGTTCTGAACCACCTGTCTCTCTTCCCACCTTTCCTTTCCATTTCTTTTAACCTCTGTCCTTCCTTTCTTCACTCCCTCACTGGCCAGTCTATTTTCTTCCTTTTTTCTTTTTCTGTTTTTCCCTTTCCCTTTTGTTTCTCCTCTTGCTGTGCCGACTCATCCTTTATATGCCTCAGTTGGTGCAGTCTCTCATTCACGAACCATGGAAAGCAAATGGAGTAATCAAGATAAAACCACACCCTCACATGCAGGAATGCTCCATCTCAATCACCCCATCAACTTCCAGCAGCCGTGTGAACATGCACATTCATCCACCCACCCATACACGGTGATCGAGACGGCTATTTAATTATTTACTTATGTGTCCATTATCTTTTAAGCCGCAGACTCACTATTCCACTACAAACTTAGTATTCTAAGTCAGGACTGAACAGTGTGATTGGGGTGTGACTTGTTTCCTCTCTTATTTATATAAGTTACATGAATATGATATCCAGGTTTGGAGGGTATACAGTTTTGGAATCAAACTGTGGCATCTCTGCTATGTGCAAATTATGTTGGATTCATCTGAATGTGATCTTAGGTGTGCGCTGGAAGATCTCACAACTAAATATGATTAGGATCTTAGCATTTGGGAGTTAACACCTCAAAACCTAATGTCATAATCTTTTGTCAGGAAAGAATCTTATTCCTTGCCAGTGTGTGGTGAATATCTTGGGCTCTTATTCATGACTAAAGCAGTAGAATTTTTTCTTTTTTGGTAATGTTGTACTGGACAATGGGGATGATGCATACTATATTTCTGTAGATGAAGCTGTATATACTCATCATTCTATATATTCATCCTCATCTATGGTCATAAGCTCTGGGTAGTGACTAAAAGAACAAAATTGCAAGTACAATGAGGGCTTGGCGCAGAGTTGTGTGACAGAGTGAGAAGCTTAACAATATGGGACTCAGAAGAAGAACTGCTTTTCTATGGATTGAAAGGAATCAGCTGAGCTTGTTTAGATATACATCATAGTTAGAATGCCCCCAGTCTCTCTTTCTGTAGGTGTACAAGACACAGGCCAATGGGAGAGGACCCTGTGGCAGATGAAGGACATGTTGGAGTGATTATATCTCTTTACTGTCCTGGGAGCATCTATAAGTTCCTCAGGAAGGGCTTGTGGAAATTGCTGATGATAAGGATGTCTGGTTAGAGCAGCTCAGCAGGAAAAGCAAAATGAAAATGAATGAAGGTTTATTAACATGATTTTTACTTTTGCTACTTTTACTATTAAAGAGCCAAATTAAATAAATATTTTTGATATTTTTACTCCGTCATGTTTTCTTTCTGGAAGTACCATTACTATTAAAATAGGTTAAAAAATATCGTCATATTGGGGATATCATTGGATGGAACCCATTTCCTCAGTGTTCAGTGTAGCACTTTGTTCTATTAGTAACTTACTGTCTGGTTCAGCACAAATTGAATAATAATCCCATTCTGATCTCAATTACACACTGTATTATATGAAAAAAAAAATATGTACTTAAACAAGATCACTCTAAATATTTTATAAAATATGGCACCCCTTCTTTAAAACTGATCTTTTGAACTCCAGGGTTAAATGGTATTGGATTAGACTATCAATCTATAAAAAGGATACTTCTGTAGTAAGTAATATAATTGTAATATATATTGTATCCTAAACTGCTTATAATATGCCTTGTTTATAAAAAAAAGAGAGAAAATGGCTGTTTCTCCACTGATGTTGTGTGACATTTTCTATTTAGTAAAGTATGGTGTGCCTAGTTGAGTTAAAGGAGGTCTCTCCTATTTCCACTGCACAAACTAGATGGTGTTCCTACGTGAATAGAAAATAAATAGAATTAATTAACTCTTACCAAGATTAAAACCCAGCTCGTGAGACTGCAAACATAGTAACAAGAAGGTCAAGTTCACTGGGACTATGAAAGAAAACCTTAACTTGCAAATTCAGGTTAATTTCAGACAACCTGAAAATATAAATATCTGTATCTCTAGTATATAGTATACTTATCACATATGTTGAGTATTTATGTCAATTTAGTTTTATGCATATAAAGGCATTTTACGTAATTGTTTAATTTCAGAAAATGCATAGAGTGCATAAAATTAATAAAAATGGCACCTTGTGCAGCATTAACTGGTTCCTTCCTTGTTCCTCATGCCATTGTAATAGACTTACGACCATTCAACTCTTTAATGGGGTAAGCAGACATAAATATGAATGAAGGAAACAACCATTCCAAATAAAATCTTGATCATTGAAGTGAACTATTTTCTTTATCACCTTTGCCTATAATTCTATATGATTCTAAGATAATCACTGATCCACAGATTTTCTTATTTATACTTTCTCCCCCCCCCCCCCCCAATTGTTTTGAAGCCAGCCCAGTGTATGCTCTTTACTTAAATGTGTTCTGTTCATAATATTTCACAGATGGAAATGTGGAAATGTCATATTTTTCATACTATATGATACAGCAAAATGATTCAATTTTTTGCCGCAATTCACGCTGCCATAGTAACAAGAAAAAATGATTTTAGCCTCTCTGTTTACAATGTTAACTTCCCCAGTTAATCTGCCAGAAGGGACTTTTTACCTTTGTCATGTGTGATTACAGCCATTTCAATAAAAATATTTAAGTATGAAATTAAAAATAAATGGACGGATGGGTATTTATTTATTTTCTACACCTCTGTTTAAATGAATAATTATTGATTACCAGGGGTAAAATGGCATTTTTGAAGAATATATTTTAACTTTAAGCAAAAGGCTACAAAAACAGCATACACCAGCAACATACCAATTTGTAATACAGAATAAAAACATCTTGTACTGTCTAGTTTAAATCATTATTGTTACAAAATTCTAAATATATTTATGACTATCCTGGAAAATCTTCCAACTGACCAGAAAGAGTTCAATTACACACACATTCTGTTTAATCAGTAGTAAATTAAGTTCTCATTAATATAGCCAACTTGCTTAAAATGTTTGCAGAGACCCTTGAATTTTTGGATCCTGCATCTTCAAATATAATCTCACAGGAAGATGTCCACGTATCCTGCCAATACAGGTCTCAAGGCTGGACAAGTCAAGGTTACAACCCAGTCTCTCACAAAACATGAAACAAACACAGCAACATCCACTGGTGTCAGACCAGCACAGAATGGTTAATTATTCTAAAACATACATTTTTAGGCTCTTGTATGAAGTCAGTGTTCACATGGTAAGTAAGCCCATACAGACAAATGGAGAAAACGCATACTTGACAGAGAAAGTGGGCAACATTGGAATTTAACTTAGACTGCTGAACGCATGAGCCAGCAGCACAGTGCCATAAGGATTTTATTTTAATATTTTACTTTGTGTTGCTTTTTAATCTCATAAGATTAAGTTTAACTCTACATATATATGTGAAATTATTATGATGCTGTAAAATATATTTTCTGTACAGTAGAGTTATGCTACAATTATTATACCGGGCATGATAAAAGAATAGACATTTCATTTGATCTAAGTGAACTCTTTTTTGTTGGAAATTTAATTTGTAAATATTGTTAGAATTTGTTAATTTGATAAACATACCTACTTTACATGTGTAGTTATGAGTATATACATGCTGTCAGGCTCACTTGTGTAGTAGCTTTAGGTGTCTACAAGAGAGAAAAAAACA
Source organism: Erpetoichthys calabaricus (assembly GCF_900747795.2). NCBI lineage: Eukaryota > Metazoa > Chordata > Cladistia > Polypteriformes > Polypteridae > Erpetoichthys > Erpetoichthys calabaricus. The sequence goes on along the minus strand of NC_041399.2, from coordinate 48,070,712 downwards.
TTTTTGAATAAAATTAAAAATCATCCAAAGTGTAACATAACTGCCTTTTTATATGGCAAGTGTTGTTAACCCTTAATGTTGCATGGGACAATAAAATCCTACAGTGACTTTTTGATGTGAACAGGACGGGCATCATGGTATAGTGGCTAAGGTGCTTGTCATTTTGTGATTTTCCGTAGTATCACCAGTCTGTTTTTTGCTGTCTACTGTAGTGATGTGGATTAACTATTGTGTCATTAAGCTCTTGTATTGTACATGGTAGAGGCTCTAGTGTGGTGACCACAACTTCACACAGCACTCAAGATGCCATCTCACTAGTGCATTATATATCCTGAATATAACTTCCCTGGATTTACTTCCATCAGTTTAACAACATAACCTGCTTTTTAAATTGCTTTTGCACAGTACTTAGAAGATGAAAATGTTATGTCAACATAACCCCTGAATCCTTTTCAGAGGTTGCTTCCCTTAGGACAGTGTCTCCCATCTTGTATTTATAATTGATGTTTCTACATTTAGGCTGCATTTTTGTCCTGGTCTTCTTGAATTGTTTTGCTGCCTCAGAGTCTGCCAGTCCTTTAATTTTAGTACAACTCTGTGAAATTCATAATCACACTGAAATCTATGTCTTCTATATCATTTAAAAAAGTAAAGTCACAGGATAAATCCCAGAGGGACTTCATTGATGACCTCACTGTGTGTGGAGCATTCTTCTTTTGTCTCCTAATGGTTGACCAACTTGAGATTCAGTTTTGTAGGTTACCTCTAATGCCTCCTGCTTCTAGTTTCAAAATTAATATTCAGAGTGGGACTACGCCAACAGCTTTTTGAAAGTCTAACTAAGATATGTCATATGCTTTGATGTGTCATTAAAATCTAAAGGATTGGTTTGGCAAGATTTTCCTTTTATAAACCCATGCTTGCTGTTATTCTATTTATATTGTAGTTTATTTCTTTTTATAGTTTCTATAATTTTGCATGCTACAGAAGTAACACGTATTGGTCTGTAAATATCAGGATCCATTTTTTTGAAGATTGGGGTTACATTTGTAAATTTCTTCTTTCCCAATTGACTGTTTAAATAATTAATTAATTTTGAGTGATTGTAAGGTCAAAACTTTATACAGTAACAGGGCACAACTTGAGTCTTTTACTTTGAAGTTACGGCATCACAGAATTGATAAACGCTAACTGGCTAAATTGCACTGCTCATCACTTGTCCAATACATTCCCCACAGTGAAGCATGGCGGTGGTAGCATCATGCTATGGGGGTGTTTTTCAGCTGCAGGGACAGGACGACTGGTTGCAATCGAGGGAAAGATGAATGCGGCCAAGTATAGGGATATCCTGGACAAAAAACTTCTCCAGAGTGCTAAGGACCTCAGACTGGGCCGAAGGTTTACCTTCCAACAAGACAATGACCCTAAGCACACAGCTAAAATAACAAAGGAGTGGCTTCACAACAACTCTGTGACTGTTCTTGAATGGCCCAGCCAGAGCCTTGACTTAAACCCAATTGAGCATCTCTGGAGAGACCTAAAAATGGCTGTCCACCAATGTTTACCATCCAACCTGACAGAACTGGAGAGGATCTGCAAGGAGGAATGGCAGAGGATCCCCAAATCCAGGTGTGAAAAACTTGTTGCATCTTTCCCAAGAAGACTCATGGCTGTATTAGCTCAAAAGGGTGCTTCTACTAAATACTGAGCAAAGGGTCTGAATACTTAGGACCATGTGATATTTCAGTTTTTCTTTCTTAATAAATCTGCAACAATTTCAAAAATTCTTTTTTTTTGCCTGTCAATATGGGGTGCTGTGTGTACATTAATGAGGGAAAAAATTAATTTAAATGATTTTAGCAAATGGCTGCAATATGACAAAGAGTGAAAAATTGAAGGGGGTCTGAATACTTTCCGTACCCACTGTATGTAAAATTATTTGTTAATTTTCAGTGTTATTTTTGGATATGATTATTGGGTTGGTCCTAATGTGCAATATGTTGTTTTCAGAGTTATTGAGTAATTTTCAACACCTTATTATATATAAGTACAGTGCATCCGGAAAGTATTCACAGCGCATCACTTTTTCCACATTATGTTATGTTACAGCCTTATTTCAAAATGTATTAAATTAATTTTTTTCTCAGAATTCTACACACGACACTCCATAATGACAACGTGAAAAAAGTTTACTTGAGGTTTTTGCAAATTTATTAAAAATAAACAAATTGATAAAGCACATGTACATAAGCATTCACAGCCTTTGCCATGAAGCTCAAAATTGAGCTCAGGTGCATCCTGTTTCCCCTGATCGTCCTTGAGATGTTTCTGCAGCTTAATTGGAGTCCACCTGTGGTAAATTCAGTTGATTGGGCATGATTTGGAAAGGCACACACCTGTCTATATAAGGTCCCACAGTTGACAGTTCATGTCAGAGCACAAACCAAGCATGAAGTCAAAGGAATTGTCTGTAGACCTCCGAGACAGGATTGTCTCAAGGCACAAATCTGGGGAAGGTTACAGAAAAATTTCTGCTGCTTTGAGGGTCCCAATGAGCACAGTGGCCTCCGTCATCCGTAAGTGGAAGAAGTTCGAAACCACCAGGACTCTTCCTAGAGCTGGCCGACCATCTAAACTGAGCGATCGGGGGAGAAGGGCCTTAGTCAGGGAGGTGACCAAGAACCCGATGGTCACTCTGTCAGAGCTCCAGTATTCCTCTGTGGAGAGAGGAGAACCTTCCAGAAGGACAACAATCTCTGCAGCAATCCACCAATCAGGCCTATATGGTAGAGTGGCCAGACGGAAGCCACTTCTTAGTAAAAGGCACATGGAAGCCCGCCTGGAGTTTGCCAAAAGGCACCTGAAGGACTCTCAGACCACGAGAAAGAAAATTCTCTGGTCTGATGAAACAAAGATTGAACTCTTTGGTGTGAATGCCAGGCATCACGTTTGGAGGAAACCAGGCACTGCTCATCACCAGGCCAATACCATCCCTATAGTGAAGCATGGTGGTGGCAGCGTCATGCTGTGGGGATGTTTTTCAGCGGCAGGAACTGGGAGACTAGTCAGGATAAAGGGAAAGATGACTGCAGCAATGTACAGAGACATCCTGGATGAAAACCTGCTCCAGAGCGCTCTTGACCTCAGACTGGGGCGACGGTTCATCTTTCAGCAGGACAACGACCCTAAGCACACAGCCAAGATATCAAAGGAGTGGCTTCAGGACAACTCTGTGAATGTCCTTGAGTGGCCCAGCCAGAGCCAAGACTTGAATCCGATTGAACATCTCTGGAGAGATCTTAAAATGACTGTGCACCGACGCTTCCCATCCAACCTGATGGAGCTTGAGAGGTGCTGCAAAGTGGAATGGGTGAAACTGGCCAAGAATAGGTGTGCCAAGCTTGTGGCATCATATTCAAAAAGACTTGAGGCTGTAATTGCTGCAAAGGTGCATCGACAAAGTATTGAGTAAAGGCTGTGAATACTTATGTACATGTGATTTCTCAGTTTTTTTATTTTTAATAAATTTGCAAAAACCTCATAGTTTTTTCACGTTGTCATTATGGGGTGTTGTAGAATTCTGAGAAAAAAAATTAATTTAATCCATTTTGGAATAAGGCTGTAACATAACAAAATGTGGAAAATGTGATGCGCTGTGAATACTTTCCAGATGCACTGTGTATATATAGTATTATATATAAGTATTTTTAACTCATAAAATTATTGAAAAAGAGTATTATTTGGGTACTAATAACTAAAATTATTAGTACCCTAAAATGAATGCACAGCAAGGTGCAGCATTGATTTATATATTGTGGAAAATATTCACAAAGAAAAAGAAACGCCACAAAATAAAATTTTGGGGACCGTCCCCGTATATTGTCCTGCGGACAAAAGGATGCAAAAGTGATCAAAAGTACTGAAAAAACGAGTAACAATTGACAACATGGTTGTTACAAAATGGCGTTTACATATGAAATGGATGATGGGAACAGGAACTGGTTGGCAGGAAATGACGAAGTGATAGGAACCGGAAAAAGCATCATTATGGAGGAAGCAGAAGTGATGTCCATGGGGTTAACCGGAAGTGATGCCAAATGGAGTTGCCGGAAGTGACATTGTGGCGGCCATTTTGAAACCTGGAAAAGGCCGTAATTATCTTTCTTCTGTTTTCCTGTTGGGAGAAGAGGTTTAGGTAAGTACCATGTGATAATCCTTCATCTCGCAATGTTTCACTCACCTTTGGGCTTTTTGACTGCCTCCCAATCGCACGTGTATGACATGACCCCCAGCCCAGACCCATTGTGTCGGGTGACCTGCACCGAGAGGTCGTGGGCACGGGAGAGAGCATCTGCGTTGACCTGCAAGGAACCTTTACGATAAATAACACTAAAATGATAAGGTTGAAGTGTCCAAAAACCACATTGTGACAGGGGGATTAGACTCCCGGTGACGGGACATCCACTGTAGGGCAGCATGATCTGTCACCAGAATAAATTCCCATCCCAACAGGTAGTACCTTAACTGCATGACAGCCCATTTAATCGCCAAGGCCTCTCGCTCCACCGCGGCATACTTCGTCTCCCTGTCCAGCAGTTTCTGGCTGAGGTACATAATGGGGTGTTCAGCACCATAAACGCATTGGCTCAACATGGCTCCAAGTCCTGTGTCCGGTTTGGAGAATAGAAGGAAGAGAGAAGTCAGGAGATTGAAAAACAGGTGCTGACATAAGGGCCAACTTTAAGTCACAGAATGCCTTATCAGCCTTATCATTCCAGATCAGATAAGGGCAAAGCAATTTCTGAGAAATAAGGTACAAAACGGCGATAGTATCCTGTTAAACCAAGAAATGCTTGAACCTGCCTCTTAGTCATCAGACGGGGCCAAGTAATGATGACATCAATTTTGGAACACTGTGGTTTAACAGTGCCTCCCCCCACCAGGTAGCCTAAATATTTGGCTTCTCTTAAACCAAAAAACATTTCCTTGGATTAATACAAAGTCCCGCTTTTGCCAGTGTGGAAAGCACTGTTTTAACCTGCAGTACACGTTCCTTCCATGTACTGGAACAGATGACAACGTCATCCAGGTAGGCAGCACTAAAGGAATTGTGGGGCCTTAGCAGTGTATCTACCAGACGTTGAAAGGTTGCCGGTGCCCCGTGCAAACCAAATGGAAGGACCCTATACTGCCAGTGTCCACTAGGTGTACTAAAAGCGGTCTTTTCTTTAGCGGAGGCCGTTAAGGGAATTTGCCAATACCCTTTAGTCATGTCAAGAGTAGTTAGGAAGTGTGCGTTTCCAAGTCGATTGAGTAGATCGTCCACTCACAGCATCGGATACGCATCGAATTTAGAAACCTGATTAAGTAGACGAAAGTCATTACAAAACCTCCACGACCCATCTGGCTTAGGAACCAAGACAATTGGACTAGACCAGGGGCTATAACTTTCTTCAATAACCCCCAAATCTAGCATCCGTCTTACTTCCAATTCTACTTCCGCTTTCTTTGCCTCCGGGAGCCTATAGGGTCTTTCTCGGACAATTACCCCCGGGTCAGTAATTATGTCGTGCTCAATCAGAGTAGTCCGTCCTGGTAACTCGTTTACCACTTCTGATATAGACAGGATAACCATTTCTAGGTCCTGTTTTTGGTCCGGGGTCAAATCAGGTCCGAAATTAAGTTCAGAATGTGAGATGAAAAGGGAACGAGGCTGGCCAGAGGAGGGATCAAGTTCCTTGTCCTTCCACTGTTTCAGCAAATTAATATGATAAACTCGTTTACTCGGTCGACGATTTGGTTGTTTAACCAAATAATCAACGAGTCCTTTTCTTTCCTTAATTTCGTACGGGCCTTGCCAATGAGCCAATAATTTAGAATGAGAAGTTGGAACAAGTACCATCACACGATCACCCGGGACAAATTCCCGAATGGTGGTGTTTCTATTATAATAACTCGACTGTGCTGCTTGAGACTTTTCCAAATTTTCTTTTAGAATAGGTTTAATTTTTTCCAATCTATCGCGTAAGTGTGCGATATATTCAAGTATATTTGAGGTAGGGAGGACCTCGTGGTTGTCTTCCATATAATAATTCAAACGGAGAAAACCCTGTGGAGGCCTGAGGAACTTCCCGATATGCAAACAAAACAAGAGGAAGTAACTGAACCCAGTTTCTTTCATCTGCAGCAACTACCTTGCGTAACATTTGTTTTAAAGTCTGATTAAATCATTCTACCAACCTGTCAGTTTGGGGGTGATCGATGTTTTTAGATGTTTTATTCTGAGTAATTTAGCCACCTCCCTGAATGTCTCCGAAGTGAAAGGAGTCCCTTGGTCTGTTAAAACCTCTTTGGGGATCCCAACACGTGCGAACATCCCTACTAGTTCCCTTGCAATATTTTTTTAATTAGCTGAGCGCAAGGGAACAGCTTTGGGGAATCGAGTGGCAAAATCTACAAGAAGTAATATATATTTAAAGCCTTTTAACGAGGGGTCTAATGGGCCTACGAGGTCAATACCGATTTGTTCAAATGGTACATCTATCAGGGGAAGGGGAACGAGAGGAGTTCAGTCCCTCCTAGGAATCTGACGAAGATGGCATTCAGGACACGAAGCACAAAATCATCGGACCTCCTCATTAATTCCCGGCCAATAAAATCGGAGTTTTATCCTCTCCAAAGTTTTGTCAGAGCCTAAATGGGCTCCTAGAAGGTGAGCATGTGCTAGTTCACACACTTGTCGCCGAAAAGTGCGTGATACTAGTAATAATGCTCTCACTTCACCACCATGTTCAGCCACACAATATAATACTTCGTTTTTTTATTACAAAGAAAGGCATGGGATCTAGGGTTGTGTGGCCCTCTGTCGATACTATTGCATTCCTTGCAAATTTTAAGGAATCATTGTTCCATTGTTCTCTTTTAAAGGAAGAAGGTGCAACTAGAAATTGGGTTGATAAATTATGAATGGGGTTTCTTCCAACCTCAATGGGAGGAGTTTCAGCCACCACATCCTCTGCTTTAACTGTACTAGCTCCCATAGAGGATGATGGGACATCGATTTCCTTGTACTGTGTACCTGTATGGGTCTTAGTGACCGTATTACATGGCGTGGAGGCAGTCAGAGTAGAAGAACTCTCCATTATTAAGCCCAAATTTCTTTCAGGAACAGTTATGTTTTTACCGCTATTAATTTCTTCCCATCTCTCCCCAAGATGACAGGAAATGGAGGGTCCGGTAATACAGCCAAGGTCATCTTTACCATAACGCGATCCACTGTAACCACACAATTAGTGGTTTTATAATACTGGACGTCTCCATGAATACATTTTAGGCTGGTTTTAATTTTAAGCCATTGTCATGGTAAAATGAATCGGGAAGCAACAATGGAAATGTTACTCTTGGAATCGAACATTGCCCTTACCTTCCTGCCATTTATAATAACTGCACCTGTATAGGGAAGAGACAAAGAATTAATCACAGTGGCACAATACCTTTCTCCCTTCATCAGTGAGCAGTCCATGGGCTTGTTGGTGCAGTTTGGAGACAGATGATCAAGCTCCCCACACTTGAAACAGCGCAGCAGCTTGTACTGTCTGTCCTTTTTTGGACGGCAGGCACGGGTGGTTGCTCCTCTGCATTGAGGTGGCTTGGGAATCTGATCAGGATGCCTCCAGGACGTCTCCCTGGTGAGGTGTTCCGGGCACGTCTAACTGGGAGGAGGCCCCGGGGAAGACCCAGGACACGCTGGAGGGACTATGTCTCTCGGCTGGCCTGGAAATGCCTTGGGATTCTCCCGGAAGAGCTAGAAGAAGTGGCCAAGGAGAGGGAAGTCTGTGCATCTCTGCTCAAGCTGCTGCCCCGGCGACCCGATCTCGGATAAGCGGAAGAGGATGGCTGAATCGATGAAGGCACGGGTGGTTGTCGGGAGGGCTCAAGGGTTGCTCCACGTACATATTGGGTACGGCGAGAGAACCTTTCTGACCGCCCGATTTGCAAGCCGACCAGTGACGCTCAGCGATCTTTATTAAGGTGTCCATGTTATCATAATTTTGCCTCCGGATTTGCTGGGCTATATCGTCAGGGAGGGCATGAACAAAGGTTTCACAGGCTAGCAATTCGGCCATTCTAGGTGAGCTGTTTACGTCGTGCCATAGCCAGCGACAAACCTTGCCCCATGCCTCAAATGCCTGTGTGTGTACTGGCCTTTCTGGGTCAAATTTCCACTCCATTCTCTTGCATGCTGTTCCGGAGATATGCCATAGCGCTTGAACACCTCTCCTTTTCGAACGTCATAGTTGCCGGCCTGCTCCTCAGTTAAGACATAATAAGCCCTCTGCGCTATCCCCTTCAAGTAGGGGGCCAATAGGTACGCCCACTCCGACCTCGGGCATGCGTTTCGGTTTGCGGTGCATTCGAAAATCAAAAAATATGTCTCGAAGTCATCATCTTCAGTTAGGTAAGTCAATTGTGTTGGCAGTGACCGAGTGGTCTCCATCTGAACGGCTGCTGCGGCACAAACCTGGGATTCCACTAATTGTGTTCTGGTTTCACCCACCTGTAGTTTTAGAGTGTGAAACTCACTCAGGATTGTTGATAGAACATTGTTGAGGTCCTGCCCTTCTGCCATCTTTGAAAAGCAAAATTCTGCCGGCTACGCCAATTGTGGAAAATATTCACAAAGAAAAAGAAACTCCACAAAATAAAGTTTTGGGGACCGTCTCCGTATATTGTCCTGCGGACAAAAGGATGCAAAAGTGATCAAAAGTACTGATAAATTAGTAACAATTAGTAACAATTGACAACATGGTTGTTACAAAATGACGTTTACATATGAAATGGATGATGGGAACAGGAACTGGTTGGCAGGAAATGACGAAGTGATAGGAACCGGAAAAAGCGTCATTATGGAGGAAGCGTAAGTGATGTCCCTGGGGTTAACCGGAAGTGATGCCAAATGGAGTTGCCGGAAGTGACGCTGTGGTGGCCATTTTGAAACCCGGAAATGGCTGTGATTATCTTTCTTCTGTTTTCCTGTTGGGAGAAGAGGTTTAGGTAAGTAACACGTGATAATCCTTCATCTCGTGATGTTTCACTCACCTTTGGAATATTTGACTGCCTCCCAATCGCACGTATGTGACAATATATATTTATTATTGATGTTTTTGGTGATAATTCAAAGTCACAGACAAGTCTGGTTGTTGACCAGTTTCAGAAGAATTTTAAAAACTTTTATTTAAAAAGTTAAGTGTAGTAAAATCTCCATCAGCTAAGTATAGCATTTGTTATTGCATTGTGAAATTAAGACAGTAATTCATTCTTTTATTTGGTCTCAGTTGAAATTCAGGCACTCTTTAAATCATGTTTAATTAGTAGTTTACTGGAAAGCTATTTTACATTTTTGATGAAATATTTTTTAGATCAAAATGTACCTAAAAGTCATTATTTTATCCAATAATCAGCAGTGCACTTTTTTCTTTGACATTATATACTGTATAGTCATACCCACCCTGTTCATTGTGCATTTTTGTAATCTGTGCCATCAGCATACAGTAAGTGCTCATGTTCTCATCTATTAAAAGTTTCCAGTTTCCAGATAAAAGCTAACCCAGTCAAGAGCAGCCCCTCTAAAGCCTGCTCTTATGTTAGCGGGATGAATATGTTTTGTCTGGTGACCTTCCATTTTCCAAGATTGTATGGAAACCAGACACCAGTGCCATTAGCCATTGCCGTTGAAGTGTTAGCTATTTGCTTCCGTAAACAACAACACGAGATTTAAGAGATTGTAAATGATCAGATTGAATAAAAAATAGCTCTTCATGCTGATGATATATGGTGTTCCACATTACTGATCTATATGCACTGCTGGCACATGCATTGAAGCTATTGAAATTATTCTATATAATTTCTGGGTTTAGTATTTACTTAAATAAGAACATAATAATACTAATAATAATAATAATAATACATAAGTTAAGGTAGTGATACAGTACATAGACATACAGGAAAGCAACGATTAAGAGGGTGAAAGACTTTGAGATGTGCTATTACAGAAGGATAATGAAATTTAGCTGGACAGAGAAGGTGACAAATGAAGAAGTGATGAAGAGTATGGGTATAAAAAAGTGTGTGATGGAGGGGATGATGAAAAGAAATATAAAATTCACAAGGCATGTTGAGGGGGCCAGGTGGGAAAATAGTGCAATTGGGAATAAAAGTAGGAAAAGACAGAACCACAAGCAAATGATGACAAGGAACAATGTGCGGTGAAGATATAAAACAATAATCATCATCGAAAGAATAGGGGGAAGCAAAAAGAAAGGCAGAGTAATTGGTAAAATGGAAAGCCATGGATGACAACCTTCAGGCCATATTATGAGAACATATTATTTAGGTACACAGTTCTGTATGTCAGCTTGGACTGTATCTGTTTTCTTTAATTGCCGCACAATAAATTCGAATGGTTACAGTTATAAAAACTTAAAGACCTATTCAAATTCAATTTTTGCAACATCACTGAGAGTATCAAACAAAATGTTAATTAATAGATGGTCATCTCTTCATCACTCTCTTTGTGAAAATTACTACTGTTGTATTGAATATCTTTCTACACTTCTACAGTGATGCGGGCTATGCATCGGTCTGTTGTGGTGAAAAAGGAGCTGAGCCATAAGGCAAAGCTCTCAATTTACCGGTCGATCTATGTTCCTACCCTCACCTATGGTCATGAGCTATGGGTAGTGACCGAAAGAACGAGATCACGAATACAAGCGGCTGAAATGAGTTTCCTCCGCAGGGTGTCTGGGATCTCCCTTAAAGATAGGGTGAGAAACTCAGTCATCCGGGAGGGGCTCAGAGTAGAGCCGCTGCTCCTCCACATCGAGAGGAGTCAGATGAGGTGGCTCGGGCATCTGATCAGGATGCCTTCTGTACGCCTCCCTGGTGAGGTGTTCTGGGCACGTCCAACCGGAAGGAGGCCCCGGGGAAGACCCAGGACACGCTGGAGGGACTATGTCTCCCGGCTGGCCTGGGAATGCCTTGGGATTCTCCCGGAAGAGCTAAAAGAAGTGGCCGGGGAGAGGGAAGTCTGGGTATCTCTGCTCAAGCTGCTGCCCCCGCGACCCGACCTCGGATAAGCGGAAGAGAATGGATGGATGGATGGATGGAATCTTTTTTTACATCTCAGTATCAGTGAGGGCTACTATTAAGTTCTCTGATCACACCGCTCTCTGGGTTGGGTACTGGGTTGAAACTGTACTAAGATTTATATGTAAAGTAAATCTTTTGAGATGTAATACTGATTGTTTTCCTTGATTCATCTTTGTCTTATTCTTGGGAATGTAATTTACAAAATCAATTAATTTGTATGTTCTTAATTTTTTGTCACTGTGGTGCAGTCACATCCAGTCACATCCAAACAGGGACATAGGTAAGCAAATAATTCCCCTACAGATTAGTCTAAAAGGGATTTGTAATTGGCTTCAGTCTTGCAGGTTAGTGTTAAATCTTGCTAGTGTTTTAGCATTATAAGTTGTTCTCTTTGTCTGTGTATTTCTGCTAAAATCCTAGAAGAAACAGCAGCAAGTTTGGTGCCTATTTATTCTCTTTTTGTACCATCTGAGTCATTGCATTCCAATTAATTATGATGTTGATTTAAAAGAAATTATCAAAGATCTGAAAATGCTTACCATATATACTTGCATTTAAGTTCTCCCATGGATTTTACTGTATAATTTCTGTTATTTTATAATGTCAGTTGTGTAAGTCGAATGTGGAAAACTCACGCTATTGGTGCAAGAAATTATGATATGCTAACACCCACCTGAGAGAGTAACCATGGAGCACACTGCCTTTTTTTTATGTATTGTGCCTACATGACCACACAGTAATACCCAAACTATTCTGAAGCAACGTTTACACTGTTTTGTGTTTTTGTATCTTGCACACCTTTACCGTAAGAGCATCCTTATCTATGATGGAACGTTTGGTCAGAAGAAAATATGAAGCTGGTTTTAAATTAAAAGTCGAAGTGGCGAAAGAAATTGGTAATTGCGCTGCTGCAACAAAATTCGATGTGTCTGAGAAACTGGTGCGAGATTGGAAGAAGTAAAAAGATGTAAAAAAAAATAATAATAATTATTATCGTATTTTTGAACGGGCGTATAAGTTGGGGTCTGATTTTATGATCGATTTTTCAGGTTTCAAGACCCGACTAATACGTGAGTATATACAGTAATTGAGATCTAATAAAGTAAAAAACATAAAACACATAAAAATGTGTACTACTCTGGGCTGGCACACTGCCCAGGGTTTGTTCCTGCCTTGCGCCCTGTGTTGGTTGGGATTGGCTCCAGCAGACACCCATGACCCTGTGTTAGGATATAGCGGGTTGAAAAATGACTGACTGAGTGACTGACTGAATATATCAAAGGTGAGCATGAGTTATTTTAACTAGAATGATTTCTGAAGTATGTCCTGAGTCAAAATCAGGTTGGAATTTTGTGATAGATTATTACTATATGAATAAGCTAATAATTAACAGTTTATAAATTCTCCTAAATGGCTTAGTAAATATTAAGGATTATGAGAGGAAGTAAACAACAGAAGGTTTAAAACAAAGGACACAACCAATCACAAGGGTGCAATGATATCTGGGCAGATGGTTTTCATCACCTCTTTTAGTAGTCTGAGTAGGTGCATACAAATAGAACAAGATGAACTTATCTGTACTTCTGAGCTCTTCTCCTCATAATAAAGGCAACAGTTACTTCCTACACAGGGCAGAGGTCTCTTCTTCATAATTTTATTACCTGAGAAAAATATTTTACATAATTTAGGTAATGAGTCTACTTTACATTTGGGAGCTAAATTAACAAGGTTGTCCAGAGCTCTGAACAGTACTTTGCAATTATGTACTTTGCTAATGCATAATGACTTGAGCCAGTCATACAATCAAGTTAAATTTATATGTAAAGAATTGCAAAATGTATCTGTCCTTGTAAAGTTCCTTGGGATGGTATGTAGAAAATTGCTGTAGAAAAAGTGTAAGCCTAAGGTCTTTCACTAGCATCTAACTACCTTATAAGTTAAACATTAAACATGAATCAAATCAGATTATAAACAAGCTAAGAATACTCATGGTGTACATCCTTATTTTCTGAATATAAATGAGTGGAGACATTCCAAGACAAATATGTATATCAGAGTCTTCTCCATATAATTAGTATTTCTACTCAGCACTCACAATCTTCTCCTGTTCTCACAAACCCCCTTGCACATACCCAAAAATCGCAAAACATCCATTTGTTATGGACTACTTATTTACACATTTTTCTTTATTATTTTGAGAGATCTGTCACTTATTTTTTATTGCTGTTTTTTTTAGATGCATCGTTCCATTAACTTTTCAGTCAGAAGTGCACTTTCAATTTTGGTATTTGATTTGTACTGTTATTGTCACCATTTCGTTCAACTCTCATTAGGGTAGGTAATGTGTTTTCAGAGGCATGCCCTCAGAGATTATGACCTTTGACTTTTATCTCAACGTGTTTAATGGTTGCATGAAAAGTTTACTTTCTTATACAAATTTTCAGATTCCTTCTTCTTTCTCTTCATCTTTTCCTATTTCTATATGGGGCAGAAGTGTTTGATCAACCTTGATCAGGCCCTTTTTTCAGATTTTCTTTTTCTTTCTTCATCTACCTCTATTTTGGCCATCGCTTTCCATTGCCCTGTACTTCCATTCCCATTACTTTTTTGCCCACATATTCATTGTCTCTCCTCATCACATGTCCATGTCATTTCAAACTACTTTCTTAGACATCACTCCCACTTTTGTTGTACATCTAATTGTCTCATTTCTTGTTTAGTCTATTTTTGTAAGTCCTCAGCTCCATATGTCATTGCTGGCCTTACCACTGTCTTAAACCTTACCTTTAACCTTCACCTTAATTCTTAAATCACACAATACTCCTGATACCTTCTTCCAAATGTTCCATCCACACTGTACTCTAAGGCCTGGTTTATACTTCACATGACGCAATGCATGCTCTTGCGGACATTACTGCAACGCAAGCGTTGTACTCTTTATACTTGTGTGCGTACATAAATCTGAAAGATTCCACCAGGTGGCAGTGCGAGGTATCATCAAGGTGAGAAAACATTTGGCTTTTATGTGTTGTGAATTGCCTAAAACATTCGTTAAATTCTGAGGACACCTTGCCACAAAATCTCTGAAAAGGATGGTTACTGGTTACATCCATCAATAGAGGGATGCACCCATTATAGCAAGCATCGGGTGCGAAACAGAAACAATCCCTGGATGGGGTATCAGCTCATTGCAAGGTTAACACAGGCATTAAAAAAAAAACTAGCATCATTTTAGCGACACCAAATCTCCAAATCTTCATGTCTTTGGAAGGAAACTGGAGCACACTGTGGAAACCCATCAGGAAAACATGCAAACTCCAGGCAGGGAACACCAGGGACATGAACCTCTGCAAGGCAGCAGCGCTACCACTCTGTCACCGTGCTGCCTCCACATGTATAATTATTAACAGTATTCATTATTTAAATTAAGTTAACGACTTATCTGTAAAATATAACATACATACTGTACTTTAATGCATTCCATCATGAAAGTGATATTAAGTATAAATCTAAGGATTCTAAATGTGCAGAGAGCTGGAATATCAGTATTCTGTGTGGCGATTGCTGCTGTCAGTTTAGGAGGAAGCCCAAGGAGCACGTAGTGATTAACAACTGGCTCGTTTTTAAGATGATGTTTACAACAGTCTACTTTAATGATAAAATAAACTACGAGGTTAAAGTGGACATTTCGAGATTGAAGCCGAAATTTCCACTTTAATCACAAAACAGACCTTTTCACTGTATCCTTAATTTTTTCTCAGTGGCTTAAATACGCTGCCATACATTCTGATGCTGTTGTGAAGATGTAAAAAAAAAAAAAAAAGACAGCACAGAAGATGGTATGTGAGTCTTTTAAAATGTATCGTGTCATAACGTTGGGGAATATGCGAACCATTCATCAAACACAGAAGCACACACGTTGATCCTGTAGGATCTAAAAAGCGTCTTGCTGTCACATGTACATAGTAAACAGAGACTCTGATGTCAGTCTCCAACTTGATCACACTGCACCCAAAACTTTTTGCTGGTACTGCAACTTGCACATGCGTCGTGTTAATTTCTGAGGACATGCTTAGAGGATGCTTCAAATGAATGCTGGGAACGTGTGCCAGCCATGATGCATGCACATACACTTTCTGAGCGTGAAGTATAAACTGGCCCTAAGGTTATCTCTGCATCTAATTTTCAATCTCAGGCTACCACTCATCCTAAATATTTAAATGTATCCACTGTTTTCAATAGCTTTCCCTGCAGGCTAAGTTGTGAATCCTGAACATCATTAAACCTCATATATTATGTCTTCTTCCTATTTATCTTTAACTATCTATCTTCCAAAGCCCTTCTCCATTCTTCCAATTTTCTCTCCACTTCCTCATTTCTGGTTCTACTCAACACAGTGTCATTAGCAAAAATCATGCCCCTGGGGGACTGGCCTTGTATCCTATTACTCAACAAATCCATAACCAGATCAAAGAGGTTGGGACTTAAAGAAGATCTCTGGCGCAGACCTACTCTAACTGGGATCTTGTCTGTTACCCCAACACTGCTTTTAACTGGAGACCTCACTCCCTGATACATATCCTGGACATTCCTCACATACTTCTTTGGTACTCCTCTCTATCTCATGCACTTCCAGACCTCTTGATGTAGCACTCCGTCATAAGCCTTCTCCAAATCAATAAACACCATATTCAGACCTTTCTGTTTTTCTTGATGCCTCTCTATGAGTTGTCTCAATGCAAAAATTCCATGAGTTGTTCCTGTCCTTGGCATAAGCCAAACTGCACTTCACGTATGGTGGTCTCTTCCCCAAGCTTTCTCTCTATAACCCTTTCCCAAATGTTCATTGTGTGTGACATCAGCCTTATCCTCTATAGTTTCCACAATCTTGAATATCACACTTCTTATAAATGGGTACAATCACACTGTTCCTCCACTCATCTGCTATACTCTCCTGCTCATAGATCTTCTGCATTAGATTCAACAACACTTATACTTTCTTTTCTCCCAAACTCTTCCACACATCTGCTAGAATTTCATCCAGCCCTACTGCCTTTCCATTATTCATTCTTTTCAGTGCCTATTTTACCTTCTCTCTCCTTATTCTTGGTACTTGCCTTTCATTTGGGACATTTCCAAATACTACTCTCGGATTTTCTTCATTCAGTGGCTTTTCAAAGTACCTCTTCTATCTATTCTTGATCATGTCATGCTCATTTTAGACTGCACATTGCTCATCTGATTTATCTGAGTAAAATCCTTTTCAGCCTTTTTCCTAGCCTTCTGTGTTATAAAAATCATTCTCTCTCCCAAGTTTCGGATTCCAAAACTCTTTTTATTAGTTGTCGTTATGTTAAAAAATCATTTTTCTAAGTTTCTCTGATCTCAACTTGTGCTAATTTTTCTTACTTTGGTTGTCTCGGGGTTTGGCTTTGGTAACAGTGTAATTGAATTGCTGGTTTTCAGACATTTTCATTAAAATTAAATAAGTAATAACAAGAAAAAAATACAAAACTCAATGCATATGCTGACATGTTTTAATTAAAGTGGTTGTATGTTGGCTGTTGAGGAATGATTGTTACTCTTGTCCTTATGCTGCATGTTTATGTAAGAACATTGTTAAGACAATAAAATAAATATGCATATAAATATAAGAAAACAAGTCTGAAGAATAAGCCTAAAAGAAGCTTGCTTACCAGAAGTGCCTGCCTCAATCAAATAGCTCCTAATGAGCACAAAAAAGTATATCTAAGTATCTAAGTTTCTTATTTTGTCTTTTATTTTTCTTTTCTTCATTATGTAAAGCACTTTGAGCTCCTTTTTGTATGAAAATGTGCTATATAAATAAATGTTGTGGTTGTTGTTGTATCACTTGAATAACATAGAAATGTTTTGGAGCACAAAACCAGTGTAAAATAGTTTAAAAAATATTAGATATGGATGCATACATGAAAAGTTGGTGTAATTATTAATGACAAATATAGTACTAATGGAGTCTGACATTTCCAAATGACATCAAAAGAGCTGAAAATGTTAACAGTGTTCCCGAGTCTGCTAATGCAAGCGGTTGCACCTCCAACATAAAACCTCACAAGGATCTTAGATCCCAAGAAATAACAGGAGAACATTCAAATGTGGTCCTGGGTGCCTCAGGTGAAATAGTTGCAATCAATCATAAGAAGTCATAAATATTGCTGCCAGGAGCACACATGCTCATGTCAATCACTGGGTAATGCATCCAACTAGCAATTCTACTGGAAATAAACATCTCAGACTCTTAATTTGGATGTGACCATGCACCATCACCAAAGAAGTTGCATGAGTGGGGAAAAAGTAATTAGCAGTGGATTTTATTAGGGAAACTGAGTAGAATATCATAAAACCACAGAGTATGACCAGACAATACATGACTGTACTCTGACACCTAGCATACCTAAAGAACCAATGTTGCATTGGGCAAATTTAGCAAACTTGCTTTCAAATGCAAGCTCTTATTGGGATTGAAGATCATTCTAACTAATACAGAAAAAGAATTATATAGAGAGAGACAAATGTGCATCATTGCATTTCTTTTCTTCCTGATCTTCCAAGATAGAAGGATATCTTATGCAATCCAGGATCAAGGCAAGGGCACAGAGGCACAGGAGAATTCCTTGTCACAACCTGCCCTTTAGTGTACATATCCCATTATAAAGTCAAGTTTGGAGCATAAAGAGTTATCATAGAATTTATAGTCGAAATATAATCATATCACTTACAAATAACTGCAAAAAACTACTTCCTTATTGTTTTAAAGATTATATTCTGATTTGTCTGTGACTTTAAATAATGTATGTCAGTGTCACACATTTCTCAAATGAATTCTGGCAATAACAGCCACAGTTGTATTTCATTTGACATTTGAAGGTAATATTTATACACCTCAGACAATGCGCAAGACAGCCTTCTGCCACTGAATGCCACTTTCTTGGAGCAATAAAAGCTAAAAAGTAGTATGCCTTTGCATATTAGTATACTGTGTTTTTACAGTATACTTTGTTATTGAATTGCAAACCAGTGATTGGACCTTCATGTGTCATTATAATCTCCATTGGCTTCTTTTGAGTACACTAATGATCCACTAGCTTTCACAAAGGAAACAGAAATTTAAAAAAATCTGAAATAAATTCATAATGCCTGGTACACCCATTGAATTATCCATGGAAATTTGGAATGTTTAATAAACTAATAATTAATCTTTGAACAGTCCACAGTTTCAGTTGTATAACAAAAATGGTAAAAAGCAGAAAGAAAGAAATTATCCTCCGTGCTCATTTATACTTTGTTATGTCGATAGTGAAAAGTGAAAAGTGTTGCTAGGAGAATTAAATTTGTGCTTTTTCCAACTTGTTTTTCAAGTGAACTTTGCTAAAGTGGAAAGCATGTTAATTGCACATGCTGGCTGGTTCCTTTACTATTTTATGTCTCAGTTGATGTATCCATTTGTGAATGGAATTATAAATAAATGGATATAAGTGCTCATGGTGAAGGACTTTTCCATTCTGAGTATTAAAAAAGATTAATGTATAGAACCCTGGATTTCAGACTTTTGAAAATAACATAAGAACCTTGATAAGGTGTCTATTGTTTGGGACTGGGATGTTTTTACCTTACTGCTGTAATTAATGTAATGTAACAGTGTACTCTTTTTTTCTGATCCAGATAATGATGATCAGTTTTATTTTACCACTTTTTCATGTTTTTGATCCTTTGTTGCCATTTCACAAAGTCGTGTTGGTCTCTATTTATGTGTTTTTTTTATATTTTGCGAATAATAATCAATTTGTCCCGTGTTTCATAATGTTTTTTTTTTTTCATTTATCTAGACCATTTCCTTAGTGATTCTTTCATTATTTATGGGATCTATTTCATTTAGAAATCTGTTTGCCCCCAGAATTGTACAATTTACTGTTTTATTACACTATCCCATATTTTCTGAGTAATTCTGAGGTTTTTTTAAATTCTTTGTCTTTGTTTTAGTGTTTTTTTTATGCTTTTCAAAACCTTGACCATATTTTCATAATTGTTGCTTAGAGAACCAGTCACATCTGTTTTTCTTATTTTACTTTTGTTGTATAAAACGACATACGGATATAATACAGTGCTAAGTTAGACACAAACCGACCGAAGAAGTCATCAAATGCTATTTCTAGATCAACTTCTAACCTTACAACAAGATTTTCTCAATTATTACTTGGGAAGACAAAATCACAACTTGTTTACCATAGATTTGTTAAATAAAACCTAACTTATTATTACAGCCTGTGTCCAATCGCTAAATCTCTATTTCATCCTCCCCATGTAAACCCATATTGATATTATTGTTTAATATTTCAATATCAAACAACAGGCCTTGTGCCAGTCTAAAATCTTAGTTACTGAATAGCTTGTTTATCTGTTCTCATCCTCTTAGATCTGAGTGCCACATTTGATCACAATATTCTTAGAAATCTCCTTAGTCAGTGGGTGGGCCTCTCTGGCAGTGTCTTAAATTGGTTTGAATCCTACCTGGCAGGTAGAAAATTCTTTGTTAGTTGAAGTAATTATACTTCTATGACACATGATATTCTATATGGTGTTCCACAAGGCTCTATCCTGGGTCCGCTGTTCTTTTCGATTTACATGCTTCCATTAGGTCAGATTATCTCGGGGCATAACGTGAGCTACCACAGCTATGCTGATGACACGCAACTGTATTTATCAATAGCACCTGATGACCTCAACTCTGTTGATTCACTGACATAATGTCTTACTTGTGTTTATGAATGGATGAGTAGTAATTTTCTCAAACTAAATAAAGAGAAAACCGAAATTTTAATGATTGGCAAAAATGGATATGATGAGGTTATTAGAAATAAACTTGGTGCATTAGGATTTAAAGTCAAGACGGAGGTAAGGAATTTAGGGGTAACTGTTGACTGTGACCTGAATTTTAAATCACATATTAATCAGATCAGTAGGACAGCACTTTTTTCACTTAAGAAATATAGTAAAAGTTAGACCCCTTATAACTTTGCAAGATGCTGAAAAATTACTTCACGGTTTTGTTTTCAGTCGACTAGATTACTGTAACGCACTCCTCTCAGGACTACCAAAAAAAAACATCAATCGATTGCAACTAGTGCAGAATGCAGCTGCTAGAATCTTGACTCAGAAAAGAAAATCCGAGCACATTTCTCCAGTTTTGATGTCACTACATTGGTTACCTGTGTCATTCAGAATTGACTTTAAAATACTGCTTATGGTTTACAAAGCCTTAAATAGTCTCACTCCATCTTATATTTCGGAATGTCTGACATCTTACACTCTAAATCGTAACCTCAGATCTTCAAATGAGTGTCTGCTTAGAATTCCAAGAGCAAAACTTAAAAGAAGTGGTGAGGCGGCCTTCTGCTGTTATGCACCTAAAATCTGGAATAGCTTGCCAATAGGAATTTGCCAGGCTAATACAGTGGAGCACATTAAAACACTGCTGAAAACACATTACTTTAACATGGCTTTCTCATAACTTCATTTTAATGTAATCCTGATGCTCTGTATATTCAATTAATTATCATTACTATTCATGGTGGCTCCAAAATTCGTACTAACCCCTACTCTCCCTTCTGTTCTTTTTCCCGGCTTTCTCAGGTGGCAACCTGTGCCACCAATGTCTCTACATTGATGGATTAAAGGCCAGAAGTCCATGTGACAGTCATCATCAAGTCCTTCCATCAGAACCCTGAATACAATGAGGACTGATTGAGGTAATTTATGTTAGATAGAATGCCTAGAGGGGGCTGGGTGGTCTCATGCCCTGGACCCCCTGCAGATTTTATTTTTTATCCAGCCGTCTGGATTTTTTTTTTTCTGTCCTCCCTGGCCATCGGACCTTACTTTTATTCTATGTTAATTAATGTTCTCTTATTTTAATTCTTATTTTGTCTTTTTTTCTCTTTCTTCATCATGTAAAGCACTTTGAGCTACATTACTTGTATGAAAATGTGCTATATAAATAAATGTTGTTGTTGTAGGAAGTGTCCAGCCATCTACATACTGTAAGTGAAACAGGGAGATGATGGGCAGACCATTTCAGGGACCACATTCCATCTGTTAATATTAAAGATATTACAAAGCCTATTGTAGAAAACTTCACATTCCTTGATTATAGCTGCACCAATCGTTTTGTTTGTGTTCTTTCACAAGGCTTTAAAGAAGTCACTATAAAAAAAATCTAGACGCTAAGCTCGTTCTCAGCCTTGGATCACATATTGTTACAGGTCTTAATGACTTTTTAATCTTGCCCTTCATCACCTCTAATGGCAGCTTTTTTATGCCTACTCTTACTTTCTGCCTTTCATCTGCCCTGGCTTTGTTCCCTCTTTCCCCTCTTATATGTGTTACCTGCTTTTTCCTTTTCAGTTGCACACCTGAGGAAGGCTATACAGCTGAAACATTGTGTCATTTACCTTTTTTTTACTTTTCAGCATGGAAATAGCTTTTAACTCTTTTCTCTGATATATAATACAGACCCATTTATCCTACTCACTTAGCTTGTCCTTCTTTCTTGAAATATGCACAGTCGCAGATATTAAAATATTTGATCCATTTAAAGGCATTTTATTGCCTTACTGATTTTTTAGCATAATGACCACTTTTTTACTAGTCCTAGACCACTGGATTAGGAATCAAAGCACTAAATTATTGTCCCTCCCCATGCTAGCATCATCAAAAAAATATAATTAAACATAAATCAATACTTGATTGCAATGGAAGCCAGCATATGGTATTGTAAGTCTCAGGCTGGATATCTTTTTGCCGTGTGTGGTTGAAAAGCAATTGTTTCTCAGCCTTAACTTGCTGTTTGTCGCCACTTTGTTTCTAGTTAGATGGATATTTATTTCGCCTTTGTGTTCTGTTTAAATTTAGCTGTGGTGGCAAATAAACTAATAGATTTAATAGCATTGGCAATAAGGTAATTTACACTTAATGCACTCATGGTCAATTAATATACAAATGAATACAAATTTACAAAATCCTGTCTCACTGACATCTTCATAGAAGCATTCTTGAGTAAACATGTTTGATTCCTGCTATCAGTAAGTGAGACAAAGCACCTTCGTTCATATGCTTTTTGTAAATTTTGCATTTTTATGCAAACAAATGACCATAATTATCATGTGCCTGGCTCATAATGATAAGCTCTTGTTGAATTTAATTATGGGATTTTCAAAACACATCATTTTACATCCTAAAAAGTCTTTTCTTTCCAAAACTGCTGTTGTATTAGATGTTTATTTTGTAGTCTTTTGACAATATGTGCTTGTAAACAAGCCCTGGGCTTGAAACATTTTTTAACCCTGCTTGCATATTTTCAGTGAAATAGCACACAGTTTGCATTTGTTTCGAAGCATCACAACACAAACAATGGCAATCTACATAATGAAGTGGAATTGCACATAGTCAGTTATGTGCATTGTACAGGAAACATCTGTTGAAGTTGATAAAAGGAATTATGTCAGACTCCCACATTTAATCACACACTATGGGAATTTCACTGTCTGTGTAAACCAAAAGGTTGATAACTTGTTTGCCTAATTTGGAAAGCAGAGGTATTAAACATATGCAGTTTTCTGCTTAGCTTCTGAAGTGCTGCTGGAAAATTAGAAAACTTTTAATTAGTGTAACCTAAAAATAATATTTTACATAATTTACAAACATGTAGCTATTTTTTTAAATGTACATTTTGCTGAAAAAGGCCTCTAATAAAACTGTCAGGAATACATGGTGTATCCTTGATCTCACCATTCAAAACAAGGAGGTTTGCATAGATGAGATATTATTGATTAAATAATTATTGGTATTAAGTGGCATGTGCTCAGCATAAAGGAAGGCATTTTTGCTGAAAGACTGTTATTAAATCCACAAGAAAACAGTTTACTGTACACCTCAAATTACACTGACACCAGAGGATATTTCTGCAGTGTTGTTAATATGAACATATCTAGTGTATTTAACCTCTCCATACGTGAAGAACTATAGTTTTCCTACAATTACCAGTTTTTGTAATGATTCAAATGACTGTTTACAATTTAAAATATATATAAATCAGTACCATTTCTCACGTATATGTTTTAGTTTCACTTTTTAGTCAGGATAATATACATTTACAGATTAATTACTTTTCATGTAGTATCTGAATAATAGATGTAAACATTTTTTCTTTAGAATGAATCAGTCAAAGACTTGACCTTCTTAAAGAGATGTCCCCAAATTAAGGTTATCCTTGGAGTAAAATAATTCTCCTTTTCACTGTGGTGTGTTAGCATTGGCCACAACTCAGATTCTGCTGACAATTTGTCAAAACAAGTGAAAGAAAAGAATACTAACAAAAATAACAGTAAATTGCTTCACTATAACAAAAAAAGATTTGAGTTTGGCTGCAGTCTGCTATAAATCTGGGCTATAGTGGCATTTATCAAATGGCACAAAAGATATTGATATAAACAGGAAGCATAAAAAAAACAAAGAATACAATCCTGAAAAATAACAAACCGTCCTACATTTTCCTGTAGGAAGCTGTCACTACACAGCTGCCATATCATTTTATTTACTTTTAAAAGACCGATTCAGTTCATCCATTTGAAAAGCATTTCCCCACCACTGTGCCCATTGTAACCCTTTCTTCCCTGGGAACTCTTAACGGCACATTCCAGAGTATATAAGCTATGCTATGATAATAACTGTACAAAATTGTATGGGGTAAAAATACATTTTTGTAGCTGCAGAAAGACAACTCTTATAACAGTGAGACATTCGTTTTTTTGAGAATTGACTCAGAAGATGGGGTGGAATTTGTGTTAGTAGGCAACAATCATTAGTGAATGCATGCTGTGAAAAGATATCATGCTTCAAAATAGTAATGTAGTTATGGCTATCACAGTGTAACAAAGGTAATTAGGCAGAGCATTCTAAACAACAGCGCCTACATCAGGATGGGCAGTGAGCCTAGCCTTGGTAACAGCTTGGGTTCCTTTGGCATACTGACCTCTCCATTTCAACGCAACTGAGAGTCTTCATCTTTCATTTCTAATATCCTATTCCCAGCATATAATTCATTATTCCTCTTGGCTCATGACTGATTATTTTAGTTAAAATTAAAATCATTAACATTAAAATCTCAACACCAACAAGGACATGAAATATCAAAGCAATAGTTATATGGCATATTAGTTATGATACTTGGCATACATTTCATGATTAGAAGCACAGTTTTGTCATGCACATGGAAAACACATTAATCATTATTTGGTGTATCCACCATAGGCAGAAATAAAAGCCTGTCCACAGTCTGGGATGGACAGTGAAAAATGCTGAATGTGTTCTTGTGGTATAGCATGTCTTACGGCCCCTATATGTATCCAAAACTCATCCATGGTCTGCACTCTTCAACACCGTTAGAGCCTTCTCACCCTCTGCCAATTTCTCTGGATACCCTTGACTCTCGACTACAGGAGTCTGTGACTGCAGTAATGGCAAGAACACCACCAAATCAGAATGACTAGCATCACAGTGTGTTTCTAGATTTGTCCCAGTTCAGTTTATTGCACCACCATGCCCCTGGAGGTGTTCCTATTGCATCACTATATGGGCTCAGTACCTGATGTTATAGGGTACCAGTGGGATCCTCTCCCATTGATCAACCAGCAGTATATTGCTGAGTAGCTCTTCAGCCTCCAACACTTCAATCTAAAGAGGTTACCTGGTACATATTCTAAAAGTAAAATGCTTAACCACATGTAGCATGATATGCCCTACAGCAGGCATGTCAAACTCACTACCATTGGTGGGCCGCTTTGACTGCCATACGTGCGTCAGCGGGCCATACTGTAACAAATACTATTATACTATTATACAAAGTTACTGTAGCTTTCTTTCCAATACCGAAAACTTTAAAAAATGTAACACTTAAAGTTTAAAGTTTAAAGAAAAGCAATTTATTTCCATGCAGTCTCCATACAACAGTGTAGAATTAGAGTCTTAACCTCTTAGCTAGGTCCTTATTATATTACTAGGCTCACCCGCCTTTTAATGCGACCGACTTTTATCCTCAATTTGTGTGTACTCCATGTGTACATCAGGCATGTACAGTAAGTGTAGGGAATGAAAACATCAAAGTGCCCATTCATAACATCTCCCGAAAACCTAAGTTTTTTTATCCCCTTGAGTGCCTGTCCAAACTTGGAGTGTAGGACTCCATAATAATATACTTGAAACTCATTGGGGAACAACTCTCCCGCTGCCATTAGCTCAGAAATGGTACCATAAGTTTGAGACTTTGACATTTCAGTGAGATACTGAAGCTCATTTGTATAAGAGATTCCTGACGGCAACATTTTAAATGGCTGAAACCTTGACCAATTACTTAAAACATGTCGTACAATGTCAGCCCGAATCTGTACCGCTAAAGATGGAGTTTCATGCACTAAATAAGCTATAGATGAGAATAAGCAAGCACCATCTCCCCTGCTATTTACTACGCAGTGAGGCATTTGTACTCCATCAACATTAATTATTTCCAGAGACATAATTTTGTCTATTTTTCCAGCGCATCACGCACAAAAACAAGGGAACAATGGGAGCACCAGAACTCTGCTCACATCGCGTCGCTTCGTACCACAAGCCGCAAGTAGTAAGTCTGTGATAAGCAGAATACCGCTACGCTTTGCACTCACGGGACGGAAGGACAATCCCGACCGCTTTTATATAGTGTCTTGATGATTGATATTCATTATATTATATTCATTGCTTATATAGGAGCCTTACAGTGTGAGATTTATTTCTTTTGTCTCGACACTTGGCATCTCTTGTTAGTAACCAGTTCGTCAATATCAGGCTTGAAATCTTGTGCAGCTGCAACTTTTATGAGGGATGAAAGGTGCTCGACGGTAAGTCTTGAGCGATGTGGGGTTTTGGTAGCTTTCATTAACAAAAACAATTGCTCACAAAGGTAAGTGCTTCCGAACATTGACAGTACTCTCGATGCCAACTTACGGATCTGCACATACGAGGGTGGCAGGTAAGCATACAAGCCTGGCACACCAACTTCGTTGTATTTTGCCTTCAGAATAGAATCTGACTGCACTTCAATTAGTTCCATTTGGATATTCTCAGGCGCATTCTCAACGTTGTAAGAGAACAGCGCAATGCCCTGTTTGTGTGAACTGAAATCATGAAAATGCTCACTGAATTCATTGCTCAGTAATTCAAGTTGGAAAACCAATCCTCCAAAAATCAAATTTTACTTTACTAAGTTTACTTCAAAGTTTATATTGTAAAATAAGCCGATATGCAAAAAGCCACCTGACCTACAATAATTTTACAAAATCAAAATCACAAAAATATGTTAATAAACAACTCACCAACTTCTCGCATCCACTTCAGATCTTCAGCTGTAGTCTGCACTAACTGTTCGTTACAATACTAGCACAAAATTACATGAAACTAGAGCAAAAAAACATGAAAATATGCAGACTATTACTACTCGTGATGGTCAGTTCTGCCCAGTGGCCAGTCTCAGCAGCCCAGTCAGTAGTGTAGCCTTAGCAGGGGCGGCTCTAGGCTTGTGGCGGCCCTGGGCAGAGAAAGAATCGGTGGCCCCTTCGCCTGGCAATGTCAATACGGTATCTTATGCACGGTGGATGGCCACATCCGTTGCGGACACTGCATAGCCGCCTCGTGCTCATGACACGCTTCTATATACGCGTGTCCGTAACTTGAAAACCAAGTGGCGGCCCATGATATTCTCATTAAGGCAAAACATTATAATACTACATATAGCTTACTGCTCCGACTCTAGCGACATTTGTAAATACAGCGTACTAATTAACAAGAAACAGAATGTTTTTCGGCCACATTGCCGTCAGCTGTGTCGTTATTTTCTCTTTCTGTTTTATATTCAATATATATTGGCGTGGCGGCCCCTGGGATTTGGCGGCGCTGTGCAGGTGCACAGTTTGCACATGCCTAAGGCCACAACTGCTGAAGCCTAGCACTTCAGTTGTGATGCTGCGGCTCATTAACTTTGGTCAAGGCTCGTGGCTATACTAGCAGATGACGTTTCCGGTACCGTAATGCCATGGGAAAACGCGCTTTTGTCAGAAGGCAGAAGTAACAAAAGTCAATAAGTAACACCGAAGATGCAGAATGATTCAATCACAAACAATAGTAATAATTTTGTACAAGTTCAGTGCTAACTAGGATCTGTCATGTGGGCCGCACAGATTTCTGTTGCGGGCCGCATGCGGCCCGGGGGCCGCGTGTTTGACATGCCTGCCCTACAGTTCCTAGATGACCACCATGTGCCACTTCCTCCCTGGTGAGAGCACTCCAGAAGAGGCCTCATTAGCATGCTGTATACTGTAGCTCAAGCATATTGGGCTAGATAAGCTAACCTACTATTAGCCTTTTTGATTGCTTCTGTACACTATCTGGATGTAGATAGTGCTCGAGTCTACTACAACTCCTAGGTTTTTATCATAAGCTGTTCTTTTAAGTTTCAACCCCCCTACTGTGTACTCAATCTGACATTTTTACTTCCCATGTATATTGCTTTACATTTACTTATATAATGTTTTATTTGCTACAAACATGCCTAAGTCTGAATTCTATCCAATTCCATCCGTACGGATTTTGGTTAATTACTAGATTATCAGCCATTCCACACAATTTACTATCATCTGCAAATTTAATCGGCTATTTACTTACATTCTTATTGTGATCTATAAGAACAGTGGCCTCAATACTGATCCACAATAATCTTAACATCACTTCATTCAGAAATTCTTCTCACCATAGTCCTTCAGTTTCGTGTGTTTCAGCCAATTGTACATCCATCCAAACATGGTGTCTTATGTCTCATCACCAGCCTCACACATAGCACCTTATCAAAAGCTTCTTAAAGTCAAGGTAAATATAAATAATAATATACACCTCCTTTATCATATGCATTGTTTACTTTCTTATGAAATTGTAGCACATTTCTATGTCTAAAACATTTCACTAATATGTCTGTTCTTGACATGTTTTACTCAATCTTTTTTACTATATAATAAAATGCTAAGGTCTGTGTGTCCGGTCCATCAGGGAAAAATGAAATCTGATTGGTCATTTTGTCCTTGGTGATGCAAACAAAAGTGGAAGTGTGACTGTTAGATGATCAAGGAGGAGTAAAGGCCTAGGAGGGACACTGAGTGTCTCCTTCAAAGATGGGAAGTATTCTAATGGACAGGAGGTGAGAAAGGTGCCACAAGATGACAGAGCCTGGAAGGAAATAGGATTTATGGGAATGCAGTTGACAGAAGGAATGCCGGTCAAGAGAGGTTCAGACACAAGAGGATACCGAGGAAAGGCACTAAAGGTACACATAGGGCAAAGGATATTTATTTTTTTCATTTATTTTATTACCTGTCTTTGACAGGTAAAGAGGCTAGTTCTTAATAATTGCTTATGTTAATTTGTTCATGATACATGCAATACATAATGAGAATAGTGCATGTGGTACAGATAATGTAAAAATAATGGTGCTTTAATACTTTTCTTAGGTTGTTCTAAGACAATTGAATAGATATTGGCTTGCTACACTCTCCATACAGTAGTATCAGATTCAACTGCTGTTCTTGAGTTTATGGGTGATATACCATCTATCAATATTACACTTCTCCATTTGCACACAATAACCAAGGACAGTGTTTCCTTACTTTTACAAAAACATATTTTCTCCTTTTAACATACTTATATTTTACCTCAGATTTCTAAGTAAATATTAATAGATTGGAGATAGGTGTGCCATGTGAAAGGGGCAATAAAACACACAGTAAGTATCAGTTCAATCACTTCAAAACTAAAATGAGCAGATATTATGTATTTAAAGTGAAGACCAGACAGTGTGACACAATTTTATTCTGTCCTTTATTCTGTGCTAAATATGCAGGAGGATGAATACACCACACACACAAAAATATATGGCGATGAAGGAAGGGTTTTGTAATGGTAATTTGCTTTGGAATCGGTTTCTTTTTCTTTCATCAAAGGTGATAGGATATCTGAAAACAATTTTGGCTTATATTTTGTCATTTCTTTTTAAATGCATTTCACCTTTAAATGCCTTTCAGAGCTTTGGACATGATAGCATTGACAAGTTTTATGTATCATATTTCTGCCTACCATGCATACTGTATTGTATGGGGAAGACTGTGTTTTCAGAATTTTAGGAGCTGTATCACAGGCTGTTGAAAGTGTAAAATCCTTTGAATATTGAGAGTGTGGTGTTTTCCATTATAAGTGTGGCTAATTAATACTGCTCTGCCAATAACATCTGAATGTGATTTGTAAAGATTCCTTAAACAAGTGGAGTTTAAAAAAGTAAATTGCTTGTTAGAAATTATTAGTGTTTTACATTAAAACATTGATTCATTTTTCCAAACCTGCTTACTACATTACAGGTCATGGGCACTCAGCACCTGTCTTGGAAGATTTAGACTCAAGGCAAGAACCAGCAAAGTATCATCTAAGAGCTCATCACACTCTGAATCACCATCACTTGCATCGTGTCAGTTTTTAGTCATTAACCATCCTAAGAATTGTGTCTTTGAGATGTCGCATAGAAAGGCATAGGGAGAATGTTCAGACTCCACAGAGAGTAACAGGTAGTGACATTAACTTGTCAGCCACTATGTGATCCCCTAAATGAAAGGAGAGCATAATTAAAAGTGCCAAATACTTTTTAAAAAATTTCTCCTATTTCAGGGTCATATTTGAAATACATTACAAAACATCCACATTTTCTGAATATGACAGGAAACCACAGTGCCCAGGGAACACTTAGAAAGTGAGGAGATCACGCAGATTCAACACAGCTGCAAGTTTACCTGAAGTCTTTCAAGTAGTGCGGTACCAATGCTAACCATTCTAGATATATACTTAGAAAACAGTGTGCAGACCCTACTTTGATCTGTGTACCGTATTATAAAGTAGGTTTTATTTGTTTCTGGCCTTGTTAAATTTAGTTTTTTATTTGGGTACTACAGTACTCAGGCATTGGATATACATTTATTATTTATGTTTTTCTTTATGTATGTCATAACCACTTCAGTTAATCTACATTTATTTTAATTTAAGGAGCTAAACATAATAACTGTGCCATCCATCCATCCATCCATTTTCCAACCCGCTGAATCCAAACACAGGGTCACGGGGGTCTGCTGGAGCCAATCCCAGCCAACACAGGGCACAAGGCAGGAACCAATCCCGGGCAGGGTGCCAACCCACCGCAGGACACACACAAACACACCCACACACCAAGCACACACTAGGGCCAATTTAGAATCGCCAATCCACCTGCAACCCAATCAAATTAAAATAATATAAAAAGTACAACAGCATGTCCCATAGACAATCCATGAAACTCAGTATTCAGGCCCAACCTAACAAAGGGCTATACGACTACAGAGTCATGTCTAAAATGGTTCTTTACATAAGATAAATGGCAAAAAAAAGTTTCAGCACAGAACAGACCCAGCATGCTTATTTTGGAAATAAAATAATGAATTCTAGCCACATTTTGAAACAACTGTAAACAGATTCTCATTAAAAGAATCTAACGTTTTCGACTTTGAGATAATACAGAATATCACTTTCCTGATGAAATATAGATGTTGGATTGGGATTCTTTTCGTTAAACAAAATAAGTCTTTATGCAAGAATTGTAATATAAACTTTTTATTTTATTACATTTTATTGAAATACTTGGGCCAATATTTTAAAGAGAAACATAATAACTCAATGCTCGGATGCCACCTCTTAACACAACCCAACCGTCAACCTGCCACATTCAAAACTAAAAACAACAATGAAAAAAGCAAAGGCGATGGTGCAAATGAGCAAGTGACACAACAGTATGGAACTGACCCCATTAAGGAGAAGAAATGCTAAGGATTTGGGATGTGGCCAGGGCCATAGGGCAACCCTACCACACTAGCTGTATTATATTAGACCATGTATTATTATAAAAACCATATGCGCCACCTATATGTCATGCTGAGAGTCCCAAAAGGATCAAATTGAAAAGTAGGCTGTCCAAACATAAAAGCAACAGAATTGAGATTTCCATTGAAAAATTGCAACTTTTTGGGCAATTGTCCCTAAAGCAAAAAGGCTTCTGCTAGATAACAAATTATTGTAGTGAAGAAAAGTATAGAAGTAGAAAAACTTGGGGAACCAAAGTAAAGCTAAGAGAGAGAATAGATGTAATACAATCAGACACACAAGAGCCAGAACATATGTATACATCTGCCTGGTGTCCTCAAGAAGCAGACATGATAGTTAAGGTCACAGGACAATCCCCAGGCATATCATTTATGTGGAGTATATCTGGAATTTAAAAAATAAATTCTATGAGTAGATAAATGATAATTAGTTTTTATTTATTTAGTATTTAGAACAAGCAATGGGACTCTTTAGAAAACATTTTGCATAAGAATGATATGGATTTCTGCTTGGGCGTTGGGTATGGGGAGTGTGTTGCTCAATTGCTTTATTTGCATTTTTCTAAATGTATCAGTATTTTTCTAACTGTGCGTGAACACACATAATATTCCACAAAAGACACGTAATGCAGAGTGTTAATTGGTATTACAAATTTAGTATTGATATGCAAGTGGATATCAATGTTGACTTTTTCAAAAATACAAGGCTTTGATAACAAAAATGGCATCAGTTCATTTCAGATTTATTGACACATGTACACAGTGCAATAAAATTCCTTAGGCCCCAAAACACATGTAAATTATCAAAATAAATGTTTTTCCAAACTTACTCTACATGTTTCACTGAATCCAATAGCTTGTGGAAATAATTTATGGTACGGAAATTCCAATTTTAGAAATAGATTTAGCACACTGAGAGTACACCTTTTTTTTCTTTTTACCGTGGAGGATATTGGAGCAGACCAGTGTAATATTTACTTAGCATATTATATATTATTAAATTAACAAATGTCCAAAAACAAACTAAAAGTAATAAAGTCCAGACCAACTATAATCAAAGAATAACACAAAAATTCCAAACCAAATAAATGATTTAAAAAAGTACAAAGCAAAATAGTCAAATGACACGTTCTAAAATAGGCAAACCAAATGCAAACAAACCAAGTCCAAATCCAAACACAAAAAATAAGAGACAAATATCCAAAACCAGTTATCCAAATGAAAACATCAAAAGACCAACTTAACTTATAAATCAAAAGATAAAAGGGGAAGCAGAACAATGTGAGCAAGTGAGTTAACGCCTTTAGAAAGGCAATCTGCGCAGGAGGCCCTGCCCTCTTGGACTTATCATAGAAACAACAAAACATGTAACACACTATCATAAATTAAAAACAAACAGAAATTTTCTAAGTTGTTAATAAATAAGAACACCAATACAATACAAAAGAAAGAAAATAAATTAAAAATACAAAAGAAATAATTTTTAAAAACCAGAATAAACAGATAGAAAGAACAAAAACTAATGCCAGGGAGGAAGCCTTAGTTAAACCGTATTTATTAATAAATAAATCGAAAAAGGAATTGCAGGACTTTTATTCCATTGAATAATGCTACATTTTAATTCATGTGCATCTGTTAAAAGTGAATCTTACATTTGACATGTTTGCATTTGAAATGATTTTCATTTAGCATTCCATAGACAGTTCCATTCAATTAGCAGAGCACAGTGTGATATTTACTGTACTTGCCTCTAGGCATGTTATATTACTTCAAACATGTCAGAAGCTGGCCCCTTCAAGCCACAGCAGCACCAGATTTTGATTATAACCAATCTTTTAATCAGAAACTTTTATCCACCTTTAATTCTATTATTTGTTTAATTAGGTCATGTACAATGAATGCTATTGTTGACTCTGACCTTGCCTGTCAGGGAAGGCCTGCTTGTACTTATATTTTTGACATTCTGTGCCTTTATATTGTTACACTATAAACTAAGGGAACATTGGACCAAGTATATGAAACATCTTTTTTTTTGTTTGTTAGAAAAGAAAATAATAGAATTAACAAACAACTGAATTGAGCTTTGGAACAAAGGCTGCTTCAATTTCAGTCATCTCAGCCTTGGTAAATTGCATTAGTTACCTAACCAGGAACACTTGTAGAGATTTCTTATCTCTGTTATGTGCTTTATTTGACCCTTGGGAATAAGGGAGAGTGATGCAATGTCCACTCAGTCTAAAAATTGCCTCAGGCGAAGTCTTTAAGACGGTAGAGACAGAAACAATAGAAAAAAAGGGATTTCTTTTACGGATGTTAAAATAAAACATCAATCTTCTCTATGACATATAAAGTTCTTATGTTTTTTGACATTTATTTAGACCATGTATATCAATAAACATTGATTGCAAAAGACTCTGCTGCTGTTTTTGGAATCCAAAAAGTCAAACCTGGAAAAACAGAAAATGTTTTTCCCATTTGTGCTTTTCTTAGGAATTTTTTTTGCTGCACATATTATAAAAATGGCATCATTTTATTCAAGAAACATAATCAAAAAGGAATGATAGTTATAATTGCGTGTTTTGTATGTGAAGTATTTTATTTAAAACCTATGATAAGCTTTTTTTCTCCTCAGCTGACCTTACCCTAGAGCATTGTTCTATTAACTGTGCAAAGCTACTGACACAAGTGGATTTTCTCTTTTGTTCTGTAAGCCTCCTGCCTTGTAAGGATTTTTTCCTGTGATTTGTTTTTATGTGCTATATTTATAACATTGGTAGCACTGTAATAATGTGTAATATGCTGCCATGCTGTAGGATTAAAATGCAGACCAGTGGATTGCCTGGGTGTAGTTTGCACATTTTCCCCAAGTGTATTATTGATGGAATTCCTGGTTACTTACTGCATCCCTAATATGTGCATGTTAGGCAATGGTAAATTGTCCTTGTGTTAGTAAAGAAAGCCTCTGAGACACTTCTACAGTGATTTTTAGTTGCAGACTTCCTTTACATAATCTTAGCAAGTTGGGGCAGTTGTGGCCACTCATTATGTAATTTTACATGCCCAACGACTCAGTCAGATCAGTCTGTGATTCACCTCGACACAGTCTAACAGGCTTAACTGCATCTTTATTTGTAGGGGTTTTGAGCTTGTGTGTATACGATAGCTGACAACCAATGAATGCTCACCCAGAAGTACAAAGCCTCGAAATTGGTCCTGAGAAAAGAAGGAAAGTGAGTGTTTTGGACTGTGCAAACTGAAGACAGATTCATCTATCTGATGTCTTGTGTTAGCCATTTCATGACAGAACTGAAAAAGGAAAATAAAAGGACCAAGATTGAGGCTAAACTCGCCATACCTGTAAAACCTTTTTATGGGCACCGTCAATCAGCATATTATTGAATCAGAATGAGGTAATCTCACTATACTTTAGAAATTTTCACACTATACTAAGAGGACTGCTCAGAGTCATGTAATTTGTAATCGCCTCTGATTCTTTGTGGTGTAACCTGACATCTTCAAGGTGAAATCTAGAAACTACAGTTGCTAAGTTTGATGTCCCCTCTGACTAGAAGTTATACTAAGTGGCCCGGTTCTTTCCAGGTGCCCAATACTTCCAATATACTGTATACTTACTTTGCCTGTGCGGTTCAATATATTGAAAGATGGATGCATGAGTTACCATCACATTTAACTTGATTTGTTATGTCTGAAATGTCAGGAACCACCAGATTCTAAACACAACTGTCATGAAAAGGAGTTTCCTCCAAAGCAAAACAACGTGAGGCCTCCAAAGCAAGCTAGGAAGCAGGCTAGAATCTTACCTGGTCTGCCCAGCACAGACTCACCAGACCAGCCAGGCTTCTGAGCCAAAAATGGGGAGTTGGCAAAACAATTTAAAAATTTTCAAAATATATACCAAAAGTTCCACAAGAGAAAGGATGCTCATTAAGCTTTGGAAAATTAAAAACAGAGCAAACAAAGGCTCTTCACAAATTATAGACTTATTTACATAAAACTGAAAAATAAAAGGAGGGGTTCAAAACAGCAAAACAGGTACTAAGGATATGCCAAATAGGCAATCCTAAGCAAACAAAATCTCAAAACAGTGTCCAGTAATCAGAATTCTTGACATGAAGTGAAAAATAATCAAAAATATAGAACATGCAACAATAAACTCCAGTACTAAGTGACCAGAAAATTCAATAAACTATGAATGGTTCCCACTTCTGTGCCTTCTCGGCCACTTTAAATAGCCTGATGGAGGGCTCAGCAGTGGTAACATCGGTGTGGTCCTCCACCCTCAAAGACCATGGAACATAAATACATTTAAAGACACAGTACATAAGCAATAATACACTAAACATGAAAGTATGATAAATAATAATACAAAGACAACAAAAACTTCTAAACATCTTAACATACATTAATACATACCAACAACTGAGTTAAAGGAACATTAGAACACTCTAGACGAGAACAGGCCATTCAGCCCAACAAAGCTCGCCAGTCCTATCCACTTACTTCTTCTATAAAAACATCAAGTCGAGTTTTGAAAATCCCCAATGTCTTACTGTCTACCACACTAATTGGTAGCTTATTCTAATTGTCTATCGTTCTTTGTGTAAAGAAAAAGTTCCTAATGTTTGTGTGAAATTTACCCTTAAAAAGTTACCAACTGTGTCCTCGTGTCCTTGATGAACTCATTTTAAATAACAGTCTCGATCCACTGTACTAATTCCCTTCATAATTTTAAACACTTCAATCATGCCACCTCTTAATCTTCTTTTGCTTAAACTGTATAGGCTCAGCTCTATGAAGGACATGGAAGATTGCAGGAAAGCACTGGAAACTTTTAGACCACTGGAGGCAACATAGGATCACCAGGCATTACAAGAAGGAGACCTTACTGACTAAGGTGGATAGAAGTAAATCCAAGAAATGGTAAGAGTGCCTTATTGCCAAAGGGAGAATGAGACCTATGGATAACTGTCAAGGAGACAGCATAACGTCTCTAGGCTAGAAAGTGTTTGCAGAGTCATTTCAAATGGGGCATGTGGGTCTTGCCTGTCTAAGACAGAGCAGACAGCCTGAAATCAGAATCAGGTTTATGGTCTTTCTAAAGGCACATTCCTGGAAGGATCCCGGGTTTGAAGATCATTCTCTTCTAGTCTAACTATAAATGTAGAGTTTGGAGGTGATGCTGGGTGAATGCTGGGTACACTGTCAGGTGATATTGATGCTGAAGCTAATGCGAGAGAAAGGTAGTAGGTGAGTTGTGACGCAGATGGTAAGAAAACGGAAGAGTTGCTTTGCTGGGTTAGTAGGTTTAAATATCATGTGAAGACAGATCTAGTGAGACAAAAGGAGAGTGTATTTTAAAGTTTATGAAGTTTTTTTGTGTTTTGGTTTTACCTATTATTCATTTTTCAAATGTATCTCTTTTTAATAATATTAGAAACCGTGTTGACATTTCAGAACCACGGTACAGCCATCCTGGCAGAGTACATTGTAATAAAATAAACTGATATTCCTATTGTAGAAAGAATGCATCACATTATTAATATTTAACATTTATTAATATAAATAGGTAACTACAATGTTTAATAAAATTTGGTGTAACAATATATTTATCTCTGTATAAATTAACAATACATAAAGAATAAATATCATTTTCATAATAAATTGAGAAAAAAACATACCGCCTTATAAAATGAATTTCAAAGTAAGTAGGAAAAAAACCCCAAAAGATTCAAGGCTTAAAATCTGTTGAAGAAGTGTTTGCTTGACTCCCAAGCTATCTCTTGTAATTTTATTTTCCATTATAATTGTGCTTCTTATTTGTCACAATTATTTCACAAATTAAAGTTAATTATACAGGAATGCATGCATACTGTAGTATTTGTTTAAATAACACTATGCACATATTTTATTTGCTTTCTTTTGTTGAAAAATGTAAATCAAGAGAAATGGAAAGATGAAAATAACTGATTTAAACAACAATTAAAAATCTATTAATGCATTATTGAACACCTTTAATTAAGTACAAAGTCAGAGGAGCGTGAAATCTATCAGAAGTCAGGAACCAGCCCTGAATGGTGTTCTAGTTTATGAGAACACATTTAACTTTAAAGTCATAAAGTGTTAAATTAAGTTTGCTGAATTACCTACACAAAGTTGACTATTGTACTCTGGGTTCCTGTATATTTCAATTGCATGCTGTGTCCTGTTTCATTGTTGTCCACCTCTCCCCCTCATACTCTGGACAAGAGTCCTGTCTTCATTCCCATGTGAATTGCGTTTCCTGTTTATAATGTGTAGTGATTTTTCCGGAAGCATTTATTTAACAATATTCTAGTATGTTGTGAGCAAACTACTTGGTAATTGACTTGTGGGTTATGCAACATGAGTAATGTGAAATTTCATTTTTTTCCCATGTTTTTTAATATAATTTGCCATTGTGCTTTATTGGTCACCATTGGCTTGTAATAAATTATAACCTTTTTATCTTCATTGTCTATGAAAATGTTAGATTGAAAATTTTTCTTGGGGTTCACTATGAAACACACAGGGTAAGTGACATATAAAAAAAAATATCATTTTTGGGTGGAGTATTCTCTTAAAGTCCATGACTGCCAGTACAAGCTCCGTCTCCCCATGATCCTTTATGGGACTTAGCATATTAAAAAAATGAACGGACTGATTTATGTTCATTGTAAGGTCACATGTAGAGTGAGACAAGGCACTATTTCAAAAAAATAAATCAATTATTTAAAACTACCCAAAATGTCAAAATGATATAATCAGAGAGTTAATGGCCACCCTGTATTCTTAACAAATGTCAAATTCCAACACAAGCAGCAGGTCATTGAGAAGGGTTGTCAGATTAATGGTAGGATTTCTAATCCTCTCTAATGACTCATTGTGTGACCCTGAGCAAATCATTTAACCCATCTGTGTTTAAACTGTATTTGTTGTAAATAGAAAGTGATTCTCAAGTGACTTGTCCAGTTAAAACAGTACTAAAAGCAGCAATTCGAAAAAGAGACAAAAACTACAAAAATGAAAGGATGTGACAAACAGTCTGTTTAAAACACAGCAGTGTTGGATAAGCTGGTGAATGAAATCAAATGTGTAATATTTCTCCTCCATGTATTTCTAATGTAACACTGTAAAATGTTGTCTTTAAAACCTGTAAATGTGATCAGTAATTCATGTGTTTATTATACAGTAAATGCAATTGAGAACCATGAGACTAAATATTACTTAACTTTGGAATTTTTCTGAATGCTGTTAAACATTTATAGCAACTGGGTGACAACACGGCTAAAATGAAGGCATACCTTTTCGCTTAAATGGTGTATATTAAAACAATTTTACTTTCAGTAGTACCGATATTTCAGAAACCAATATTGAGCTCTTTACAACACTAACCAATTTACTGCCTGTTAAACGAAGGAATTAATTTATTTGCACTTTCTTTTTTTCCAAGCCCTATGCAGTACACATTCCTTACATCAAAGATAGTAAGATATCCTTGTACCAACCTTGAGGCTTAATGTAGAAAAATAATAAATATGATATGTATAGTTATTTGTAGTGAAAATTAAAAGATTAAAGAATGAAATACAGCAAGATTAACTTCTAAGCATTTTGAGTAGTTTTCCTAGCAGCAATCATAATTGTTACTTTTATTAAATTGACAGGATACATTAATTGAAAATGTAGTATAAACCTGTTGTATATGTTTATGCAGGATATTGCTGTATATTTTCATTAGTTTTCTCACTATGTGAGAGATTAGTGCTCTTACTGTTACCAAGATTCTGATTTGGTCTTATGGAATTTGTCTTTAAAAACTGGTTTTCACCACTATAACTATACTCTATATTAGAAATATTATTATTTTATTAGATATAAACTATATGTATAATGAACAAGTTAATATTATTGGTTAATTTATTCACTCCTAATAAAATTTATGCAAATTCTCCTGTATACATACATTTTTAAAATGTAATTAAAAAACAATACATTATTTATAAAACATTCATTCTCTACGTGAATGTCAAGGGTGATCTTTGGGGGCAGAAAGATATTCTACAACTGTGATGTTGAAAGACACATTTTTTTTAACAGATTTTTGTATTCTTCAATAACTAGTCAATAGTCTAACAGTTAAGACTGGTAACTGTTTATCATTTAGAGTTACTTAAGTATAGAAATTCCATTGTTTCTCCATGCTCTTCTTTGTTGTTATTTACATACTAGTTTATCACATTGGTTAAAACCTATCTTTATATGTAATACACTACCGTGGCTGTCCTTTTGTCTGTCCAGGATTTTAAATCACCTGTAACTCTCAAACCGTTTGATCTATTGACTTGAAAGTTGGTACACATATACTATGTGATGTCTACCATTCGCTTACAGGGTGATGATTGACCTCCAAGGTTATTCCTCTTTTTATTTTTATTTTATTTTATTGTAGAGTCAACTCTCGGCAGTGGCCAGCAGGGTGGCCGTGTGGTGCATGCGTACCGGGTCCGTGTACTTTTTGGTATTTGAAATTTCATTTTAGAAGCAAAAACGGAAAAACGAAAATGAAAGGAATTTTCAGATTTTGATTTTTGATCAAAGAATGAAATGAGGGAAAATAAGGTATTTTTTAATTCTGTGGTAACAAATAGCAGTCATAAACTTAAAATTACACATACTTTTCTCGATTTATTTGTGAATCAAATAATGAAAGTGTTATAGCTCAGAAACAACAAAACAGACGCATTTTTGTTGTGTGAAACCGGAGGTCTTCTTCTGCGCGATTTTTGACGACACGTGCGAACAGCCCTCCTCCTCACAACAACATCGACTGACGGCCTTGAAGGTACACTGCATGGCATCAGCAGAGGATGGATCATTAGATAGATAGATAGATAGATAGATAGATAGATAGATAGATAGATAGATAGATAGATAGATAGATAGATAGATAGATAGATAGATAGATAGATAGATAGATAGATAGATAGATACTTTATTAATCTCAAGGGGAAATTCACATACTCCAGCAGCACCTTACTGATACAAAAAAAACAATATTAAATTAAAGATTGATAATAATGCAGGTAAAAACAGATAATAACTTTATATAATGTTAACGTTTACCCCCCCCGGGTGGAATTGAAAAGTCGCATAGTTTGGGGGAGGAACGATCTCCTCAATCTGTCAGTGGAGCAGGACAGTGACAGCAGTCTGTCGCTGAAGCTGCTCCTCTGTCTGGAGATGATCCTGTTCAGTGGATGCAGTGGATTTTCCATAATTGATAGGAGCCTGCTGAGCGCCCGTCTCTCTGCCACAGATGTCAAACTGTCCAACTCCATGCCAACAATAGAGCTTGCCTTCCTCACCAGTTTGTCCAGGCGTGAGGCATCTTTCTTCTTAATGCTGCCTCCCCAGCAGACCACCGCGTAGAAGAGGGCGCTCGCCACAACCGTCTCACATTACGTTGTTTTTTCGGAACAGTAAAAGAGTGACACTCCGGGACGAGGACATAACTGCAGAAAAATGAGTCGCATCTTTCAGGTAAAAATACAAGCTTTGCAAACTTTGCTTCATTGTTGTGGCAGTTCTTTTATGAATGTTATTGTTATTACTTACTGTGAAACTGATAAAATTTGGTGATTTCATTTACTAACACTAAGTCTGACAATTTTTATAGCGCTAGCATTCTGAATGTGTGTAAATGTGTGAATGGT
Source organism: Erpetoichthys calabaricus (assembly GCF_900747795.2). NCBI lineage: Eukaryota > Metazoa > Chordata > Cladistia > Polypteriformes > Polypteridae > Erpetoichthys > Erpetoichthys calabaricus. Next base: position 48,029,749 of record NC_041399.2, on the reverse strand, counting down.
TGCTCATTGACAAGTGTAACACGTGTTAAGAAAACTTTCTGTAAATTACGTTGCTCTCCTAACTTGCGTTACATTTGTGCGCACTGTTAATACTCGAAATGTTTACTGTATAGTAGCCGGTAAAAGTCAATGAGCAACCATTCAAAATGCTAGCACTATAAAAATTGCCAGACTTAGTGTTAGTAAATGAAATCACCAAATTTTATCAGTTTCACAGTAAGTAATAACAATAACATTCATAAAAGAACTGCCACATCAATGAAGCAAAGTTTGCAAAGCTTGTATTTTTACCTGAAAGATGGGACTCATTTTTCTGCAGTTATGTCCTCGTCCCGGAGTGTCACTCTTTTACTGTTCCGAAAAAACAACGTAATGTGAGACGGTTGTGGCGAGCGCCCTCTTCTACGCGGTGGTCTGCTGGGGAGGCAGCATTAAGAAGAAAGATGCCTCACGCCTGGACAAACTGGTGAGGAAGGCAAGCTCTATTGTTGGCATGGAGCTGGACAGTTTGACATCTGTGGCAGAGAGACAGGCGCTCAGCAGGCTCCTATCAATTATGGAAAATCCACTGCATCCACTGAACAGGATCATCTCCAGACAGAGGAGCAGCTTCAGCGACAGACTGCTGTCACTGTCCTGCTCCACTGACAGATTGAGGAGATCGTTCCTCCCCCAAACTATGCGACTTTTCAATTCCACCCGGGGGGGTAAACGTTAACATTATATAAAGTTATTGTCTGTTTTTACCTGCATTATTATCAATCTTTAATTTAATATTGTTTTTTTGTATCATTAAGGTGCTGCTGGAGTATGTGAATTTCCCTTGAGATTAATAAAGTATCTATCTATCTATCTATCTATCTATCTATCTATCTATCTATCTATCTATCTATCTATCTATCTATCTATCTATCTATCTATCTATCTATCTATCTATCTATCTATCTATCTAATGATCCATCCTCTGCTGATGCCATGCAGTGTACCTTCAAGGCCGTCGGTCGATGTGTTGTGAGGAGGAGGGCTGTTCGCACGTGTCGTCAAAAATTGCGCAGAAGAAGACCTCCAGTTTCACACAACGAAAATGCGTCTGTTTTGTTGTTTCTGAGCTATAACACTTTCATTATTTGAATCACAAATACATCCAGAAAAGTATATGTAATTTTAAGTTTATGACTGCTATTTGTAATAATAGAATTAAAAAATACCTTATTTTCCCTCCTTTTATTCTTTAATCAAAAATCTAAATCTGAAAATTCTTTTCATTTTCGTTTTTTTGCTTTTGCTTCTAAAATGAAATTTCAAATACCAAAATGTACACAGACCGTACGGGCACCATTCTCATTCCATACAACCTTCGCCGTCACTTCCCCTACCTCTTCATATCTTAAATCATTCTTGAGGCAGATTGAAGACTTAAGTGCCAGCTTAAGTGAAAAATTAAAGAAAACATACTAAGTAACTGCAACACAAACACTGACTTAATCAGTTTTAATGCAAAAAGATGCCGACAAAAGAACAGAAGAAGTGGACCGCTAGGTTGGAGAAAAGAAGAGCTGCTCAGGAGCAGCAAGCACAACAATCTCTGAGCAAACAAATGGTAAACGTATTGAGAAAGACGATGAAAACTATGAATGCTCAAGTCGAGTGTATTCACTGCACGTTATCATGCAGTGCGCCATTACTAGTGAAATAATATTACACATAAGATATGGATTAATGCTTGTTTTATATTAATCTAGAAATCAATATAGATTAAAAGAATGGTTGCCAAGTTTAAAGTCTAAATATATTTAAAATGTAATGGGAAATTCACACAATCAGATGAGAGAGTCCTTTTGAAAACAAAGAGAATTCACCTCTTTATTTATTTCATACATATTAAGATAGTTTTGGTTGAAGGGTGTTGTAATTCCAAAGACCTAACAAAGGTTTTTCCTTTCCTTTATTGATACCTTTGCCTAAGTGTTCATAACAGTTTTCTAGGCAGAGTTATGAAGTTAACCCCCAGTTACAGTGCCTTAAACGGTATTTTCACATTTTCACAATTTGTAAAGCTCTGTTTTCACTTCGACAGTAAAGAGTGTTTTTCCTGTTGATCAATGTAAAAAGTTAAAATAAGTCCAATGTGGTTCAGTGTTGTCCATAGTATTAATAAACTTCCAAGTAGGCAAAAACTATTTGTAGACAAATTATTTTATCCTTTTCTGTTGAGCAGGTCCTCTTTTCCTGGACTTTCTTGGCATAAGCTTGCAGCCAGTTTTTTTTATTAGTCAACTCAAGTCAAGTGGCTTCATTGTCATACCGTCCATACACCATATTACAGCATACAGTGGCACGAAATAACGTTCCCCAGCACAGTGGTTCAAAATATACATAAACACACGACAAGTGCAAGGTAGGTATGGAACTATGCTATACTATAATTGATAAATTAGTAAAATAAATAATAACTAAGTGAATAGATAGTAATAATAAAAAATAGTTAGTAATACATAAATAATAAATAGCAACACTAAAATTAATCATAAAAACACAACCATACTGACAAGTGTAACAAATGTACTGCATGTAAATTAGCTAGTAGTGACAGTTAAGAGTTCAGAGTCCAGACAATCAAGGGGCAGAAGCTGTTGTATTACCTGGCAGAATTGGTTCAGATGCTACAGACATTCTGAAAGATGGAGGTGGGATAAAGAGACCATGGGAGGGGTTGGAGTGGACCTTCACAATGCTGGAAGCTTTTCTGAATAGAATGCTTTACAAAGATGTTTTCATTGGAGGGCAGAGAAGACCCAAAGATCTTTTACGCAGTGTGCACTATTCATTGTAGGCTGTCCTAAACCAGACAGTGATGCAGCTGGTTAGAACTCTCTCAATGGTGCTGCTGCAGAATTTATTGAGAATGGGGGGTCTAGCCTTGCCTTTATCAGCTGCTGAAGAAAGTGGAAATGCTGTTTTCACCTTCTTGGCTATGTAGATGCTGTTAATTGACCAAGTAAGGTCAGCTAACAGGTACACACCAAGGAATTTTGGTGCTTTCGATGAGCAGTGGGATGTGGGGATGTGGACAGCTTGGGTCTTCCTAAAGTCAACAATCATGTCCTGCATCTTGTCCACATTAACAGACTGATTGTTGCACTTCCACCAATCTGCTACTCAGACTATAAGCTGACTTATCTTCATTGGTGATGAGACCAAACACCGTTGTGTCATTCGCAGATTTTGTCACTTTGTATGGAGTGATCTAGATTCTACCTCTGGGTCTCTGACCCAAATAGGCTTTATAAAACTGTTTTAGTTGGCCACAGGGAAAAAGGATAGACTCTGCAGCATCCTAAGCTTTAGTTGCTGCTTGTTATGTACAGTACTTGTGCCAGTGTGGAGTTCCAAAGGAGTAGGTAGGCAGGGCAATTCCTGAAAGCATATGCATTCAATGATTATCATAGCAAGATGAACTCTCTCTAACTGTATTATTCATTCAGTTGTTTCCAAGTCTGGAGCAATTGCTTGCCAAAAATCTGTCAGTCATAATGTCCTTGGATTCCTGGAGTTGTGTTTCAAAATCTATATTGATGGCATTCACTCATCTTGATTTCTATCTCTGTTTCCATGTTTTGCCTCAAAATGTTTCCATTTCATTCTCATTAAGTTTAATAGTTTTATTTCTTTTTCATAAATTATTACAGAGTACAAATGGAGATACAGTCTAAAATGATGGATTTGTTTATCTTGTAATCTGTGGTATGCTCAGTAATCTTTTCTGGCACTCTAACTCAAAAACATTATTTGTTTCACTCTGTTTTCATGATGGTTCACCTTTCACAGCCATATTATACTTGTTATCAATGCAACATTTCTGCAGTTTATTAACCTCTCTACTACTGTTGTGACTCTTTAATAGAAGGATATATCTTCTTTCATCCCAATATGATTAAATATTTAATAGCCTTAATATCTTTATCAAGCAAGGAAAGATAGACAATAATACTGTTTGATGTAATCTTAGTTTTGTTTAAAATATTCAGCAGATCAGGATTTATAATTTTGTGGTTAATACTTCCAAGTATTTTCAGATGTAGTTGTATCATGACTATAACTAAAATTACTGACATTTGTTTCATCAATTGAAATTTCAGCTTCAGTTTTCTGTAATTTAGCCACATTCATACAAGATGAGTGGATAGGCCTTTGTGTAATGCTTTCATTAAAAATACTGAGCATTTCCATTCTTTTCTTACTGCTCCCCTTCTGTTTTTTGGTTATGATTATAGCTCCTCCAGCAGCCAGAAAAAATATGTATTCAACAGTCTGCCATGTTCAACACAATCCAAATGATTGGTATAGTCAGTGAAAAATAGTTTATTCTCTTTCTCATGACCCAGGGATTCTTAATAAGTTGATGTCATGATCCTCTTCAAATTTATGATTGCAATTTAGACAGCTAATGCTTCTTATAATCTATATGACAGCAATCTCTCTTATGCACTATCTAGGATTATAGCAATTGTCCAGAAATTTGACCACGGTCTGACTTTTATTTCTTTGGTTTCAGTAGGTTTACTGAAGTAAATTGTAGCAAATTCCCTAATTGTTTTCTCACTAAAGTTGGCCTGCTTACTAAACTGTCATCTAATGCATATTTGTGAACAACTTAATCACTTGTAGATCTGATTTAATTTTTGGTATAGGCTTGTTTTATGAACTGAACTGAAACTTCACTTTTTAAGATAAGGGTTCTTAACCCAGTTTTGCATCAGCCTGGTGATGACACTGGGACTGAGTAAGCAAAAATCAGTTGAGTTGGCACTGGCAAGCACAGCACAGCACAACTAGGCAGAGTAATTTGCTTTTTTAGAGACATTCGATTCAATGATTGAAAAGGTACCATCTACTGACTGGGCAGCTCTACTGGAAGACATCAATGATATGTGGGGAAAGAGGGAACTACATGGATGGCTATAATTAGAAGGAAGGGCCTGACTGATCTGAATGCCAGTGGTGAATTGTTACAGTATTACTGCGGTAATCATGGATTGTCCATAACATGCATTTTTTAACACAAAGGTCCATGTTGTAATGTCTGAAACAAGGTCACTTGGTGCACTTGGTGCATAGACCTGGAAGACCCACAGTGCTGATGAGTCTCTTCTCCCAGATTGGGCTCAGACACTTTTACAGAGAATGTCCTTGATGGAGTACAGTAGATATCAAAGCTGGTTCAAGGCATTCAGCATCAAGATTCTATGGAGGGTAACTTTTAGGCCCAAAGAAAGTGCTTTCTTTCTCCAACAGAGTGGGGTCCAGTACTAGCTTATACTGTAGTTGCATTATTTTGTCCAACAAGGACTAACAAATTTGAAAGAAAAATGTACAGTACTTGTCTTTCTAAGGTAGCTGTCTATTTTTCGGCTGTTTCTGCAGATACTGTATGTCAGCTCATCATCAATTAACATTTCTTGTTATAAAATGAAGCTTAGAAGATGTTGGTTATTTGTCTCAGCTACAGGATAGTTCAATTTGAAATGCAGTTGGGGGCAGAGTAACTTACTTTACCAAGTTGTGAGAGATTACAGGAAAGACTTGGAAGGTATCAAGTTGGGGAAGCCAAGGATCTATTGAAAAGTCACAAGCAAAACATTGCAGATAACCACAGAAGCTGGATAATTTTCTGCAGAATGTGTATCCATTACACAGTTGTCCTCTTTCTCTGAATTTAAGGCTATAACTTTTTCACACTCTTTCTCTGTTTAACCTAAAAGTCTCAATATGTGTTATGGCACATGAATGTCTGCTAGGATTTCTGATTTTCAGATTTGATTCTTGGAAAAGATGCCTTCTGCAATAAGCTTCCTGTACTCCACCAACTACAGATATGACTCTTACAGTAGAAGATTTAGTTCATACAAAGGACAAAGAGGCACTGGCCAAGATAAGATATTTTATCATTATGACAAGATAGAATATACACCCCAGGTCTATGACAGCTCTTCACTTGAAATCAAATTGAAGATAATGGCAGAAGACCAACAGATGTTGAACTGGATTATAGTAACTTCTTTAATTATGCAGAGATTAATTGGAACTCTTAATACATAGGCACAGTGAGCCAAGGTAATGCTGTATGTTAATAATTAAATTACATTTTTTTTAAATCTTCAATTGTCACAAGATACTTTGTTTTCTCAGAGTGGAATCCTTCATCTCTCTCTATCATTCAAAAGTGCACATTAGATCTGGTCAGGGTGGAATAAAGACTGACTTGCCTTGAATTTTACACAAATGTCAAAAACTAAAAGAAGGAGAGAAACCACCTTAAATATCTTCACTTCAAGTCCTGGAAATGCTCAATAAAAGCTATATGTTGCAAAAAAAGAAATGTAATTGGGATACCTGAAGGTATGCCCCATATAATTAAAAATAAATAAAACAAAATTATCCACAAGTTAATAGACAATAAAGATCATCACAAATAAAGAAAATACTGCCCCTGGAGTTGAAAGTGACACTTAGATGTGGGTTCCACTACTGAATTCTGACATCTGGTGATGAGTATATTTTATATTCTGTCCTGGTAGGAAGAGGCGGGACTTTCACGCTGCCTGGGGTGGAAGTGACATCATTGTTCTTGGAAACATGGAAGTTAAGGACAAAAAGTTGCTCCTCTCTCATTCAGAGGTGGTGATCCCCTTTTTGTAACCCTGTAGTGACCCCCCCCATCACACATGTCTGACAATGTTTTGTTTTGTTATGTCATGTCTTGTCTGTTTCTGATCTAGTGCTTAGTTTTATAAATATAAAGCATAAAAACTTAGATGGTTATAAAACATTTGTAATTGTGTTTTATCAGTAAATTGTATTATTTGCTTAAGAAAATAAATATTAATTTCAAATATGTTTCAAATTCTGAACACCTAATTGACTTTTAAGCTTTTAAATTATATTATAATAGATTTGCATTTCCCCATCAAAATACTGGCCTAGCTGATTAATTAGGTGGAAATATGTATGGTAAAATTTCCAGTGCTCGGTTGATTGTTACGGAGATTCTAATTCAGTTTGTGAAGTGTGTTAGTAAAATATGACAATATACTCTGAGAATAATATGCATAGCATGACAATGTACTCTACTGTGTATGTAATGCACTTTTAGACTTCTGACAGACACTGTTTTTCTTCACTGTGTTGTCAAGTCTGTGGCACACTCAGTTATGGGAGAGTTGCTTTTGTTTTATTGTTTTTTTTTTTTTTTTTACATTTATGCCAGAATTATTAAAATTTTGATGTTAACTATGGAATGAAGCTTTCATATCTGTCACTGATTAAACAAGTCTAAATTTGGCATACAGAATTTTCTGCTAATTTTCATATGATTCACAATTTTGGTCTAATGGTTTGGGGGTTATTAAACTTATAACCTCTTTATTTGAAGCACACAATATTATTTATAAACCAAATTGGATGATGTATTCATATAGTAAGCTGGATGGAAAAAGCACATGTTTACATTTTAGTGCTTGATAGGTTTTCCTCTCCAAGTGTTGTTCTTTTGGTTACTTGTTTACTGTTGAAGCAGCATACCAATGTAGTTAAAAGAAAGCTATTCTCAGCAGGTTTCCCTAGATTTTAATTGGCAAACATTTTAATTACTCATTCAGAATTGCTCCAGTGAAAACAATGCATTAGTGAGCTCTACCAGCAGATTTCTTAAAAAATGTTTTAATCACACAAAATTAAGTCTTTTGAATACATATTTGTACAATCCCATCAAACAGTCTTTTCCAGGATTATTTGTTTCAGAAAACAAAACTGTGGGCGTTGTTTTTATTTATCATAATAAGCAAACAAAGGGATAGAGATTTTTTTGTATTCTATATTCATTTTCAATTTTCTACAACTTAAATTACTGAACAACAAATAAATTAAAAAGTGGTCATTTTAATTAAATATCAAACAACCCTTATTTTTCCTGGTTTTCTTTTTTGCTTTTCCTTTAAAATATATTAAGGACATGAATCATTTCCAATGTGTATTTTCTGACAGATCATTCTAGAGAAAAGATATTTAATGGAAGCCTTTCTATTATCATAAATGGAAATGCCAGCAGCAAAAGAATAGAATGGAATCGTTTCACTGGCATTCAGCCAAGGTAGCTTGGAAAGTCTGTAACAAATCATAAAAGCAGCACTAAATGTATTTTATGTAAAGGGGTATTTGGACATTTTAAGATATAAACATGATTTTTAGAATCATAGGATATTACAAAGAGTTTACTTAAGTTAATTAAAATACAACATACCATATAACATAATTATAGTTTTTCTTTTTTAATTTTGTTCAAGTAAACTATATAAAAATGAAGATATGATTAAATTGCTAAAAACCATCATAAATTATCAGGATTTTGTATTTTATAAGTATACTGAGTATGAACTAGAAGTATCACATTATTTTTTGAACATTCACTTTACATCTAGTATTTAAGGTATAAGGCTTGACTATTAGAGGCAAATAACACTTTTGTATAATAAACTGATTTATTTTTGCAGTGGTCCCCTAACTGACCTTGTTTTCACTTAAACAATGTCATGAATTACACTCACTTGAGATGCTGTTTCCAATGCGGAACAGTATTTGTTATTGGAGAGTTTCTTACTGTATTATTCAGATTTAGCTTCATCTGTGAGTTATCACACAGATTATCACCTTACAGATAGATACTCCCATCCATTTACTATTTCTTGATTGATTATAAAGAACAGTTCAAGGTAATGAATGAGGAGTCCAGATAATCACTCCACCACCAATGTGCTTGATGGTTAATATTAAGAGTAGTGCTGACACTCATGGGTGTGTTTCTCAAAAGCATAGTAGTGCTAGGAACATCAAATACTCCATCATAAGATCAACTGTTGATTTATAAGTGATTTTAAATACCCCATTGTAACTATAGGAGCACATGAAATATTTCATAATCTGTGTGCACCCCCCACACAAAGATTACGTTTGATACTTCTTAAACTGGCTAACTCGTCTAATTTTGTACCTATTTACACACTTTATTAAATTACAATGACATATGTACCTCATATTGTTTTTGCAAACTTAATTAACCCCAGTGAATGACCAAAAACATCAGCGTATAATGAAAGTTTTGTCAATCAATTGCATTTTAATTGACTTATGATGCTTTTCTGCAGGCGCCTTCAAGAGCAGGGTACACTGTACTTTATATTTTGTGAAGCATGCGGGTTCCAGGAGTGTTTTTCAAGAACAGTTTAAACATTGCACCAGGGAACATGAAGAGAGGATTATATCGTGTATAATAAGTCCTTCTGTTCCCAAAACAGCTACAGTCTTGTCTGAAGACATCTCACATCATGTCTGCTTATACTTGACCCCTACTTTTCCTCTGTATCCAAAATAAAGGAAGACATCACCAGAATGTTGATTTCAATAAACTAGGAGCAGCACTGAAGGGCACAGTTCCGACTGAGTAGCAATAATTACGTCAATAAGGCTGTTACTCCACCACGCATAAGTGGATGTACTAGATGGCTTGCCAACATTTTTCTTGGCTTTTTTTTGTGTTCATTTTTATAATTACAATTTAAGAGAGGTTTTAGGAAATGCATGTAAAAGTACATTACATACAGTACGTGCATTGTGAAGTTTCTTGTTGATCTCAATGATTCTTTGTTTTAAGGAAACACACACCAGTTTGACCAATCAGATTGCTCAGAGGAACCAGACACACACACAGACTGTAGCATTTTATTATATTGTAGAAGCCTTGCAAGACTGCAAGATTCTGAAATAGCTCTGGACCATTCCTCATGAAGAAATGTAGATTTTTGCTAATATTAGGTAAATAATACTTTTTCCATTGAGATGTGGAGGTGGGTTAGAATACTTCCAGCTGAGCAGGATTTTGAATATCCAACTTATTGTAAGATATCACATTATGTTTGTCATGGTATAATGTTGTACCATCTGGTGTTAACTTAAATAATGATGTAAGTGGAATTCGTTTCCCAATATGACCTTAGTGTAGGGCATTCTCCAATTATATTATTTAGTGAGGTAGGAATATGACATTGTTTATAGATCTTCTTCCTGATATATTCTGCATAATTTTATCATAAAAGGTGTATGTGATGTACAGTTTTTCAGTAAATTAAACCATACTTTGGACAAATGAAGAATGTATCTTGTAAAGGACTCATGACTCTGGCGCTGCCGCGAGTGGCAGCCTTTCCAGCAGCTCCGTGTATGACTTTATCTTTCTACCTGAGCAGAAGTTGCAGAATAACAGCATGAAGGAAGTGTGGGATGGGATGAAGATCATCACTGGCTGCAGCTCGAAGCGGGGTTCCACCATCGAGAGAGACATGGAGAGAGCAAACCAGATGAACAACTTCTTTAACAGGCTTGACCACCCTAACCCACTCTCACCTCAGAGTACTGCACCCTCCACCCATCCTTCTGCTGATACCAGCATAGAAGAGAGTTTCCCCCCACCCACAATTACAGCAGCCCAGGTAAGCAGAGCGCTGAGGAGACTTTCGTGCCAGCAAAGCAGTGGGTCCAGATGGAGTATCGCCACGACTGCTGAAGGCCTGTGCGCTGGAGCTGGGGAGTCCTTTACAGTGCAATCTTCAACCTGAGCCTGGAACAGGGGAGAGTCCCGAGGCTTTGGAAAATATCTTGCATCACCCCAGTCCCAAAGGTACAACGTCCTGGTGAGCTTAATGACTTCCGGCCTGTCGATCTGACATCACATGTGATGAAGACCATGGAGAGGCTGCTGTTTCACCACCTGAGGCCACAGGTCCGCCACGCCCTCAACCCTCTGCAGCTCACATACCAGGAGAAGGTGGGAGCGGAGGATGCCATCATCTATATGCTACACCGATCCCTCTCCCACTTGGGCAGAGGCAGTGGTGCTGTAAGAATTATGTTTCTGGACTTCTCTAGTGCCTTCAACACCTCTGCTCCTTAGGGACAAGCTGACACATATGGGAGTAGATTCATACCTGGTGGCATGGATCGTGGACAATCTTACAGACAGACCTCAGTATGTGCGTCTCGGGAACTGCAGGTCTGACATTGTGGTCAGCAACACAGGAGCACCACAGGGGACTGTACTTTCTCCGGTCCTGTTCAGCCTATATACATCAGACTTCCAATACAACTCAGAGTCCTGCCACGTGCAAAAGTTCACTGATGACACTGGTATCGTGGGCTGCATCAGGAATGGGCAGGAGGAGGAGTATAGGAACCTAATCAAGGACTTTGTTAAATGGTGTGACTCAAACCACCTACAACTGAACACCAGAAAAACCAAAGCGCTGGCGGTGGATTTTAGGAGGACCAGGCCCCTCATGGACCCCGTGATCATCAGAGTTGACTGTGTGCAGAGGGTGCAGACCTATAAATACCTGGGAGTGCAGCTGGATGATAAATTGGACTGGACTGCCAATACTGATGCTCTGTGCAAGAGAGGACGGAGCCGACTATACCTCCTTAGAAGGCTGGCGTCTTTCAACATCTGCAATAAGATGCTGCAGATGTTCTATCAGACGGTTGTGGCGAGCGCCCTCTTCTATGTGGTGGTGTGCTGGGGAGGCAGCATAAAGAAGAGTGATGCCTCACACCTGGACAAACTGGTGAGGAAGGCAGGCTCCATTGTAGGCACGGAGTTGGACAGTTTGACATCCGTGGCAGAGCTACGGGCCCTGAGCAGGCTGCTGTCAATCATGGAGAATCCACTGCATCCACTGAACAGTATCATCTCCAGACAGAGGAGCAGCTTCAGTGACAGACTGCTGTCACTGTCTTGCTCCACTGACAGACTGAGGAGATCGTTCCTCCCCCACACTATGTGACTCTTCAATTCCACTCGGGGGGAGTAAACGTTAAATTTATTCAAAGTTATTGTCTGTTATACCTGCATTGTTATCACTCTTTAATTTAATATGGTTTTTTATCAATATGCTGCTGCTGGAGTATGTGAATTTCCCCTTGGGATTAACAAAGTATCTATCTATCTATCTATCTATCTATCTATCTATCTATCTATCTATCTATCTATCTATCTATCTATCTATCTATCTATCTATCTATCTATCTATCTATCTATATCATGCCATTCATTATCTGAGATACAGATCTGATTTAAGCTTATTGAAGTGTAAATAGTACAATGAAACTCCTACAGCAGCAACTTTTATTTTTTAAAAGTACATTTTCATACAAGGCATGTAGATCAGTGTATATAGGTCCACAAAAAGACACACACACTAATGTTAAAAAAGTATACACAAAGGGCAACACACATATACAGTTAGGTCCATAAATATTTGGACAGAAACAACTTTTTTCTAATTTTGGTTCTGTACATTACCACAATGATTTTTAAATGAAATAACTCCGATGCAATTGAAGTGCAGACTTTCAGCTTTAATTCAGTGGGGTAAACAAAACGATTGCATAAAAATGTGAGGCAACTAAAGCATTTTTTTAACACAATCCCTTCATTTCAGGGGCTCAAAAGTAATTGGACAAATTAAATAACTGGAAATAAAATGTTCATTTTTAATACTTGGTTGAAAACCTTTTGCTGGCAATGACAGCCTGAAGTCTTGAACTCATGGACATCATCAGATGCTGGGTTTCCTCCTTTTTAATGCTCTGCCAGGCCTTTACTGCAGCAGCTTTCAGTTGCTGTTTGTTTGTGGGCCTTTCTGTCTGAAGTTTAGTCTTCAACAAGTGAAATGCATGCTCAATTGGGTTAAGATCAGGTGACTGACTTGGCCATTCAAGAATTTTCCACTTCTTTGCTTTAATAAACTCCTGGCTTGCTTTGGCTGTATGTTTTTGGTCATTGTCCATCTGTATCATGAAACGCCGCCCAATCAATTTGACTGCATTTAGCTGGATTTGAGAAGACAGTATGTCTCTGAACACCTCAGAATTCATTCGGCTGCTTCTGTCCTGTGTCACATCATCAATAAACACTAGTGTCCCAGTGCCACTGGCAACCATACACACCCAAGCCATCACACTGCCTCCACCGTGTTTTACAGATGATGTGGTATGCTTTGGATAATGAGCTGTTCCACGCCTTCTCCATACTTTTCTCTTGCCATCATTTTGGTAGAGGTTGATCTTGGTTTTATCTGTCCAAATAATGTTTTTCCAGAACTTTGCTGGCTTTTTTAGATGTTCTTTAGCAAAGTCCAATCTAGCCTTTCTATTCTTGAGGCTTATGAGTGGCTTGCATCTTGCAGTGCACTCTGTTTTTACTTTCATGCAGTCTTCTCATTATGGTAGACTTGGATATCGATACGCCTACCCCCTGGAGAGTGTTGTTCACTTGGTTGGCTGTTGTGAAGGGGTTTCTCTTCACCATGGAAATGATTCTGCGATCATCCACCACTGTTGTCTTCCGTGGACATCCAGATCTTTTTGCGTTGCTGAGTTCACCACTGCTTGCTTTCTTTCTCAGGATGTACCAAACTATAGATTTTGCCACTCGTGATATTGTAGCAATTTCTCGGATGGGTTTTTTCTGTTTTTGCAGCTTAAGGATGGCTTCTTTCACTTGCATGGAGAGCTCCTTTGACCGCATGTTGTCTGTTCACAGCAAAATCTTCCACATGCAAGCACCACACCTCAAATCAACTCCAGGGCCTAATGCATAACGCCGTGCACAGAATTCGCACTATAACATGACGTAAGCACAAAAGCCGAAATGTGTTTACGCACAGAAAAATTCAGATGCAGGAATCTGTGCGTTCGTCAACTTCCGCGTTCATCCGCTACATAAATCTCTTTCAGCGTGGAAATAAACGCACGTGCATACGCCTGCTGTCCCGCCCCAACTCCTCCCAGAATTACGCCTCTTTGAATATGCAAATCAATATAAATAGCCCTTAAAGCCAGCATTCTGTTAAAAGGCAATGGTAAAAGTACAAGGAAAAATAGAAGAATTTCAGCGAATACCAAATGGAGGCAAAGAAAACGTACTATTTGTTGGTTTAAAGTTATATAAGCAACAAAAGGAAGTTGATCGAGTGACATAGCGTGTTGGAGAAACTCGAAAGCTCAAGTTCACAAAGTCGCACAGTGCCCGAAATAAAAAAGTCACATATCAAAGTTGGCATGAAAAGGCGACTCATAGCTCACCGTCTGAGTGTCATATGAAAGCTTATTAGGGTACAGTGAAAAAAAAGGCACACAGTGTGAAAAAAAGCACGTAGTTTATTTTGTCATTAAAGTAGAACATCATAAACTTCATCTTAAAATCGTTTAATTTATTAGTTTCTCAAATCCCATCGCAACTAAAGTAGCACGTTAAATGCTTTGTTGTGTATTTGATCTTTTATGTGCTCTATGTGCCTGAATCAATAGGTGCTCTTCCTCCGACAGGACACAGAATCCATTACGTTCGTAATATTACAGCTCTCTGAATAATTAAAATACTGAGAAGTATACGTGATATCATTTTCATGATGATATGAGTTAGAGCATGTTATTAAACATGGGAACACGGTGGCGCAGTGATTGTTCATGTCTTTTAGCAAGATGCTTGCTGCGCTATGCGTGACCCTTGATGAAATACTTTATTGTAGCAGTACTGTCTTTTTCAAACGTATTAACCCCCAGTTCCTGTCCTTACTTTTCTTTCTCCAAATACCCAATCACCACACAATCAGCTCTGTAATAGATGTTAAGCCATCTGTAAGCGTAGAACGCCGATTCTTCAAAACTTTTAAGGAACATCAAAATATCTTTGTAATGTTTAATTATTCTATCCATCTATCCTCCCAGTTTTGCGCCAGCCACAGCATGAATACAGCGCAAGGCAGGAACAAACCGTGAACGAAGCTCAAGCTCGCTAGCGCTGCGGCACAGTGTAGTTAAAGTTAAAGTTTTATCTGTATAATATAATCAACATATTTTGCTGCATTTCATCTTAAAAATTATATCGTCATCATATGTAAATACGCACTTTATAAAGTGTCTCAGGTTGTGCAATATTAGAACTGTATCATAAGTACAATTACCTCACGGTAACTTGCAAGTTCAAACAGTTCTACAAGGAGCACTTGATAGACTGATTGAGTGCATGTATAGTTCTTGGGATGAAAATGTTTGTGAATCGCGAGGTCCGAACAGGAAAGGCTGTGAAGCGTTGGTCAGATGAGAGCAGTTCAAATAGCGAATGGCTGAGGAAGCGAGTGCTTGATGCTGTATACCGATAATTCTCTTTCCAATCGCTGTAGATCTGTGATTCACACTCAGATACAGTGATATAAATACTCCGAGTGGTGCAGTGCGAGTAATATGGAAAAAGATGATCCGCTGTGGCAACTCCTAACGGGAGCAGCTGACAGAAGAAGAAGAAGGTGCAGTGAGAGTAACAACGCTAAAGCAGTTATGGTATGTAGAATAGTTTGACCATTCTGTGGACCATTATATTGTTACAGGTTAATTACAATCAGATGCATTAAATTTATGAGCGATATGCGATTAATTTCAGTGTATTTGATAAAGCCACCGTCGTGGATGTGGATCTAAGAAAGGGTAACCACACAGGAACAGTAGCACTGCTTTGACGCTGGGTGCTGCCAGTCTGCAAAACCGAGCGGAGAACTTGCGTACGACAGGGTTTGAGGTACCATGGAAAATTGCGTGGCTTTCCACCAAGCGTAGGTTTTATACATCGTGATTTGCATGTGGAAACGTTCTTACGCAACATTTCTGTGCATACGCAACATTTATACATGAGGCCCCAGGCCTTTTATCTGCTTAACTGATAATGACATAACGACGGACTTGCCCACACCTGCCCACGAAATAGCCTTTGAGTCAATTGTCCAATTACTTTTGAGCCCCTGAAATGAAGGGATTGTGTTAAAAAAAATGCTTTAGTTGCCTCACATTTTTATGCAATCGTTTTGTTCACCCCATTGAATTAAAGCTGAGAGTCTGCACTTCAACTGCATCTGAGTTATTTCATTTAAAATTCATTGTGGTAATGTACAGAACCAAAATTAGAAAAACGTTGTCTCTGTCCAAATATTTATGGACCTAACTGTATGTTTGTTGATACGCACACACGCAAAAACACTGATAATATCTGACAGTACCGACCCTAGAGAGAACTTGACAGTATATGACTGACTGTTCATCAGCCTAACGTTCAAGAACACATAGAACATCTAGGGGTACACTCTTGAAAATTACTTGGTAAAGTTTTGAAATGTTGCCTTTCTTCATCACTACTAGTTACAACAATTTCAATCACAGATAATGATGGAAAGCTAGAAAAGCATAAAAGACTAAAAGTAGTGTATCACTACACAATTTGGTTTGAGGCGTAATTGTTAAAAAGATGCATGCATATTTTCAATGCACAGACTCCTAATGGCTTGCATACTAAATTATTTCCCTAAATTAAATAGTGCATTGTTTAACACTATAAATGCTATTTATTATACCAAATGGATGTTGTGTTTTTAAACGTTTATATTACTTCAAGCAATGTACATGTTCTTTGTATCTGCCTGAAAACACAACAAAACTATTTATAAAAAGCAATCTATCTGTCATTTATCAAGTTTAAGGGAGTTCACTAAATTCACAGCAGAAAAAAAAAAGATCTGAAATTTTAATGACAAGATCACGCCATTTTTAAACTAGGACTTTCCTTTATCATTCAAGAAACTTGGATGTGTGTATAATGTGCGATGTTTATAACGTGACAGCTATGACATCACATGTAACATTCAGCCTCCTAGCAACCCATATCACCAAAATGGTCATGCCTATCAAAAGCTAACTCACAAAGGGGTGGTAGCCATGAAAATTAAACATACAAAATGGCCAAAGGGAATATCTGGTTAACATAGTAATTTGTAGACCAACATAACATGACTGCGTTTTACTCTATTTGATCTGTCACAATGGGAACGATAAATGTTTTATGTGTATTATTCTTAGGAGTTTAGTGCAAATAGCATAACTAAAATTCCTTTTATAAAAAAAGCTTTTCATTAGTTGTTCAAAATGAAATAGATTTATGATAGTAGGTTGTTTATTCAACAATTACTAATACATATTTGTGTCACTGTGTCAACCTTTTAAACAGTGATCTTTTCAAAATCACAGTCACCAGTGGAAATGGCAAAAGTGTTGCCTATTGGTACCTTGGAATATATTATATCTGTCATTTTAGGGAAAGAAATGCAGTAAAGGTTACCCTTCCCATCTACCCCTTGCCAATAAAACCATAATGATAAGGGTTCTCTTGTTTTGTCCAGTCTAAATGTCCCAATGTGAAGTTTGCATGCGCCAGTTTATGGTATCATTAGCTTCAGAGTCATTCATAGAAACTATATCAGGTTTTGATGAAACAATATTATATTGTACTCTTTAGGTGGAGGTGGTGTTCTTTGTTTGCAGAGAGCAGTCTATTACTGACAGTTCTTTGGATTTTAAAACATTTTTTAGATTTCTACAAAAAAAAATGGCTACAAAATATTTCTTCCATAGTAGAAACATATTGCAGACATGGAGGGAGAAGGGAGGCAATTCCTTCATGCATCCTTGCTTCTGTGCCTGCATATCTGCGTGCCTTTGTGAGTGTACATGATACGCGTTAATTTGCTGACAGAATTCTTCTAGATTTACACCACATGTAAGCTGATTTGTACTTTTTCTTTTTTATGACTTTTTGCTTCTGTGTATTGTTCTTTTGTTCCTGAAGTGCATCCACAGTGCATCTTTATTTATCAAAGGTACCAGTCTGTTGTTTTTCTATTTGGAACAGAGTGGCTTCCATGCTGCTGATTTTATTTGAAAGGAGGTGCCATCTTATTGTTGTGTTGCATGTTTTGCATTTGGAATTGCATTTTATTTCACTGACTTTTATTTTGCTTGAGCTAATGCACACCAGCAATACCTTTTTTTAGTTGGAAGCATATAGCTTTTATTTTTTATAGCAAAATGTAGGAAGACATGGTGAAAGATGGAAACTGAAAACAGTCTTGTTCCATTTATTTAAAAGTTGTTAATGAACAGAAATGTGCATATGCATACTGCAAGCAGCTGCTATAGCACAAATTGTAGTCACAAAAGATTGTAATTGCTTCTCTCTCTCCCTCTCCATCCCTACTTCAGTTGGAGGACCTGGAAGGTAGAAGGGATAGTCTCTACTTCATAGATAGATAGGTATCTATCTATCTATCTATCTATCTATCTATCTATCTATCTATCTATCTATCTATCTATCTATCTATCTATCTATCTATCTATCTATCTGTCTGTCTGTCTGTCTGTCTGTCTGTCTGTCTATGAAGTAGAGACTATCCCTTCTACCTTCCAGGTCATCCAACTGAAGTTTACACATTGGGGAAACCTTTAATGGGTGTACATTATGTAAAAACAAGTTGTGGCCAACATCAGAACTGATTAAGAGAAGGCCAAGTATGGCTTGAAGTTCTGCACCTTCCAATGTTGTCCGTAATTTTTACCATAACATTGGTACAATAGTCACTCTTCTATCAATGCAACTCCATAACATTTTTTAATTAAAATTAATTCTATTCTGGAGATCTCTGTCAAAACATGAAGACATATTTATGTGGTCAAATAATGTCTCACTCTATGTAACAGAGAAGAATGCCAATCTGAAGGGTAAGAGAGTTGTTTAATCTTATATTTAAAATTAACAGGAATATGCATGTTCACTAATTAACCTTCCAAAAATGATTCAATGACTTACTTAGTAAAGAGACTGAACATGATCAACGTTTTTCTAACGAATGCATATTATCTTTGGCATGGCTATTCCTGCATAATGTCACAGGATTAAATGTCTGGTTGGCACGGTTACTGAGACATTTTTATGATGGCAGTCATAACTGTACTGTAGCTACACTGTGAGACAGAGAACTACTGTGTTGCGTGCTTTTTTAAAAACTAGACTACATCTATTTTGTTTCTTTTAGAATGTTGTCAAGCTGGTAAGTATAGTGTGCTTCTTATGAGGATTGATTTTGAAGGAATAAAGGGGAAGGATTTTTGTGTGTCACCATAGCTTGCTAGTAGCCTCATCTCAAGCGTTTTTTCTCGTCTTGCCTCCTTTGGTCTTCTACATTAACAACACAAAGGAACAAGTAAAGGTGTTCATTTGAAGAACTAACAGAGTACAATGAAAATCAATATGGCCATCATGCATTGTTTTAACTTTTCATTCCTTCTGTCTTCTCCAATGGCAAATACATTTGAGTTATCTTGAATACCCTGAACTTTGGTATGACATTTTGCTTGTTGTTTTCACTTTACACATTGCTCACTGAGGGACAAGCATGCTGAAAGAGTTATTATGTGGTGTGCCTACATTGTCATGTGACATTATGGCAACCATAATTTCCTTATTAAAAGGAATAATTGTCAGCTTTTGTAAACTTATGTACTTATAATTCCCCTACATACAAATGAGTTCCATTCCGAGAGCATGTTCACAAGTCCAATTTGTTCGTAAGTGCAGCAAATTTAGCCCAGGCACGCAACAAACACAATACAATCCCCTGAACCTCAACTCATATAGAAAACATGTACATGTACAGCTATTTGTACATAAGAAAATGCTTTTGAAAGTTAATATTTGTATTTTGTTACAGATTTCTTGTGTATTTTAACAATAAACATCAGAAAGTTAATTTTTGTTTCCATTGCTTTCCATCAGCTGATTTCGCTGTTTAAGTTATCAGGTAACCTACACATACAGACATAACCTCCCTCTCGTCAAAAAATATTTGTATAGTACAATACACAAGAAAGTACTTTTAAAAATTAATACTTGTATTTTTTGTTATAGATTTCTAGTGCATTTCAACAAACAATTGAAAGTTATTTTTTATTCCCATTGTTTTCTATCAGCTGATCTCGGTACAGTAGAGTTGCTTACTGCTAACGAACGAGCCTAGTTGATTGACTTCAAATCTACTTCCGGCCAGCGCGCACAAAGTGAGTAATCGGATGGCATCATCACTCAACACCTATTGTACATCACTTTATATAGATGCATAGTAAGTGTTCATGGTGAAGATTCATGAAAGGCCTTGAAGTGAGGAATTAAAAAAATAAAAGTTTCACAAAAAAATACTTCCAGTGCTCTTTGAGTGTATCAAATTAAAAGACCTTACTAAGCCAGCCTGTTCATATCTGAAGATCATACATTATAGTCGATGATAACAAGCTGTTTCTGAGATCCTGCACCACACTTCTTGGTTTTGTATGGCATGTTAAGAACATACCCTTAACAAGTTTCCAGCTGTGTCCTCGTGTTCTTGTTGAACATGTTTAATTCCGGACACCTTGGGCTTGAAATAAAGCACATTAACTTAATGTAAAATGAGATACAGCCAAAACCACAACCACTTGTAGAGGATGCACGCATGTGACTAAGAATGTAAATAATAGCATGGGTTTTGCTTTCCACCTAGTGCCAAACACGTGAACTTACTTACATGCTGCCAAGAAATTTGAAGTTATGCTACAATTTTTAATTTATTAATATAATTTTTAATTTATTTGATATGCATGTTCACATCCTTAAAGTTCATAACTTGAAGATTTGTATGTAGGGGACTTGCAGTATTTACAAATATACTTATATGATGTAAGGGCCTGTTTTGATGAAAATCTGCCATACAAATGGGTGGAGAGGTAGCCCTCTTGCTCATCAGACTTCATGGCAATGAACTTTTTTTTTTAATGGGGTCATGTCAAAGATAAGGTTTATCTCATAAAACTACAACAATGGATAAATTGATAGCAGTCAATGAAAGAGAATGTGCCCAAATACCATATGAAAAGATCTGTGATGTTTACAGCCCTTTTGTTCTGCATTATTAGTAGTAACTGGACCAGCGCAGCCAGAAGTTTGAACACTTGTGATAAATTTGTTTTCTTTAACTTGAATGATAAAACTTAGATGCATCTTAATAAACCTTTTATTTATAATCATTCAAAGTGTGCATACATTTTTATGGGACACCTATTATATACATACATGAAAATCAGCCACAAATAACTAAAATAAATTAGTAAATTAACTAAATACCTCTTTCCTGACATTATACATCGTTTAAAATTTTTAACATTTCACTATTTCCTACAAAACCTAAATAATAACAAAGTTCACAATTATGTTGAGCTACTCAGCATAATGACCAGAGACCACAGTTACACACACTGCAGCAGTGAATTGTTTAGCAATCCAGTGATACTGGATATATGTGGTACCTTCTGTGCCTTTTGTGTTCCTTTCCTTTTTTCATTTTCCTTTGTGTTTCAAAGGCTATGTATTCATTGGTCTTTTGCCCTTTTAGGCTTTGGTCCCTTGGTTTTTGACTTTTCTGTGGTTTCCTGATTCTTGATTTCTAATTTGGATTTCATATTAATGCTTCTCTCATTTGTTTTTTTTCTTTCATATCATTCTTAACCTGGCTTATTTTTGTATTTGCTGTATTTTATTTTTCTTTGAAATGTCTCTTGTGATTTGTATTTTTTTTTTTTTGAAATTTGTTTTTTTAAATCTTAGATTTGTCTGTATGTATATTTAATTTAATAAATTACATAAATTGAAATAAAATAACACAAATAAAATATGTTCACATTTATTGGTCATATTGACTTAATACATTTAATTTAATAATTACATTAAATAAAATTTAGTTAATTTTGGGCCAGGGTTTGGCAGTCCCCATCACCCCTTTTTTGAGCATAACCATTGTAGCCTAATCATACCAATAGGCATAAAACCATACAATTTTTTTTGTAAAGCATATAATCACACAAGGAGTGCTGCATTGGGTTTTAACAGGCCCTGCTTTTTGACAACCCCAGCTTTGACTCTTAAAGAAGACAAGAACCCCCCCCCAAAACCCTTGTAGAAAAAAAATGGAAGAAATCTTGGGAAAGGCAAAAGAGAAAGACTCTTTTCCAGTAGGTTGGACGTGCAGTGGGTGTCAAAAAATGGGATACAATTGTCATTTACAACAAATGTTAGTGCCATTTCTGTACTATGACCAGTGCGGAAGCCAGACAAGAATTCCTGAAATAAATTGTGATGCATAAAGTGTGACTGAAGGTGGTTGGCAACTACTTTTTCCAAGTATTTTAGAGAGAAAGGGTAAATTTGATATGGGTCTATAATTATTAAGTATATGGGATTAAAGAGTTTAATAAAAACATTTAGCAACTTCTATAGGTTGCTATATTTTATAATAGATAGATAGATAGATAGATAGATAGATAGATAGATAGATAGATAGATAGATAGATAGATAGATAGATAGATAGATAGATAGCACCTTACTGATACAAAAAACAATATTAAATTAAAGATTGATAATAATGCAGGTAAAAAACAGACAATAACTTTGTAATAACAAGATCAACATCAATATTTTTGAAATGAAGTACACATAAAAATTTAGATTTTCCACATCAGTGAGTTGGATCGACCAGCGACTCTTTCTGAAATGATCTTTCTTAATATGTGTTTGTAAAGCAGAATTCTGCCCTTCTTAATGACTAGCCGTCAAAATATGATTTAAAAAATTAAACTTTGGCAATATTAGCTATGCTCATTAAAGCTAGTCAGAAAGATCCACAAACATCAATTTTAAACACATATACTGAAGTACTGCCAAAGATGCTACCTACCAGAGTTATCCACATATTGCCCTTTGTGATCTCATATAATTAAACTGGGTTCAAAAAGGGCAATCATGTTAGTAATGAACAACATTTCTGCAGTGTAACTAAGAAAATCATTTAATAAATTGAATTAAACTATTTGCCTCACTGCATACATTTGGTTTTGGAACTATTGCTATCCATCTGTACAGCTAATCAGAAAGACATACTGTAGAGGTTTTAATTACCAAATTGAACAAAAAGAATTCCCTCATACTGAGGATATAAGTGATCCTGAACATTCACTTCAACACGTACCACATAAAATATCTTAAGGCAGAAATGATACTGTCAATAGCAACAAAACAAATATACTATACATTTCCTCCTACACAAAAATATCATCTATTGAATATGTAGCACATGTTTTAACATCTAGTCCTTCAGGGACATGTTTAACATAATCTCTCACTAAGTCACTTCTTTCATTACATGTGAATCCAAGACTTTAATAGAAGCTAAAGATCTTGTTTTCCTACCCTATCTCCTATATCTGCTACACAGATATCTGTGGAAGTGAAGGTCTGTGGTACGGTTTGCATATTTGTAGCTAGTAATCCACAAAGGGAGAAATGAATCACATATCCTAAAAATAGTTTTTTATTCCAAAGCTTTCGAAAACAAGGTGTCATCATCAGAGGAAAATGATTAGTCATGCAGGAATCAAAGGTAATATATAGCAAATAGTGGATGGGGGTGCACAGTGTGAGGGGTGGATCAATAAGGTGGGGTTTGGAGGGTATTTGGTAATAAAGTCTCTTTTATTATTTAGGTGTCCTTCTTTTTAAGCCTGCATATGCTGGGTTCATTTCCAAATATCTGTTGATGGCGTTTTCATATGAGTGACCTGATATGCTTTATACAGATATTTTTATAAAATCACACCACTGATAAAGTAACCGTGTTTAGACTACAGCAATGCTTCTGTAATGACACACTTTCAAATAACATGACCCAACTTTGAGAACACACTAAGATTTTCAGATAATGATTTTTCTGCAGTCTGTACTAAACATGGGATGATTCTGTACAAACTGTAGTTTGAGCATATGTCTCTTCAATAAGTCATTTTACATCTTACCCAGTCATAGATCCTACATGTACAAAATTTCCTGAGCTTTAACCCTGAGTGACTATTACATATTTATAAAACACCTTTGGAGTTACCATCAGTTTTTACCCTTCAAAAGTTCTTATCTGTGTTGATACCAGCTATGAGTTATTATTGAGCTATGAGTAAATTAAATTGAAAACATTTGTTATCCTTCAAGCTTGCAGTCTTTATTACCAGAAAAGTCCTAAACCACATACTATTTTTAATGACAGTAAAATATACTCTATTAACATTAGAAGAAATTACATTCACTGATTAGGAACCTAGTGAAAATATTTTGTGTTTTTTTTTATTCTCACAATCCAGAAACAAAATATCTTAAAACAAATCTTAATCATGCTTAATAGCAGTCATCACAATCCAGAAACAAAAAAGATTAAACCACATCTTAATCTTAATACTTAATATCTAACAACCTGATACTTTACTAGTATGACTCCATTTTATTTTTCTATTAGATAAGGAATTTAAATGTGACCACCATACAGTATCAAAATATACCTAGATTACAGGAAGTTCCTTTTTTAAAAACTGATCTGGGATGTATTTCTTTAAAGCTTCATAATGCTAAGTACTTCAATATTTCGTACTTAAAACTTTGCTAATTAACGAGTGTTTCCTGAAACCATTTGCAACTAAAGTAGTGGTTAATCTCATTAGCAAATTATAAACCAAGAGTGAGGGAGCTACCTACAACCACATGCTCATTCAGGAAGTGGTCCCCTGAGGCAGAGCAGGCACTGAGAAACTGCTTTGGAACTATGGACTGGGATATCCTGCAGGGATCATATAGTGAGAACATTGAGGAGGTTGTTGACTGCACTACTGACTACATGAACTTCTGTATGGACATTGTAGTTCCAGTAAGAACAGTACGCTGCTATGGTAACAACAAGCCATGGATTACAAGTGACATCAAGTGCCTTTTGAACCAGAAGAAAAGGGCTTTTAAAGGTGGTGATCAGCATGAGCTCAAGCACGTGCAGAAGGAACTCCGAGTCCTGCTCAGGGCGGCGAAGGAGCAGTACAGGAGAAAGCTGGAGCAAAAGTTGCAGAATAACAGCATGAAGGAAGTGTGGGATGGGATGAAGATCATCAACCTGATGAACATCTTTTTTAGCAGGTTTGACCACCCTAACCCACTCTCACCTCAGAGTACTGCATCCTCCACCCATCCTTCTGCTGATACCAGCATAGGAGAAAGTTTTCCCCCACCCACAATTACAGAAGCCCAGGTAAGCAGAGAGCTGAGGAGACTTCGTGCCAGCAAAGCAGTGGGTCCAGATGGAGTATCGCCATGACTGCTGAAGGCCTGTGTGCTGGAGCTGGGAAGTCCTCTACAGCGCATCTTCAACCTGAGCCTGGAACAGGGGAGAGTCCCGAGATTTTGGAAAATATCTTGTATCACCCCAATCCCAAAGGTATCACATCCTGGTGAGCTGAATGACTTCAGGCCTGTCGCCCTGACATCACATGTGATGAAGACCATAGAGCGGCTGCTGCTTCACCACCTGAGGCCACAGGTCCTCCACGTCCTCGACCCTCTGCAGTTCGCATACAAGGAGAAGGTGGGAGTGGAGGATGCCATCATCTATATCAGGCATGTCAAACTAACTACCATTGGTGGGCTGCTTCGACTGCCATACGTGTGTCAGCGGGCCGCACCGTAACAAATACTATTATACTATTATACAGAGTTACTGTAGCTTTCTTTCCAATACTGAAAACTTTAAAAAATGTAACACTTAAAGTTTAAAGAAAAGCAATTTATTTCCATATAGTCTCCATACAACAGTGTAGAATTAGAGTCTTAGCCTCTTAGCTAGGTCCTTATTATATTATATTCATTATATTATATTCATTGCTTATATAGGAGCCTTACAGTGTGAGATTTATTTCTTTTGTCCCGATACTTGGCATCTCTTGTTAGTAACCAGTTCATCAATATCAGGCTTGAAATCTTGTGTAGCTGCAACTTTTATGAGGGATGAAAGGTGCTTGACAGTAAGTCGTGAGCGATGTGGGGTTTTGGTAACTTTCATTAATGAAAACAATTGCTCACAAAGGTTAAGTGCTTCTGAACAATGACAGTACTCTCAATGCCAACTTACAGATCTGCACATATGAGGGTGGCAGGTAAGCATACAAGCCTGGCACACCAACTTCGTTGTATTTTGACTTCAGAATAGAATCTGACTGCACTTCAATCAATTCCATTTGGATATTCTCAGGCACATTCTCAACGTTGTAAGAGAGTCAGTAGTGTAGCCTTAGCAGGGGCGGCTCAAGGCTCGTGGCGGCCCTGGGCAGAGAAAGAATCGGTGGCCCCTTTGCCTGGCAATGTCAATACAGTATCTTATGCACGGCAGATGGCCACATCCGTTGTGGACACTGCATTGCCGCCTCGTGCTCATGACACGCTTCTATATACGCGTGTCCGTAACTTGAAAACCAAGTGGCAGCCCATGATATTCTCATTACGGCAGAACGTTATAATACTACATATAGCTTACTGCTCCAACTCTAGCGACATTTGTAAATACAGCGTACTAATTAACAAAAAACAAAAAGTTTTTCGGCCACATTGCCGTCAGCTGTATCGTTATTTTCTCTTTCTGTTTTATATTCAATATATATTGGCGTGGCGGCCCCTGGGATTTGGCGGCACTGTGCAGGTGCACAGTTTGCACATGCCTAAGGCCGCCCCTGCTGCCCGCTGCTGCAGCCTAGCACTTCAGTTGTGACGCTGCGGCTCATTAACTATGGTCAAGGCTCGTGGCTATACTAGCAGATGACGTTTCCGGTACCGTAATGCCATGGGAAAACGCGCTTTTGTCAGAAGTCAATAAGTAACACCGAAGAGGCAGAATGATTCAATCACAAACAATAGTAATCATTTTGTACAAGTTCAGTGCTAACTAGGATCTGTCATGCGGGCCGTAGAGATTTCTGTTGCGGGCCGCAGGGGGCCGTGTGTTTGACATGCCTGATCTATATGCTACACCGATCCCTCTCCCACTTGAACAGAGGCAGTGGTGCAGTAAGAATTATGTTTCTGGACTTCTCTAGCGCCTTCAACACCATCCAACCTCTGCTCCTTAGGGACAAGCTGACAGAGATGGGAGTAGATTCATACCTGGTGGCATGGATTGTGGACTATCTTACAGACAGACCTCAGTATATGCGACTCAGGAACTGCAGGTCTGACATTGTGGTCGGTAGCACAGGAGCACCACAGGGGACTGTGCTTTCTCCAGTCCTGTTCAGCCTATATACATCGGACTTCCAATACAACTCGTAGTCCTGCCACGTGCAAAATTTCACTGACGACACTGTTATCATGGGCTGCATCAGGAGTGGGCAGGAGGAGGAGTATAGGAACCTCATCAAGGACTTTGTTAAATGGTGCAACTCAAACCACCTACACCTGAACACCAGCAAAACCAAAGAGTTGGTGGTGGATTTTAGGAGGCCCAGGCCCCTCACGGACCCCGTGATTATCAGAGGTGACTGTGTGCAGAGGGTACAGACCTATAAATACCTGGGAGTGCAGCTGGATGATAAACTGGACTGGACTGCCAATACTGATGCTCTGTGCAAGAGAGGACAGAGCCGACTATACTTCCTTAGAAGGCTGGTGTCCTTCAACATCTGCAATAAGATGCTGCAGATGTTCTATCAGATGGTTGTGGTGAGCGCCCTCTTCTATGCGGTGGTGTGCTGGGGAGTCAGCATAAAGAAGAGGGACGCCTCACGCCTGGACAAACTGGTGAGGAAGGCTGGCTCTATTGTAGGCACAGAGCTGGACAGTTTGACATCCGTGGCAGAGCGACGGGTGCTTAGCAGGCTCCTGTCAATCATAGAGAATCTACTGCATCCACTGAACAGTATCATCTCCAGACAGAGGAGCAGCTTCAGCGACAGACTGCTCTCACTGTCTTGCTCCACTGACAGACTGAGGAGATCGTTCCTCCCCCACATTATGCGACTTTTCAATTCCACCAGGGAGGGTAAACGTTAACATTATACAAAGTTATTGACTGTTATACCTGCCTCGCACTCTCCACCTTGCATTTTTTAACTTGCACTGCATTTTATCACTCTTTAATTAATATTGTTTTTATCAGTATGCTGTTGCTAGAGTATGTGAATTTCCCTTTGGGGATTAATAAAGTATCTATCTATCTATCTATCTATCTATCTATCTATCTATCTATCTATCTATCTATCTATCTATCTATCTATCTATCTATCTATCTATCTATCTATCTATCTATCTATCTATCTATCTATCTATCTACATTGTTCTTTATGTGGACATTTGCTTGTGATTCTGCCATAAAGATATAGAGCTCGAACAAAGCAGATCACAAAAAACAAAGATACTATTATTGTACAATATAATAATAATAATAATTAATAAATAATAATTTTAAAATGCAGATGTTGTAATATAAATATAAAATTATAATATTTGTTATAAATGAGCACAAAGGGAGTTCACTGTATCTTTGATTAGCTGACTAATTGAAATTTGCAATGTAATCAGTCATATTTTTTACAGTGGGAAAGCAAATCACCCCTCAATACCAGCAATGACAATGGCAGTTGTCCAGAGATGGGTGTAACTCAACTGGAGACACTGTTTGAAACAGTGCTGCCCAAGAAGCCAAATTGCAGGTCTACAGGCATTTTTCCAGATAGACATGAACCTCTTGGATCATCTCAGTAATCAATAATTAACAGAGAAACACAGGCTGCGTGGGATGAAATAATAACCCTCCTTGGTCTGGTGCAGGACAAACTGGAAAGAGGAAAACACTTGAATTTTGCCCTAAGGTACCTCTGTGCAGCTTCTGACATCTCTCTATTTATATGTCACTGGTGGATTCCTGCAGAAAATCAGTGAAGCACATAGCCTCAACAAGGATGCTGTGTCCAAATCTGTGCTTGCAGTGAACAGATTATTATTGTGCCATGCATGTAAAAGACTCTGCAGTTGTGAGTTCAAATCCCACTACTGTCAGTGTGTAACCATGAGCAAGTCACTTCACGTGCCTGTGCAGCAACTGGAAAAACAAAGGAACCGTAAACAATTCTGAAATGGTGTTAGTTCCCTTGGATAAAGGAATTAGCCAAATAAGTAATTACTACTACAACTAATAAGAATGCAGTACCTTGCATGGCACTAAAATTGGTTTTCATGACATTGCAGCTATGCCTGGCATTGTAGGTGCAGTGGATGGAGCACTCATCCCAAATATTACCAAAGCATTTTAATGAATACTTTTTTGCTTTTTGAAAACTTGTAAAATAGCATTTCAGTAAAGGACTATAACATTTTAATCAAAGCAGATTTGCATGAGACCAAGTTACACTATAATGATAATTTCTCTTCATTTCATTAATACTAAACGTGAAATAATGACTGTTCCATTTTACAAGACCCACAGTGATGAACATGTCTTTACAGAACAAGAGCTCTGGCTGCAAATCACAGATAGTTAGTGAAAGACTGAACCATAGCTTGCAGAGATGAGACAAAATGTCTTCATGAGTTGCAGAAGATGTGTACAACATTGTCTGGTTTAATAAGCTTTAATTGTTTGATTTCAGAAATGCAGTTCAGATGGTATTTACTTTCCTGGTGTCAAGTGCAGTTTAGACTTTTCATCTGAGAAACATAATGTAGCAATTTATACAGTGTTCACTGTAATATTTTTTCAGTTTATGCTTCATTGTCAAAATAATTATTTTTAGACTGCTCAATATCTAACTTTTAATTATTGTTTGAATATTAATGTTTTATATTATTATTACAATGCTTGTTACAAAAAGTGTTTTTAAAAAGTCAAAACATATTTGTTACAGGAAAATATATTTTTACTGAGACTACTTTTGGTAAATTTACCATTTTTGGCATACATATTAAAATAATACAATGGGGAATAGAAGTTGTGTGTTCTTACTTACTATAATGTTTTTGAATTGTACAGCTTCAAATGATGGCAAATCATGTTATGGATGTTCTCCCAAATCACATGAAATGAATTTTATAAAGCCAAATGATACTTAAAATTTTTCTACTTTTTGCTTTAAAATGTGCAAGGCATACTTATAGAGTACTTTCAGCAGAACTGTGGCTCTCTGTATTTTGTTTTAGTTATGCCTCACTTGATTGTCCACACAGATAATGGATAATACTTGTTTATTTTCTCTAGATTTGATCCAGTCTGATAGCCTTGTGCAAGCTTGGCTGCACATTTATATTGCTTGTGCAGAATTTTATTTAAAACATTATACATTCATATTCATTTTGTTCTTCTTCATTTTGCAGATACAATTCAATTCATTTTTAATGCATCAGATTTGTGCAACTATAGCCGAAGAAATGACATTATGTGGGTGATATGGTAAATAATTACTCATAAATGCAAGGGAAAATCTTTTTTTGCAGTTTGGAGAAAAACAATTAAAAGGTATTTAAGAGTAAGCATTCAGTAAATTGTAAATGGTTGCACACAAACACAACAGAATAAATCTAGCTACCTGAGAGATAATAGAATGCTGTACTGAATAATAATTAGGCAAGAAAAGTTGAAGACAATATGAAAACTATTAATTTGCTTTCTGGAATATTAATGTAAATTAAGTCTAAACAGATAAACACACTAAGATTCAGTATATATCAAAATTAACAACTTGTATTTCATGAATAAATTGATTTTTTTAGTGTTCTGCCTTTTTGTAAGTGTGATTTATTTGCATCAGTTAACTGTAGACTAAACATACTTTTCTTTGCTTCTAAGGTTATTTAAAACTCTTTTCTGTTTTCTCTAAGATGATTCGAATAACTAATGTCTTGGCAAATATGCATCATTATTGATTATGAATGTTGAATATTCCTCATTAAAAAGGAGGCCTCAGGCTAAAGTTTGAAAAATCATTATTTTGTACAGAATATGGATGTAAAATTGCTAAGTCAAGAAACAGGACTAGAAGAAATACTACTGTCTTAAATTATTATTTACCTTTTTTCCCAAAAAAAACTCAACAGACAAGCAGAATCCTTAAACCTAACATAACACTCTCCCACAAATCCACCATGGAGATGTAGAGGTGAAAGCACAACTGTATCCTTGCTTCATGTGTTCAGCATTTACCTGCAACCTCAGAGATATTTGATTTTCTGACAAGAGCATTCTAAAACTAAAATTCCCGGGTCTGTGATTCAGAGCGTAACACAACATGTTCCAAAACTGTCCGATAACAAAGAAAATTATGTGCGTCTACAAGCATGGAAGGCATAGACAGATTATACCAAATTTTAAAAGTATGTCAGAATTGTATTATATTTTATTAACGGTATTATCATCAAATGTGAGTCCTTTGTTTCAAAGCACCAAGTATTCAACATTTTTAAGAACAAATACAAAAGCTCCTTTTAGTTCTTGTTGCTCAAAATGTTTAATTAATGACAGACATTTTCTAAGTGCATACCTATGAAAATAAAACAATACAATGGCCTAAAAACTGCTTTTGGTAATCTGAGATCTTTATGAACTCCACATTATTTTTATAAATTATTAAATATTTTATGCATTCTGCAAGAAACATAGCTAATCCGTTTATTTGTACATAAAGATTTCTCCAGGCATGTTTTCGATCTCTTCTTTGTAGTTATTATGAACTTTTATTATGCTGGTCATCACACCTGAGGGCATGTGGGAGTTCACATAACATTAACATTCCTGGACAAAATTAAATGATTTTTTGAAAAGGAACATTTTTTTGTATGCTGTATTATTTGTCCTCCTACATTGTGAAAACGTTTACATTATGAATTTATTTTATTATTAAATGTAAAGGTTGACACAGTGGTGCACTGGTGCCCCTTGGGTTCAGCATCCTTAGGTCGAATTCTGCAAGTGGATGTTGTCTGTATGGGGTGGGGTTTTTGCTTTTCCTCCCACATCCACAAAGAAGCACAGGACAGATAAATTGTTGATTCCATATTGTCTCTGTATGAGCATGATTATGGAAGTTGTATCCAAGTGAGCTCTGTGAAGGACTGGTGTCTTGTCCAGGGCAATTTCCCACCTTAGTGTCTAGTGTTGCCAGAATGGGCTTGGGTACTTCACATTCAGAAATGAAACATGATATTTTATATAATAAATGTAAAAATAAATACACTCATTGGCCATTTTATATTATATACAGTACCCATCTTTCTTACTTGACTGCCACATTGATGAGAGAATCAATATGCAGACAATGCTGTGTAATCCCTCTATAAACCATATTAGGATTGCATTGGTTCAAATGTAAATGCCAACCACTATTGTCATCTACAACAATTAAAAGAAAAGTTTAAAATGGGCCAAGTAAGATTTTCACACGGCAGACCTGGCAATGTATGTAAATATGAGAATAAACAATTCAATTTTACCTACATATGTACATACATTTTATTTAATACATGCAATTGTGTGTGTATGTGATTCAATATATTCACCAGAATTTCAATATAACGATACTAAAATCATATTTTTTTCTTCTAGAAGGCATGTCATTCAAGACCAAATAACACATTACAGTGCTGTGTTCTTCACAATCACTCAGTGTACCATCTCACCTGTTGTCCTTTCACCACGTCAGATCAATGATTGCTGTGCATTTCGTATTCTGATTGGTGTGAAAACATTGAGATTCCGTTTGAAGGGAGTTTATAGTACAGTAAAACCTTGGAGTACGAGTAACTTGGTTTGCAAGTGTTTTGCGAGACAAGCTAAAATTTTTAATAAATTTTAACTTGATAAACGAGTGAGGTCTTGCAGTACAAGTAGTACGTATACGCTTTGTCTGCTGAACGTTATGTGATCACAACTGAGCTGATGGTTCTTTTCTCTCTCTTCCTGTGGGATTGTGGGTAATCGTCTCCCATTCTCGGACTTAGTCGGCATGCTTCACTCGTACAGTCAATATCCGTACGAGCCTATACTGTTTACTATAGCATTGTGACCACGTGTGTGTGTGTGTTGTAATGCGTGAGTCCCTGTCTTGCACCCCAAAACACCAAGCTGAGTCTCAGTACTTTAGCAACACCAGATTTATTCAGCTTGAAACAGGAACAGCACAGTTATTTATTGTAGTGGGATCTGCCACTCTCCTATACACAGAGACAGCAGTCAGGCAGGTTCATGGCCAGGTTAGTGGCCAAGTAATAATGTACCCTGCACATTTATAATGTTCCTTGTATCACTCATCAACGGCAGGAGCTTATAGCATGTCTGCGATCTTTTCAGAATCACTTTTACAGCGAACTGCTACAGCGCTGGAAACCTGTGGTTGCTTCGGGACACTCTTCCGCATGTCGTACCGTTGGGTGAAATCCCAAAAGAGTTTAGAAACCTTACAGTGCGTAAAGCATTTTTTTTATTTTGTGTTCCAAGTGTAGTGACTCTTCAGGCAAAAGCAACTGTCATTGGATCGGTTCCTTGTTAAAGTCGCAAAAAAAGAAGAAGATTCCAGTGAGCCAACAGATAGCAGGGATTCTGTTAGTTAGAGTGAAAGTCGACCTACACAATAACCCTCCTCCTCCTCTCCTCTCTCTCGTCTCCCTCAAACCAACCACGATTCTTTTCAAATGTAAAGTGCAGGTTAATTTGTTTTATGTATTTTTACTTTATATTTTGTATTAATCATTTTTATATGAATAGTTTTGGGTTGTGGAATGAATCAGCTGAGTTTCCATTATTTCTTATGGGGAAATTTGCTTTGATATACGAGTGCTTTGGATTACAAGCATGTTTCCAGAACAAATTATGCTCGCAGTCCAAGGTTCCACTGTAATTTGTTTTCCAAACTGAAATAACTGGGGTGTAGTTTGTATATTTAAACATTTTTTTCCTCACACTTAGTGAAACAATGTGAATGATGATAAATGTGATATTTTTCTGTGATTATTTTCTAGTTGTCTGCTGGAAAGAGACAGCAATTCACATCTGGAAAACAAGTCTAGTAATATCAATAACATTGGCAGGAAAGGATCTATTGAGGTAAAAATGATACGCAATAACAGTCGTATGTGCAGACTAGATGAGATAAGTTGTGATTTACACCTGGGCACCAACATTAAATGGTGTTGAAAAATATTATTAATCGCATTTTCTGATTGGAATTTGGGAGTTACATCAACAAGGGCATTTCAAGTACAGCAGTTCAGGCAAATTCAACAAAGGACAGAAGTATGACTTGTATAATGATGAAATAATCAAAGACTTAAAAACACAGCACCAATTGGTATTGTTGAGGGAGCTTCTGCTGTTAAATACCACTGAAGGCAAAGGCAGTACTCAGTTTTATTCCTGCAACTGAAGACTAAGCCATGACTCAGGCTAAAATGGGGTCTGCTACAGTGCATATGGCATTTTATCAATCAACTTAAGTTTCATTTGTACAGCAGATACTAAAGCACCACTAATATCAGTTACAATCATCCCCAAATGCCCAGCAAGTAAGTCATCATCTTTAAAACTTAAAATAAATAAATATACAAGAATATTGCCCTTACTTAATTCCTTCTAAATGATTTTTTAATGTGACTATTAAGTTTTAGAATAGTCCTTGTCCCAAATACTTGATTAGGTAGGAACTTATTTGAGCATTAAATTAAAATGGCAATGACAGTAAGGGTAGTATTGCACTGCTTTTGATGAAGTTCTTTTAGCCTACAAAGCATCAGAGTGAACAATTTAAACATTTGTCAATTTATCCTAAAGACCTTTGCTTGTGCTCAGTCATTTTGTTTTTCACTATCAACCTAACACTCCTCTTTTCACTAAATGCATCTTATCATACCTTAAAGCGTTATTTTAATGATATTAAATAATATTAAATTAAAATATGTAATGAATAGAAAAGACAAAAGACAAAAATGACATTGTTTTGTGAGTGTCACAAAATAATTGCAAATAAGTGCACAGATGTAAATGTTAGATAGCTTTAAGACATATCCACTTCTTATAACATTACACAGTTCATATTACAAGTACTACTTGCACAATAAACAAGTCACATAAATGCTGGATAAAAGTTGGATTTACGGAGACAATCACTGTATAGTCATAAGGAGTAGGTTTACTTAACTTTCGTTCCTCCCCCAAACTATGTGACTCTTCAAATCCACCAAGGTAGGGGGTTTGTAAACGTTAACGTTATTCAAAGTTATTGTCTGTTTTTACTTGCATTTTTATTACTCTGTAATTTAATATTGTTTTTTTGTATCAGTATGCTGCTGCTGGAGTATGTGAATTTACCCTTGGGATTAATAAAGTATCTATCTATCTATCTATCTATCTATCTATCTATCTATCTATCTATCTATCTATCTATCTATCTATCTATCTATCTATCTATCTATCTATCTATCTATCTATCTATAACTATCTACTCCAGCCAATGGATGGAAATTCGTGAGATGATGGGAGGAAGTAGGTAGTGTGGTGTAGTGGTTAAGGCTTTGGACCTCAAACCTTGAGATTGTGGGTTCAAATCTAACTACTGACACTGTGTGACTATGAGCAAGTCATTTGACCTGCCTGTGCTCCAATTGGAAAACCAAAAGAAATGTAAACAATTGTTATCATAAATGATGTAAGTCACTTTGGATAAAGGTGTCAGCCAAATAAGTAAATGTAAGCAGAAAAGAGGAAGGTAGCATTAATATATTATAAAACATGTTTATTAATTTATAAGATTGTACTCAATGTATCATAAGAAAAAAGAAAATGAAAGGGTAAACATTTTTTCACAGATTACAGTATATAACATAGTAAAATAAAAACAAACAGCAGTCCTCACACAATCTGTTGTTTTATCTGTCAGCAAAAAACTGATAGATACACCCACACATATAGCCCGTGTAACATAAGAAAAGAAGATTAGTTTCATCTTTTCTGATTGTGAGATCAAAATAAAATAAAAAAATATCAAGAATGATCATGACTGAAAAAATATCAGGAGTAAATGCACAACACACTAATATTTTACATTAATATCTGAAAAACAGTTTTTCTTCAAAACAACTTCAATCCAACAAGGGAAATAGGGCACCACCCCACCTGTTAGCTCAGTTATTTGAAATATTGTAAGTAAGAAAACAGCATGCATAATTTTTTTTAATGATGCCATCTGTGCTACATTACAAATATCTGCTGTAAAATTGGGTAGAGAACTGTCAGTTACCTTTTTGGCAAATAAAGTACTAATTTTATTGTCGTAATGTAGCATTAAATTCAATATGTTGGTGATTGGCACATTTCACAATAACTGGCTGATGTTAAGTGTGGTATTCCAGAAGGGTCAGTGCCAAGGACACTGCTATCACATCCCCCACCACCGCACAAAGTTTTCTCAGCTCAAGTCTGTTTACCTGCGTGTCAGTTGTTTAGAGTTGTATAGAGTAAATACTATATCGTTATTTGGAACACATGCATTTCATGTTTGTTTCGTGTCTACAACAATCTATGTAATCACATCGTTAAAACAAAACTTTTTTCATGTTTTAGTAATAACTGACAAAATGTAATGAAGTCCAAATATTAAATAAACACTTTCACAAAAGGCACAAGTATAACAAAAAAAGAGCGCTTTTACTCATTTTTTTAATGTTATCAAATAATCAATGGCTATTGCATTCCAGATTCTGCATCATTATCATAAAAATAGCCTAATTTTGAATCATCTTTTTGTTTCTGCAATTAAATTACCCTAACACATCACAATCCTCCTTCAAAAAGTCACTAGGGATCTTGGCAAGTCATGAGAAGGGATGTGTTTTTAGTCATTCTACAGATATCCTTTGGAGGCAAGAATAAGATTTCCTCATGAACTACTTAACCTTTTTGTCATTAGATCAGTTACACTAATAATAGTGAGGTTATTATAATGTACTGTATGGTGAATATTTTGACCCCAATAGTGATACTGATTGGGCACTGAAATAGTATGAACTCTTCAAAATTTTGCTTCATGAGTTTCATTTCTTTGATATCCAACATATTACGTTCTTCGGATGGCAGTTTTTTTTTAAGAATCAGTGGACACTGAGTCACTTAAGAATTTATTATGTATTGTTTTAAATGCTATGAAAGATGTACTATGTGAATTCTTTAATTCAGGAATTTACGTGCAGAAAACAATATGCATGTTCTTCTTTGAGACAATGCACATAATATAATAAGAGAGGCAGATATTACCCATTTGGAAAATGAGCCTTGCTTCATTAAAACTCTGCAAATAAAACTTCACCACAGTATAGTTTTCAGATTGAAAACCAAAGTAATAATATCATAGTTCATTTTATCTTTTATAACACTGAAGAAAACTGAATCAAATTTTTTGCTATCAAAATACACACTGTTATGGTACAAGATATAACATCAAGATGTAATTCAACATGTTAAATACTGAAAGGAATATTTTAACAAAGTCATCTTATAATATTTATAGTATCCTTGAACGCTTAAAATTTTGAGGTGACTAAAAGTATAGTTGTCTTATTGAAAGAATTTTTCAAAGTTATATTCAAAGCAAGTTCAGAAGATGATCTAATGTCTAAGTCGATTCTATTTTAGCTGCTTTGGGGCACTTCCTCAGCAAAAAGCATAATGACAAGCATCATTAACAATAAAACAACATTTCTGAAATATTTGCAAGATACACTTTATTTCATTC
The DNA here is from genome assembly GCF_900747795.2 of Erpetoichthys calabaricus. Lineage (NCBI taxonomy): Eukaryota > Metazoa > Chordata > Cladistia > Polypteriformes > Polypteridae > Erpetoichthys > Erpetoichthys calabaricus. The sequence goes on along the minus strand of NC_041399.2, from coordinate 47,992,119 downwards.
TACATTATGTAATCTGTTCTATGTGATTGCTACCATTTTTGAATTCAGGATATAAACTTTTGCATGTTTAAAACTCAATATGCATGTTACTGCTAAAAGTATATCATAGCAGTAATAAATGAATGTTTTCAATATTTTAAAATGGACAAAAGAATAACAGTTGGCAAACAACCTGAAAAATGATGAGAAGACAAATTGTGATAACATTTAAGATTCAGCATGTAGTCTTGATTGGAGGAAATTTTATTTGAAAATGATGTCAAAAATGTAGAATTTCTGAAGGACAGTAGTATGCCTTATTCAAATAAGGAGTTGCAATCTACATTTTTATCAAATGTTGTAACAAGGGCAAGGAATGCAGTTGTCTATTCTGAACTGTCAAATCTCATTCTGGCAGTTAAAGAAAGTTTAGTGAGGCATGAGTATGCAGTGAGTGGAGAAATAAACGTCTTGCTTGGAATGCTGAAGAACTATTATTCCTTCACCAGAAGCTCTCATTGCTGCACTTTAAATATTACTTTTAAAATGTAATCTTTAAAATTAAAAATTCAACATTACTTCTCTTTATTTAGGATGATATCTTATAGTCATAAAAACGGAGGTGGGAATTGTAAAGTGTCCTATGGTTTTTGGTACACCGTTTAGCTTTTGCTTAGAGTTTGCATTGAATGCTTATAAAAACTAAAATATCTGAATGTTTTTCAGATTAAAAGTATAACTTAAATTGTTTCTACTTCATGGTATTTTAGTGGTATTATTTTTCCTCCTGATGATCCTACTACCAGAAACTGCATTTCAGTGCCTGATGTTGGGTCCACATAACATGGCAGTGTAGGACAGTGTAGTGGGCACTACCCATTCTACTAGGCTTTTAGTGTCATTTAAAAATAATAAAGTAGAAACCCTTTCAAATTATTTTATTAATTATTGGCAATGGCAAATGAAAACTGATTATTAATTCAGTGATTGATTAACATCAAAAATCGATTTTGTTTCTCACATCGACACGTTGTTAACAGAAAGGCATGCACTGCATACTGGGCAATTGCTGGGTAGTTGATGAATCACCTAGTGAAGTTAAGTTGATGTCATACAAACATACAGGGAGCATACGTGAGTATATCTTCAATTGATTTTTGTCTCAATGTGTTTTATTTTTAAATTTTTGTACCATTCATTTACAATAAGCATAATTTGCACTAACTCTGTAATGGACTGGTATCCTGTCCAGGGGACTGGCTTGCTGGGATAAGTCTTCAGCACCCCCTAACCTTGCTCAGGTATGGTATAATTTGCACTATCAGGATACTCATTTCCAGCTTATATTTATAGTGCCAAAGAATAATCCTTATATTTAGGCCTTGCTGACACTGCTCCAAACAACAATAAAAACTTAAGTAATTGCAACTCTGAAATAACAAAAACATTAAAATTTAAAAAAAAAACTGGTTTGATATCTAAAACAAAACACTAAAGTTTTATAAAACAACAAAGCAATGACAGGAAAAATTACAAAAATGAAAAAAAAAGATTTCACAGTGAAAGCAAAAACATATAATACTAGAGGCAGGTCTCAGCCTACTATTAGTCATGGGCTCTTGGGTCAACATTACCCTCCCAATGAAAATATTGTAATTTTTTTCTCCTTTGGATATTCCATATTTATTGTAAATACTTCTATAAAGCAATTGTATGGCATGGATCATATAACCTACTAAATAAGGGTAAAAACAAATAGAGGAACAACTCAACATGCAGGTAACTGACCAAGAAGTATTTATCCTGACTCTGAAATCTAAGAAAAAAAGCATCTTAGGATGCATTAAACAGCCATTGTGTAACTCGGGAAGATACAATGTATTTACATAGCCAGCTAGACCTAAAAGGATGATTGGAGAAAAAACATACATTATTTAGTCAACCGATGAAGCTGAGAAGATTTTCAAAACTCATCTAACATATCTTATAAATGCAATATGACCAGCCATGTGGAGATAAGTTGTGGATATTCTTTTTGCAGCAGAAGGTTTTTAATGTCAATGTTTCAGTCTGAACAACTGATTATATTAATTTTGTAATGTTAAAAGATAATGCCTAGCTGATATTATTAAAAATGTTATTACTCTACGGTTCTTTTCCCTCTGTTTCATGGTTGATGAAATACTGTAATGGTAACCAGTGACATTATTTTAGTTACCATTATAGACATCAATTATCACTATACTGATATTATTTTTTCTTCCTCATCACCTGTTCTTCTTTTTGGAGTTGATGTGCCTGATCACCGTTCTCCATACATCAAGGTATCCTGCATCTCCTCCTCAGTGAGAACCTTTAACTTCAAGACTTCTTTTACTCTGTCCATCCACCTCAGCTTTAACCTTCCCCTGTTTTCTCTCTCCCTGTAATTCTGTTTCCATCACTTTTTTTACAGACACATTCATTGTCTCTCCTCATCAAATTTTAATACCACTTCAACTTATTTTCTTGAACTTTCGTAGATATCTCTCTTACTTTTTTGTGTCTCTGATTGTCTTATTTCTTATTCTGTCATTGTTTGCAATTCCACACATCCATCTCAAAATTTTCATTTCTGCCACATCCAGATTCTCCCTTTGAGTTAGCACCATAAACTTTAATATTATACTAATATTATGTACTATGTATGTATTATGTATTGTGTTTGAAAACAAATGTTAATTTGATTTTGATCAGGCATAAACAAGTTCAAGTTCAAGTTCAAGTAGGCTTTATTGTCACTTCAACCATATACAGTTAGTACACAGTGAAACGAAACAACGTTCCTCCAGGACCAAGGTGCTACATGCAACATAAATTTACAACATAAATTAACAGAAAAACTAAACTAGCTAACTAAGAAATGTGCAAACAAAAGCAACAAAGTGACAGTGTGACAAAAACACAAACGTAACATAATAATAAGGTGTTGTGGTGATGAGTTGAGGTAGTGGAGAAACAGTAAACATTCCTTAGTGTAGCAGCAAAAATTAGGAAGTAAAGAAGTTAGTGCAAAAAGTAGTCCAGTAATGGATATTGTGCAAAAAAAGCATTGACAGGTTGGTGTGTACGATAGTTTGGTAGTGTAGGTCAGTGTGTTTGCGCTTGTGTTGATTAGTCAGTCCAATCTCAATGTTTTGAGGTAGTTGAGTTAAGCTAAGTGATAATGTTTGTGTGTGTGTGTGTGTGCATGCGTGTGTGTGTGTTTATCAGTCCAGTCCCTTTTTGTTGAGGAGACGGATGGCTTGTGGAAAAAAGCTGTTGCACAGTCTGGATGTGTGTGCCCGAATGCTTCGGTACCTTTTTCCAGATGGCAGGAGGGTAAAGTGTGTGTGAGAGGGATGTGTCCGATCAGCCACAATGCTGGTGGCTTTGCGGATGCAGCGTGTGGTGTAGATGTCTTCAATAGAGGGGAGAGAGACCCCGATGATCTTCTCTGCTGTCCTCACTATCCGCTGTAGGGTCTTACGGTCCGATATGGCACAATTCCCAAACCAGACAGTGATGCAGCCGCTCAGGATGCTCTCGATAGTTCCTCTATAGAAGGTGGTCAGGATCGGTGGTGGGAGCTGGGCCTTTCTCAGTCTTCTCAGAAAGAAGAGACGCTGTTGGGCTTTCTTGTGTAGGGAGCTGGTGTTGAGGGACCAGCTGAGGTCCTTCTCCAGGTGGATGCCCAGGAATTTGGTGCTGTCGACGATCTCCACAGAGGAGCCGTTGATGCTCAGCGGAGAATGGTCGCCTCGTGTCCTCCTAAAGTCAACAATCATCTCCTTTGTCTTGTCAACATTCAGAGAGAGGTTGTTGTCTTTACACCAGTCCGTTAGCCCCTGCACTTCCTCTCTGTACGCTGACTCGTCGTTCTTGCTAATGAGACCCACCACGGTCGTGTCATCAGCGAACTTAATGATGTGATTTGAACTGTGTGTTGCTACACAGTCGTGAGTCAGCAGTGTGAACAGCAGGGGACTGAGCACACAGCCTTGTGGGGCACCTGTGCTCAGTGTGGTGGTGCTGGAGGTGCAGTTCCCGATCCGTACTGACTGAGGCCTTCCGGTCAGAAAGTCCAGGATCCAGTTGCAGAGGGAGGTGATCAGGCCCAACAGGCTCAGCTTCCCGATCAGTTGTTGGGGGATGATCGTGTTGAATGCTGAGCTGAAATCTATGTACAGCATTCGAACGTATGTGTCCTTCTTGTCCAAGTGTGTGAGGGCAAGATGGAGTGCAGTGGAGATGGCGTCGTCCGTTGAGCGGTTAGGACGGTACGCAAATTGCAGTGGGTCCAGTGAGGGGGGGCAGCAGGGTCTTGATGTGTCTCATGACGAGCCGCTCGAAGCACTTCATGATGGTGGGTGTAAGTGCAACAGGACGGTAGTCATTGAGACAGGACACAGAAGACTTCTTGGGCACGGGTACGATGGTGGTGGCCTTGAAGCACGTGGGAACGACGGCGCTGCTCAGAGAGATGTTGAAGATGTCGGTAAGAACATCTGCCAGCTGTTCTGCACATTCTCTGAGCACTCTGCCTGGGATGTTGTCTGGTCCAGCAGCTTTACGTGGGTTGACTCTGCGTAGAGTTTTCCTCACATCCGCTGTAGTGAGACACAGCACCTGGTCGTTCAGAGGAGGGGTGGTCTTCCTCGCCGCCACGTCGTTCTGCCTATCGAACCGAGCGTAGAAGTTGTTCAACGCATCTGGGAGGGAGCTGTCACCGTCACAGGCAGGTGATGTCGTCCTGTAGTGTGTGATGGCTTGTAAGCCCTGCCACATGCGCCGTGTGTCGCCGCTGTCTATGAAGTGATTGTGGATTCTCTGGGCGTGTGCGCGCTTCGCCTCTCTGATGGCCCGAGAGAGTTTGGCCCTTGCTCTTCTAAGGGCCACTTTGTCTCCCGCTTTGAAGGCAGAGTCTCGGGTCCTCAGAAGTGCACGCACTTCCGCAGTAATCCACGGTTTCTGGTTGGGTCGTGAGATGATGTTCTTGGAGACAGTGACGTCATCGGTGCACTTACTGATGTAGCTGGTCACTGATGAAGTGTACTCCTCCAAGTCAGTGAAGTCGCCGTAAGTTGCAGCCTCCCTAAACATGTTCCAGTCAGTGCTCTCGAAACAGTCCTGAAGAGCAGAGATGGCTCCTGCTGGCCAGGTTTTCACCTGCTTCAGAACCGGTTTTGAACGCCTGACAAGTGGTCTGTATGCCGGAATTAGCATAACAGAGATGTGGTCTGAGTAGCCGAGGTGGGGGCGGGGCTCAGCCCGATATGCGCCGGGGATGTTTGTGTAAACAAGATCCAGCGTGTTTTCCCCTCTCGTTGCAAAGTCCACATATTGATGGAATCTAGGAAGCACTGACTTGAGATTTGCATGGTTGAAATCTCCAGCAACAATAAACAGTCCATCCGGGTGTGTATTTTGCAGTTCACTGATCTTTGTATACAGTTCCGATAGCGCTTCCTTAGCATTAGCGCCAGGTGGAATGTACACTCCGATAATGAAAACGGTGGTGAATTCCCGTGGTAAATAAAAAGGTCTGCATCTAACAGTCACAAACTCCACCAGCGATGAGCAATAACTAGAAACTAGCACAGAGTTCTTGCACCATTTCGCGTTGATGTAAACACACAAGCTGCCACCGCGAGTCTTACCGCACAGAGCTGCATTTCTGTCGGCGCGAAACGAGGCTAGCCCATCTAGCTGAATAGCGGCGTCCGGTACTCTGTCGCTGAGCCATGTCTCCGTGAAAACAAAGACACAGCAGTCTCTAACCTCACGCTGTGTAGCCTGCTGGAGTCGGATGTAGTCCAGTTTATTGTCCAGGGAGCAGACGTTGGATAGGAGGATGGACGGGAGAGCTGGCCGGCTAGGGTTTGTTTTTAGCCTAGCACAGACTCCCGCCCGCTTTCCGCGCTTCCGCTTCCTCGCGCACCGCTTCCTTCTCCGGCCGCCGGCATCAGGCAACGCCGAGGCTTCGAGGCCTGGTTCGCGCAGCAAGCCGAGGTCGCGTAGCGTTTCCCGCAGCTCATCATGGATGTCGTTAACCGGTTTGTTTAGGTAGAAGAGTGTCTGGCGGTTGTATGTACGGACACCAGTCGCGACGATATCCATACATAGAGTAAAATAAACACGTTACACATAAAACGTAAACAACGTAGCACCGTTTTGGCTCCGGAGCGGCCACTGCGTGCTACTGCCGCGCCGCCATCCCCAAGTACCAAGTCACAGCAGTAACAGATTTTGAGAACAAAGTAGGATAATTCAAGACAACTTACAGTATTTACAGCAGTAACCACTCCAAAGAAATTTTCAGGTAAGTGGACAATTCCTTCAGACCTGGGTAGAGGATGAAGCTTGGAATGTGGGACATCCACCTGAGGGTTCTATCTTGGAAATTTGCCCTTTGTTTCATTGGAACTTACATTATTCTTAAACAGATCAGTCTTGTCTCTTATAGACATAACAACATCAAATATTCAATAATTGCATAACAGAATATAATATAATATAGTATAGTAATACCCTGCAGTATTTCAGTCTCTAGAGTTTCTATTATTGGATAGAGGAAAAAGTATTATATGTATAATAGATTTAATGTATTATGTGTTGAACCCAATATATGTGCTTGGATTAAATTACTCTAGTTCAGAGACTTTGTTTTTTTAAAATTATATATATAAACTAAGCCAGACAGGAATGTGCATCACCAAAACTTTTTGCTATTGTGATTGAACCCTTAGCTGTTCATCTTTGGATGCAGTCAAAAATACAATTATAAGGAAAGGGCTCAAACACAAAGCATATACTTGTGTTTATCATATGATGTTCTGCATATCGGACCCAATTCATCACTCTATATCACATTAACTGTGTTGGATGAATTTTGTGTGATCTTTGGATTCAAATGAATTTAAATAAGAGTCTTCTTTTCTCAATGAATTCTCTTAAATGCCACTATGTGATAAGAGATCCGTGGCACAGCACAATTTTTAAATAAATAATCAAATCCCAGAGCATGCAGACTTCATATGGGTGCGGGATTGCACATGCCAGCACCACTTCAGGGTTGATTGGGGTGCTTGGCTGATTATGCACTCATGTGCAAATGCAAGCGGATCAGTCAGGTGCCTCATTCATACCTCAGAGTAGATGGAGGACCACACTTGCACCCAATCAGGCTGTATATAAGGAGCCTGCATGGCAATATCTGTTCAAAGACCAAAATATTTGATTAAACACAGAGAACAAAGGAGAGGAGAGCAAAAAATGGCAGTACAGTGAGGAGCCCATCTCATGTGGAAAGGAGGCAGGTGGTTGGGAGTATGCCCCAAGGATGCAAGTATCAGGCCTGCACTCCAGTGTGGGATTGGAGAAGGAGTGCTCCTTAGAACAGTGGAGAGGAGAGCTGAGAAGAGGCATCTCCCTCATGACATTGACGAACTGGTTTGGGTTCAGTGAGGAGTCCTACTGATGCCAAAGGACTGGCAATAGAACCCGAACCTGGGATTTAATGGATGCCTCCACTTGTCAGTAAGGTCCTGATGTGATAAGCTGAGGAAACAAGGCATTTTAGAGAGAGGCACTGGTGTTTGTGACTATTTTAAAAGATGAATCTGCCTAGGATTTTAACCTCATTTTAGTGTATTATTTATTTGGAATATTTTAATCTCCACATGACACCTTTGCTTTTATGGATTATTTATTTATTAAAGATCATTTGCACTGTACTATTAGACATTGTTTATTATTAAAAGCACTTGGCACTTCTGCATCAACCCCTTGATGACTCTCTGTGTCCTCATTTGCCCAGGGAATCTCGGTTAACAACTAATCGACGGTTCCTGGTTCAAGATCCCCCTGGAAGCACACCAGGTTGCATGGAGCAGACCTGAACAGTCAAACACAGAATTGCATTTTGCTGATTGTTTCAGGTCAGTTCAGATACTTGGCAGTAACTGCTAAAGATCTCTTTAAACATAATGTCTGCAATACACTGGTGAGCATTAAAAATTAGGTTAATAGATGATGTGATTTTCTTTGGTGTTGGTAAACAGAATCCAAACCAAGAACACAATGATATAAGTCTAGATCTTAAATAAATTCACCACTTGTAAGAAACTCTCCAAGCCTGCATGTCTGAGATCCTCAATTAATTATATTTTGGCCAGCCTTTATCTTTAAAGGTGTCCTGTGCCACATAAACCCAATGCCACAGTCTTCTTATCCTTGTTTTAGTAATTTAACTGACCTGATTACAATCCTTTTCCATGTTTTGTTAAATGTTTAGCAACTTAAAAATGAATATACAAGTAAGTCATAGATTATGATTTATAACCCTAATGACCACCTGGGCTCTTCCCAGACCATATAAAACCCTCAGTCAGACTGAACACTCTCATTCCCTTGAAAAAGGTCAGAGGAGACTGACCGAAATGTCGGGATTTTCAACCTCAACATTTTTTCAGAGAGACAGATAAGTTTTTAACATTTTGGCCAAAAATATACTTGCAGTACCTGGTTCAAACTTTCCTTTTTCTTTTAAAATTAATTCTTAAATTAAGATTGTATTTTTTAACAGTTTTTTCTTTTTAATTCTCACTAGGTGCCTTAACATATTTTTTAGGCCTTCCAGGATCCTGTAGACCTGTATTTTTTCAATTTTTTCATTTTTTATAGTGCACTATGTTTTCAAAAACTTTTTTCATTTTAAAAATATTTTTACACATTTTTCTTTTTCACAGTTTACTCAACTTTTTGTATTCTTACCTTTTATTTTCACATTTCACCTAAAATAAAGACAGAAAATAATAAAACATTTATCAATAAAAATACTTACCTATTATTTTACTTACCTGTATATCCTGGATCTTCATCCATCTGACATTGGCACCGGGTGACTTCTTTTATTCATTTTTTTTCTGTTTTTATGGTCTGGTTTTATTATATAAATATGTCATTGGGAAAGTATTCAAGATCTACATTTTATTTTTGTAGAGTTTTGTTTGGTGTTTTTTATTTTCTTTTTTTATCTGTTAGTATGGCTTCCTTTCCTACCTTAGATAAAATCTACTTTAAATTAGTGCAGGCTGTCCATCACTTAGAAGTACTTCAAGCTCCTCAGATGCCAAAAGGTATGACAATTGTAATTGCCAGATTAACCTCTTTTTTTTAAACCTTCTTGCCCTAATGACCAAGTTATTAAAAGATTTAGAACAAATACAGAAAAGTGGATGGAGGCAACTATTGCAATTTTAAAAGCACATTATCTGAAGGTAATCAATAATACTTTATTAACAATTACTGAAGTGGATGAACTTGCCATTCACAAGGCAATTTCATATGCCAGAACTAGGTATGACAGAAAATAAACAATGTCTTCTGTTACCTCTTTTAGGGATCTTCTCTATTCACAAGCCAACACCGGATCATCAATTCAGGTTCCTTCTTATGGGTTGGGGGATGACGACCATACTAATAACATTAATCAAACTCACCATACTAATAAATAACAGGATTTAACTCCATCAGCCATCCCACCACTCGGTTTAAGGCCTCTTCGGAATCAGGTAAATACTAATTTCTATCTCTCTGTTTCAGGTATGTGGATAGATGCATCACCTTTGCTCCCCCCAGGAGAGTTGTCCTTGGACAAGGGGAGGATTGGGGACTAGGTTTACTAGGGCTGTGTCTTCTTCTTCCCCCACAGGCTCCATTCAAACAATTAAGGTTGCTGGAAATAAAAACATTAATACATTGGTTACAGATGCAAATGAAATGAAAAATCTAAGCAACTGTTAGACGATATGCCTGATTCTGATACTTTCCTTCTCAAATTTACAGGAATCATTTAAACCTTTTAGAAATAAAACCAAAGGTAACGGATAGTTTAACTAAATGGCAGCCTCATTTCACAGAGCCCGTGCTCTTCCTGGGGGACCAACAATTCCTCAACCTTGATCAGTTTTATTATACAGGACTGCAGACTGAAATTGTGAAGGATGCAGTATTGAGATTTACTTCTCATATTTTACAATTTATGCCACAACCACAAGTTAACTCTGTTATCCTTTCTTTTGGCTTTCAAGACTGTTTCTTAACAATACACCGAAGCAGATCAATTGATTTTGTGCAGAATTATTGAATAGCCTCAGTAAAATCTTTCCATCTGTGGTCCTGTACTTAACACAGATTCCACCATATTCTGGAAATGTAAAGATTACACAAAAAAAATCCAATTTTCATGAAAATATTCTTAATGGTTTTGATGTACTTCATAACCGTTTGTGTTTATGGTTCCCTGAGGTTAATAATTGACCCAGGGTTCCTAATATATCTATCTATCTATCTAATACTAATTCAGCGTGAGCAGGAACATTCAATAAAACTGAATAAAAAAAATTCAAGTGACGGTGAGATATGAAGAAGGCAGATTCACCAGTGTTCATGTGTCAGCTTTTATCCCTCCAGATCAGTGAATTTCCAATTCCATTACCTCAAAACACCACTCACATCTACAGTTATTCCCAGTTTCAGATAAAAAGTAACCGCGTCAGATCTGGTTTGGGGAGGCGGGATTGTATCATGATCGAGACTGAGAGACAAGTACTATAAATTTTCAGCGGCTGTGACAGACACAAATCAAATGTATGTTTTTATTGTGTAATATTAACAATAAGAGCAGCTCACTACTCAAAACGGTAAATTTGCTGGGGTGCTGGTTTAGAACTCGCAACCTCCGGAATATAAGTCAGCGGATCTTACGGCAACACCACAGAAGCTGTCGTATTGTACTTGCACCTTTTGTGATCGTGTTTATTTGATATTTGGCCATCAGCCTTCACACATTATACAGTTCATGTCTACATTTTGTTATTTATTACTAAAACATGAAAAACGTTTGTTTTAATGATGTGTTTATATAGATTATTGTAGACACAAAACACATATCAAATTATTTCCCCTTACTATTCTGGGTAGCTCACTCCCAGATTATCAATCAAGGCAGGAACTGGGAAAACTTCTTGCCCGTTTTGAGACGGTGGGGGGATGGTATAGTGGGCTGCTTGCTGCTTGGGTTTATCGACACATTTAAAAGACAAAAGAGGCTGACGGAGAGGTGCAAAGGGATTTAAGGTATAAAGGGATAAAGGGAGTTTTTTCATTGGCTCTGGTAATTCTAGTGTTAAATGTTAGAGATAATTTAGTGGGAGGTTTTAAAAGGGTTTCACAGAGGAACCCATCTATTAGAGAACAAATGCGGAGGAATTGGGAGCAGGGGATGGATGCTGAACATTTGATTGTAGATTTACAGGTATCTGACTTACAGTTTGTTTCTTTGCCCATAGGTTTTAGTAGTTTGGCCAGTCATACATTTCAAAATCAAAGTCTTTCTAACTGTCTTATCAGTAGGGAGGGGCGGGATGATTAAGGAACAAACGACTCAAGATTTTAATTTTGATTTGGCTTCCTTATCTGATCTCTCTTCACCTTCATCGACCTTCCAACGCAGTGCTTCTGCTCCTTTGGTTGTTTCTATAGAGGTGGTGTGCCATCTGACTAGACATCTCACTACTAAAATATAAAAATGTTGATTGGGTGTTGACTTCAACCAAACTTTTCTTGATAACTGGGGATTCTAACCTTAGTAGGACATTTTCGTCCTGCCCAAATACAAATAGTTTTCCAGGATTTAAAATACTAAAGCAGTTATGAAAAAATAAATACCTAATATTAAAATTCAAAAGGTGGTATTTTCAGTTGGTGTCAATAATATGGCTTTGGATAATTTAATGTCTATGATACAGGGTTATTATAGGAATCTTATTACTATAACAACTCAGGTTTTTCCTATAGCTGAAATTCATTTGGTACAAATCCCCTCCTCGCATAAAAATTCCGAAGCCTTTCAAACATCTATTATAAAAATTAATACATTTTTAGCTGAGACATACCACGCTATTGAGATGCTGGATCCGGAGTTATTTGAGGTCGAACAGGATGATGAAATTAATTGGACCTCAGGTGGAGTATTTTTGGTATTAGATTATGGGCAGGATTCTTTAAACTTTTCAATGAACCAAAGAAAATAATTCCCCCCCACTTGAAATGAATATGTATAATCTTTTTTAGAAAGTTTAAACTTACAGAATCTGATATTTCCCTCTCGAGGAAGGACTTGACTTTTATTCCTACACCATTAGAATGTAATACCAAACAGATTAGACAGGGCGTATATAGGCTTCACAGGAAGCTAAAACTATTAGATGATTTTGATTACACTGGTTTATTAATGGTTACCTCTTGTTTATTTATGGAATCTTCTATCTGGATACCAAAGTATTCCAAGAATAGTAAACCTATCCTTGATTTAATACAACAGGATTGGAATACTTTGGAGAATTTGAATGTAGCGGAGGAGTCACATGATAATCTAACAAAAGCTAGCTTCCCTTAGTTATCTCCATCAAAATAGGGAAATAATAATTAAACCGGCAGATAAAGGAGCGATGACGATTATTATGGACAGAGAACAATATCTATATGAGGCTCAATGCCAACTTAAAAATACATTGCGCTAAAAACTCCTTATTAAATCAAGTAAAATTCAAACAAAACAAAAAATATTAAGTATCCTATCACAATTGGTAGAAGAGGGTTATATTTCTTATCAACAAAAGACATATATTTCTGGTCCAACTATACCATCTTTAAGAAAATTCTATTAAATCCCAAGGTCCATAACCCTTCAGATACATGGCCAGTGCCGTTTGGAATACTATCCGGAAGACTAATTGTATCTGATTGTTCCTCGGAGCCATACCGGATAACAGAATATATAGACTTATTTCTTAACCCTCTGTCACAGTGCCATAGGAGCTCTATTAAAGGTACTTACCATTTTCTTGATATAATAAAAAAATATAAAATTCCATCGGGTGCATTGTTGTTTACAATGAATGTTGAGTCCTTATACACAAATATAGATTTTGCTCTGGGCCTTCAAGCAGTGGCCAACGCCTTTGAGAAATATCCAAATCCAGAAAAGCATGATACATGGCTTTTACAAATTTTGGAGATCAGTTTAAACTGCAATGATTTTGAATTTAACAATAAAATGTATTTACAGATCTTCAGTACAGCTATGGGGAACAGGTTTGCACCCTCCAATGCCAACATATTTATAAGGTGGAATGGGAGGAGGGGGTATTTGATAAATGCCCCTGCCTCCCATTTTTAGATTTTAGATATCTTGATGACGTTTTTAGGGTATGGACCCATACTAGGGAGGAGTTTGATCATTTTTTATGCCTCCTGAACCATCATCATCCAACTGTATATTTGCAGGCTAAATTGGATCCCAGTTCAGTTACCTTACTGGACATGGAAATTTTTTTTGACCAGATTTCGCTTGCTCAAAAAAATACAGGCCAGAGTCTATTTTAAATTTACTGACACTCATGCCTTGCTCCATAAATCAAGTTATCACCCCAAACATACTTTCAGGGGGATTATAAAATCACAGTTAATAAGATTTTCTAGAATTAATACAAACCTTGAAGATGTTCAGGATGCAACTCACATTCTTTTCAGGTTCTGTATAAGAGAGGATATGCCTGGGATTTTTTGAGGAGAATTGCAGATGAAGTCAGGAGGAATTATTCTCAGTATTTATATAGAGATCCAAATATTAATTATACATATGTTGGAATTCCACAATTACAAATGAGAGATATTTTTTCTGTTTCATACTCACAACATTCATTTCTTACTACCCATGATTCTGATTTATCTTCGGGAGTGGATAAGATCCAAAATTCAACCAGTCTTTATTTGGATTCTTTCAGGGATCAATTTTGTCCAGAAACAGATTTAAATTATTTATCCTTGAGTATGTTAGAATTAGGTTATTTTTCTTACTTGGATTTTAATCAGTCTTTCTCTAACCCTTTTCTTGAGAATGAGTCAGTGTGTTCGTGGGATTTGACCTCCTCTCTCTCCAGGGGTGACAGATTCTTATCCCTAAACTTAAAACAAAATTTAATATCTTTAACTTTGGAGTACCAGGGAAGAATAGAACAACTGACCCTACCAATAACTGAACTTAAAATCAGTGGGGGGAACATTTTACAATTGACTTCGATACTCCATTTAAAATTACAGAATTATGGTTCTGGGTTTGTCCCGGGGGTGGTTGGGTTGGAACGGACCTTTAACTATGGGTTGGTTTCCAATTTGACAGCTGTATATGGTGATACAATGAGACAAACAGATTTGCAATTTTTCAATGAGGTATCTCTTAAATTAGGGTGTGATGTCCGGGAGGATGTTGTTTTGCTCCCAGAATTTTCATGAGCTACAGTAGATGTTTGAAACATTAAAATCCGTTAAACTTATCACGGCATATAGACAGAATAAAACCTTAAAGATATTTTTGTTCATGCGTCATGCAATATCAAACTGCGTAACAAATGTCCATGGCATATTGCCCCAAAAAATTTTGTACAATAGGTTCTTTCAAAAGGTGAGACCTATTCTACAAAATCTACAGTTAAATTTCACCAACTGTGTTTATAGTATTCAATGTCGAACCTATGGGCTTATTTACATTGGGGAAACTAAAAATTCAGTAAAATTCAGATTTATACAACACCTCCACCTCATTGAAAATCAAAATAAATCAACTGTTTTATATTCTCATTTTGCAAACACAGAACATACCCAAATTATGTTTGTCATTGAACTGAACAGTACCTGGAACAAGACTTACCGAATAAAAAAAAAGAAGGAATGGATTCAAGAATTGGATATAGTACATCCACGCGGTTTAAATGAAAAATAGGTATCAAATTTTGGGCACAGAAAAGAGGATTATGAGGATTTGTTTTGCAAAAAAAAATTATATATATATATTTTTTTTTCATTTCTTTTTTCTTCTTTTTCATTGACATTTTGAATTTTTTATAAATTATTTTGTGTTTGTATTTTTTTGTTTGACCACTTATTTTTTAGTTTATCGATTTGTTCAGAGCACTTATAGTTCTTAGTACTTTATTCTATATAGCATTTATTTAATTAAGCACTTAGGGCCTGGGACTGAAATAAAATCCTTCTGCTTTATGAAATCTGCTTATTTGGGGGCTGTCAGCTTGGTGTAACAGGAGGCAACAGGAGAAAAATAGTGAGTAGGCCAATTTTAATAAAAAAGATCTTTTTAATAAACTTTCCTTTTTAGTACTGTAGGAATCTTTTTTTAAATATAAATATTTTTATACATATTTATAGGTGGGGGGAGGGGTAGTTAATAATAAAAAAAATTCTTTCACTCAGGTTTCTTTCAGAATTTAAAATGTACAATTGTACTACTAACAGATTCTCAGTGCTATGACCGGAAGGGGACCCAGATGACATGGATGTTCCATCCTCCAATGAATCAAGTAGGCCAAGAAAAGAGAAGTGGTACTTTAAGATCCTGCAGGGCATCCATCATTTGGAGATAATTCATGGGGTACTTAAATTAAACCAGATCCCAAAGGGAATGAGAAAGGAATATGTATGCATACCATAGGAAACTTAAACTATTGGATTACTTTGATTTGGACAGGTATGCAACAACAATACCCTTTGTGTACCGCTCAACTTAATTAAAAGATTTGGAATTTTTAATCAGATTGACTTTGTGAACCAAATTAGACAAAATCTCACACTGGTGGAAAAGACGTGTCTCTAGACTTTAAGGCATCAGAGAGAGACATAATCATAAAACCAGTGGACAAGGGCTCGATGACAGTCATTTTAGACTGTGCACAGTACCTGTACACTCCTTCAGGGGTATTGTAAAGTCGCAGCTGATCCGCTTTTTCAGAATACACACATTACAGTCGTATATTGAAAAGGCCATCCACGTACTGTTTAGAGCTCCACGGAAGAGGGGTTAAGGTATGAGGTGCAATCAACGTACAAGCAGTATTTACTTAAAACTCAGGATACGAAGGGAGTGAGAGTAGGGATTTCCCAATTGCAAGAGCGTGACTGCACCAATTTGGATGTCCTTGGTACAGTATGTCTTTTTTTAACCTTGTATGAATCATCGCTGGAGAAAGATAGAATGCACATAGAATTGGAACTCAGAGAGGAGGATTGGAGGAAAGGGTTCATTTCGAATGTGCATTGTTCCTGGATTTGGGGCAGAACGATGATGGAATACAGGTGCTTTGCAAAAAGGTGAGGGGGCATTGGAAGGAAATGGACATGGGGACCCTGGTTGCTTGTTGCCAGTTTGGAGCCAGGCTTGGCAGATGGATCCTGGGTGGTGGTGGGATAAGGGACAACAAGGGTTTCTTTACCTAACAGATTTTGGAACAATCTCACTGGATTGCCGGATGATCCTGATGAACCCCCTGGCCTGGAGGTGTCGTAACACAGATGAGACTGGGCGTTATTTGGAGTGGAAGACAGGTAGGTATACATCGTTGGCTATGGTTACAAGCTTCATGAATATATCATGAATATAGATGGGTACAGAGATTTGGTATTCTGAAGGGACTGATTTTTTGGTTAGTAAAGTACATAGGGTTCTTAGATGTAAGGATAGGGGCCCTGATGTAAATTGCCTTTCAATAGCTTCAAGGGGTTAGCGGACTTTATGTAATTATAGGCAGATACAAGTTGGGGGTAGAGGGAGGACATCTAGATCGTCTAACCCCCCCCCATCCTAGCCTTAAAAAAAGAAAAGTTGTCCTTAATGTTAACCCGGGGATAGTAAAGGAGGCTGCTGATCTTATTAGGGAGTTACATTGGGAGCCCGAGGAGTTAGGGATGGTCAATTATTTACAGTGTGAGGGGAGAAGGGGAGGTGTAGACAATCAAGAAAGCAATAGGGACTATGTTGTTCAAGGAACAGTAGATAGCAGAGAACGATTGGAAGGGGAGGAGATACAGATAAGGGTAAACAGACAACGGGAGGAAGTAATTCCAATAGTGGTGACCTATTCCAATCAGGCGCCCCAAATGTTAAGGGCGTATATGATAATTTCATCAAATTACAAGAACAGATTGGTCTCTTTAGGGAGTTCAGACTTGTTACAGCCTAAAGGAGAAATAAAAACCTTAAAAATGTATTGGTTCACGTTTCTTGTACCCGTACAAAAAGTAACAAGTTTGCCTGGAAAGTCAGCCAGTCATTTCCCAACTCACTATATCCTAACACAGCGTCACGGGGGGTCTGCTGGAGCCAACACAGGGCGCAAGGCAGGAACAAATCCCAGGCAGGATGCCAGCACACTGCAGGACACACACACACACACATACATACCCACACACCAAGCACACTCTAGGGACAATTTAGGAATCGCCAATGCACCTAACCTGCATGTCTTTGGACTGTGGGAGGAAACAAACCCACGCAGACACGGGGAGAACATGCAAAAACGCGCAGGGAGGACCCGGGAAGCAAACCCAGGTCTCCTTACTATGAGGCAGCAGCGCTACCACTGCGCCACCATGCTGCTCTGCCTGGAAAGTTCCCAGGGCCCTTATGTTAACCCTAGCATTAGTTTTATGATCTTACATTTTTATAATCCATCCATCCATTTTCCAACCCGCTGAATCCGAACACAGGGTCACGGGGGTCTGCTGGAGCCAATCCCAGCCAACACAGGGCACAAGGCAGGAACCAATCCCGGGCAGGGTGCCAACCCACCGCAGGACACACACAAACACACCCACACCCACACACCAAGCACACACTAGGGCCAATTTAGAATCGCCAATCCACCTAACCTGCATGTCTTTGGACTGTGGGAGGAAACCCACGCAGACACGGGGAGAACATGCAAACTCCACGCAGGGAGGACCCGGGAAGCGAACCCGGGTCTCCTAACTGCGAGGCAGCAGCGCTACCACTGCACCACCGTACCGCCCCATTTTTATAATCCCTAATTTTAAAATATTTATAACCCTAGGAGTCCTTAGAATGGTGTTATTTAGTAAAGTTCTTAAATATAAATATTTATTAAAATATATAAATTAAGGTTGCTTACCTGCAATACCAAATCAGTAGGGGGCATCTTTTTGAACCTTTGCATGATGAGTCTAATTTTATGCAGTTTTTTTAGTTGATTTTAAATATATTTAAAGTATTAACTTATTTATTTGTTAGACGCACATTAATGGATAGTTGCATGGGCTTACATTTTATAGAAATGTTAGTTTTATAGATGGGTACAAATAATTCAAAATTAATTTTGATCCACAGACTAGTCTACCAGTGTTTGCCTATATGGCCATATGCCCTACCATAATCCTAACCCTAATAAGATCTTTACTTAGGGTGACCAGATTTAAGTTTGTGAAAAAGAGGGCACTTGACAGCAGGTGGGGGGTTGGGGGGATTGCATGTGGCACCATGGCCATGTGAATGCATACAAATGTGTCCACAATCATGGCTACTAGGCTATAGTATGTCCATTAACTTTATTGGCCTTTAACAAAACTAAAATGCAGAAACAAAAACACCAATAACACTATAAGCAATAGTGGTCAATAGGCCTACTTAGTACTGAAATTTTGAATCTGGCACTAAACAATAACTTATATTTCTTTTTATGGCTAAAGATTAAAATAAAGTGAAAAAGTTGCAAAAACAAACAACAACAAAATTTCCATTTCCTTGGCATTCAGTCCTGTGCTTAAGTGGCCTTCAGTCCACTTTCAGCAGTGTGATGCTTGGTGCTTTAAATGTACCTCAAGAAGATAACTGTTGGCCAAATGACAGTTCTTTCTGTTCAATGTTTGGCCCTAAATTATGCAATAATATTAAAATAAAATTTAAAACATTTAGCCCACCTCAAAATATTTCTTAAAAGGCCACAGAATAAAATAAGATAAAATAAAAAGTCAGCCATTTCACTAAACTTTTAGCTGTTCTGATGTGGTTGGATATACTTTTCAGCAGACTGCATCTTTCCTAACAGTCATCAATTACTCATCAGGTAGGTATGAAAGTCCTTGCAGGTCATGTGTTTAAAATTGTACTGGATGCACAGAATCCCCTTCAGTGAATCAACAGACAGGTGATTCCTCTCCTTAGTCTACTGGGTTTGCATCAGTGAAAAAATTTGCTCAAGATTTGCATTGTGAGCAGGTATGGCAAAAAAAAACAAAACAAAACTGTGCAATCTTAAGCAGCTCTGAATGAAAATCCACACTTTTGGACCGTTCAAAGAATTTGGTCCACCTCTGGTGTGCTTGTAGACCACTGAAATTTCCATCACTGTTGATGCTCTCAATAAATTTCCTTAGAGTGGTGACCTGATCAAAGCATGTTGCATCATCAGTTTTCACCCCTTTTTCAGCTAGGTGCCTGATACAGCCTTCTACATCATTCCAGTCTGATATCTCACTCAGATCTATCCACATAAAAGAGGAAAACTCTTCCATCCATTTCTCTAGATAATCTAGACATGCACAGTGCAGGCCCTGCATGTAAACAATTAAATGGCCACACCTTTCCCCAAATCCACCCTTCTGCATATGTGCCAACATATTCTTAAATTTAATAGGCATGAAGTTCTTGATATTGCGTTCATGAAGCATGGTGTGGATGTTGCTCAAAATCTTCCTTACTTCCACACCCAGCTAACTCCCTCTCCATCTCCTGAATGTGCAGCTGAAACACACACGAGTGAATGCATTTGCCAGAGGTAAATCTCACTGAACTCATCTTCAAAAAGTGTAGGTGATATATCCTGTGACAAAAAGAATGCTTTCAAAGCTGGATACATCTGGAGCAGTCTCTCAATTCCTGGGAATAATGACAGCCATCATGTCTTGCTGTGAGAGAGGAGATTTCTATATTCTACATCAGCAAACTTGCAGTACTCCTTCAGACTCTCCGTGCGTACAGTGTAGATGTGGAAGTAGTGATCAATTTTGAAGATGATGTTCTCCATGTCAACATCTAGTGTGTCAGCCCTGAAGTGAACACAATTGTTTGATATATATGCTGGGCTGCCCACTCCAATAACGAGACTTGTTCTGTAAGGGCTTTTTTAACACTAGAATTACCAAAGCCTACGAAAAAACCCGTAAATCCGGCCCACCTTAAATCCCTTCGCACCTTTCCGTCAGTGTCTTTTGTCTTGTTAATGTGCTGATCAAGACAAGCAGCCTACTATTCCAACCCCCCCACCGCAGCAGAATGGGCACAAAGTTCTCCCAGTTCCAGCCTTCATTATCTGGGAGTGAAGAGTTTTAGAAGGGAAATAATAGATTGTTATTTGGAACACGTGCATTTCATGTGTGTTCCGTTTCTACAATAATCTGTGTAAACACATCATTAAAACAGAAACATTTTTCATATTTTAGTAATAAATGACAAAATGTAGACATACATTATATAATGTGTGAAGCCCGAAGTCCAAAGATCAAATAAACATTTTCACAGAAGGTTGAAGGATGATACAACAGTTTTCGTGGCACAGCGGTAAGAATTGCTGACTTGTAATCAAGAGTCCCCCGGTTCGATCCTGGCTGTCTTGTATATTTACTGTTTTGTGTAGTGAGCTGCGCTTACTGTTAATATTATACAATAAACACAACCTTGATTTGCTTCTGTAACAGCTGCTGTAAATTTATAGTACTTGTAAAAGTTAGCGTTTTTTTTCCCTTTTATTCTCTCATTCACATACTACCACCCACCCCTCCCACCCAAAGGGAATCTGACGCTGTTACTTTTTATTTGAAACTGGGAATAACTGTAGATGTGAGTGGTGTTTTGAGACAATGGAACTGAAAATTCTCTGATCTGGATATATAAAAGCTGACACACAAACGCTGGTGAATCTGCCTTATTCCTATCTCATTGTCACTTGATTTTTTTTGTTCAGTTTTATTGAGTGTCCCTGCTTACGCTGAATTAGTATGCATCTTATGGTCCATGATGTCAAAGCCGCACTGACAAAAAACAGAGACATCGATATATGTGGTATTTGGAATTATTCATTTTATGACCTGTATACTACATTTCGGAAAACATTGTGGCACGGATGCAACATTATTCATATTATTCATATTCATTCGCATACCATCTTGTGGTTGTAATCAGTGACCGCATTTTTTTTTTCTTCCGATCTTGCCCAATGTCCACATTTTGGTGCATGGTGGTGTTTCTTTTGTATTCCAGGACATGCAGAGGAAAGAATAGATAGATAGATAGATAGATAGATAGATAGATAGATAGATAGATAGATAGATAGATAGATAGATAGATAGATAGATAGATACTTTATTAATCCCAAGGGGAAATTCACATACTCCAGCAGCAGCATACTGATACAAAAAACAATATTAAATTAAAGATTGATAATAATGCAGGTAAAAACAGACAATAACTATGTATAATGTTAATGTTTACCCCCCCGGGTGGAATTGAAGAGTTGCATCGTTTGGGGGAGGAACGATCTTCTCAGTCTGTCAGTGGAGCAGGACAGTGACAGCAGTCTGTCACTGATGCTGCTCTTCTGTCTGGAGATGACACTGTTTAATGGATGAAGTGAATTCTCCATAATTGATAGGAGCCTGCTTAGCGTCCGTTGCTCTGCCACAGATGTCAAACTGTCCAGCTCCATGCCAACAATAGAGCCTGCCTTCCTCACCAGTTTGTCCAGGCGTGAGGCGTCTTTCTTCTTAATGCTGCCTCCCCAGCACACCACCGCGTAGAAGAGGGCACTCGCCACAACCGTCTGATAGAACATGTGCAGCATCTTATTGCAGATGTTGAAGGACGCCAGCCTTCTACGGAAGTATAACCGGCTCTGTCCTTTCTTACACAGAGCATCAGTATTGGCAGTCCAGTCTAATTTATCATCCAGCTGCACTCCCAGGTATTTATAGGTCTGCACCATCTGCACATAGTCACCTCTGATGATCACGGGGTCCATGAGGGGTCTGGGCCTCCTAAAATCCAACACCAGCTCCTTGGTTTTGCTGGTGTTCAGATGTAGGTGGTTTGAGTCGCACCATTTAACAAAGTCATTTATTAGATCCCTATATTCCTCCTCCTGCCCACTCCTGATGCAGCCCACGATAGCAGTGTCATCAGCGAACTTTTGCACGTGGCAGGACTCGGAGTTGTATTGGAAGTCCGATGTATATAGGCTGAACAGGACCGGAGAAAGTACAGTCCCCTGTGGCGCTCCTGTGTTGCTGACCACAATGTCAGACGTGCAGTTCCCAAGACGCACATACTGAGGTCTGTCTTTAAGATAGTCCACGATCCATGCCACCAGGTATGAATCTACTCCCATCTCTGTCAGCTTGTCCCTAAGGAGCAGAGGTTGGATTGTGTTGAAGGCACTAGAGAAGTCTAGAAACATAATTCTTACTGCACCACTGCCTCTGTCCAAGTGGGAGAGGGATCAGTGTAGCATATAGATGATGGCATCCTCCGCTCCCACCTTCTCCTGATATGCAAACTGCAGAGGGTCGAGGGCGTGTTGAACCTATGGCCTCAGGTGGTGAAGCAGCAGCCTCTCCATGGTCTTCATCACATGTGATGTCAGAGCAACAGGCCGGAAGTCATTAAGCTCACTAGGACGTGATACCTTTGGGACTGGGGTGATGCAAGATGTTTTCCAAAGCCTCAGGGCTCTCCCCTGTTCCTGGCTCAGGTTGAAGATGCGCTGTAGAGGACCCCCCAACTCCAATGCACAGACCTTCAGCAGTCGTGGCGATACTCCATCTGGACCCGCTGCTTTGCTGGCACAAAGTCTCCTCAGCTCTCTGCTCACCTGCGCTGTTGTAATTATGGGTGGGGATGTCTCTCCTATGCTGGTATCAGCAGAAGGATGTGTGGAGGGTGCAGTACTCCGAGGTGAGAGTGGGTTAGGGTGGTCAAACCTATTAAAGAAGTTGTTCATTTGGTTTGCTCTCTTCACGTCTCTTTCGATGGTGGTACCCCGCTTCGAGCTGCAGCCAGTGATGATTTTCATCCCATCCCACACTTCCTTCATGCTGTTATTCTGCAACTTCTGCTCCAGCTTTCTCCTGTACTGCTCCTTCGCCGCCCTGAGCTGGACTCGTAGTTCCTTCTGCACGCGCTTGAGCTCATGCTGATCACCGCCTTTAAAAGCCTTTTCTTCTGGTTCAAACGGCCCTTGATGTCACTTGTAATCCATGGCTTGTTGTTAGCATAGCAGCATACAGTTCTTAGTGGAACTACAATGTCCATACAGAAGTTGATTTAGTCAGTAGTGCAGTCAACAACTTCCTCAATATTCTCACTATGTGATCCCTGCAGGATATCCCAGTCTGTAGTTCCAAAGCAGTCTCTCAGAGCCTTCTCTGCCTCCGGGGACCACTTCCTGAATGAGCTTGTGGTTGTAGGTAGGACCCTCACTCTTGGTTTGTAGTGAAGCTGAAGCAGAACCAGGTTATGATCTGCTTTCCCAAGCGCAGCAGCGGGGTGGCGCTGTATTCGTCTTTAACATTTGCATACAGTAAATCACTAGTCTTATTTCTCCGGGTGTTACAGTCCACATACTGGGAGAAGGCAGGTATTGTTTTGTCCAGCGTCACATGGTTAAAGTTTCCAGCGATTAGCACAAGCGCCTCAGGGTGCTGCGTTTGTAACTTAGCAACAGCAGAATGGATGATGTCACTCGCTGTCTCCACGTCCGCCCGAGGAGGGATGTACACGATAACAACAATGACATGTCCAAACTCTCTGGGCAAGTAATAGGGACGCAAACATACGGCCAATAGTTCGATGTCCCTGCAGCAAGTGGAGACTTTGACGTTGACATGTCCAGAGTTACACCACCGTGTATTAACATAGAGAGCGAGTCCTCCTCCTTTGTGCTTCCCGCAGGTACTTGCATCTCTGTCCGCTCTAACTGTGCTAAACCAGGGTAGCTACACATTAGCATCTGGGATGGTGGTAGTTAGCCACGTTTCGCAAAAGCACAACAAACTGCATTCTCTGTAGGTTCTGACATTTTTCACCAGTGCAGCCAGTTCGTCAATCTTATTTGAGATTGAGTTCACATTTCCCAGAATCACAGAAGGCACCGAAGGCTTAAAACGCCACTTTCTTACAAGCCGCTTCATTTTTAACTTAGTGCCGGCTGTGCTGCCACGATATCGCCTTCTTACCTCGTCGGGTAAATAGGGAACCACACCGGCATTGGCATTTGTTCTCAGCGCTTGAAGTTGAGTACTTGAATAGATGAGTCTCGGTGTGTAAAAATCCATGCCCACGTTGTAAAAGTAAGTGTGTCCAGGGAACGAATCCACATAAAAGCCACATAAAATAAAGTGAAAAAAGAGAAAAATAAAGTAGAAAAATAAAGTCATACACGGAGCTGCTGAAAAGGCTGCCACTCTCGGCGGCGGCTGAGTCAATATGAATAGTACAGAGAGGTCAGTTCCATGCTATATGCAATCATCAAATTCAAATGTTAACAGTTCACACACACCCAATGACTGTCCATTCTACATTTACAACATGTGTACCTGTTGCAATGTACACACTTCTCTCTATGCTGTGGTTCCTATTACATTGAAGGGGCGCCTGACACTGATTCAGTTTGCTTTCCTGGGGGAAATGGCTGTCTTGGAACAGCTTGTCGATGTTGCATCCTCCTTTTCTTTTTCCATTGCCTTTTCTTGTAAGAAGTGACGACAAAGTTCCTCTGCAAGGTGAGCCATGAACACTCTTCTTTTCTCAGTGGACCCCATACATGCCTTGCACAGTACATGTGAGTTGATCGCCGCCAGGTCAAGCTTGTTATAACACAAGCAACTGGCCACCCGTGTGTTCCTGCTCGCACTGAATAAGCTCATGCCTTCTGGTACATGGGGGGATGGAATAGTAGGCTGCTTGTCTTGATCGGCACATTAACAAGAGAAAAGACGCTGACTCAGAGGTGCGAAGGGATTTAAGGTGGCCCGAATTTACGGGTTTTTTCGTAGGCTTTGGTAATTCTAGTGTTAAGTTTGCAAAAACATTCTTTCCCTCCTCATGACGCCGGATTCCCCCAAACATTGTATTGCAGTTGTCACCTGTAAGTGCAATACATGTAGAAAAAATCCTTTTCTTTTTCAGTGTTTCTTTGATGTATTGCACAATAGTGTCAGCTGATTCATTTGGGGTGCTTTTAATTTCAAGTAATTTACTTTGCCCGCCTGCATTCTTCCAATCAAAATACTGAATGAGCACAGGGAATATTTTCACAGCTCCATGATTGATGCCATCAGTGGACACGCCATAGTAAGGAATGTCTTCAAGTGCTTCCAGATTAACTAAGATAGAATGTGGGGCTATCACGGCATTAACAATCCTTTCTGTCCTAGAGTGCGCACTTGAGAATTTTTGACCTGTCGCAGAATCTGTGAAAACATTTCTTAATAAGCCTGATGTGCAGTCCATTGCCCTGTACCTATTGCGATGCTTTACCATATGGAAAGCAAAGGCAACCTCTGCAGCATTAACAGCACTGTCTGTTTTACTCACAAAATACTCAGTTAATTTACTTGATGAGTTCTCTCCCCTCGATGCAGTTTTATGTTTTGCAGAACTCATGTGGGCTTCCAGATCTTTGGGACCTTTATTATTTGAAATGTTTGTGGCTGAGGTAGAATGAAATCCTGGCCGATTTTAGAACCCCGGCCGGACGCATTTTTTATCTTAAAAAGAGGACACGTCCGGGGAAAAGGGGACATCTGGTCACCCTACTTTACTACAGTTCAGTTAGCACTTGTGCCTATATAATTCCTCAAGGCAGGTGTGAGCAACATCGGTCCTGTGGCTGGAGGGTTTTGTTCCAATGCAATTTCTAAAGGAAAACTGAATTATTGCTGATGAAGAACTTATTTTTTTAGCAACATTTTATCCTTCATTTTAGTGGTTTTGCTTATTAACATTTCCCACCCCTAATTGCTTATTTTAGTCTTAAACAGCTGCATTCACTGTTTTTAATTGCTCTTTATTAGCAATAAGATATAAATGACATAGGAACCAGTAGTTCTCCATCTAATTTGTCTCCATATACACATGTGTATTCATCTCTCGGGTTTTATAAAATATTTGGAAGGAAACGGAAGAGAAAAATGTGAAGGGTTGAGAATCACTCATCTGTTTTAGGCTTAAAATCATTTAGATGATATCCTTGGAAAGGAAAATAAATCCATGACCTCACAAGGCAGAATAAAACACTATTAAGCCATAAAATTAAATAACCCCTAATATCGGTGAGGTTTGATTTCTAATTAGGCAACTGGTTGGAACAAATATCAGTGGCATCTGCGGCCCTCCAGGACCAACGTTGCTCACCACTGCCTTAAGGTATTATTCACTATCACCAGATTTGGATACTCTATTTCCATTAGATAGAATGTCTTTGCAAAAAAGTATTTAGACAAATCAACGTTCAACACAATTCATGCATTTATGGTTTGTTCATCTATTATATGCATTTATTTGTGGACTTCAGTTCTCAATTGATTTATTAGTGTTTTTTAGCATTAATTTGCATACTCAGATATGAATCATTTAAAAATGTGTTAATGCATTTGTATAATTATTTCTAAATGTATTACTTCCAATGTTAATAACTTAATGCATTAAATATTCATTTCTGTAATTAAAAAAATAAAGATATTATCTAATGTTTACATGTAAGAAACAAAAAACTCTGATGGGCTTTTTTGATAGCTGCTGCCAGACCACTTCTCATAATCACCCATCACTGTAATCTTTGAAAATGGTAGGAGCTGCTAGTTAATGCAATGATATGCTTAAGAGTTCAAGAATCTGAAGAAATAGGGCATATTGTGCAGTGTTGTCATATATAATTCATCTAATTTATATTCTCTCAGTGGCATGATGAGTGTCTTGTAATAACGTAGAGTAAATGTTTTGTCTTTTTGTTAGAAGAAAATGTTTTATCATTTCTTTTGGATGGATTCTGAGCCAAGTTAAATTCAAAGACTTAGAACATTAAAAATTATTAATTGGAAATTAGTTTGCCTACGATTGCCTTGATTGTGAATAATATTTTAACAATCTTAAACTAAGAGAACTTAAAACAACATGCTCTCCTTTTACTAGTGTAAATATGACAACTGTACAGTACATTAGTGTTATATATTTCAACATCAAGCTTGTAATTTGGTATTCTAGAACCATAAATATTTTATCAATTCCTACTAACTGTTAAATACCTTTCCTTGTAGGAGATAATTTGTCATGAATATATTTTTAATTTTGGTAACAAAAAAATGATTTCTACTGCATATGTTAAATGTTCTCTCTTTCTTCATTTTCTTCCAAATAAATCTGGTCAAACTCAAATCTTAACTATTTGAAATGATTAATTCAAGGAAACAAATACAAAATATTTTTGTATCATAAAATGAAAACATCAAATATTATAAATATTCACCTAAAATCATACACCATTATAAAATGCTTTACATAGCTAACATGTTTAAAATGCAATATCAAACATAGTAAATAAAAGACATGCAGACTGAAGAAGGATATTAGAATTATACCTGACAGATTTTACTTAACAGGTAACAAGAGGAACTATACTCCTCTGTGATAGCTATGCTATTAAACCCTAAAATAGGGAAGAGAAATAGTGATAGACAATATAACATTAGGAGAGATATAGATCAAGTATAGAAACAAAGGAAATTTTCCAACCTGGGTAATGAGTAATAGAACTGAGAAAATTAAAAACTTGAAATTTGTAAACCAAGACAATATTATAGTAGCCAGCTTACTGACTATACAGACTTAGCAGTGGCTGGTTTCCTGTAGTAATAGCAGTCCTTCTGGTAGGAAAGGCACAGCTGTATGGAAGGAGACAGGGGTAGGGTAGGGCGATGCCATTGCAGAAGGTGACTCAAAAAGAAAGACAGAAGTCTGGAGTGGGTGACCTGTGAAAGACTGCGTACTGGAGCAGAGACTGCAAGGAACTGACTGCATGCTTGCAGGAAGTACAGAGAAGTGCAAGCACAACGACCTTGGAAGAAACAAAGGAGAAGTTCAGTTAGGATTTTTTCAAGGCTAAGTAGCAGTTTATTTTAGCAATAAGACAATTAATTCACATGTTCATGAATGAATTGTAAACATTGTGTGTGATGTCTCTGCCTCCGATCTACGAGGTATTCATTACAATTTCACAAAGTGAGGTAGTAAGAAAATGATCTCAAAGAACAACAAAGACCATGGAGCTCTTAGATCATGGGGAATGAAAAATCTAAAGAAATATTGCTACTGGTGAAGAATGATCTGCTCATTCTTTTACAAATGGTAATTACTCATATTTTTTTTTATTTCAATCCATGTTCAGCAGCTTATCAGTAATAAAAAGTTCTCATCATAACTGAATTAGTAGTATTACTGAATTTACAAACTTTCATTTTTATACTAAAAATCATTATTGCATAGTTCCTTTTTTGTTGCCACCAGGTGCTATAGTGAGAAATTAACAATTAATACAAGAAATGGCTATAAAAAGAGATCTCCAGTAAAAATTACTTGTGAGCAAGTTAACAAAAAAAAGAAGTATTGAAGAGCAAGTAATGTTGGTAAATTGAAATGACAGAAATAGAATCTGGTCTCTGTAAAGCTCAGCAATGGTTTAAAAATATACCTTAATGAAAGCCATTGTCTTCTAAGATGCCTCAGAAAAAAAAAAAATTTGACATATATTTCAAAACTGGCCCATTTGAAAGTTCTGAAATTCATTTTCACATCTAAAGGTTTCAGTATTCATAAAACTGAAGAAGATCAAATTGATATATTTGAAATGTCTTTCTGTTTGAACATAATCGTTCACATTTAGTGAAATTTGAGAATTGAAAGCCAATTCCGTCATGAGAGAATAGTTCTTCTTATGCTTGTGATGTTTATCTTTTCCCAAAGCTTTGCATATATATGGTATAACTACCATGATAGAGTATTAATATTTTATAAAGTTTTAACATATGTAGTTTCACTTGGATATCTTTTTGTCATCTACTTATAAGACAAGGTCATGTTTATAGGGTTTACATAATCATATTAAGCCCATTTCAATTCATATTGTTTGCATTATTTAGTAATATGTCTACTACAATTATATTTAACAGCTTAAGAATTTTTGACTGTTCAATTATTGTTTGCTAACCTGTCATGTATAGATGTGTCATATGTTCTACAACAAGTTCAGTTATTCCACTGATATTGCTCCAATCATTAATCAAATATTTGTGAAAATGGATCATGAAAACAGGTCTTGATATTACTTGGTAAAAAGAGAGTAGTTACCCTATGTAAAGCCCATGATATACACTGCTCTGGCAGTTTATTTCATTTAACTTGCCTACTCATTCTTTCACCCCAGATCCTGTTACAGTGGTTGTGGAGTCTGCATGTCCAAGGAATCCTTAGAGCTACAGTATATTGTGAAAAGCATTATGCTGTCGTAATAATGCTGGGGTAATGTTTACAAAATGGCATAAAGGGAGTGGACAAACACAGATTTGCAAGTAAACTTGGACAGTGATTGTTCCAAAAGGAAAGATTAAGAAACTCAGACATACTGCAATTTAAAATCCAGGCAAGTTTCACTTCATCAAGACAAGTGACTCTTGGATAAATGTCAGCTCACTTGACTGGCATGGTTTCTTTGGCATCTGGAGTGTTCATGTCACAAATTTGCATGCAATTTTTCCAAATATAGTATCCCAACTACTTTAACCACTGGTGATTATCAGGTAGTTCAAAACATATGAGTGTGTCTAAAACAAAAACATGTACATTAGGAAAAAAATGCCTGCTCATTTGGGCCGTGCCCTGACCTTTTATATATGGTAATTATGCATACATTATATAAGAGGTGTACCATAGATGTACTGGCAGCATATGTGTAGCCTATTTCCATTTATACCTTTTAAAAGTCTTAACTGATGCAAAATGTGCCAATTGTTCCACTCTTGAATTTGCTAATCTACTGTACATTGCCAAATGTACTTTCTGTCTGGTTCTTTAAATAAAGGATTGTTTCCAAATCACAAGAAAAGAAACCAGAAAGCCAAAGCCCTGAAATACAAACTAGAAAAATACTGGGAACCCTGATTTCTGAATTGTCTCCATAAGGAGTGTGCTATATGGCAAATATTGGTTTTGCAAGGGTTTTTTTTTTTTTTTTGCATTTTAATCTTCTGCCATTTACTTTTATTATCTCTACCAACGTCTTTTGAACTATGGCCTTCAAACTCAGATTTCAGCTGATGGTAAGCTGTCCAAATCATAAAAAGTAATTTGCCTTTTGAAGTGGTTTGTAATCTTTAAGCCTTGGAATCTGCACTTGTAACCTTTTCCAGTTAATTCTCTGGATTTGTGTATGTTGGCTAAAATTTAAAGGCAATTAACCCTTGTTAGTCAAATACAGTTTTCAGAATAGTTATTCTTGTAACTTAACTTTAATATGCATGTCATAAAGAACACATTTAACATAAGCAACTACTATAGAGGAGGCACAGAGCAAGTAAGGCAAAAATAACAGAGTATGTCTTATATTGTACATTTCATTAAATGTTATGTAGTCCTGCTGTCCCAGCTAACAATTTAATAGGAACAAGTATACTCAGCAGATGTCAAAGCTAACATTTTCAAAAATATTTAACCACTGAAGAACATCTAATTTAATTAAATCTAGTTTTATTTGCTAAGGATAACCCCAAAAAAGATATTTTATGCAAAATACTGTATATACTAACTAAATAATTTATCGAAATCTGTTTCTTCAATAAAAATGGTTTATTTCTAGCTTTTTTTCTTACTTAATAATCAATAATTAATTTAAGAAGATACCATTGAGGCTAAATAAGTAGAAATCTTATGTCACAAAACAGAATATGTATTGATTTTTGACTCACCTACCAATCTTGCTGCTAACTTATTATGAGCCTATTGATACTCCCAATTATGTTATAAGGATAAACAATAATTAAATTCTAAAATGTACATTCTGAGACATAATGGTAATTACCCTGTTCTGCTAAAAATGTCTTTCAGTCTGATTAAAGCAGTATTAAGTGTGTATAAATTACTTTGATCAGCCCTATAATGACTATCAACATATATATCTCATTTAATTCAATCTGTTTCTGCTTTTTCTTCATTTCTCCATAATCGTCTGTTTCAGTGTGTTAAATGAAAATCAGAGGTCACATCCAAGAATTTATAAAACTGCATTCAGCAGTCTACATTCAGTTGGTATACAATATAATAGTGAAGCTTTAACGATTGCTTAATAGTCTACCTCTGTAAGGGAAACTACATTTTTCAGAAGATCAGAATTTCTCCATAATTTCCAAATAGTGAAATATTTATATTTGACTCAGTTTAAGATAAATAATTTATTATTAAACAAAATAACACTGGGTTGTTGACACTATCTTGTAGTGTACCATTTTTCCACTGCTGTGCCTTCAGAGTATTTATTACCTACAGTAAAAAATCCCTAACAGATTCTGTTTTCATCCCACGTATTGCAACTTGATTACCAATTGCAAAAGAATGTAGGATGTACTTCAAGGCAGAAAAGCTTTTATCTGATGCTCCTCTACACAATAATCAACCCTCTCAAACCTACACAGTATTTAATCTTTAGAAAACGGTACAGAGATAAAATTTTTGCATCTTATGAACAATTACACTTCAAATTTAACTTCCCAGCGACCGTGTTTTTCCACTACTCTCAAATCAGAGATTTTGCTAAAAGAAACTTTTCCACACTTCCACCTATTTGTATTCCAGAAGAAATACTGATCAGTCATGAACACTCACACAGCATCTCAACAAAATATAAAGACATCTCAAAGTCTCTTTCTTTCAAAGATCCTAGGGTACTGTGGGAAGAAGATCATTCAGTCAATATCTCAGAAAAGGAGTGGAAGGCAGCCATGCATAGACCACACACTTGGATGTACATGCACAATGCATTTGATAATTAAACTTAAAATTATTTCACCAAGTCAAGTCAAGTTGGGGAGCATGCACTGGTACAGTGCGTTGCCACACCCACTACACAACAAAACAACTTGGGATCCTGGTTTGCAACCCCCCAGGCAGACACGCGGTCCTGTCCCACCCTCCGGAAATGACCCTCAATCTGCCACAGCCAGGTGTTACGTGGGCGACCCCTTGGTCTGGTCCAGCCACTCGGGTCCCTAACAATGAGGATCTTACGAGCTGGATCACCCTCGGGGAAATGCACCACATGGCTGTAGTGCCGTAACTGACGCTCCCTCACAATGCAGGTAATGTGCCTCATTTGGGATTCAATGAGCAACCGCTCATTCGACACAAAGTCAAACCAAGGATTTTCCGGAGAGACACAGTACCAAAGGAGTCCAGTTTTCGTCGCAGATCACTGGATAGCGTCCATGTCTCGCAACCATATAGCAAGACAGGAAGCACCAGGACTCTAAAGACTTGGACCTTCGTCCTTTTGCATAGATATCGGGAGCGTCACACACCTCTTTCCAGCGACCTCTTGACCCCCCATGTTCTCCCAACCCATCTACTGACTGTATAGGAAGAGTCTCCAGAGACATGAATGTCACTGCCAAGGTAAGTAAACCTCTCAACAAGGTCAACACTCTCTCCGCAAACAGACACACTGCTGATAGCTGTGCCCAAGAGGTCATTAAAGGCCTGGATCTTGGTTTTTATCCAGGACACTCGCAAGCCCAGACACTCAGACTCCTCGCTCAGTCTCTCGAACGCCCCGATCAGAGCCTCCATTGACTCTGCGAAGATCACAGCATCGTCAGGAAAGTCAAGATCCATGAACCTTTCTTCACCAACAGATGCCCCACAGCCACTGGACCCCACGACCTTGCCCAACACCCAGTCCATACAAGCATTGAATAGAGTAGAAGCAAGAACACACCCCTGACGAACCCCAGAATCAACTGGGAAAAACACAGAGGTCCTGCCTCCACTCTGCACAGCACTCACAGTATCAGTGTACAGGCCGGCCATGATATCCAGCAACTTCGAGCGGATCCTGCGAATCCTCAGGATGTCCCACAAGGCAGATGGATCAACCGAGTCGAATGCTTTGCGAAAATCAACAAAGGCTGCAAAGAAACTCTGCCGATATTCGCATTTGCGCTCCATGAGAACCCTCAGTGCCAGGATGTGGTCGATGGTAGACTTCTTAGGTGTAAAACCAGACTGCTCCGGTCGCTGGTAAGTGAGCAAATGATCACGGATCCTATTGAGGACGTCCCTAGCAGGGACCTTACCCAGCACAGATAGCAGTGTTATCCCCCTGTAGTTGCTGCAATCCAGGCGATCACCCTTCCCTTTTCAGATAGGGACAACAAGTCCCGTTTTCCAGTCAGCCTGGAGAAGTTCGCCCCAGATACCACAGATCAATGCAGCCTTTCCCCCCCTAAGTTGGTTCACAACCTGTGCAATCTCAGTGAGATTGGGGGGTTCATAGCTAATTGGAGGATCAGCCTCAAGAACCGTGGACCCAGAGATATCAAACGTCCTAACCGGAGGATCAGCTTTGAACAACTGCTCAAAGTAGCCAGCCTAGCGGGTCACAACTGCAGTGTCATCCATAAGGACTGTTCCATCAGCTGCCCTGACTGCGACTCTCCAAGGAACAGATTCAGATGTGTGTAATGCTTCAAATTCCTCTGTAAGAAGGACATGGGTCGCTAGACCACAGATGGTGTGTCACTTGCTCACAGATTCATCTAACAAACGCCTCTTTATCTGCCCTCAGAGCCCTCACAGCCGTCCCTCTCAGTCCCCTGTAAAGACCACAGTTGCCACTGAGCCGTGCGCTGTGACTCCTCTCAATGATATCCAGGGTGCCCTGCGAGATGAAACACCTCCTTCTGGGAACACCGGTAACACCAACACAACCCTCAACAACCTTCAGGGTCTTGTCATGGAAGGTCTCCCACATCACATTAGGATTGGCAGTTGTACCCAAATCTGAAAGTTCCTCACACAAACTGCGTGCAAACTTATTAGAAACAGCCTGGTCTTGGAGTCTGGCCAAGTCCAGGCTCATTTTCCTAGTAGGTGGTAACCTACTGGACCTAAGCTGGATCCTAAGAGTAGCAACAACAAGTCTGAGGTCAGAATTCACAAACTGGACACTTCTGTAGACCCTGCAGTTTTGCAAGAGCCTCTAGCATCTGCCAACGCGAATGTGATCGATCTCCTTCACCGCACCACCAATATTGGAGTACCAAGTCCAACGATGCGGTTCAGGGCACTGGAACCAGGATCCAGCGATTCGCAGCCCCTGACCTTTTGCAAAGTCAAGGAACATGGAGCCACTTTCACCACGGTCACCAGACCCATGGAGACTGAGACAATCCTCATAGCCAGTCCTGTCAGTGCCAGTGGCTGCATTGAAGTCACCCATGACCAGAGGAGTGTCACCCCGTGGGCACCCATCAACCACTGAACGAAGCTGTGAATAAAATGTCTCCCTCACCGAGACATCACTCACCGCAGTCGGAGCATACACTGACACAACAGACAAGGCACCCAGAGAGTGCCATAATCTGAGTCTCATAATACGCTTGTTGAAAGGAGTGACATTGGACACCATCGGAAGAAGCCAATCCACTACAGCAACAGCTACTCCCCGAGTATGACAGCCGTCAGACTGACCAGACCAATAAAAGGTGTATCCACTTACAGAGATCTAGCCAGTCCCCAGTCTGC
Organism: Erpetoichthys calabaricus; assembly: GCF_900747795.2. Lineage (NCBI taxonomy): Eukaryota > Metazoa > Chordata > Cladistia > Polypteriformes > Polypteridae > Erpetoichthys > Erpetoichthys calabaricus. Next base: position 47,957,354 of record NC_041399.2, on the reverse strand, counting down.
GCACCTCAGAGAGTGCCGCCACTGAAATGCGGAGTTTGCAAAGCTCCACCAACAGCAGAGGAAGATGATCATCTTGCCGGAGAGACAAGACGTTCCATGCGCCCACTCATTTGGGCTGCCTCAAATTGGGACCCGAGTGCTGCCGTTCAGCGGGCGATGCCTCAGCACCACATCAGTTCTGATCCCCAACAGACCTGACCCTATTGGTTCTCCAACAGTTTCGACTCTTCCGGGGATGTGGCACCTGAGGGTTTTCCAGCCATCCCCTTCATGATGCAAGCAGCCTTCCTGTGGGCAACTGCAGCAGAGCTACTCCCGTGGAGAGCAAAAAGGAGTCCTTTCTGTAGTCGCGGAGCTTTGTGAAGTTTTTTTTACAGTGGCTGGAGTGCCAAACCTGCCACCAACCCCCATGATTTCCCTGCAAGTTGGAGGACCACTTGCAGGGCCAGATGCAGTTTAACATCATACCCAGGATATTCTTTCACCAATCACATTTATTTCATTTAAAATTGTCCAAAATGTACCCAGGGCAAGATACCAACCTGTGTGCATTGCAATCTAGGTCTAGCCTCACTGGGCCACATAATTTTGGACAAAAATCTGTCAATGCCTATCAGACAGCCTTGGTGTCACAATCACTCCTAACCCATTAACAGCTGTGTCTGGTGTTTGGCCAATGAGCTTAAAATGGAGAAGGACAACTTGATTGCATTTGCCTTTACCTCACTACTAGCAAGTAGACTTATCATGCCTAACTGGAAGAATCCCACCCTATGTGTTATAAGTCAGTGGATAACTGATGTTCTCTATTATTTGACATTGGAAAAAAATCAAATTCTCACTTGGAATATCTGTTCAAAACTTTTTTAAAAAATGGCAAGATTTCATTAATAAAATTTTAGAATTAGTGTATATATATCGGGGGAAAAATTACATTTTCCCTTCTTTTTCTTTTTTTTCCCTGTTTTTGCCCATGTTCTTGTCTCTCCTCTGTTTCTCCCTTCTCTCTGGGTTGAATTGTGTTTTCTTAAGGTTTTATCTTTTTTGTTCCTGCTTTCTGGTTTTTTTTCTTTTATTCTTCTTTTACCTAGCTTGATTATGAAGTCATTTGTTGTATAAGTTCGACTCGATTGTATGTAATGCTATTTTCTTCAAATGAAAAAAAAAAATTTTAAAAGCATATTGTAAACTTTTTCAAGTCTAAAAACATCCTTATGAAAAACATCCATATGACATTTATTTATTACTGAATGTTTTTCAAAAAGTGATCTATTTTACTTCTATATTTTCTCAAATTGTATGGGTATAGGCAAGAAGGTAATATACTGTATTACCTGCATTTTATTTTCCATATTATTTTGTTTGAAAATGTGTTTATAGGTTGTGTGTATATTAAGAAAAAAATGTAATTCATAATGTCAAAAAAGGTTGAAAAAATTGCTGATATTTGCAACTATCTGAGTACTTTTGCCAGGCACATTATTTATTGCATTCTACAAGGGTTATAGACTCTATAGTTAGTTTGTTGTCCAATTTAAGATATAACCGTGTAGAACTACTGAAATAAGCAGATTATGTCCATGTTAAATTAATTCTATGTTAAAGATATGGCCTCAAGCCAAAAACTGCCTTAATAATAAACATACCAGAATATTAGTAAAATGAAAATAGCTTGCGTTAACATTAAATAATAATTGCAAAAAAGTTGATAGCTAATTTTTCACAATGTGTCTCAGAAAAAGGTGACAAAATATTTTTATTGGCAACGTTATTAGCGGGAAAGTCAATTTTGCTTGCTGTTAAAATAGTATATTAGGTAAAAAAAATTATAGTGGAGATAGCTAGACCTTTGAGGATTTCTAAGATTAAGATTCTAATAGTGCTTTACAGAGTGGGAAAGCCACAGACCCAGAAGGAAATCTAGCAGAATTTTATGAAAAAAAGTCCCTCTAATAAATTATGCTTGATAAGCTTGTCTATGCTTGAGGAAGCTTATAAAGAAAACGTTCCACCTAAAACATTACATAAGGTGTCAGTCACAGTGTTTCCAAAGAAAATTAAAACTCAAAAGAATGCACAGGCCAACTTTATAATTGAAAAACGGTGTCAAGAATTTGGTGTCCACCTTTGTCCTCATCTCTGAGTGTTTCCAGTTGTTTTTCATATATTTTTTATGATCTATGTTTTTCTTTTAACATCATTTTTGTATTTTTTTAACTTTAAGCACAGCCTGCTCTTTGTGTTGCTGTCCTTTTTGCTAACATGTGATTTGTGTCATGTAGCATCATGACATCACACTCACAGCGCTATTTAAGATGATGGCATGCCGGCCTCTGTATCCCAGCTTTGGGATGAATACAAAAACCTTCACAAATACTTGACAATTCTTTTTTTGTTTTGGTTAGGGACTAAATCTTCAGTTTGTTGTTTTGAACTTCCTGAAACATACATTAACTTGCTTAGTTATAGCACTTCCCGGTGATAAATTTAGAACCTGTTTTGAGACGACTCTTTTGTTTTCATCCTGAAAATCTCTTATTTTTCTTATCTACATTACCTTTTGTCCTTTTTGAACATACCTGCTTTTTTCTTCATCATGGCATTAACAGCCTTGGTGCAAAGTACAGAAAAAGTTTTTTTGTCACTAAAGTATTGCAAATACTATGTAACTAACTGAGTACTTTTGTGTATACAATATATGTTATTTTCTAAACAGGAGTGAATATTATTAGTACTGGAGCTCCTTACTCGTGAATATGCTACATACAATTGCCCAACAGAAAAATATTTTTGCTGCAGATTAATTTGTGCCTTTTGTAGTGCCTGACCTTGGCTTTTGTTGATTGGAAAATTCAATTTGAAATGAAACTGTACTCATTTTTTAAACAAGTATTCACTAGGAATAATGGAAATTTTGGGTACATATATAATTTCACCCTGTAGCATATCTTGTAAAAATCATAGTTTCAGTCAGATTTGAATGTAACACATTGATCCGTAATCTTGCACTGTTAAAAATTTTTGGATGGTTTAGTACAACATTAATATTTTCAGGCTGCACATTTAGATGGCCAATGGAATGAACTGAACATTTTAGGAATTGTACAGAAGGGAACATGTGAAAAGAAATAATGTTGTTAGCTATGTACAACGTTCACCTCCTGTATGTTTTGTTGGGAGACCAGTTTAGTGAGCTGTGCAAACTGAGTATGTCATGCTGTCACTCCTGGCTTGTGCTGTACCCATTGCAAGCAGTGTTTCTGTTTTGTGAATCAGAGCTTAGTGGCATATATCAGTCTGACCTGCGTGGAGACACCATAATTCTCTGCAATATTCTCTACATTATTTCAACACCAAGGTCCCCTCCATCCTCCACCTTGTTCTTCATAATATATGTATATAAGCATGCCCAACAATCCAAAAGAGCCAAGATCACCCTACTCCATTGAATTTCTATCCATTTTATATCACATTGAGAGGCTTGAGAAGAAGATAACAGAATAGGAAGTACTGTGTGTACCCTAGGATGCAACTTGCCAAGCACATCTTCACCAAAATTTCATTATTCACTTATGGTAGTGATCTTCATTTGTATAAGGCAGCAGCCCTGTTTGTCTGAACAGTTCATTTCATGAACAATTCATGGTTTGGCTAATTTTCTTTTTTCTACAAAATCAGCAAAATGTCAATCAAGTAAATGCAAGTGTTTTTGAGATTTTGGGGGTATTTAGCGTTTCTGTTGGGGAGGGGGTTTACCCATAAATATTGTTTAATCAAAATGTTATTTCTTAGCAGACACTTAGGTGTACCATTCTACCAAATTCCAGCTTTATAATTAAACCAGAAATGTTGTTTTTGGTCTGTGGTGGGTTGGCACCCTGCCCAGGATTGGTTCCTGCCTTGTGCCCTGTGTTGGCTGGGATTGGCTCCAGCAGACCCCCGTGACCCTGTGTTTGGATTCAGCGGGTTGGAAAATGGATGGATGGATGTTGTTTTTGGTGATGAGCGAGTGAGTTAGTCAGTCTTTGCATTATAAATACAGTATATAAATAGATTTTGTTAAAGGCAGACAAATATTATCAAAACCTTACATACTTTAGATATGTAGTTTTCTGAGGTCTTACAGTTTCTAGTATAGTGCAGGTAAAAATGTCCATGGTTTGAGCTATTAATCAATCTAAATATTTCAGTTTAGTGATGCCAATGACATTGTTATTGATTGTCCTGCTATGCAACAACCAGCCATTCAAGGGATCATAAGGGATGAACTTGCACAAAGGGTATCTCTATACAGATGACTTGACACTTTATGTTCTAAATGTATCACTACCACATGTATTAGGCTTATTAGAGGAATTCCATACAATTTCTCAATTTAAGATTAATGTAAATTAAAAATTATATTATTCAATACACTTCAGCATGAATGTGATTCATTTTCTTTAATTGTCTCACAACAGTAGTTACAATTTAAAAAAGTGGAAGAACTTTAATATTGGAAACTTAAATTAAAGTAAGATTTTAATAAATTTCATCTCAATACCTTACATCACCTGGGTGTATGAATATTGTTGAATGTTCTTCCAACATTTCTATTCTTTTTCAAGAATTTCTTATATATAATAATAATCTTATAAAAATCAGACACAATCACAACTGTTATTTTGGAATGCAAAATTTTGATTTTGCAATGACATAAAGTAGAGGTACACATAGTACTGCCTAACTTCCAGTTTTATTGCTGATTTGCAAGTATACATATTTAAAAACTGTGGAACAAGCAAAAAGAAATGAAATTGTGGTGGCTTGCAAAGGAAGGCCAGTTCAAAACCTTCTTAATACTGTATGGCAGGACAGTCATGTCTTCTGACCATCCTTAACTTACAAAGCATTTAGCACACAATGGCATGGGAACCTTTAGAGATTTCTGTATTCATAATGCGTCTGCATCCTACAACCATTTATGTCTCAAAATTATGTTCCAGTAACCAATTTCTTTAGTTATATGCAATTTTGAAATTTCGCTTAAATATATCTTTTTAATTTTAAGGTTTAAATAACAAGGTATTTTTTGTAACACAGAAACAGAGCTTAGTTTAGGGTTTTGTGTATTACATAGAACAGATTAACAATAAAAATGGACACTCTCAAGAGTGCTGTGTGGCTTTAGTATGGTAGTTAGTTTATTGGTGTTGAAACAGCAACTTGAAACCAAAAATAGCAACCAAAGTTTAATCACTGCATGGAACTCTGGGGAGTTTTTAACACAAAGTGGAGTAGAAAAAGCAGATTAGTTTGTTTGCACTAATACATGCACAGTGAGATAGTGGACTGGATTTTCTTTAGTGGAAGGAGACAGAGTATGAGGTAGAAGTATGAACTATTGACTACTTCTTTAATAAGATGACTGTAAGCGAAAATGCAGAGCACCACTGACACCATACAGTATTATGTCATTTATTTTACACAGGTCTGTAAGTATTACTTTTAAAAAGCTTATTTTTACCTTTTTTCAATAATATTGTACCTCAGCGGGCGGCATGGTGGTGCAGTGGTAGCGCTGCTGCCTCGCAGTTAGGAGACCTGGGTTCGCTTCCCGGGTCCTCCCTGCGTGGAGTTTGCATGTTCTCCCCGTGTCTGCGTGGGTTTCTTCCAGGTGCTCCGGTTTCCTCCCACAGTCCAAAGACATGCAGGTTAGGTGAACTGGCGATTCTAAATTGGCCCTAGTGTGTGCTTGGTGTGTGGGTGTGTTTGTGTGTGTCCTGTGGTGGGTTGGCACTCTGCCCGGGATTGGTTCCTGCCTTGTGCCCTGTGTTGGCTGGTTCGGATTCAGCGGGTTGGAAAATGGATGGATGGATGGATGTACCTCAGCATAATGAAACAGGCACAATTTACAAAATTCTGTAATTAACTATCTTTTATGTGTGCTACTGTGTGTGGTATAGCGGGTCCACATCTCATGTCAAAGGGCCATTTTTAAAATAAATAATCACCGTACTCGCGGCTTAGTGTGTGTGGCCGAAGCGGTTCCTGAGGAGCTTGTGATGTGGGCGTTTCAATCCTAAGTGCACAGGTGAGAAACAGTCCACATCCGTAATTGTTCCCAGGAGCTGCTGATTGCTACGGCTGCCACGTCCTCTTCATAAATAGAAGCGCGAGGGAGCTAGGGAAGAGAAAGAAGGAAGGAAAAAAGACGGAGGTTGCAGGAAGCAGCAAGCAGCGTAGAGAGAGAGAGAGTGCCAGTGTGAGAAAGAGCGATAGAGCAAGCTAGAGCGAGCGAGCACAGGCTCACAGGCAGGCAGCTAGATAGTGAGCCCTAGCAGGGGTGTTTGGCCGACACTAGGTGGGGCAGAAGGAAGCGGTCGCTCCAGCTGAGCGATCATGGAGCTGTAGTAACCGGAGAAGAAGGGCGGCTGGCCGCGTAAGGCCAAGATGGCAGCGGGAGTCGGGAGGCTTGGATGTAGAAGTCCCAACATGAGTGTCCTGGCCGTTGGGTTTAAAGCCAAGTCTCGATTGGGAGAGCGGAACCGAAGCCAAGGATCGGGGAGCCTCCAGATCAGTCATGTGGAGAGAAGGCCAGCTGCAGAAGGGTGACTCTCCTGTTGCGTGGCCCAAATGGGAGAAGCAGGAGAGTTGCCAGGTAAAAGAAGCACCAGGCTTTGTGTTGTTTTTAAGAGACTGCTTCCAGCATTGTTTTAACCTCATCGTTTTAAAGGATTGTTTTCTTCTACTTATTGGATTTTTAACCTCCACAATGTTTTTTATGGATTATTTATTTAATGACTTTGGAGGCACTGCACTTTATTTATTTTAAATATTTTGTTTTTGATTGTTGTTTTGGTGATTGTTTTTAATAAAAGCACTTGACACCTTTTTACACCATCCCCTTGCTCTATTGTTGTGCCTCACTGCTGTGCTCATTGGTAACATTACCGACGGTGTCGGGTTCAAGGGCTCTCGGACAGACAATGGGAGCATGCCGCGAACCTGCATCATCACACTGTGTTTTTGTACAGTTTTTACTGTATATATCTACCTTACTAAACGAAAAAGTGTGTGTGTGTGTCCTAGTATCTGTGTGTACTGTGTAGGGCTGCAACGATTAGTTGACGTAATTGATGACGTCAACTACAAAAAACGTCGACGCAGATTTTTTATTGTCGACACGTGTGACGATGCGGGTTCAGCTCCACGCTCCCATCTGCTGTTCCAGGAGCCCTTGAACACTACACCGTTGATAGTTATAACCGAGATGAGCCAAGCAGTGCGGCAACATAGCAAAGGGGATGGTGGAAAAGTGCAAAGTGCTTTATTCAACAGACAACGAAAACAAAGTGCAACAGTGCAGTGTCCAAAGTTCAATAAATAATCTATTAAAAGACAATGAGGTTAAAATGTTAGAAAAACCAATCCTTTAAAAGCCGAGGATAAAACACCGCTGGAAGCAGTCCTTTAAAACAATTAAGCCCGGTGCTTCTTTTACATTAGCGTCTCACCTGCTTCTCCCGTTTGGGCCCTGCAGCAGGTGAGACGCTCTCTGTAGCTGACCTTCATACACTCACACAGGTCTGGAGGCCTCTCGATCCTAGCTTCGGTCGTGCACTCATCCCAGACCGGGACTTAGCTTCCCTCCCACGGCCAGGACTGCCACGCTGGAGATTACATGCTCAAGTATTCCGACTTCCACTGTCTTCCACAGCGAGTCACCGTCCTCACTAGTCACTCCCGCTCTTCTTCAAATGCTCAGTGGGAGCGACTACAATCAACTGCCCTAGGTGTTATCTAAACACCTCGCTAGGACCCACAGTCCAGCTGCACTTGAGCATGCTCTAGCTCACTCATTCACCTTCATGCTGTTTCTCTCTCACCAGCTTTCTCCTCCCAGCATCCTCCATCTCTCTCTTTCCGTTCATCTTTCTATTTTCCCTTTCTAGCCGACTTGCATTTCTATATATGCCGAGAGGACATAGCAGCTGCAGCACATTAGCAGCCCCAGGAACAATAACAGATGTGGGCAGTCTCTCACCTGTGCACTTAGGTGAGAAACACCCACACCGCAGATCGTCCTGAGACCCACTTTAGCCACAACTACCATGCCCCCTCGCTAAGCCGTGAGCGCGGTGATTATTTATTTAAAACGGCCTTTGCTAAGAGAGTTGTGGACCCACAACACCACAACGCGTCATAAACAGAACCTTCAAAAGAGGCTCCAGTCACACAGAACCACATTGGTTTTTGTAACTGCAATGCACTACATGAACATGAGGGGGCAGTATCTTTTGTTATTGTTTGTCAAGACTGCACACAGTCCTATCAACGAAGAAGAACATCTGAGGAGAAGAAGAACATAGAGGAAAATAAATGTGGTTGCAATGGCGAGTCGGCTAGAGAAGAGGGAAGGAGATGGAAAAAAATTGAGACAGAAACTTTCTAAAGTGTGGGAGCACTTCACCAAAAAAGAAAAAAAAGTTGAATGCAGATTATGCAAAGCGGAGCTTTCTTTTCACAGCAGCACCACTGTGATGCATGAGCATCTGAAACGCAAGCATCCTGGAGCTGTGATGCCGCCGTCTCTTGAGAGGTAATTTTTAGCGAGTAAAGTTAGTGTCACGTGTTAACATTGATGTTTGTATTATAATGTGTATATCAAGGTTTCGACAATGATAGTTAACCCTTTAACCGTCACATACTTGGGGGTTAATGCATCCCTGGACGCCAAGTACTTTTTAGCTACACTTTTTAAGTAAACGTCACAATTCACAAAGAAAATGTGAAATTTTAATGGAACACATTTTTTTCATGCAAAGAGTATCACAATTACTGCAACACTTATCATTTTACACACTGTAAATAAACTGTAAAAACTATTTAAAAAACTAGGGGGCTTCGCCCCCTGCTCACTTCGCTCGCCAACCCCCGTGTTTGGTTTTCCGGATACACACTTTTAAGATTGTTTTTTTCTTTGAATTGTTGCTATTTCATTAGTTTCACTTTTATTTCAGAACTTCTGTAAAAACAATATTTGTAATCTTGCGAGTCCCAATATGCTGAATCTTTTTAATGAGGTTAGGATAGGTTTCTCTGTTTGGAATTTCAGCATAGACAAAACGATCTACATCATCAGCATTTAATAATTTTTTTTTTACAAAGTAACAAAGTAAGTAGAGTTCTGCATTGGACTCCTGTCTGTAAAGTCGTGCTATTTTCCTCTCACACTTCCAAAAGTACATGGGTTTACCAAGGTGATACCCCAGCTTTTGTCTAGGTTTTTGTACAAGGGCTAGACAGAACGTTTTTGACTCCTGGGGTAAATTTAGGTTTTTAAATAAGCAGACAGATAAATATATATACATTAACAAAGTAACCAATAAATACATGTGCGGTAAACTCCATTTTTGAAATTCTCAAGATTCTTTATTTGTCACATGCATAGTTATACAGGACAACACGCAGTGAAATGCATCCTGATCCGCTTATCAAAAACTGTGCAAAGTTAGAAGAACATCAGCTGGATGAACAAAAAGTCATAGATCGAAAGATAACAGTATAGTAGAACATAATAAATAAGTAAAATTGTGTGAATAAATTAGAATTAAGTGTTAAGGTGCAATAGTGTATTAATTATTGTGCAAAACCAAAGTTAGACTGGTGCATAGTTAAATGAAGCAGTTTGTTTGTTTGCGCTACTGCGATCTTTACTTTTTTATATTTTCTAATTTTCCTACATTCATATCCTTTAGCTTTCTCCACATGTGTATAGCGTACGTTTTTTTTTTTGTTTTTTTTTTTTTTTGAGCCTTTCTAATTTCCCTGGTTTCATAGTCTCTAACCTGCTCTGCATGTGTTTAGCGCCAACGTTTGTAAACATCTCTATGAAGTTCTACTTTTTCTTTTACTCACTGTCATTTAATTCTGAGCCGGATTGGACGTGCTTTTTTTCAATTCCACTTGTTCTGGGCTGATAATTACTTTCCTTATTTTCTGAATTTGCACCTCGATTATTCTTTTTTGCTCTTTTTTCTGTCCAACGCATTTGAGTCTCTTTTCTCCGTGCTTTTCTTTCTTCTTCGTTTAATCGTCGATGTTTCATTTCTACCCTATTCATTTAATTTCTACCTTATTCATTTCTACCGTATTGACCTTATACACTTTATATGCACTGAGAGCCCTGGAGCTGTGTGTGCTGCATGACTGCCTTTACACTGATTTGGTTTTTTTTTTTGATATTGCTTGTAAGTAGGGTGTGTCTTGCAAGACTCTCGTTCTATGTTCCCATGAGACGCACCGTGGCAGGTCTCTTTCGTCTCACGGGTCTTTAAATTATCTTCCGAGAAAGATCACGTATCGTAGACTATCAGGACAGGGGACAGGATTTCTTTTTATAACAGATAGACTACTGCAACAATCTATTATTATATGTTCAAGGTGCAACTGATGCCATTGATTTAGTAAATCACCGAGCCAACTGCGCTTGAACTGGCTGCACGCAAACACACAGAGTTAAGCGCTGATGATTGCAGGCTTGTCTAGTGCAGTGGCTGAATCCTATGCTGCAGTTCTGGTGGAAGGCAAATGAGGCAAAGTATCCCACTCTTGCCTTATTGGCAAAATCATTCTTGCGTATTCCTGGTACCTCTACTCCCTCTGAGCGTCTCTTCTCAGCAGCTGGGAACATTGTCTCAAAGAAGAGAGCCAGCCTTACACCATCATGTTCCTGCACTGCAATCAGGAATATCTGAACTGAATCTTTTATAAACTGTACATTATTGTTTAATTTTATTTGAGTTGAAGCTTTATTTAAACTTTTGGACTTTAAGACACACCAGTGGCCATTTTTGGTTAAGTTAAATGCACTTTTTTTGTTTAAAGACTATGTGCACTTTAGTTTGTATTGTTTAATGTATTTGATTTTTATTGTGATGGTCACACTAATATAAAAACATCTGATTATTTTCAAATTCATATGTTTCACTGGTTGTTATTTTAATTTGATTATTATTAATTTTAATCGTGTTAATGCAGAGACATCAGGGTGACATTCACAAGTGAACAGACATGAGCAGATGAGGTAAGACATGCACCGGAGCCCAAAACAGGATGTGCAACCACAGGCTGCATAACATCAAAATGGTCAGGCATGAAATAATCATGACTAATCGAAAAAAAAAAAATTGAATGATTAGTCGACTACCAAAATAATCATGAGTTGCAGCCCTCGAACTGTGTCACACACGTGCACATGGGAGGCAGCACATTAATCCTTTCTCTTTTTCTTCTCCAGACTGAACACGGGAAATTCCGCCTGGGCTTGATGACATCACTTCCAGTTCTGGGCCCAATAACATCACGGACAATATCACTTCTGGTTCTGTCCAGATGACATCATTTCCGGTTCTGGCCAGGATGGTCACTTCTGCATTCTGCCCAGACAATGTCATTTCCCCTGCCCGGCTTTAAAACCACCATGTTTTTGTCTACCTGCCAGTTCTGTTTCGGACTGATGTCTATAAAGACTTGTACAACCAAAACTTCTCTTTTTGACAGACAAATTCAAGTATTTGGGTGTCTGCCCCCAAATCTTTTTGCCATGTGGTCTGCGTCCTTTTACAACTCTCTGGAGCTGTGTTTCTGTTATATGCCATTTGGTTCATAAAAGCCCTGCTAATGTTTGTGATACACCATCTAATTGAATGAAAAATGTAATGCAGTTTATTACTACATGCATTACAAAACATATTCTAGTAGACGGTGCACTGAAAACTTTAATACTGAATGCACTGAGTTCTATGCTGATTAGCCTTATTTCGATCTACCTTAGACAGGTAACATGTATATATATAATATTGCTCAAAAAAATTTAAGGAAACACTTAATCATTCCAGTCTAACACCATTTCAGTTAAGCTTTTGGGATATCAATATGTCCATTTAGAAAGCATAAGCAATTGTGAATCAACTTCACTTGTTTTGGTGCAAATGAAAGTGACAACAGATGCGCTGGAGAGGAAACAGCAAGACAACCCTTCCTGATTGATTATGTTCTAGTTTTGAGTTTTACTAGTGTCCTTGTCACTACTGGTAGCAAGAGGCGGTACCTGTAGCCGATTCAGGTTGCACAGGCAGACTAGCTTCTCCAGGATAGCATATCCATTCATGACTGTGCAAGAAGGTTTGCTGTGTTTTCTAGCACAGTCTCAATGCATGGAGGAGATACCTGGAAACGAGCCATTACACGAGGAGAGCTGAACGGGGCCATATAAAGGCATCAACTCAGCAGTAGGATTGGTATATGCTTCGTTATGCAAGGAGGAACATTGCCAGGGCCCCATAAAATGACCTCCAGCTGGCTACTGTTGTGCATGTTTTGGACCAAACTGTCAGAAACAGACTCCATGTGGATGGCATGTGGGCCCAATGCCCTCTAGTAGGACCTTTGGTAACAGCCCATCACTATGCAGCTTGACTGGGATTCACCAGAGAATACTACAATTGGCAGTTTAGCCATTGGTGCCCCATTCTCTTCACAGATATGAGCTGGTTCACACTGAGCACATGTGACAGACATGAAAGAGTCTGGACACACCGTGGTGAACATTATACAGCCTGCAAAATCATCCAGCATGACCATTTGGCATTGGGTCAGTTATTGGTCTGGGGAGGCATATTCTTGGAGGGTCACCCAGACCTCCACATTTTAGGCAAAGGTACCCTCAGGAGTAGAGTACAGCCAGCGCTCAGGAGAGGAACACAAGGATCACTCCTGCTGAGCATCCAGGGAAGCAGGAGGGATCGTTATGCTCAGGAGATTACTCTCGCCGGGTTGAGCCTGTGACTGGCAGTGGTGGTAGGATGGCACGCTTCTGCCGAATGGAACCTGGATTGGCAGTGGTGGGGGAAGGAGCAGGGTCCAGTGGTTCCCCGTGGAATACCGTGAATTGAGCAGCAGGGACCCAGGCCAAGATTGATGGGTGTCTGCACCTGTTGGTAGATGTCTCTCCGTGCTGTGAGGTCCTAGAAGGATAAGCCGGATAGGCATCGGTTTTTTGAAGGTAAGTACTGGGGTGTGAGCATTTTAAAGAAAGACTCCTGTCTGAATTTTAACCTCATTTTAATGGATGTATTATTCAGATTTTAACCTCCACCTGCACTTTGATATTTTTATGGATTATTTATTTATTGAACCTTTTTGAACACTGGACTTTTTGGACACTATTTGGATTTTTTTTTATATAATAAAAGCACTTTTCACCATCTTCTTCCTTGGTGTGTTTTGTCTTCATCAGCTCAGCTCATCTGGTTATGTTATCAATGGTGTCGGGTTCAAGAGGACCCCATTATGGAAGAAGAAGCAAAGAGCCAACCCGCAGCATCACAAATGGTGGCAGCTGTGGGATGAGCTGGCAATGGGGGGCGAAGAGTTGGAGACAGAGCAGCAAGTGGGATAGGTGTCTGACCTTTTTAAAGAACCCCACAAACTCAAGGCTGATGAGGACATTTTATGGACTGAACGTTTTAATGGACCCTTATTTGTTGATTAGTTTTATGTGTGTTTTAAATGTTCATATTCTTTTAAGAGGGAGCAAGGAGCTGACCCACACCGTCACACTGGCCCACACATTCCCCAGACCTGAATCCAACTGAGATCCTCTGGGACTTTATGTATCAGTGCATCCAATGCAGTCAAGTAACACCACAGACTGTCCAGGAGCTCACTAGTGCCCCGATCTAAGACTGGGAGGAGATCCCCCCAGGACAACATCCACTGTCTCATCAGGAGCATGCCCAGATGTTGTTGGGAGTATTAATAAGCACATGGGGGCCATGTACACTACTGAGTCACATTATGAGTTGCCATGATGAAATTCAAATAGGCTGGATCAGCCTATGATTTCAGTTTTTGAGTTTGATTTTCGGTGTGATGTTGAATGCAGCCCTCAGTGGGTTGGTGATTTTGGTTTCCATTGACTGTTGTTACATTATTTTGTTCTTAATGAATAACACACTATTACTCAGTAAAGATTTTCCACTTGAATATTTCGTTTATCAAGATCCGATGTGTGATTTAAGTGTTCCCTTAATTTTTTTGAGCGGTGTGTGTATACACACATACATCATAAACAGCATGAATTTGAAAACACTGTATAGAGATAACCCAAGCTCCTTAGTTTATGGTCTCGATACTATTCAAAGGTTTTGTTTCTTAATGATATTTGACCACTTCACTTACTGTTAGTTATATAAGCATCTTTTGACACATTTTCCCATCTAATCAGTTGGTTCTTTTGTGTTCACTCATGGTGCTGCAAAACTGTTAATTTTTAGCACTGTCCTTTTCCAGATTTTTAACGTGGTACTCTTTCTTTGACAACCTTCTGGGTTCCAAAGTGAAGACTTCTTTTATTAATATGATTTCTCCCTCTAAGAATGTGTCTTGTTCATTCTTACTTGTTGAAATGTGTTTTTGTTAATCTTCCTTAACAATTCAGAATTTGCAGTTATATTTGTCTAAAATATATGTGCGGTTTTCTTTTGGCCTCTGTTAACAATTACGTGTAGACTGTTCACGATTACTTTAGGGGCTTCCGTGATTTACAAATGTATTACAAGGCACTTATTACATCAGTACAAAAAATTTTAGTCTTGTGGATAAGGATAATTATGATGATTTCTAAATTTTATTTAAGGGTCTGAAGATTTGATGCAGATTGATGTCCTCAATGTCAGACAAATTAAGATGTCATTATCACTGACTCTTATCAGACCGGATGCAGAACTGTAGCACAGACTGTGATTATCCTGGTTCTTGCCTTTGTACTAGATATAAGCAGAACAACCACAACACTTCACAAAACATATTTTATTTTTTAAAGCTTGCCTTATTTAGATATTTATTTTTGGAGACTTGAATATTTCATTTGCCTGCTGGGTCCAATGTGCAAAATCTTTGGATTGCTCCATGATCTAATATTTTATATTGATGAGCAGTTCTCATTTGACACAAAAATATAACAACAGCTATTCGAAGGCCACACTGTTGGCTACATGTCTGTCTTGCTTCAATGCTTTATAAACTTTGTACTATTGAACTGGCAGTCCTATTAAGTTATATTCTATGATAAAGTAATGTGTTTTTAACCTTGATTTAAATGCTGTTGCAGGTGTGTCATTTTATTAATGGATGCGTCCTTCCCCACATAAAAGCAGGCCTGCGCGATTGCAACATAAAGGTCTGTTATTTTGTTGTTCTATTTTTAGTGGTTTTTACTTTTTTGCTTATGTTTCAGCATACTAATTTCAATTTATCTTTTAATTTAATGTCTGTTAAAAAAATTCAGCCTATTCAGTGTGGTGCTGAGGTGTCACCCGCTGTGCTTAAATCTCAATCCGGGTAGTTTGCTGTATGGTAGGTGTAGCAACGTGTTGTAATCAGCGCATGCTCCTAATCTCTCCTCTTCTCTTGCCATTGGATTAGTTTCCTTTTCAGGACAGGTTTAGGGGAATCACCAGGTTATGTCAGACAACTTTGTTATGGCCTCCCAGTCACTACTTTAAATTTGGTGACTCACTAGCACATTTTTGCACCATCAGAAAACATTTTATATGGTGAAAAATCATTCCATAATTTTGAGAGTGTTGCAGCTAAGTGCATAAATTTACTTTATTCTAGCAATTTAAGATAGATAGGTCTGCCTTTTGTGATCTCATACAGGTATACTATAGACATCAATAAATTCTGATGAAAAAGGGCAAAAACATTAACATCTTAACCTAATCTGTCTTTTCTAGTACTTGGATGTACAGTATATGGGTCTCTATAACTTGTGCTTTAATTTTAATGTAAACCAGTCTGAAATAGTATACATTACATTAAAAAGCAAGGTTACATTTATATAATAAGCATAACTTGTTTTGTATATAATTTTTTCAAAAAAATTTGAAGCTATTATTTTTTACATTATTTCTTCTATGTTAGCACTCTGTTTTATTAACATATGCAGGAAATGCTTTCCTTTTAAATTTATTTCTGTATCTTTTTTGAAACTTCAGTTTTCTTTTAATTTTTAAACATACTTGAATCTGATTTAATTTTAAAACATGCAGGGAGTTCTCATAAAAACTACATAATAAATGCTTTAAGATTATTAATAATTCATACATTTTTGAAGGCTGTCTACTGTATCCTTTTATAGTTGTGTTTTTAGCTGAAAGTGCTTTGGATTTTTTATCAATTAATTAATTGTATTACAGTTAGTAAGTCAACCTGAAAATTGGTACTTCAGGGTTCAAAGGAAATGGGAAAAAGAATAAGTGGCTAGTTGAAAAAAAAGTTTTACACGTTTTGTTCAGACACTGGAAATTGGTTAAAAATTTTTTAAAAAATCCCATAATGCAGTAAGCTCCATCAGCACAAAAAGGGACAGATCGGCATATGGGAAAAAAAAAACAAGTCCATGAGGGAATTCATTATGATCAAGAAAATGTAAATACATTCACCACTTCAATGAAATGCATATTGCACCATATATGATACATTAATAAAAAAAGCCATGCATTAAAAAATAATGAGGATGCTGTATGAAAAAAAATTCATCTAATGTCTAGGCTTTCCAAAAATCCAGCATAATTTACATTCATAAACATCACAGTAAGGTTGTCAACTCCAAGGATAACAGACTGCTTATGTTTGGTTGCAGATATGCATTTTACTAAATTTTATAAACCATACAAAAAAGATATTTTATTGTTAACAAAGTGAAAAACTGAATGCACCCTCATTGTAATGTCCTTACATTGACTGACAGATAGCTACATAGAAACTAACAAGTACACACAGTTGCTTGAAAAATATCAAATCCTTTTTGTATGATCTGTTTCCACTTTGTAGTGATATATAAAGTATATATGTGTGTGTGTGTGTGTGTGTGTGTGTGTATATATATATATATATATATTTGCCCATGTGTACAGTGTTTCAAAGAATGTCATATATCATAGGGCAGCTTCACAAGTGATACTTTCCTGTAAGCTGTACATACGCTGCCACTGGCTAATGAAGAGTACTTGAAGTTGTGTATCAGATGTAAAGACAGAAGCATTGAAAGTATTCTGTGGATAAATTACACTTTCTCACACTCTTCCTAATGATTTGTATTTTGAGTTGTACAGGACACTATGAATATATACTGTATTAATACTTTGTAGAGGCTGTTGGGTATAGATGCTGTTTGAATGACAAAGTGCTATAGTTTCTATGTTATAGCCTTGTCACACAGAAAACCTCCTTATTAGAGACAAAACCACACTGGGAGCAAAGATTTTCTCTGCACAGTACTGTGTAAGAATAGGGTCAACTATCGGTTTGTAGGCAAGGTATAATAGGGTACACTGGAAAAATGAGGAGTGTGAAAACAGCAATAGTTACCCAACTTCCATTTCCGAAAACAGACAGAGGTTATAATAGGCTACGGAAAGTCAGATATCTAGTAAGTATCAGTGTGCCATGAAGGATAAGTATTCATTGTAAGATCAGCAGTTAACCAGAATAGACTGTGGTTAGAACTGATTATCTGGTAGCGTAAATCTCAGAAAACTGATTATCTGGTGTCACAGGTGGCTGGGTGTGGTCGGCATTCGGCTGCCTATAAAAGGGTCCGTCTCCCGACAATCAAGGCTGGAGTCGGGTGAGGAGGTGGACAAGGTCGGAGAGGAGGCGGCGAGGAGAGGCCTAGAGAGAGTGAAAGAGAGAGAGACAGCTAGTGAAGAAGCCGGGACTGTTGAGAGACTGTGGGGGGGTGTTTGGTGTTGGTGCACATAGTGACTGTAAAATAGTAGGACTGTAAATAAACGTGTGGTGATGGCTAAGAATGTATCCTCCTGTCTGTGTCCGGGCTGTACCCTTTCACAGTGGCGTAGTCGTCAGGATGCTGCACCTGGCTCAAGGTGCGGACCTGTATTGTTGAAAAAGTCTGTGGAAGGCCCAGCACAGCAGGGAAGCTCACCCACGTGCCACAGGGGCGGTGTGCACCCAACCCTGCAGGGAAATGTAGAGTCGCGGACCATTAGCGGTCCGCCGTTGGACTTTATGTTTCAGGGGCGGCTCAAAGATGCCGCGGCAGCAGGAGGAGCTGCCAAGAAGGAAGGGCTGCAGCTTTGACAGCCGCAGCAGCTGCGGAGCTGCCCGGAATCTCGTCCCCATGTGTGGAGGGAGGACGAGATGGCCGCCGACCAGAAGTCCCTCCTTGTGACAGGCACGGGATTAGACAGCGTGTCCTGTTTCCTCGCCAATGATTAGTCAGAGGCGGGAGCAGGGAATGTCCGTCTCGTGCCTCGAAGAAACCCGAGTGGGCCGCAGGGAAGGGCCCATAGAGAGCAGTCAGCGAGTGACGATGCTCGCAAGGTAAGCTCACCGCCGGCTGTTTCTCTCTCTTTGGCAGCGGTTTTGCAGGAGCTACATGAAGAGCTTCAGCTTGTGCTAACGCTGCTGGCCGAGCGATGTGCCCTCCGGGCGGAGACGCAGGAGTCAGGAGGGATGGCAGTGGCGTGTGATCAGGAGCCACAGGCGAAAGAGGATTGGCGCGCTGCAGGAGCTTCTGACTGGAGAGGCACAGCGGGGAAGGTAAGAGAGACCGACCCCATGAAGCTCCGGATGCCAGCAGGGCTGGGTCTGCCCTCTTGCAATGGGCAGATTTGAACTGTCACGGCGTCCCAAAATAAAAAGAGGAAGCGGCTTGAGAAAGCCAGTTCCTCCGATACGGGAGGACGTGCAGCTGGGTGCGCGCGTTCCTCGAAGGGCCGTCCTCTGTGGAGGCAGAGGAATTACCCATTGGCTGGGAGGAGACGAGCATGTGTGCTCCCGCTGGTGGTCCCGTGGCGAGGACCGCGGACTTGTCGGGCTGGGAAGCCGAAAAAGGGAGCATCGGGGTGCCGATCGGGGCCGAGAGCGTTGGCCCAACAGAGGACGAGCCAAGGGGCTGCGTCAGGGCAACGCCTCCGCCCTTGCTTTTCTGTTTGGATTACAGGATTGGGCCCTAGGCTACGGAGTGTCGGCTTGCCGCCAAGGAAGGCCAGTCCTCGCGGATCGGTCCGCTGGCCCTTGGAGGTCTCAGCTAGCAGGGGAGTACTGTCACAGGTGGCTGGGTGTGGTCGGCATTCGGCTGCCTATAAAAGGGTCCGCCTCCCGACAATCAAGGCTGGAGTCGGGTGAGGAGGTGGACGAGGTCGGAGAGGAGGCGGCGAGGAGAGGCCTAGAGAGAGTGTGAAAGAGAGAGAGACAGCTAGTGAAGAAGCCGGGACTGTTGAGAGACTGTGGGGGGTGTTTGGTGGTGGTGCACATAGTGACTGTAAATAGTAGGACTGTAAATAAACGTGTGGTGATGGCTAAGGATGTGTCCTCCTGTCTGTGTCTGGGCTGTACCCTTTCACACTGGTAGCGGAAGCACAGAATTGTACTTTAGAGATTATAAAACCAAACTGAGGACTACAGAAGTCAGTATTTCCTTATTAAAGATAATATTGAAAAATTCTCCAATAAAATAAAGTAAAAAAAGGCACTGGACCTATGGATACCTGCTTCAGTTATATTTAGAATAACTTCCATACAGTATTTCACCCTATATTTCAGATATCTCAAGATTTACAACACATAACCAAACCCTGGAAACAGGCCACTGGCATTCCACATCCTCTCATTATAACAAAATGCAAAGTGTGCATGTGTGGGAATGAATGCTTATCAAGTTATTCTAAGAATCAGAAGGACTTGAGGTTGTCACATTAACTGACCCCAGGGATGCACCCCCTAATTGGGTACAAGGTGTCAATTTTGCTGTTGTTCAATAAATAGTAATATCAGGATCAGTAATATGGACATGTGGAGTTATCATCTTATACTATTTCAAGGTTGCTTTTCTCAAATATAGATTTTTTTATATTTGTTTCATTACCATGGTCCTACCATCTATGATCCACTCCCAGAAGGATGTAAATGACAAATTTCAAACATAAGCATGTGGGATATCCATCCATCCATTATTGTTTTGGAATATTTCAAGGACAGTGATTATGAATATGATGCTATTTTTGATCCTGTTCTAGGGATCTATCCCTCTGTGGACCTCTATCAGAGGGTGAAAAAAGAAAAGTTTCTTTAACAAACAAGAATATTTAGTCCTTAAACATTTACATTGAAACACACATTTTAGTTCAAATGTTTAATGCAACTATTTATGTTTATTATGAACTTCTACCTAATGAAGTAAATCATAATTTCTTATGAACACCTGGTTGCCAGCTTTTGGGTTGTGCAGTTGGGACTCACCATTGTATTCAATAAGAAAGTGATGAGTACAGTTTGCAAAGTGTCTCGTGATTGGTCACCGTGAGCAGTTTAAGCAATCAACATTGCTCTGCTGTGACTGTAAGCTGCAATTCTCTGAAGGTGGCAATTAGCCAAGGGGGCTGGATTAATGTTGGCATCGATTCTTCTAGGAGGGCATACCCCTACCCTCCCCAGACTGACAATCATTATGAATTGGGTCTCGAAGACACTAAGTAGGGCAAGATTGGGTCTTGAGAAAAAAAATGCTTAAGAAATACTAGTTTATGCTAATTCAGACATTTTCAGATTTGTTAGAACTTAACTATCGAGACAAACCACTAAGCCTTAACTGTTTTATTTACCAAATAGTTTATTTTTCCTGGTTTCTTGATACCATATCTTTTCCATGCGCTTTCAACCAGCAGTTAATTTGATATCTTGATTTAAGCTGTTTTGCAGCTACCTCACTCTGTTTCCAGTTTTATATAGTACTTCAGTCTTTGTAAAACCTCATGGTGGTCCATGCTGTAAATTGTACCATTTAAAATTAGGATTGAATTAATATAAGAGAAATGCACACAGAATACCTGTGATGTGACTGATTTGGTAATGCTTTCAAGAGTGATAGAAAGGAAAAATAGTTTGTTTAATAAAGAATTGACAGTCTGACAATGCCTGGTGATCTGTTCTGATGTGAATTGCTGCTCCCCAGTGTTGTTATCATGTGAAATAGCTCATCATTCAAATTGAAGGCATCTTGGCTTTCACTATCCAGTGGGAAATATGGCAACAAAAAGTGACTTAACCCTTCAAAAAACTATACTAATCTCTATTAATCTAGTTATCCTATATGACAAACTTTAAATTTGTAATATACAATTGATTTTATCTCATCCATCCATTCATCCATCTACACATTTATTTGCTTTTACACCTTTCTCTTGTTCTATAATCACAAATAGTGACTTGTCAGAAAATATTTTGGAAGCTATAATCATCTGATACTTAATTATAGGATACCATTTAATCTGTAACTACCAGCTAAGGAGCCATACCACATGTACTTCAGAACAGGTCATCCACCTGAAGCTAAGCATGTTCAGGCCCAGCCAGTACTTAGAAAGAAGATCAACCAGGAAAAGCTTGGTAGAGGTACTGGCGAAGCCAGCAGGGGGTTCTTACCCTGTGATCTGAAATCGGATCCCAATAGCCAGTGCCATAACGGGGACACTGTGCTGTGAAAATGGTGGCATCCTTCAGAGAAGATATAAAATTGAGGTCCTGACTTGCTATAAAGATCCCCAAACCTTTGACAGTGTTTTTGTGCTTACTTTACACTGTATTGTTTCATATTGAGCTTGAGAGAGGTCAGTTCAGCTCGTAAATTTTGGCTATGGTAATTTTTTTGATAGCAGCTCCTGTCACAAAAATATAGCAATTCAATATGAGTGACTGACATGATAATGCATGTGTGCCTGATGCTTATGCATACTTGTACTGTCTATCTGTCTGTCTCAGCAAACCTCCATCCCATGTCATATAGTATATGCCACTGTGACAAAATATTTAAAAAACAAATGTTATATCTGAATCTTCGATAAAGCAAATACGTAAATAACAGAAAATACTCCAAATTTTAAACTGGTTAACTAAATCACAACTAAATTTTACACAATGTGTAAATTTCTAACTTGTTAAAATAGGAAAATGCTTATTTTTTCACCATTGAATTTCTTAGGATAGCATATAAAATCAACATTTTTTGTCATTTAACAGTAGAATTACCAAAGCCTACAAAAAAAACTCATAAATCCGTCCCACCTTAGATCCCTTCGCACCTCTGCGTCAGAGGTCTGTCTTGAAAATGTGTCGATAAGCAGCAAGCAGCAAACAGCCTGCTATCACATCCCCCCACCGCCACGCAGTTTTCTCAGCTCAAGTCTATTTACCTTCGTGTCAGTTGCTTAGAGTTGTATAGACTGAGAAGTTAAGCAAAATGACACCTTTTATGAATACTATATCGTTATTTGGAACACATGCATTTCATGTGTGTTCCGTGCCTACAACAATCTATATAAACACATCGTTAAAACAGAAACGTTTTTCATGTTTTAGTAATAATTGACAAAATATAGACATGAAGTGTATAATGTGTGAAGCCTGAAGTAAACACTTTCACAAAACTTATAAATATAACAAAACAAGTGAGCTTCTATTCAAGAATATAACTGCAGAAAAAGAACCTGCATTAGGGTGCGACATTGACACCCCTTTGATACGAACGCTTCGGTGTCGGAATGGTAACAACTGTTGACTGGTAATCAAAACTTCACAGGTTTGACCCCGGACGACTCCATTTTGAGAAGTGAGCTGCTCTTATTCTTACTATTTTAGAATAAAAACATACATTTGATTTGAGTCTGTAATAGCCGGTGTAAATTTATGGTACTTGTAAAGATTAGCTTTGTTTTTTTTTTATTCAGTTTTATTCTCTCAGTTGCATGCACGAACGATCTATCTACTGTTTAATAAAACACTAAGGTCTGTGTGTCTCATACCTCGGAGAATCTGGTCGATCAGTTTGGCTTTGGTGATGCAACGAAAGAGGAAGCATGAGTGTGAGATGCATGAGGAAGACTAAAGGCATATTAGGCAGCCTTACAGAGTTGCGTTCAAAGATAACAAATATATAACCAGACAGAAGGTGAGAAAGATTTGTCAAAAACAGTGATAGAGTCTGAGGAGTACTGTTTACGGGAAATGCGCTCGAAAGACAGCAACTCTGAAGAGATGTTCTCCCACACACGAATAGAGGGGAAGGTGGCACTGAAAGGACACCTAGGGCAAAAGATAGAATAATTAAAAAATATTTGCTATTACCCGTCTTTGACAGGAACTGTGGCGAATGAATAATATGTCCAAAAAATACAAAGGAAAGACCTATAGTAGAAGAGCCCTCCAAAACATTCTCAGCTTTTTTAATACTCTCTACTGGGATCATGTTTAGTTTACATATTACTGTTTTGTAGAGAAAAGCCAAGCAAAATGACACCTATTATTGGCTAACTAAAAAGATTACAATATGCAAGCTTTCGAGGAAACTCAGGCCCCTTCTTCAGGCAAGATGAAGAAGGGGCCTGAGTTGCCTCGAAAGCTTGCATATTGTAATCTTTTTAGTTAGCCAATAAAAGGTGTCATTTTGCTTGGCTTTTCTCTACATTCATAATGGCTAACACGGTACAACACCCTAGTACTATATTACTGTTTTGTTATTGTGTTGCTGTTCATGGTTGATGCCATTTTTTTCCCTTTTTTGTTTTTAGTTGCAACTTCGACTGCTAATATTTTACAACCAGAAGCTGCATTCAGTGACATCAGTGAGTCTCTATTATTTAAGATGGCAGCTCACTGACATGATCAGGACATTATTTGCGTTATTTGTGAATTTTATAGGTTTTTTCATTGGTCTATGCTATAGTTGTATGAGGAGAATAGATTCAGCTGGACAAGAGGCTGACCTCTTATTGTTTTTTTTGTATTCTTGTTTAATGTATTGGCTGTTTTCTTATTCAGTAAATAAAAGCCAGAAAAGTAGCAGGTTGACTCCAGTCTGATCTGTATGTTTCACCATACAATGCAGAATTGCAGTTGTGTCCATTGATCACAAGACTGGCTACACCGGGCAACTTTTTTTTTCTTTTTTAAAATGGGTTTAGGTGCAACAGTGAGGATTCAAGTTGCCACCACCACCTACTCAACATCTTGACTGATTCTCAAGAAACATCTTTATATGTAAACAGTACACAAAATTAATATTCTATAACATTTACACAATCTACTGTACTGGCTAAAAATTCCAAGCAAAGGCTTGCATTAATAAAAATTTCACAAATTCTCCAGCGCCTGTTCTTTAGTTTGGGTGACAGGAATTAGTTGGCAACGGAACAATATTACAACACTAGAATTCCTGAAGCCTACGAAAAAACTTGTAGTACCTGCCCACCTTAAATCCCTTCGCACCTCTTCATCAGCGTCTTTTGTTTTGTAAATGCGTCGATCAAGCACAAGCAACAAGCAGCCTGCTGTCCCATCACCCGCCTTGACGAAGCACAGCTTGGGCAAAAAGTTCTCCCGGCTCAAGCCAAGGCACTTTATCAACGTGTGAGGTGAGGTTCAAGGAGTTGTATAGGGTAAATAATACAGTATATACACAGTCAGCACGGCACTGTCAGATCTAAACACTAGCGTGGCGAATTGCTCACGTACTGAAGTGACTTTAGCTGCAGTTGGAAGTTCCATTTTACTTGTGGTGCAGAGCAGTCTATTAGCTGGCGAAAGCAGTGTGAAGAAGCTGTCTTTTGCTACAGTTCTGCCTTTGTCCATTCTGATAGTGGTTACGGGACATTGTATCTTTGATTGCTGCTACAACAAACAGTTCTGAGCAGGCATCAGCCACAGCGCTGCTCTTGTGAAAAGAATGGAGATAAATGCCGTCAACTCAAAGAGGGAGAGGCAAGTTCGTTGTACCACGTGAACGTCACTGAGAGAATAAAACTGAATAATAAAAAAGCAAGCGCTAACTTTTATAACTAGCCAAAATTTACACCAGGTGTTACAGACTCAAATCAAATGTATGTTTTTATTATATTGTAGAAATAATAATAATAGCAGCTCACTACTCAAAACACCCAGTCTCAAAACCGGGACCTTCGGGTTAAGGCAGCAGTTCTTACCCCTATACCATTCAAGAATATGTGTAAACTTCCTGTCGATTCACATTTGAGCTTGAGTTTTTAACTCATTGATAGCCACATGTAAATTGAATGTTTTTTTTTTCCTTTCATTATATTCATGAATAAAAGGGCACGTGTTTATTTGATATTTGGACTAAAGTCTTTAAACATTTCTCGCCATTACTAGTATAACATGGAAGAAGTTTCTGCTTTAGGTATGTGTTCAGCATTTCTCGCATTTTCTTTCATCCTACACTTATCCCAGATCTTTGTAGACACACATGAAATGCATGTATTCCAAATAATGATATACTGTATTATTTACCCTATACAACTTCAGGCACATCACGCGCAGATAAGGTGCCTTGGTTTCATCTGGGAGACCTTTTTGCCCACAAGTTGAGCTCCGTCAAGGCAGGGGATGGGACAGCAGGGTGCTTGCTGCTTGTGCTGATCGACGGATTTACAAAACAAAAGACGCTGACGGAGAGGTGGAAGGAATTTAAGGTGGCCCGAGATTGCGAGTTTTTTCATAGGCTTCAGGAATTCTAGTGTTAAAGAGGTGAACAATGCAGATGTACTGACAGACAGGGTGGCAAAGTATTCTTGTTTCAGTCATGGCGAACAGCACTGACAAAAATGAATTGGTGCAACCATGGCAGCATAATTTTGTGATTTTCTTCTCTTTGTATCTTCTCTTTTTATCTTTCTTCCACTGGATTATTCTAAAAATATATCTTTTTTGGAATGAGCAGTGATACCTGGTGACGTATAACCTTGGCTGACCTGTTTCAAAACCTATCTCTGTTTTATACCCTTTAAAAATATGAAACTCCTTTCTTCATCTTTCTTTTTCTTCAGTTTTCCTACTCTTAATACTCTTTCACACTTCTTCCTCCATGCTTCCTCCTTGACAAACGTACTGGCCAACAGAGTCTGGCATCTGCTGACTATGCAAATTATGATGTGGGATAGAGTTAGGGTGATTCTTGCATATTTTGCCAATAAGTCAAATTGTGTCTGAGCAGCAGCAGTGATGAAATGCTATTTGAATGAAGGGAAGCACAGTTTTGTATGCAAATCAAGTACATCAGAGAAAATGTCCATTTATATTATATAGCACTAATGGCAATTATATTCACAGCTTTCAATGACTTCTTCATCTGCATCCCTGTACTGCCTGAAGGCCTGTATCCCCAGTTCACTGACAATTAGTGCCTAACTGTATGCAAAGATATTCTAGTTATGTTTCCTTGCACAGTGCTAATGTATCCTTAGACTAGTATTTCGACTAAAAAACTTTCAGCATTTTAGCAACATCCTTGTATTACATTTTGTCCAACTCTCCAACCCTTCATCATCACCAAAATCTTTAAAAACATGTATTAAAGTTGAGTACTCTTTCATTTTGTCTTATGGCATGTAAGGTAATACTAAGTAATTTTCTTCCTGTTATTTAGTGGATGATCTTTATAAGTAGTTCTTACTGCTTCAGCACAATAAAGCCTTGGTTTTATTTTAAAAATGTGTCTCAATAAATTACACGTATTACTCAGCTTTTAGCAGTTCTTAACCTCCTTAGCATCATGTTTCCGTCTAGAAAAATGAGTAAAAACCACTGAATATTTTTCAAAAAGAAAAAATGTTATTACTTGTAACAAAAACATGCAAATTTCAAAATGTCAACATAAATACCGTAGGAAAGGTATGTGTAGTGTCCACTGCTGTACTGATGCAGATTTATGTGACCTTCATGTGACCAACACATAACCCAAAATCACAAATGAGACAGTAGAAGCATGTTTCTTTGCACACTTTTCTTATAGTATTTTTTTTCCTGTTTCTTGTGCATAAATAGGTAGAATGACATTGCCTGATCTGCACAGCTGATGCACCCCCTTGTGTGCTTATTGCATTATAAATGGTGCTTAGGGGGTCTAATGCCTTTCTTGTCTTTCTACTTGATGGCAATCATTTTGCCTTTTTGCCACTGACTTACTTGCACCATGGTGAGCCTTTAGGCGACCAAATTCATGGCTCTGTCCTATCGTGTCATATGCATCAGTTTCACTATTCATGTCTATGTCTGATGACCAATTCACATTGCCAGCACTATTTCTTCAACTAATTGAGAGTTTCAGTTTGTTCTAAAACTGGCTTTACAGATTCTTGTTTACTCACCATTGTGTTTTGGTTGAATGCTCAACCTCACTCGTGACTATTGATGAGTTACAATAGAGTGGCAAAATGCTTCAAAATATTCATGACTTTTAGCAGCATAATTTGATTTTATTTACGAGATTACAGCAGTATACTGTGCCAAGAGTTATTCTAGCCTTACACAGTAAAGCATATCATTAAATGTTACACTGAGTCTGCCTTGGGCTTATCCATAATTACATAGACTTCCCAGCCCAAGCCATGCTCTGAATTAATAAGGTTAAATCACATCACACATTTTCAACAAATTCAGCCTCATCAATACAGTTAAGGGTGTTTTGTTTCTGGTACTCACCTTCTCTAGTTACCTTGTGGTATTAGGTACATTTTTGGGCCATATTGATTCTTTTTTTATTTTAGGTGAAAGGTATTTTGATGTTTGAGCAGGATACTTAATGATATGGAATTGTTCCATGATCTATAACATGTAATTCTTGAGAGGTGTTCTCATACTCAAACCTAAAAGTATATCTGTAATGATTAGTTTCCTCATAACCCATATTGGAATTCAGGTTGTAGTGAATAAACAGTCAGATGCCTTAGCATTAATAACACTCTGAATAACAGTGATCCTATTGTCTTTCTGTAAATAACAGCCAGATGCGATTCATTCTGATAATGCTGAAAAGCTATATTTTCTTAGCATTTTTCACTTTCTGGTTTTACCCACTGCTGTACAACTCATAATATACATATATCTGTTGTGATTTGGAGTCACTGACATGGTGAAAAGGGTTGAGGATTCCAAAACTCACCATAAAAGCAGGCCAGTAATTTCTCTGGTCTTTCCAAGAGACTTACCACAGATACAGCCAGTCTTCAACTACTACACCCATGATTCAGTCTAATATATTCCAAAAATGAGTAACTGGCTTTGTCTATTTAAAAATGACTAAATAATCCCAAGAATTATCAAGAATGCCTAAAAGGGAAGAGAAACTGTGAAAATTCTGGCTCATATCCAAAAGACAAGGAATCTTTATAAATATTTATTTAACAAGAATAAAGAAAAGTAACAAAATGCTCAAATGAGCAAAAAATGAGTTGCCTAAAAGGCAATCCAAGGTAGACAAGTCCCAAAATCACTAGTCCAAAGACTAAATGAATTGTAATTGTGAAAGAGTTCATAATCCAGCAATCAGCAAAGAAAGCAGTACTCCCATAATATTCTGCACTTTAATGAACCACTGCTGGATCTCTCCAGCTCTCAGCCTTTTATAGCTAGAGGAAAAATCCATTAGCTGTGACATGAAGGTTGCCCCACTTCTTGGGATGTAAACCAAAAGGAACATGAAACATAACAACATTTAAAGAAACAGTACAAAAATGATTTCAAATGCAACAAAAACAGCAGTAAAATACAAAATACACAAAAATCAAATGTGGCACACAACAATATCATCTGCCCAGTTGTTAATTTCATGCCCACCACTTGTTACTGTTCCATTTGTCACAGACATAGACTTAGCTGCAGACCACTTTCGCATTCTCCTTAATGAGACACTGATATACAGACTTCCTATTTTTGACCCTTTGTTTTGGTCCAAATGATGCCCCATCCAGGGATTGTTTCTGCCTTGTGCCCAATGCTAGCTGGAATGGATGCATCCCTGGATTGATGGATTTAATCATTAAACATCCTTTTCAGAGATATTGGGGCAAGGTGTCCTCAGAATTTAATGGATGTTTCAGGCAATTCTCAAGACAGCGAAGCTGAATGTTTTCTCACCATGATGATATCTCGCACTGCCATCTGGTGGAATCTTCCAGATTTACATAAGGTATGCACGCAAGTATAAATAGTAAAACGCTTGCATAGCAGTAGCGTCCGCTGGAGCATGCATCGCGTCGTTTGAAGTATAAACCTGGCCCAATTGGTCATCTACCTTCCAGTTTTTGGGTCCTTTTATTGAATACTTAATAGCTAAACCTCAGATCCAAGAGCAAAGTGAATTCCACCCTAGTCTTTAAACAGGGTCTCAACAGGAAAATGTGATGACAGCAAGCAGTCTTTTGTAGTATACAGTTTGACTTTGTCAAACATTTGTGCTTTCTGTATTAAATATTTTTATTCTAAAATATAGGTAAAAAACAGTTTTACATATGTTACTTGATGCAAATGTTTTAAACCATTACATTTTTCTAAGTTGAGCTCAAGCACCTACTTTTCAAATATTTATAA
This sequence comes from Erpetoichthys calabaricus, assembly GCF_900747795.2. Classification (NCBI taxonomy): domain Eukaryota; kingdom Metazoa; phylum Chordata; class Cladistia; order Polypteriformes; family Polypteridae; genus Erpetoichthys; species Erpetoichthys calabaricus. The sequence goes on along the minus strand of NC_041399.2, from coordinate 47,927,903 downwards.
ACTGTGATACAAAATAAGCATTAAAAAGACAGCATACTTTCAGAATAGCTAACAGTCAAACTCTGTGTTAGGTAAACTAAGCTTGTTGGCATTTTCAAGCATAGTAGAAAATGAATAATACAACATGCAAACAGTGTAAAATTAATATTAATGTTATCAAATAAAGTTCTTATTTATTTCCATTACTGCTGTAGAATATGCAGTAAATGTCTTATGACAGCAGTGCAACGCCCCTGGTGATTAGAGGCAGCTTAATTATGTATGTGCCGTCTAGTTAAATACTCATTGAAAATTAGATAATGATATATGATAAAGATGTAAAAGATTTAGGTAGAAAATTCACCAGTGTTCAGTGATTTTCCTATAGTCTTATGCATATAAATGTAAGACCATTTCACATATCTGAATGATTATTTTAAGACTGAAAACTAATCACAATTCTGATAAACTATTCAAAATAAGCACTAATATAATCAGTAATCACCATTTTTTTACTTGGGTTCAGCTGGAGCCGAGTCCATTTTCCTACAAATAAAAGAAGACAGGAGTTAAAGACTACTTTATCCACAGGGAGGAACAGAGTCCAGCTCCAAAATGTAACTGTTTGCAATCTGAGCTTTCCCTTAGGAGCAAAAAAATATGTTGCTCATTTATTATACTGTAGTTGATGTGGACCAGTAAAAGAACAGGTGGGATATAGCAAAACAAATAACAGTCGATGACATATAAAAAATTAACTTGTTTTATTTTTGACCTTCAATATTATAAATATCTCAGCAAGACCTGGGAGAAGTGGCAGTATGCACAAACAAATCAATGCAATAGTGTATGTACAGGGATATGTCATCTTCCGCACTGTTTTTACAACATGATGAATTATTTACTCATTTTTATAAGCAGAGTACTTTCTCAATGCAAGTATGGGATGATAAATAGTGTCAGCTGTGCAGTGGTGCTAAAGTTAAGCCAAGGAAAGGACAAAGTATAACTTCAAAAGTGTAAAGCCATGTAGCTGGGCAGGTATGGCTTCACAAGAAATCACCTCCACCTCATTTTATTGCCTTACAGTTAACAGCTTTGCAAAAAGTGCAAAGTATTGTGGTATTTTATATGATATAATCTCATGCGATACACTTGGGAAACCCACGGAAATCTCAGGATTCTTCATGTAAGCATAAGATTTAGTTCTGTTAACTAAATGCACACTAAACTCAAGTTAGTGTATTTTTATGAGGCTTACTTCAAGTTTTGATTCCGATTAGTATACAAAAAACACACATTTATTATGGAAAAAGAAATGCAATATATTGTAAACACAAAACATAATTTTAAAACATAAGAGAAACTAAATTGCTGCCATCATCAACTTGAACATGACATGATTAGTTCAAAGACATATTCAGTTTAATTCAGTATCAAACAGAATGTTAAATGGGTTTGTGGCAGAATTCTAAGTTGCATTTTGTCTCACAAAAAACATTTTATTTATAAAAAAAAATCTACATCTTTAGAAGACTTCTTAGTGGGTATTTCAGCATTTAAGAGATTTCTGAGTTCACATCTTCCTTGCTCCCAGAAAATACATAAAGACATAAACAGCTGTGCACAATAAGTGGGTTTGTGATTGTGTGCTTAGCTATCAAATTCAACAACTTGCAATTCTTACAGAGACCATTATTTCTTACTTGAAAAATCCAGAATGCTTTATTTAGAGACAGCAGAGACTATCCGAAAATTTTAGCATTTAAAAGTAGTTGTGTTAGTTTCTTTATTAACTAATCATTAGTCATTACAAAGATACAACCTTCTAGTCCACTTCCACAAGCATTAATTTCAATTTTCCTTGCTATCTGTTATTATCAGAGTGTTGTTCCATGCAGTGTTTAATTTTATGTTGCACTGTTTCTAGCTGTAGAATTCAACTCCTGGCCAAGTCATAGCCTGACATGAGTTTGAATCCTGTTCTAAGTCCCTTGCAGGTTTTCATCATGGACCCTTATTCCTCCCACAATGTAAAGGCCTAAATTTTAGGCTGACTTGCAACTCCTAATTGGCTTTTTGTGAGTTAGTGTAGGTGTATTAACTGTACACTGTGATGACTAATTTCCTATCCACAGATGGTTCCAAACTTACACATTATGTTGCCAGGATATCATTCAATGGAAAAGGTGGGTTAAAAATGGATAAACAGTTGAACTGATTTACTTTTGCAGTCAGAAAGACTTCAGAACAGGAATGGTTGCTACAGTGAACAGGGAATTACCTGCACTTTAGATATAGATACAAAAAAAAAAATGTTATTTTTCTATTTTACTTAAAACCAAATGTGTATAGTGTAGGGTAGACTGGCGTTACCCATTTTGCTTTGGCACACAAGTCAATTTCTTAAGAAGCAACTACCAGACACTTAACTTCAGCTCAAGTGTCAGTTCTCTCCCCACAGGGTTTCTTTAGATAAGTCACTAGTCAATCACAGGCAAAGTGAGATCCATAGATGCCTCCATGGTGCACCATTTAAACACTTGGTCAGTGAACAAATGGTCAAAACTCAGCAATTTGCAACCTTAATGGACAAATCTTTGCATCATATGTCAAACAGAAGGTTAGGCCTATGTGCATTTAAGAACCCAAAGGCAAATGTCAAGTCCTTACTTTATAATCTATTGCAAGCACTTCATCTGTGCCCTGTATATTCTGTCCTTCTTCTTGGCCTGGCCATAACTCTACTGCATAGCTTGACTCCTGGTGCCTTGGGTGTGGCTGCAACAAAGACTGGAGCATTTCTTTTACTCCAAAGGAAAACCTAGTTCTAGGCCGGTAGACAGGAAGACCGTATGTAACAGAATTAGATGAGGGTACCACGAGTCCAAACCTTGCTAAAGTAAATCAAGATGCAAGAGCAGCAGATATTGTATGTAAAGCCACACATTCTTCTTCAGGAGTTGACAGATCAGTGACTAACCAGCAGACATAACTTTTATTCTAGCAAAAGTGGGCCATGGCGTGTGAAACCTCAGAGAAAACTACAGTACTCCTTACAACCAGAACAGCCACAGAAACAAAGAAATAAACTTTGATTCTGAGAACTATTAATTGTAACTTAGTAGTTAGGATAAAGTCAACTAATGTGTTCTGGTTATTGGTATCACTGTAACTGAAAAGTAATAAACTTTGTGAAAGTTTTAGCTATTTTATGCTTCTCTTCAATAGAAAGATTTACATCAATATCTCACACACACACGGGAATGGTGCAGCAGTTGAGGCTAACTGAGATCAAATCAATCACAATGAAGGCACAAAAAACATAACAACTAGCTAATGATTTTGTCTATCTTAATCACATTAATTGAAAGATCAAAATTCATAAATTATGTGCCTTTCTGTTTAGGAGATAAACAGTTCAAACTAAGCCAAGACACAGAATTTTTAAATTATGAGCCTTTTTCCTCATGGGAATTAAAGTTCAAACGAAGCTAGCCTAAATTTATGTTTTGTGTTATTTGTTATTTTTACTTTTATATATATACCTGCATAGATCCATCTTCTATTATCCTTAAGTTATGAATAAATTGTGTTATATGGTTTATTGCAAATACCACAAACAGAGAAAGTGAAAGTTATTTAATGCTGACTTTTGCAAGTTTATGAACTTTATTCATAAATTGTATAGATCTCTTCATAGTTCTGGCGTCCTGAATGGATATCTCTGTCTAGAAGGTGAGACAGAGATATCTCACACATAACTACAACAGGAAGCATTAACAGTAATACTGGTTCAGTTTTAAGAATTTAACCAAAACATATACAGTGATCCCCCGCCTATCACAGAAGTTACGTTCCAGACCCATCAGTGATAGGTGAAAATCTGTGATATAGAAAGACTACATTTTTTTATAGTTTAAGCCTTAAAGTACCCCTCCCACACGCTTTAAACACATGTAAACTTATTAAAACACACTTTGTAAACACATATGATATGTGGATGTCGGGCTAAGGATATGAGTAACAATAACAATAACAATAATAATCATCATCATCATCATCATCAAAATAATAATATGTAATGTGTATGTACAGTATATATATATATATATATATATATATATATATATATATATATATATATACATACACCTCTCTCTCTCTCTCTCTCTCTGTATATGTAATAGAATATGTAAAAATAAAAACATTTTAAGCTTGGGTACTCATCAGTGAAGATACACTCCATAACTTGAATGATGATGATAAATTAACTGTGCAGTACACGATGAAGTACTTACGCAGGTGATGAGTATGTACTGCACAGCAAAGTAGAGCATTTACAGCTCTTTTGAAGGCTTGCCTTCAGGCGGTTTAGGAGGGGTATCTTTCTACTGCTGGATGGCAACTTCCGCTGATGGCGTAGGCATGTCTTCTTTGTTTGTTGGGGTAAGGAACATCGTTATAGGCAGTTTCTCACATTGCTTCTTCTTTTGGTTGAGGAGTTTTTTATAGACTTCAATGGCTGCAGCAATTGCATTGTGAAACTGCAACGCCCCATTTCATTTAAGATTCCCAATCATCTATCATTGCCTGCAGTTGTTTGGCCGTTCTCACAACTACTGCCAGCCGTTCAAGTGATAGGTATTCGTTTTCTTCCTTCCCTGGACCCACTTCTTCCTCCTCTTCCTCACTTGCAGACTTCGTAAGTTCAATCAAATCCTCAACTGTTAGAGGATCTAAGTGTTTATCGATGAGATCATTAACGTCATCGTGCGTCATGTCATTGAAGCCTTCTCCTCCTAGCAACTTAGTCAGCTTGACTGCCTTGTCCACTGCTGAATGATGAATTTCATCAGGAGAGAACCCTTTGTAGTTGTGGACACATTCTGGTCACAAATTTTTCCAATAGGCATTTAAAGTTTCATTCTTCGTCTCCCTCAGCATACTTTGGAAATTTTGGAGACACGTTGGTATTATGTACTGACGCCAGTGCGCCTTCAGTGTGAAGTATTTGTCGGAATCCATTGTCTCGATGAGGTGGCGTAGGGTGTTGTGCGTGTACACAGCCTTGAACACACGTATGATGCCTTGATCCATAGGCTGAATCAGAGATGTTGTGTATGGCGGGAGAAACTCTACCTGCACACCTTCATAGAATAAATCCAACGCATGGCCTTCTGCATTGTCCATCAGCAACAGCACCTTCAAGTTGAAGCCAAGTTCGGCCAGGTACACTTTCACTGATGGAATGAAGCATTGATGGAACCAGTCAGCAGTGAGGGATTTTGTAATCCAAGCCTTTGAGTTATGCATCCAATAAACTGGCAGCAGGTGCTTGTTCTTGTTTTTCAGGGCCCTGGGTTTCTTAGCCTTATAAATTACCCCTGGCTTTATTGTGTGGCCAGCAGCATTGCCACACATTGTCACAGTCAATCTGTCTTTGTGTGCTTTGAATCCAGGGTCTCGGGCTTCGTCATGCATGATGAAGGTACGAGAAGGTATCCTCTTCCAAAACAAGCCAGTTTCATCCATGTTAAACACTTGTTCTGGCTTGTAACCTCCCTCCTCGATGATTGCCTTGAATGTGTCCTTCATGTACTCCTCGGCGGCTGCTTTATCCGCAAATGCAGCCTTGCCATACAGGGAAACATTCTTCAGATTAAAGCGGTTCTGGAATCTGTCAAACCACCCCTTGCTGGCATTAAATTCAGTAGGTTTTGCTGCAGATTTCATTGTCAATGGTCCTTCTTGAGGTTCTTTGGAAGCATCGGGGTCATTAGCTTGGTCGCCACCTCCTTCAGCGAACATGGCATAGAGCTGTCTGGCATTCTCTCTAATGATGTTTGTGTCCAAAGGAACTTTTTTCGTCTTTCTGCAGCTATCGATCCAAAGAGCCAATGAAGATTCCATTTTAAAGATGGCTTTATTCCGAGGAGTTGCCACCCTCTTTCATGTTTGACTAAAGGAAAGTGATGCGGTGGCTCTTATATTCTTTTCATCCTTCTTGATGTAGCGTACCATCGATTCATTCAAGCCGTAATGGTGAGTGACGTCCGCGTAACGCTTTCCTTCCCAAAACATATCAGGGGTTTTACCTTCTCCTGAATGGTCAAGGTCTTCCTCTACCGTTTAGGCTCACTACTACCAGGCTTAGAAGATGCAGGATGCTTGGGAGCCATCATAGGGCTTAAAAGAAAACGAAAAGCTCACAAAAAGTTTGCTCACAACAATCGGACCACAAGCAAGGTACGCGATACGCAGAGAACTGAGATGCATCGGGGACATACGCTCGCTGTTCTTACAAGATTACACTACGTTAGCGGCAGCCAATCAGAGCCCAAGACAATGAAAATCCCACTCTGATTGGTTGAATCTCCTCTTTCAGCCAATAACGGGCCTTGTAAGAAATCATCTGGGTACTGTAATGCGAAACTCTCTGTCTACCGTAGTGACTGCTGAAAACCGCATGCTTTGTTATGAATTGGCTGCAAAGTACACTACAGGTAGGATGTACTTATTGAATTTTTCCATGATATAGTGGGGGGCGCGATAGCTGAACTGCGATAGAGCGGGGGATCACTGTACCTCATTTACAGTTTAGCTTATACCCACACAGCCTGTGTTGCGTTGGCATGTTAACAAACAAACTGAAAATAGAAGTAAAGCAGTATTCATTCACAGAATACAATAAATTGTCTGAAAGTTGTGTTTTAAGTTTTCACAAGAAAACAATACTTGAAACAAAGAATATTGTAATGCTCATGAGCAGCACCACAACTCAGGATCAATTTAAAATTAATTAAAATTATGAGGAAAATTCAAAAACAAAATTGGGATTTAGTCAGTTTATAGTAAATTTCACTTCATGCTACATGAAGTCCATCATCTACTCAGCTTTTTAATGGGTATGGTTTCTCCATTGGATATTAGAATGATTTAGCTGCATTAATACTTTCAAATGGTTTAAGGACAAGTTAATGTATTATTTATGCATTTCCTTTTCATCCACACCACTCTGTACCAATGGGACTCCGCCTTTTATATTCCATATATGCAGACAACACTCTTTCAAACTTACTGTATAATTAACAATATTTTTGATGAGAAAAGGCCATTCAGCCCAATAAGCTCACCCATCATACTCCCGTCGATTCTTCAAAATAATAAGTTGAGGGCCCTAAAGACCTACTCTCTATCATGCTACTTGGTAATTTATTCCATATGTCTGTGACTTCTCTTCAAATGGCAAACTTTCTAATATTTGTGAGAAATTTACCTTTAAGATGTTTCAAACTGTGCCCCTATGCTCTTGTTGAAGAATTTACTGTATTTTAAAATACCAACAGGGATCCACTTCATTAATCCCCTTCATAATTTTAAACACTTTGTTAATGTCACTTCTTAATCTCAATTTGCTTAAACTGAAAAGATTAAATTCCTTCAATCTGTCCTTATACTGCTCATACCTCTTAGTCCAAGAGTCAGTCTACTGGCTCTTCCCTGGACCTTCTCTAACGCTGCTATGTCTTTTTTTTTGTAATTCGAAGACCAAAACTGTACACAGTACTGCAGGTAAGGCCTCACTAGCGGGTTATATAACTTAAACATAACGTTCCTAGACTTGTGATCCACACATTTTGATTAATGATGTAACATCCCTTTAGCGTTCTTGATGGCTTCCATACACTGTCTGGATTAGATACTCATGAGTCCACTATGACTCTCAGGTCCTTCTCATTAGGTGTAATTTCAAACCATCCATTTTGTATTCAGATATAAGATTTTTATTTCCTGTGTGTAATACCTTACATTTATTTGTATATTCTTTTTTCCATAATTATAATTAGATATTGTGTCATAAACTTTTTTTTTCGCTATTAGATTCATTTAGTCTATATATACATGATTAACTAACTAAAGAGATAACCTAATTCAGATATGTTCAAGCATTTTTGATTTTTGTGGTTGGCACATATAACTAGATGTGGGTTGCCTGAAGCAGGAAGTAAATAAAAAGGAGAAATGAGAGGTGGAGTCAAGAAAAATACCAGGTTAATAAATGATAAATTGAGAAGCTTCAAGGGAGATGTGTACACAACATTAATACCATAACTCAAACATAAATGTATTTCAATCAGATGCAATGGAATTTAATGGAATTCACTTGAACATCAGGGCTTGATATTATGATTTATCATTTTAGCATATTTTATTAATTTCATTTACATTTTTTAATTACAAAGGATATATAAATACAGGCTGAGAATCCCTAATCTGAAAGTCCTGGGGCCTCATGTATAAATGGTGCGTATGCACAAAAATGTTGCATACTCCCATTTCCACGCTCACATTGTGATATATAAAACCTAAACTTGGCGTAAAGCCACGCACATTTTCACGGTAGCTCATACCCTGGCATACTCAAGTTCTCCACTCAGTTTTACAAACTAGCAGCACCCAGCGTCAAAGCAGTGCTTTTGTTCCAGTGTGGTTTCTCTTTCTTTTTTAGATCCACATTCCTGACACGGCTTTATCATATACATTGAAATTAACCGCATATTGTTTATTAGTTTAAAGCATCTGATTGCAATTAACCTGTAACAATATAATGGTCCACAGAATGGTCAAACTATTCCAAATACCATAGCTGCTTTAGCATTGTTACTCTCACTGCACCTTCTTCTTCTTCTTCTTTCAGCTGCTCCCGTTAGGGGTTGCTACAGTGGATCATCTTTTTCCATATTACTCTCATTACACCACTCGGAGTATTTATATCACTGTATCTGAGTGTGGAATCACAGCTCTACAGCAGCTGATCGGAAAGAGAATTATCGTTATACAGCATCTAGCACACGCTGCCTCAGCCATGCTGCCTATTTGAACTGCTCTAATGCGACAAATGCTTCAGAACCTTTCCTGTACTGACCTCACGGTTCAGAAACAGTTTCATCCCAAGAATTATAAACACAATCAATCAGTCCATCAAATGCTCCTTGTAGAACTTGTTGTTCTTATAAGTAAAATTACCTTACTGTAAACTTGTGATACAGTTATAATATTGCACAATCTGAGCCACTTTATAAAGCGCGTATTTACATATGATGACAATATCATTTTTAAGATGAAATGCAGCAAAATATGTTTATTATATTATACAGATAAAACTTTAACTTCATTTAAATAATCCATATTGTTAATTAAACATATGAGGACATGGTGTCGCAGCACTAGCAAGGAGCTGGCGCCCCGTTCACAGATTGCTTCTGCCTCGCGCTGTATTCTTGCTAGGGCTGGTGCAACACTGGAAGGGATAGATGGATAGAATAATTAAACATGTACTGCAAAGATATTTCAATGTTTTTTAAAAGTTTTGAAGAATCGACGTTCTCAGCTTACAGATGCCTTAACGTTTATTACAGAGCTGATTGTGTGGTGATTGGGTATTTGGAGAAAGAAAAGGAAGGACAGGAATTGGAGGTTAGTACGTTTGAAAGAAACAGTACTGCTGCAATAAATTATTTCATCGAAGGTCGCGCACAGTGCAGCAAGCATCTTGCATGAGGCATGAACAATAACTGCGCCACCATGTTCTCATGTTTAATACATGCTTTAATTCCTATCATCATGAAAATTATATCAAGTATACATCTCAGTATTTAAATTATTCAGAGAGCAGTAATATCATGAATGTAATAGATTCTGTGTCCTGTTGGAGGAAGAGAAAGCCTGTTTAAGAAGCACGTAGTGATTCACACACATAAAGCACATAGAAGAACACATACAAAACAACGTATTTAACGTGCTACTTTAGTTACGATGGGATTTGAGAAACTAGTAAATTAAACGATTTTAAGATGAAGTTTATGATGTTCTACTTTAATTAAAAACTACGTGATTTAAGTGGAAATTTCAAGATTAAAGTTGACATTTCGAGCTTTTTTCCCACAGTGTCCCTATTTTCTTTTTCTTTTCTCAGTACCCTAATAAAATTTCATATGACACTCAGACAGTGGGCTACGACTCGCCTTTTCACGGCGACTTTGATATCTGACAACTTCTTTTTTATTTCAGGCACTGTGCGACTTTGTGAACTTGAGCTTTTGAGTTTCTCCAACACTCTGTCATTCGATCAGCATCCTTTTGTTGTTTATACTACTGTTTAAACCATCAAAAAGTACGTTTTTCTTTGCCTCCACTTGGCTTCCCTGAAATTCTTCTATTTCCCCCCATGCTTTTGCCATTGCCTTTTCACAGAACACTGAGCTTAAAGGCTATTTATATTGATTTGCATATTCAAAGAGGCATAATTCTGGGAGGAGTTTGGGGAGTGGCAGCAGGTGCGTGCACATGCGTTACTTTTCACAATGACCGGATGCACAGATTTAGAATCTGAATTTTTTTGTGTGTACGAACATTTCCGCTTTTTTCCGTACGCCATGTTTTAGTGTGAATTCTATGCATGGCATTATGCATGAGGCCCCCAGAACTAGAAATAGTTTGGATTTCAGATTTTAGAATATTTGCATATACATAATGAAAAATTTTGGGGACATCCTTGAACAAGTATAGAAATGCAGCCAAACCAGCTAAAAGGTAACACATGTATATTATAATTCATATCACAGTCTTTGTGATTGTAGTGACTTCTAAGTGTGTAAAGGAAAGAAACACATGTAAGTCAGAAAATCTAGAGGGAGATAAGGATGGTGAGAGGCTGAATTGGTTTTGAAGAAATAGTGAACTGAACTTTGTACAGTCTTCCCCAATGTTCTGACTGCTACACCACGGCTTTGATGGTAGTCATTGCAGGGTCACTATATTATAATGTGCATTTGCATGAAAAATATATAAAACCTCAAAAGTGATGAACCTGATATATAGACTCTGTTTTAGTTCCCTTTTAAGAGGTCCAAAGCTACGTTTTTGGACTGAAGAACTTTTTTATTTTTTTCGTCAGTTTATATTGGCTAACTCTTGTCATTTTGCAGAGAACCAACCAACAAGTCCGGAATATATCAGGCAACCTTAACTCCATTATTCCTGCTGCGCTGGAAGCCATTAACGGACTGGCCATGGTGTTACATTTAGTTCTTGTAGGATATGGGTGTACATACATAAAACATAGCATGATTTTGCCAACATAAAAAGTAAATTTCTAGAACGGCTTAGTTTTTCCAACATAATTGGAGCAATTTACTGAACTCCCATTGCAATAAGGGCACCTAGCAATAATGAAACTGCTTTTGTTAAATATAAGCAGTAACATTCTATTAATTCCATGAACACAGAGGAGAGGCACTCCAATCTATGTTCTCTTTAAGTGAATGGGTGTATGCCAGTGCATCAGTTTTAACGGTGCCACACAGTACTTTGGAATTGGCATGCAGGTGTTAGCATTTCACAGAAGACGAAGCTTATCAACTGTGTTTCATTGCCCAGTGCTTTACTTGCCCCCAATCCCTCAGACCCCCTGTTGATCATGTGTTATTTTCCTCATAGGATATCCTGACCCCCTGAATCATCAATCTAAGCTTCACTGATGACACATTTATAAGATGATTGAAATTTATAAAGGTAAATTGTGCAGAAATATGTGCATGCTGGATTTGATAAATATGATTTCTTTTGGCTTATGCATTTTCATGTTTTTTGGTGTATACATATTTTCACACTCAACTTCAAGCAAAGTTTCATAAAAAGAGGCCTCTAGTGTGGAAATTGACATTTTGATTGTGAGACACTTGTAATCCCAAGCGCGCTGAAACTCTGTATATGCAGGCAGGGATTGCTTGTCCACCACTGGTGCAATTGCAAGTCTGCAGTTTCACTGCGTAATGCCTCTGTTGCCCAAAGGCTGAAGCGGGGAACAATTAAAACCAGCCACTGACCTGGTCTTACTCTCTTTTTCTGTCTTCTCTCCTCCAGAACGAGCTGGTGCCAGCCACTGATCAGCAACTACTGAATGTACCTGATGAGTGAGTCTATTCATTCTTTTAAACTGAAGAAGGGAGTTAAAGGAGGATGACTGAAACCGTCACTGCCGGATTGCTGTGTTTGTGTGTGTTGAAGTGACCGCTTGCGATTGAATAAAAACCCTGTTGCTGTTTTTTTTGCCTGCAATAAAGCTGATTTTCTTGGAAACTTGGGCTCATCTCATCCACTCCGGTGCAAGTTGGTGACCCACACATTACAAGTTAACGTCATATTGGCACTCAATAAGTTTGGGATTTTGGAGCATTTCAGATTTTGGAATTTTGGATTAGATGTACTCAACCTGTTATGCCTTCATAAAGATAAGTATTTAATACATTCCTTTTTTCTCATATCTTACTAATAGGCCATTCTTTGCCTCATCTCTCCACTATCTAGAAAAGGCTGTTTGCTGCAAAAGTTGCCACAACTCTCACTGGAAACTTTCCAGTTCCCCTTCCCTCTCTTTTTGGAAGTCTTCCTTTTTCAATTTCACTTTACTGAAAGTCACAGCTGTGAGGATTAATAGGGCTTCTGGCATCTACACTGAGAAATGGTCCAATTTATTATAGTTCGTGCAAGTGGGTATACCCCGTGCTCCTTGCCATTGTCCTGTCCCCTAGACTTTTTGTTAATGATGGGGTTACGTGTTTGCGGTTTATGAATTTCTAAACCTTGCAGGGCTGGTTTGGGGTTGGGGTTGTCACTATTTATAAGGTTATTATTTTATTATATGTAAAAGCTGCTTTTGTTTTTTTTCAGGATGCTTTAAAAAAAACGTTAGTTTGCTAAGCCTATGCTGCATTACTCATTCAGAAGCTTGTGTGAATTGGATAATGAAATATAATTAAAACAGACACATTTAAGTAATGAATTATTGAGAGGGTTTTGTATACTAGAACATTTCATTCAGCAAATCAGTGATCATAAATGTTCTTCATATTCTGTGCATTTGGTATACTGTGGTTTAAGCACAGAGATGATAAAATAATCTTTAAAAAAACAATAAGACTAAAATTAGTTAAGAAAACAAAAAAAAGAGCTGAAGCTTTAAAGCGCTTTAGCCTTCAGGTAGATTCCCAATTGGAGCTTAATCCATGTGGAGCTTTTTCTCAAACCAGTCAAAGTTTGTTGTGAAAAAATGCTCTCATACCTATTCCCAATTCATGAAAAGTTTAGGTGGTATTTCACGTGACCCAAGAAGTGTAATCGTTTCAAACATAGCCACACATACACTGTTCATAAATGAATGTGTAAAATACTTGTGATAAATGTTTTGTGTCTTTTTATATTCCATGACTAGGGATTGCCTGTTAGAGTTATAGATAATAGTGTTTTATAAGCAAGCATGCATTTTGTCTTTTTTAATTGAATTGGGCATCAGGGAACTGAAAAGAAAAATAACACATTATTTTTAATTACAGTCTTTCACTTGTTGCATTTATAATAGCAATATTTCATGAGGTGTAGCTACAGTGCATTAAACATCTAGACTTGATTTTTTTTTGCTGTTATGAATATTAAAGGATTTCCATTTGCAATAAATCAATGTGTTGTTTTTGCACACACAGTGACTCTGATCCATGAAAAGCAAGTTTATAAGAGGTAAAGATGAATAGTGTATGAAGCTTCCAATTTCAAGAGGTGGAACATGATTTTATGACTTGTTTGCTTTTCAAGAATTGTTTACACTTGTTTTTATCCAATTAGACACACGAAATGCATGTGTCCCAAATAATGATATATTATTTACCCTATACAACTCCAGGCACCTCCCACCCAGATAAACAGACTTGAGCTGGGAGAACTTTTTGTCCGACTTGAGCTGAGGTGGTGGAGGGAATGGGACAGCAAGCTGCTTTTGCTGATCGACATTTGTAATACAAAAGACGCTAATGGAGAGGTGCGAAGGAATTTAAAGTGGCCCAGGATTACGTCTTTTTTCGTAGGCTTCAGGGATTCTAGCGTTGAAGAAGTACACATAACATAGAAGTCAGATAGTTCTGTTTTACATTGTCTAGTGGGGAGGAAGCCCTATAAATGTGTTCTGTAGGGAACGTAGATTAAGATAAAATTGTCCAGAAAGATGTAAAAAACATTTAATGTCAAAAAGGTGCACACAGCTGTGAGGTAATCACTGCTGTATTGTGTAGTAAATCATAATGTATTTTACCATTTAAATATTGTGTCTTGCTCTTAGCTTTTCTGCTGAACATATTCTAGATACATATACTGTAAAATGGAGTCGGGATTGGGTTTCCTCAGGGTGCTCCAGTTTCTTTCAACATTCCAAAGACATGCAGGTTAGGTGAACTGGAGGTGCTAAATTGGCACTAGTGTGTGTGTGTCTGTCGGTAGGTATGGTAGGTGTGTGTGTTTGTGCTTGTGTGTGATCATCCTGCAATGGACTGGTACCCTGTTCAGGGATTGTTTGTGCCTTGTGACCTATGCTTGCTGGGAGAGGCCCAAGCTACCCCATCTTTTATCTATAGTATATATTTGCTCAAACTTGCTTTATTTTCAATTGACACTATGGTTGACTTCTGTCCATTCTGCTTTTTACATCATTTATCTACACTGTCATATCAATTCTTTTTTTCTATATTGGTATTCCATTAGGAATCCATGTAATACTTTAATCTTACCTGAAACTACATTTTATTGCTGCCTCCACCTCAGTTTCATCAGACATTTTCCATGTTTTTTTTCCTATATGAGTCATATCTGCATTCCTTCAATTTATTTTTTAACATTTTTCATGTCCCTTAAGCAGTTTTTTATACTTAGTACACTTGCATTTTTACTAGTTATTGTACTTTATATTTCCATAATATCTTTTGCCTTATTCCTCTAATAACTCTAGGCTTACACATTCTACATCCCACTTGCTCTTTAATGCCTTTCCTGTAAATTGAAGATGAACTTATAGGAACAAAATAGTAATAAATGTTAAAGTGAATACAGTCGGTTAAAGACAAATACAATAGTGTGTTATAGATCGCAACATACAGAACACAGCCTTAGGGAAAGCTGTGCATAAAATGTATAATGCTCCACATAATGCTACAAATGTTTTTGTAAAAGGCAATTTAAAAAATGTGGAATCGGATGCCTTGCGCGGTGTTATAAAGTAGCACCATAGAGACCTTTGATTATTAGTTTGATATTGAAGCACCGTGCCTTTGTTCTCATGCTTGCTCCTCACACTGAGTTGTTTTCTTCCCTTGAAAATTACATTTTTGTCCAGACAGCACCAGCTTTGTTTACCAAGCATAATTCTGTGAGCCTGTAGGTACTTAGACTCTGCCACTTGAAGCCAACAAAGAAAAACTGACGTAAGAACTGGATTAATGTGATCAGATTTTTAACAAATCCTGTTATAGTTTTCTTTGTTGTATACTGAATTTGTTGTTGAACAGAAAGAGAATGTCAACAGCTGAAGATAAAATATTACAATTGCCAATTTCAGTTTTTGGTTGTCCTGAATGGTAAAAAAGCTAGTTTAGTTTTGTGATGTTTCAATACCAATTAAGACAATTTTTGATGGTTAATAAAAGGAGAAAATTGGTCATCAAAACTATGCTTAGAATTTAGACACCTAAAGTGGAAAGTTGAGGGTAATATGTTATGCTTATAATTCATATAATTCTGTTTTCTTCCATGCAAATCATCTCAAAACCTGTGCTTTCAGCCAATAAGTCCCTACCTCAACACTGAATAGACAACATGTCTGGAGAAACATGAGTATGAAAGGCATCTTCAGCACCACCATTCAGCATGTGATGGATTCTGTATGTAAGCATCATTTGCTGTGTTTTCAAGGAACCCCTTGATGTATTATGTGAAATATGAAATGTACACCATAGTTTTCTTCTTCGATAAAAAATAGCTAATAGCTAACTGAATATTTTGAACAAATAAGGATAAGGTACTTATTATCATTCTGACTAACGGAGTGATGGACTTCAAATGGTTAAATGAGAACAGGCTATTGAACGTTTTCTCTGTATATGTTGTGCTGTTTTTGCACAGTATCCTGATTTACTTATTTTGTTTAGTGGCAGAGATCTAGAAAGGCTGCAATGTAATGATGGCATGATCCAGGGGTTGTGATCATTGTAATTGACGTGTTGTAACATGTAGGTGTGGTCACATGGTCACAGAAGTCATTTCTTTCTGATATATAAGTAGACCTGAAAACACAATATAGACTATCTCTTTTTGGACTTGCCAGACTCTTTTGTTATTTAGTTTGTTTGTTCTGTTCAATTTGTTACATTTTCTCAACTGTGTGGTGTTTTTATGTCCATTGGTTTCATGTAGAGCTGACATTTATCCTTCTTTGTATATTTCTCCAAATTTAAAACATGTTCATTGCTTTGTGTTATGGTATAACCATGTTTTCTCCGTTTTATTCCATCTTTTTTGTTAATGTTTAAATATTACTTAGTAAATTATATAGATTATGGTTTTGTTATCTTTTTTATATATTTCTTAGTTAATATTGTTTTGTTTATTAATTGCCTTCTGTTGACCTATGTTAATCATGCATCTGTGTGTTCTTTGTATTATGTGTTTTGCTCTCTCCTAGTTAAACCTAAGGGGACAGGGCCCCTTGATGTTGCAGCAGGACTGCCTTTGGCCTTTATAATGAGCTGAATGGTTGGAGTCTGTCACTATGGTATTATTTAAAACTTCTATTGTTATCTTTCTTGAATTTATTGGATTCTGACTCCTGTAAGGGTTCTTTTAATTTTCTGCTTTTTTTTACATTTTGCTTATGTCTTTGGTTTTTTGAGTTATGGACTCTTGGGCTTCAGGTATATACTTTACTTTTTCGTGTTCTTTTTAAAATATTTTTCCAAATAAATCTTTGAATATTAGGAAAGTTTGTTTTATTCAACTTGGGCAATAGGTTTTTCACGATTCCCCTCTGTGTGTGAAGTTTCTCGATTTTTGTGCAAGGGTTTGATGCTAGACTTCACTGGAGCTTTGTGGCACAGATTGCTTTGAGGTATAACCTGCTTTAAAGTTTCTTTTCCCAAGCATGATTGTAACACACATGCAACGTTCACTTTACAAGCCTCATTGCTTAGTTACGATTTTTTTGCTCAGATCGGATTAGTCTGTATTAATGTTTCGCATTCATAAGTACAACTGACTTACATTTAACTGTAATGTGAACACATCTGTCCTCCAAAACGGCATGCATGCGCACATTGTTTGTGCCTTTGAAACAACAAAAAATATCAAATTGTCAGCAGTCAAACCACATCCACCAGAACAGATGAACCACCAGAAGTTAAGCATGTTTGGGCCTGGTCAGTACTTGGATGGGAGAACAACCAGGAAAAGTTTAGGTTGCTGCTGAAAAAGGTGTTGGTGGGGCCAGGAGGGGGTACTTACCCCTGAGGTCTGAATGTGGATCTCAGTGCCCCAGTGCAGTGATAGAGACACTGTGCTGTAACAATGGCACCGTACTTTTGATGAGAAATAAAGTCGAAATTCTGATTCTCTGTGGTCATTAAAGATCCCTGGGCATCCTTCATAAAGAGTAGGGTGTATCCAGATGTCCTGACTAAATTGACCACCATGGCCTTGTCATTCTGGCTATTTCTCACCCCCTTCAACCACCTACCAGCTAATGTGTGGTTGGGTGTACTGATGCAAAAATGGCTGCCATCACAAAATTCAGGTGGATCAAGAGATATTTTTTTTTACATTTTACTTGTCTTGTGCTTCAGCAGTTGGCTAATTCACAACATAGGTCACCAGCTGCCTTCATATTTCTTGTCTGCTCAACTTGATCAGACAACAGATGCCATATTTGTTTCCCCTGTTAGCTGATCTGGTAGATGGCCATTAATGTTTTGTATTCTCTTTTCTTCCCATAAATTGTCCTGACCTTTAGTATTCTCCTGGATTTAGACCCTTGCTTTCTATGACCTATGTTCTGCTTACTTCTCTTTCAAATAGTGATTATGATTTTCTGAAGCTCTTACATTTTTATTGACTATGATTTTGTCAAGAACCTAAGAATCTGACCTATACTGCTGGAACACAAATAATGACTGCAATCCAGGAGTCAAATATGAAAACTTTCAATTTTCACCTCCATATGTGTGTGCATGTGTGTGTGTGTGGATTGGGTCATAGTGGATAGAGCTGCAGTCCCACAGACTCAGCACCATGGATTCAAATCCTATGTTTAGTCACCAACTAAAAAGCATTCACTTCATTCTTGTCATAGCATCTGGTTTTTACTGTGGAATAAAGTCAGACAGACAAAAACCCAGGCAGGAGGAAGCTTATCAGCATGCATTTATATATTTTCTTCTCATGAGAAGGGAGCACCCCTCTGGGCAGCTATCTGGAGGGCGGGATGGTCTTTAAAAAGAAGCACAAAATCTTATTTATAACCTCTTTGTTATCAGAATAGGCTTACAAAACACATGATATAAAGCTAACATTTTTACTGATTGGTGCTTTCAGGAGAATGGATTAATCATGCTGCACAATACTTTGCTTATTTATTACATGGTAGTCATGCTCAGCATTGTACAGTATATCTAATTGGTTAAAGTCCATTTCCCTTTAACATTCCAGTCTTTCTTATCTTGTATAATACAATTTAAGAAGATGTTACATTTTAACCTTACAAAAGCATGCTATCACTCCCATTAAGGCAAAAGCACTAAAATGTTTCTTCCACAGTATCTCAATGGTCTCAAAATGGCTTCCTGTAAAATTTATGTTTTCAGTAGCACTTCCTGTCACTTAAAAATACGCTGAAATGCATTTAAGATATCTCTGATTGCACAGGATGTTATTTTAACATATCTGGAATACATTTCAGATATCTTTAAAAGGTCTGAATGTTATAGCTCAAAATGTCAAGAGGTCAAGAAATCCTACAATGAATTTCAGATATTTTCACATTAGCTCATATTCCAGCCATCCTGAACATATTTTAACACATCACAAATAATAATACTCCTGCTTCTTTAAATGTGTTTCTGTGCCATTTGAGATAAGTTAAAAATGTATTTTAGCATATCTGAAGTATATTTTAAGATATCTTTACAAATACATAAAGTTATTTCAAGATATCTAAATATTATTTTCAGATATCTAAAATATAATTAAAGAGTGGAGATGGTCTCAACACTTGCCTGGCCATTTTTCATGAAACAGCACCATATCAGGAGGGAGACCACCTCAGATCAAGAAGTCTGATTGTGTGTAGGAGTGAGTCTAACAATGTTACATTGCTGTTGTATTACCTGCTGTTCTAACTTCTTCTAAATTACTGAAGAAATTTTTTGAAGAAACAGAGTCTTTCCTAATGTAGGTTACATTCTAGGGCACAACCACTGGGATGCATCCCTGTGAACCTATAATTGAATGATAACATTCATACATACTGTAAATAAGTAAACTTTTTATCAAATTTTTATCAAACATATTAACATTAGGAGGAGTTAATAAACACTCCTTGGCTTACATCACACTAGCTTCAGGATGGGATCTTGAAGAGAAATGTGCGTTCTTCCAGGTGATTTTCTAATATATGTTGGTAAATTCATTCACATAAACTTTGTGGAAATGGAGTACACTTTTCAAACAATTCAATAATAAGTATCAGTACTTAACTCTTCTTATTTCTTTGTGAATGTTTTTCAGTTAATGCAGATATAACATGTGAATTGAATAGATGAACTGAGCACTGGATGTCTGTCCATATCTGTATGTTGTCGCAAAAAACCAGACATAAGAGTCATAAAAAGGTTTGGGGCAGCCACCCGTATATTGGTATCCTGGCTGCAAAGTTGCAAAATGACAAGGTCTTCCTTCATAGGCTCGGATCTGGAAGTGACGTCAACAGGGCCAGATGGAATCTCCTGTGGATGGTCTGCAGGAAAGCAAGAAAAAGAATCAGTGCACTCTGCCACATCCTGGTCTGACTCGGAATTGCCCTTAGTCAAGCCCTTTAGCTGCCTCCCATGTGTACGTGTGTGACAATGTATAAAGAGCAACTCTAGCAAGTGTCCATGTCATTTCTTTACATAAAATCAATAAAGGCATATACCTCATTTATTTCACTACAGAGGTTCAGGTGCCTATCAGATGTAGGTGTTACAACAGGGCCAATTTAAAGGCTTTAGTCAGCTCAATACACTGGTCTTTGGGATGTAAGAGGAAACAATAAGGCCGGCAATAAGTGTACTCTGACAAAGGGAAAGCATGCAAAGTCCTAACAGACAGACATCAGGCTCCCACTGCTTTTGCACATCTGGATAGAGCTTTGCACATTGTTATAAAACGAATATTGAACTGAATTCTGTAAATGAAAGATGATAAGACCAAAATGTTTTCACTGCAAATATTATTTTAAAATTCTTCCCAGGACTCAAATTATATTAATCAGGGAGCTGATATTGTGCAGTTCTGCATATAGCTGAAATACTAAAGGTATTGTGCAATCTGAATTGTGATATTCTATTATTTTTATGAAAGATGCAAAAGAAAATAAAGGTTCATGAATTCATTTAATTTCAATATTCAAATATTTGTATTGAATTACCCTGTGTATTTTTTAATTGGTGGGAGCATATTATAATAATAATAATAATAATACATTTTATTGGTAAAAGTGGTATGCTTTCTGTGAAAGGTGGCATAGTCTTCTTTGAAACAGTGAAATAAACACATTCATGTAAACAACAATAATATAATTTTTCTGAGCAGCAGATCTCATTTTTATTAAAAATTACAGAAACTTTTTCTGAGTGAGATCAGTCACAAGAGAATATGATAAACAAAATAAATGAAATACGAATGCTGAACCTAATAAAAATGTGATCACAAAAAAATAATACCAATGCTCTCTCTTGTCTAAAAGAACTGCCTTCAAAGAGGAACTGATATGGTAGTTTAAGTAACAGAATATTAAATGTGATCAACCCATAAATATTAAAACACTAACTCTATTTAATTAAATGTGTATTTTTTTTTAAGATTTTTGTAATATTTTATTCAGATCACACCCAAACTAATTACTCCCCATTCATGTAGAGGTGTTTTATTTAAACAAGTAATTACATTGATCAGCCACAGCATTAAAGCCACTGACAGGTGAAGTAAATAACATTGATTACGGTGGCACCTGTCAAGGAGTGGGATATACTAGAGAGGAAGTGAACAGTCAGTTCTTGAATGTGATGTTTTAGAAGCAAGAGAAAAGGGCAAGCTTAAGGATCTGAGCAGCTTTGACAAGGGCCAAATTGTATTGGCTGGACGACTGGGTCAGAGCATCTTCAAAATGGCAAGTCTTATGTGGTGTTCCTGGAATACAGTGGTTAGTATCCACCAAAAGTGGTCCAAATGTGGAGAACCGGTGAACCGGCAACAGAGTCATGGGTACCCAAAGTTCATTGATGCGTTTGGGGTGTGAATGCTAGTCCATCTGGTCTGATCCCACATAAGAGCTACTGTAGAACAAATTGGTAATAAACTTAATGCTGGCCATGAAAGAAAGGAATGAGAACACACAGTGCATCGCAACTTGCTGTGCATGGGCTGTGTAGCCACAGACCAGTTAGAGTACACATGCTGACCCCTGTTTACTGCTGAAAGCACCAACCATGGGCCTGTGAGCATCAGAACTGGACAATGGAGCAATGGAAGAAGATTGTCTTATATGATGAATCATGCTTTCTTTTAGATCTTATGGACATGTGTGTCATTTACCTGGGGAAGAGCTGGCAGCAAAATGCACAATGGGAAAAAGGCAAGATGGCAGAGGGAGTGTGATGCTCTGGGCAACGGTCTGCTGGGAAGTCTTGGGTCGAGACATTCATGTGGATGTTACATTGTTACATACCACCTACCTAAACATGGCTGCAGACCACATACTACTCTTCAAGGGCAGTGGTAGACCCTTGATGGAATTGGCCTAATTCTGCAGGATAAGGCACCCTGGCACACTGTAAAAATCATTCAGGAATGGTTTAAGGAATACAATAAAGAATTCTTTGTATTTATATAGCACTTTTCTCAATACTCAAAGAGAGTTCAAAGTGTTGACTTGGCCTCCAAATTCCCCAGATCTCAATCCAATCAAGCATCAGTGAGATGTGCTGGAAAAATAAGTGTGATCCGTGGAGCCCTCACATCACAACTTTCAGGACTTAAAGGATCTTCTGCTAATCTCTTGGTGCCAGAAACTATAGGACACCTTCAGAGGTCTTGTGGAAACCATGTCTCAATGGGTCAGAGCTGTTTAGGCGGCATGGTGGGGGGACCTACACAATATTAGGAAGTTGGTTTTAATGGTTCGACTGAACTAAACTAAAATATAGTAGTAGCCATGAAAGTTAAACGTCTCCATTCTGTTTTTTCTAAATTCTAGGGTAACTTCTGCCCGTAGTTGAGCTATCCTAGTTGTCCTGCGTAGTAGTTCAAACTGGAAATCCTGACTGCTCATAGGCTTGATGCGCATGAACAGTGCACTGTATTCTGAGTTAGAGTATTGGGCAGTAAAGGAGTGTCTGACTAGCTACTACAATGTGTATGCATTGCTGAATGCTTCTGGATACTACATTCAGTAAAAACTTCCTGGGAGATGTCCTTGTTGTGGACTTGTTTATGTTTACAGATTCTTCTCATTCAATCTAAAAGAGCTTGAGAGGATCTACCAAGAAGAATGGGATAAAATGCCCACATCCAGGTGTGAATTAAGGGTCATAATACTTCTATGAATCTTAGATTTCAGTTTTTGAATTTTTAATAAATTTGCAAACATTTCTGAAAAGATGTGTTCACTTTGTCATTAAGGGTTTATTGAGAGCAGGTTGATGGGCAAAAATGGCAAATGTATCTAGTTCAAATTAAATCTACAACACAATAAAGTGGCAGAAAGTGAAAGGGTCTGAAAACTTTCTTGATTCACTGTATGTAGGGGCTCTTCCATCCTTACAGTTTGTGATTTTCATATTTTCTACAAATCATGACACTCTCATACTTTTGTTCAACATTGGCCGATTTATAGTCTAATCCTGTTTAGGAAAGATAGTTTAATTAACTTTTTTCAGTTTTGTTTTGTTTAAATAATTATGTGAGAGGAAATGTTAGTAGTTGCCTAGATCACTGCTAACACATCAGTTTTAATGTGGTCTTGGCTAGCAACAGCAAAATTACAGGAATTTAAACCAACTAGGATGGTTCCAAAACAAGGACTTCAAGACATAAATTAATTGTTTTTTAATTGTATCTTCTTTTAACAGGTTCTAACTTAGACAAGGGTATCCTAACGAGGAACTGCTGAAGCAGCACACTCCAGGCCACATGAAAGTTTACTGTAGCACTCAAGATATCTATTCATAAACAAATTCATCTTTCTGCTATTACAGGAAACAGGGAGAGCATATTTTCCATGGTAAAAGGTCATATTTGACATCAAAGATTTATGTGTTTTGATTTTTGCAGATTACATTTATACCAGAATATTTTGCAAAAAGATGACTCTGTCAGAAAGAAAGCTTGCAAGATGATATAGGAATATTTTTTAAAAATGTGTGTTTTTTTATCTTTTTTTTGTTTAAAATAAAGAATCGCCAATTTCAACTTAATTTTAATGAAAATGCTCCATTCATTGTTCTCAGTTTAAACCAGCTCTGGATTGGGTTGCCTACCTATTGCAGGACATGGTAACATTTATGCCCACACTCTGACCGGTCGATTCACCTTTTAAACCTAAAATACATCTTTGGGATGACATAGAGAAAGCCAGAGTATGTAAATGAAAATAATATTTTAAAAATGTGCATTGAATATGCAAATTCCAAAACACTGGGCTGTAATTTTCTACCCTGTCTACTGGAGTTGTAAAGGAGTTGGACCAAAAGTTTCACACAGATTAAGTGGACCTCTGTCATTTTATCCATTTTCTTAGCTCACTTATCCCATTACAAAGTTATGGGGAGCTGGAGTCAGGAACAAGACATTTAACAACCCAGATAAACCTGAGTCCATCTCAGGGTACACTCATGCATATGTGTGCTGCCAGAATTGTAGTATTGCCAAGACATTGACAGTCTTGTCATTGCGATGGACCCGGCCTTGAGGACATGCAAGGGTCGGTGCATAAAAGGTGCTTATTACTTGTTATTAACAATAAAGTATCCAACAAAATTGCACCGCAGTTTTAACTAAATAATTATGCCATGATTAAAACAATGTTCAAAAAAAGTAGAGATTAAAAGGAATCAATATATAATCCAGACCGGTAAAAATCCTCAGGTTAAATGACAGTCAGGATCTATAGCTTTAAAATTCACTCTTCAGCCTTGTGCATCAAACTAAAACTGATGTCTCCTCTGCATGTCTCCCTTTAAGGTCTCTTCAGCAAGAAGAAACATCCCCTGGCAAGCACAGTCTTCCTTCATATCTGGCTCGTGTTCCCACCACCATCCCATGGCCTTCAATGAGAATCCCTCTGCCTTTAACAGGAGCTTAATTGGAGCAAATGGTCAATGTTCAAGGACCAGGAGCACCCCTGCCATGTGAATGCCATCCTCTTGCATTTCTCAGGGCCACATTCCCGAGTGTCCGCCTAATCCCCATAGCAGCACTGGCTTAGCCACCATTCTGTTCTTTTCACTTTCATTTCTTTTGTTGTTCTTCTCAATTTTACCTTCTTTCTTTTTTTCTGTCTACTGCAAAGGGTGGTGAAGTTAGTTTAGAGTATTAGTCATACATAGTTTATTTTTGTCCAGAACATACAAAATAATTAAGAGAGCCATCCTGTCACATTTTTCCCTTCTTCACTATGGAAAATAGTAAATGAGGATCACTAACAACACTAGATTCAAGAACAGATTTTATACATAGGTAACAATGATACTCAACAGCCACTTAAATGAACAATTGTTTCTTAAATATATTATCTGATACTCTAATGTATGGTGTAGTCATTCTCTGTTGTTGGTATTTTACTGTTGTAATTAGTCTGTAGGGGTATTCAAGTAAAACTTTTATTCTACTATGTACGCATGACAATAAATTTGTACTTAAATTTGAACCTGAGGCAGGTGTTTCAGAAAAAAATGTATGTCTCTTGATATAACTAATAATTTTACTTCATTCCTTTTTTCTGCATTCAGTATGTCGTCCAAATTGCTTTGGTAGTGAATAAAAGCTTGATAGCTTGCTTTTAATATGCCTGACACAAATTATAATGTACATTAAAATAAATAATGAACACTAAAGCTGATGCTATTGTTTAATTCTAGTGTATAAAGAGTGTAGAAAGTTTAGGATTCAGCATTATTGTATAAAGACAAGTTAATTTGTCTTGCAGAATCAACTGAGGAATAATTTTTTGAAGTTGTCTGGATCTTTAGCATTGAAGAACACCAAACTGAACCTCTGCATTATTTAAAAGCTACAGCAAAATATATACTATGGAAATGTAGTTTTTTATTCTGATAAAATGTCTAATTCTTAAAAGATGATGCAATATTAAAAGAACTTTGAAACAGCTACTATGTCTGCACAGCTATAAAAAAGTACAGTCTGGTATCAGTTAAGAGGGGGGGTGTACTCCTAAACATTATTAAAATAATAAAAATATAACATTTTCATATTATCACTGGTTTGAATGTAAATTGTACACAAATATTCTAAATATAAATCATAAACTAGAAATGGTTAATAAATGAAATGCTTAATCCATTTAAAGGTTATTCTTCTCCATATTAGGAAAAAACAAAGAAATACTGACACAGGTCATTACAAAACAGATATTTTAGAAAATGTGCTCTGGAAGGTTTACTTTTGAATAGGCAGTCATTGGACGTGACTAATAGTTAAGACTCATATTTTGGCAGTGGCTCCTGCCTTCAACAAGTTCTCCCAAAGATGTTTTAATTTATTCTTTAGCTGACTTTTAAATAGCGAAGGTACCTTCTGGTTCTTTCTTTACAGTTTCTTTATTGTTAACTTGTATATTATAAATTAAATTTGCAGTTTCATAAATAGTTAATGAACAAAATCTAACTTGGAATTAGTAATTAGAGAATTTAAAGATATGATTAATCCGTACAGACCTTGGGGTTAGGTTTTATATTTTTTTGCTAATTCCTTGCCAGAGGTTTTCAAAAGAAAAAGTGAAAATATAGGAAAGGTACTTTGTAATTAGTGCAAATTGGGTTTTATACTTCATTGCTTTTTCTTTATATTGCTGCAGGTTATATGTTCCTAGTACAATGTGACTAAACCCTGTAATCTGTTCTTATAGTTGGCTTCCACCCTTATGGTCAGTTAGTTGAGTATAAGCATACAACAACTATTTATTTCTAATATAGCCCAAAATCAGACAAGGAATGCTTTAACAGGCCCCGTTTTTTGACAGCCCTCCCAGCTGTGACTCCCTAAGAAAACAAGAAAAAAACTCTCCAAAAAAAAAAAAATGTAAGAAATCTTGGAAAAAGCCATTTAGAGAGAGACACCCTTCCAGGTAGTTTAGGCGTCCAATGGGTGTCAAAAAATGTTGTAAATACAATACACAAAACAAAACACAAGTAATCCACTTCACAGAGCTAGTTGGCTACTCTATCATTGCCACCTCAGAAATACTGTAGTACAAAATATTACGTTCAGGTGCAGAGCACCATGACAACTCTCAAGGCAAAATGCAAGACCATTATTAATATTGTCACTAAATACAGAACCGTCACATATGAGGGTTCAAATTTGTTCAAGTACATCAAAAACAAAGCAGAAACTAACACAAATGAAAAACAACAGTATCTGCCCATCATTTAACTATAGAACCTTAGCCAGATTGTAGAAAAAGAGTTAGAGACAAACCAGGCACAGTCAGAGTTCTGGAGACTTCGGCCAACAAGCTGTGTCCCTTTGACTGGCCCATTTTACAGTTGAGGTCAGTGCTGGACTGGTCAGTCTGATGAAAGGACCCTTCGATGATTCCAGTGCTCCTTTATCTGAGATGACTTTTCCATAGGCAAGCAAACAACTTGGCAGTTGAGAAGAGAAATGGGGAGGGGGAAGCGTGGGTTGGTAACAGTTTATAAACCTCATATTACTTATATTTTAATACTAATGATTAACAACAGAGAAGCAGTGTGCAACAACTAAGTCAGCCAGCTCTACCAGGGTATACTAAATTGAAGTCACAAGTCTTCAGCCTGGATTTAAAAGCTGATATTGATGGGGGACCGTCTTATAGTAGCAGGCAAACCTACTCCACAACTTCAGGGCACTGTAACTAAAAGCTTGAACCCCCACTGATATTTTATTAATTCTTGGAATCATAAGCAGGCCAGCATCATGAGATCTTAATGTTCACTCTGGTTTATAACTAATGATAATACATTATTACATTACAAAAAAACTATTATGATATAGATAATAAAGAAAGTTGTGGCGTATGTCTCTTGTACCAAGTACAGTATTATCAGAACAAATAACTGTTGTTTCCTGCTGTGTGAAAGTCGCTCAAAACTGGCTGAATGTGTACTTTTTTCCCATCTAAATATATGCAGTATTAAAAGAGCATTACAGATATCAGTAGATCATTGTTACCCAGAATAGCATGTTTATTTTTTTGTGTACAGTGGAGGTTGAATAACAAAGGACCAGCATGCAAAATGCCACACTGGAAATAAAAATTTTCACTTCCTTTAACTATTCATGAAAAAGCAAGTGTAGATAAAAAAAAATCTTTCATCATTGAAGTTTCTAATGTCTAACTTTGTTATTGGAGAGTTAAAGAGGACAAGACAATGATAAAGAGTTGTTGCAACACCATGACCCTGTATATTATAAAGGCAAAATAAATGCAGCTTTTCAGAAAAAGAAATGTCACTAAGGATGCGAATCTCACATCAGACTATCCAAGATGGCAACACTTCCGGTTAAATGCCAGCCAGGCAGGAAGAGGAAGGTGGAGGGGGATGGACACTGGATGTGATGTTTAGATGTAGTAGGTTGTCATTCATCCAGTCTGTAGAGGGAGGAAGAGAAGAGATGTAAGAATACAGCGCCATTCTGTGGACTGGCAAGGAATAACCACCACCAAATCCTTTAAGCTGTCCCGAAGGCATATGTGTGTGACAGGATATAAAATGGGATGCATTTTGTCCCTGATTATTGATGTTTTGGTACAGCCTTTAAGCAGATTGGGTGAATCTAAATGACAATTCCTGGAGTGACAACATTTGGTATAATTTCAGGTATAAAAGAAGATCAAGGAAATCACATTGAATGCAAAGGTACTGACCTTTAAATTGGAAAATTACTTCAAGCCTTCTATGTTCCAAAGTCAGTCCCTGCATTTGGCAAGAAGCCACTGGACTAAGTTGCAGCCCATCTAAAATTAGATTAAGTGGACTCAGAAATTGAACAGATAGTTTGCTGAGTTATTTTCTCAATGGAGGAAAAAATGCACAGCAGAAAGCCATTAAAGTAAATTAAATCCCAGCAGAGTAATTATAAAGTTAAAAGAACAGCTGTTCCTTGAGAATACTGTATCTTTACCCCAGCTTCCAAAATTCATTTCTATGATATCAATTTCAAATTAACTGTGTGAAATATATATTCCAAATTCACATTTAAAAGCAGAATAATGAGTCATCTTCTCAGATTGAAACATTCTAAAATGAGATATTTTAAGAGAGTGAACTATGTCGTAAAGCATGCATTAAAATGAGAAAGTAAACATTAACAGGAAATGATATATTTCTTACTGAAAGAGAGATTAAGTCAAAAATCTAGTCTCCTTGGAAACATTTAGGTTTGAATGTAGAGACTGCAGTAGCTTCATGAACAAACATGAGCGGAGAGCGCCAGAGATAGATATAAAGTGCCAAAAAGCTGAATTAACACTTTCTACAGGTTGAAAAGGCTTTTGAAAACATTTTGTTTCATAAATATGAAATATTTTGTACTCAATCCATGCATTAGGTGATTGTATAACAGCCAATTACAAGATGTACCGTACATCATGTCTTCATTAAAAATTTTCTACTTCCATTTCATTATTTGTGTTATGTACTGTACTTTGTATGGTTTCTCCAAACTGAAAATAAAATTCTCTCTTTGGTTGTGCACTTTATTTAGCTTCAGATAAATGCTGACTGTCATTCAAAAGTCTTCAATATTCACAATTCTTTCCAAAAATCTATACAATCTGGTTGGATTATAAATATGGATTGTCTCTAAACATGTTGATTAGACATTCAGTAATATTTTTAGCTATAAAATGTCATCTCATTTAAATCACAGAATATCAATTTACCTCCATTCTCTAAGTATCATGCCAAATCCAATGGTATTTAGTATGAATTATCTAGTCCTCATCATTATCACCTCAAGATTAAATGTTCCATTAGGCTTGCATCTTTAATGGCATGAAACCTTATAAGGTTGAGTTTCTTCCATCAGACTATATCTTGGGCACAGTGGATTAGGGGTTCTCAATCTACTGTCTGCCTCCCTAAAACCTGCAGCCCAGATAAGCTCCTAGATATTAATGTCCATGCAATCATATATTATTTGCATTGGTCATTCCTCTGTGTTTAAGTGATGTTTAATGCAGCATTATATTTAAAAGTATGTCAGTATCTCATAATTTGTGTGTCTGTCAGATCAGTTTATTACAACATTTCATGATGCCTCAAGTGTGCTTTTCATTGTGAGTTTTTCTCTTATTGTTATAAATTTTCCTTGATCTCTAAAAATTATTTAGATCTTGTTTTGGGAGTTTTAGAGGTCAAGAAATCTGTGACCACAAACATTTTATTGCTTTATATGATTTTTACAATGTTGAAAATAAGTATCATTCTCCCACAACACCATTTTATTTTTCTTATGGGTGCTGGCATTTAGAAAAGTGTTTGTTGGTGGTGGCAAAGCCATTTTCAGTGCTGTTAAGAAGCAGGAGTTCTCCTTAAGCAAAATCCACAGGAGCCTCCGCACAGGCCAGGCTCATTTGGCCCAGTCCCATGAGAGACCAGCTGGCTTCACGGGGAACAGGCCTCTAAAAAAGGGAAACTGTCCACCACAATAAATCACAAAATTCTGTAGCCAATGCCCCCAAATGAGAAAGTTTAATTATCAACCTCTAGCTGTATATTAGGGGCAGACAAAGAAATTTTATTAAAATAAAAGAAATATTTTCCAAAACCTCTGTGACCATGAATTGCTCTAAAGAGCACAAAAAAGGAATAATTTGCCCAAAAGGGTATCATCTTACATTCTTACATTGGTATCATCTTATTCCTTTTCTAACTAAATTCTGTTGCTGTCCTGCACAGTCAGCATACTTACATGGTATGACCAAGAAATGCAAATGAAAGGAAAGTAGGAGGTGGGGTGTGCAAAACAAAAGTGCTGATGTCAGTGAAAAGGCGGTGTGTTCTAAATCTGAGATTCAGTAAATTAAAAGATGAAGTGAGCTGCATGAAAATAAGTGTTAGTGCTATGAAAATGGCAATTTCATTTGCTGTCACTGATACAGGCAACCCTTGCTATGTATGAGTTCAGCGTCTCTGCAATGTGCCAAATTAGTTTACATTTTCGGGGATGCCCAACTCACAGTAATCTGTAATCGCAATTTCATTGTACCATCTTCACTCATAATTAATGTCCAGTCTGCATCAGGAACCTCACTAATGTAAGCATTTGTTATTTACAGAATTGTAATCATTTTATCTACATCACAGGTAAATTGTGTTTTTAATTGGTTAATTAAACAAAAAGGATGGGTTTTGTTCTTAGTACTTGTAAAAAAAGGTATTCTGCTATTTAATAGGTGTTCTAGTGGTCTTCTTTATTGGTGTCCTATATAAAGACTTGATCTCAAAAAAATCAGCAAACAAATATTGATGTCATCAGGTAAATATACATATGTTCTGTTTTATGTGTAAGATTAACATTTTGTATCCTTTTCAATTAAGCATGTTAATTTTTATTGTGTGGCCTTCAGTTAAAAAAGGGTTCAGATCCACTGCAGTGGGAAATAAAATGCAACTGTGGTGATGGCCAAGTACATCTGAGAATATGCTCTGTTAAAGCAGTGGTTTCCATATCTTCAATAGTATGCCAAAAATCAAAAGAAGTCCTGGATTTGCCTCAAGTTTTTCTTTTAAGCTACTAATGGATGACTTATACTTTGTAAATGCGGGGCTTAGTCTCACCACTATTCACCACATAATCAAAATATTTTAGCTTGTGAGACCAAAAATAGTATGTTTTGGAATTATTACACAAATCACTATTTATTAAGGTATTCGGCACTGTTACTGAATAGCATAGGGTTTCTTTAAGTATGAGTAAAATGTCACAGAGCTGCAGATCATCTGCAACCTGGCACACATAACGAATGTCCTAACCATTTCATTTTCAAATCAGTACATTGGCCTTTCTAGTCTTGTAGCTGGGTCAGTACCTAGTCTTGCCTAGGGCATGCCTACTTGGCAATGAATAAAGAAAAATGCAAAAATAAAAAGGATACCAAAAAAGAAAAACGGGTCAAAGAAATAAATGCTTCATTCTCTCCTTCCTCAAATTGTCTAAAATAATCTGTGGCTTATCTTGCTGTACACACATTGCTTACTCTCTTCTCTTCTTGGTGCCACAAGAGTACTTTCCCTTTTGCTCTCTACCTGCTGAAGCAGCAATCCTTACTGGTCTTTTGCTGTATTACCCAAGTCCCCATTTTTTTCTCTAGTCTCTAATAGCAGAGCAGACACAAACCAATCACCTTGCTCACTTCAGTTTCAGCTGGAGTCAATGAGGTGACTTTAGAAGACCACATGCTGTATTTTAGTCCCACCAAAAAAAGGAGCAGAAGAACAATGTTGTCTGAAACATGGGGACTACAAGCAAAAAAGAAAGCTTCAAAAAGTTGAAGTGCTTTGTACTTTATAAAAGTCTCTTGAGGAGACATCTACTGCATTTTTGTCAGAACTGCAAAAAGTCTGATTCTTTGTGATCCGGGCAATAGCAGCACAAAGCATACATAGAACTTTATGAATAATGAATTATCCATTTCAGTGACAGGATATATTGGACACAAAACTTTCTTTTTTACTTTCTTCTATATGAAGTATAGGGAAAGTATTGTAATAGTCTAAAGATTTGATGTCAAGATTTTGATGAATCTCAACGTTTTAGACCTCCCTGACTTTCTCGTATACAAAGTATAGGGAAAGTATTGGAATCCTCAAAAAATTCCATTTCAAGATTTTGATGAATCTCGACGTTTTAGACCTCCGAGTCTGAAAATACCATGTCTGTGTGTCTGTCTGTGTGTGTGTGTGTATACAGTGCATCCAGAAAGTATTCACAGAGCATCACTTTTTCCACATTTTGTTATGTTACAGCCTTATTCCAAAATGGATTAAATTCATTTTTTTCCTCAGAATTCTACACACAACACCCCATAATGACAACATGAAAAAAGTTTACTTGAGGTTTTTGCAAATTTATTAAAAATAAAAAAAAACTGAGAAATCACATGTACATAAGTATTCACAGCCTTTGCTCAATACTTTGTCGATGCACCTTCGGCAGCAATTACAGCCTCAAGTCTTTTTGAATATGATGCCACAAGCTTGGCACACCTATCCTTGGCCAGTTTCACCCATTCCTCTTTGCAGCACCTCTCAAGCTCCATCAGGTTGGATGGGAAGTGTCAGTGCACAGCCATTTTAAGATCTCTCCAGTGATGTTCAATCGGATTCAAGTCTGGGCTCTGACTGTGCCAATCAAGGACATTCACAGAGTTGTCCTGAAGCCACTCCTTTGATATCTTGGCTGTGTGCTTAGGGTTGTTGTCCCTGCTGAAAGATGAACCGTCGCCCTAGTCTGAGATCAAGAGCGCTCTGGAGAAGGTTTTCATCCAGGACGTCTCTGTACATTGCTGCAGTCATCTTTCCCTTTATCCTGACTAGTCTCCCAGTTCCTGCCGCTGAAAAACATCCCCACAGCATGATGCTGCCACCACCATGCTTCACTGTAGGGATGGTACTGGCCTGGTGATGAGCAGTGCCTGGTTTCCTCCAAACGTGACGCCTGGCATTCACACCAAAGAGTTCAATCTTTGTCTCATCAGACCAGAGAATTTTCTTTCTCATGGTCTGAGAGTCCTTCAGGTGCCTTTTGGCAAACTCCAGGCGGGCTTCCATGTGCCTTTTACTAAGGAGTGGCTTCCGTCTGGCCACTCTACCATACAGGCCTGATTGGTGGATTGCTGCAGAGACGGTTGTCCTTCTGGAAGGTTCTCCTCTCTCCACAGATGACCTCTGGAGCTCTTGGGTTCTTGGTCACCTCCCTGACTCGCCCTTCTCCCCCGATCGCTCAGTTTAGATGGCCGGCCAGCTCTAGGAAGAGTCCTGGTGGTTTCGAACTTCTTCCACTTACAGATGATGGAGGGCCACTGTGCTCATTGGGACCTTTAAAGCAGCAGAAATTTTTCTGTAACCTTCCCAAGATTTGTGCCTCCAGACAATCCTGTCTCAGAGGTCTACAGACAATTCCTTTGACTTCATGCTTGGTTTGTGCTCTGACATGAACTGTCAACTGTGGGACCTTATATAGACAGGTGTGTGCCTTTCCAAATCATGTCCAATCAACTGAATTTACCACAGGTGGACTCCAATTAAGCTGAAGAAACATCTCAAGGACGATCAGGGGAAACAGGATGCACCTGAGCTCAATTTTGAGCTTCATGGCAAAGGCTGTGAATACTTATGTACATGTGCTTTCTCAATTTTTTTATTTTAAATAAATTTGCAAAAATCTCAAGTAAACTTTTTCATGTTGTCATTATGGGGTGTTGTGTGTAGAATTCTGAGGAAAAAATGAATTTAATCCATTTTGGAATAAGGCTGTAACATAACAAAAAGTGGAAAAAGTGATGCGCTGTGAATACTTTCCGGATGCACTGTATGTAAACACAATAACTTGAGTACGCTTTCACTTGGGTCAACCAAATTTTGCATACAAGTATTAGGTACATAACATAGATTTCTATCTAAACTTTTGGGCTATTTCCATTAATCAGAAGTGGTACTTTACCTTTTATTAATATAGCTGAAAAGTCTGATTTATTCAACTTTACTTTTATAATAATTGTTCAATATATTATTAATTTGATTTGATTTGTTGTTGATGGACCTTTAATATACATAATATAAAAATATAATCATTGTCTTGCGGTTTACTCCTCAAATATCCATCCCCATATCTGAGTATACGAGAAAGTCTAGGGGAGACCACTCCCGATTTTTTTTATTTAATAATGAGTTTAATAACATAATGTCAGGTACAGAAGTGGCATCCTTCCTTGGTGTACAGAGCAGGGGAATACAAATCAATTAAAGTGGCACAACATATTCATGGAATCACATCTACTGAAACACACATTGTCCATATTTAAGTGTACAGGAGATTTTAGTAAAGCTATTTTACTTTCTTTTCAGGGTAGATACACAAAAAACAGCCTTGTGAAAACATTTAGAGTTCTTTCTTTTGTGTGTTCAGATTTTGTTGAGTTCAACAAAATACAAAAAAGTGAAACAATTCTAACTAATTAAAAAAAATGAAAAGTTAAAATCCCTCAGCACCCACTTCCACCACAGCCCTAAGAGGAAAGGCACAAAAAAGAAAATTAAAAGCAAACAGGAAGGGTGGCAGATACAATTCTGATCCCTCAAAAAATAAAAACACTGGAGAAGTCTACCCATAAGGATTAAAAGGTCTCCACATTGCTGACACCCAGTTGTCCACCCCCCAAGCAACTGAACAGCCGACTCTCGCTTAAGACTCAAATTGGATGAGCCACTGATCTGCAATGTAGAAAGTTTGATTAGAATCAATTTATAGATAGGGACCTTAGAGAAAGAGAAAGAAGGATACGTCCAGTGAGGGTCCAGTGTCATCTTGGCTGCAATGCTGGCTGATAAGCAAAGCTGCCACTGTATAGAGGTGTGAGGGGTGCAGGAGGTCCAAGAGGAGGAAAAGGATGGGATGAGAGATGAATAACTATAGAAAGAATTGAGAAAAGTGACAGGTAGGCAGTATTAAAACATATATACAAAACTATTAGAAGCATTTAGTGAATAAAAGTGTCAGGACGGGTCAGTGGCCAAACCTACGATAAAATTCTTTTCAGGTTTAGACAGAAATGGGGTAAAAACAGGGTATTCTGTCCATTACAGATTTAGTGCTACTTTTAAAAATATCATTATAAGATAAGAGGGAGAGGATTCCATTTTGTAATTATGATAGCCTGCAGGCAGCTTAACACAAGGCAGCACAACAGAGACAGGCTTCAAATGAGGAGACCTTGAAGATGAAATCTAAAAGAGAATGGAAGGGACAAAGAAAATCAGAATGCCACATGTCTCAAGGATTGAATTTAGCTGGAGGTAAAGCAAGAAAGAAGGGCAGAGTATAGAGAACCCGGACTGGAGCCATTGGAATGTCCTGGGCCCTGAAGCATTAAAAACATGTCGATGTGTGTACTAATGTCCTGGATGGGTGCAGGAAAGGATGGATATGAAGGGTCTAAATGTGAAAGAAGATGTAGAACTCTTTCTGAAATTATATTTTAACTTAAGCATGAGATAAAAGCAGGAGATAAAAAGTTGTGGCTTCCAAATTTCATTTTAGTAAAGTAATCACTATAAGTCTCCAACATTTTGTTAATTATCATTACAGAAAAAGAGTATTCCTTTTTAAGATCAATATAAAGTTAACGAGAATTTTTCTGTTTATGTTTTTTATTAAACTACTGTAAATCAGTTTACCCTTTGACATTAACTACTAAAACATCAGTTGTTTTCTGGTAGATATTCAATGCAAAGCCAATCTGCTAGATTTTATGCTGTTCTTTTTCTTAGATCCAAAAGGTACAAATACTGCATCAAACTTCATTGATGAAGAAATCTAGGTAAATATATATTGGTGTATGTGCTATTTTCTTTTTAATTATAGGAGGATGCAAAATGGAATACACAAATGTCTGATTAATAGCTACAGCTGAGTACACATAAACATTGAAGAAGTGGGTGAATTCACCAGCGAGCAGAAGAGTGTTTTACACACATCATGGGATAAGAGAAATGCAAAATAACACACAAGCATGAAGAGATCAGAAATAATTACACATTCTGCACATAAGAGAAATCAAATGTGTCTCTGGATTCCATGGGGAAATTATACAAACATAAAAGGGGATGCATGGCAGCACAATGATTGGGCTGCTGCTGGCAGTGAGTAGGAAAGAGCAGAACAACTGATGTGAGACCGAAAGACCACTGATGGCACAATGGCTACCATGCATATTACATAGCATGATTGGCTCAAGATGCACTTATGGAGAGCACAAATTACAACACAAAGGACTTTTCATAAAACATATAGTGAGAAATTAATGTTACATCAGCCCAACAATACAGCAGGTCAAGATTAACAGTAGAATAGCACTGGATTGACAATAAGGAACATAATACAGCCTCAGTCTAAGACTGCCACTATAACTAAAAGTTGAAATTCAGCAGTAAGTATCCACAGCAGATACAGTATTTTGGTAATCCTTTACAATTTAAATAGTGTACTAGAAATATTTATTAAGAAACCATATAAAAACAAAAACAAATATGAAAATATGCAAATGAAATGAAAATATACTTAAACTAAAATGAATATCCCATGGGATAAAAAGAAATTTGAACTCAGTGTTAGTTTAAAAATTGCTTGTTTTAATTCTACAAGTGATAAAAATAAATGTATTCAAATGAAGTTGGACTTTTTCCATTGGATTTTTTGAATTTTGTTTTAACGACTAAAAAATTAAGGACTCTCAAGGTATTTCCAAAAGAGCAGTCTAAGGGCTAACCAAGATCGAGACAAAAATCCAAGGTTTAATGAAAGAACTATTTTAATGGGTAATTTCTTAAATTCAATCCTGATTATTCTTTATATTTTTGAGGTATTTTAGTTCAAAAACCAATTCAAGATCATTCCTTTTCACTTTGATCGAAAATCCATATGTTAGTCCTTCTTCTCCTTCTGTGATTTAATGGAGGTTGCGAAAAACAAATAGACAGAATTGTGATGCAAAAGTTGTAAGAAAAAAGGAAAAGGAGAGTAACACTCCTATACTGTGAGAGTAAATGACATCAGAAAGCCCTAATAAGTGTAAATAATGAAAAACCACCCTGTGAACTTCAAAATGATTATTTCAATAATGCAACAATTTTTCCAGTATAAAATTTCTTAACCCTGTGAGTGGAAGGTAGTTTGAAATTGGTGTCTCTGTAATTTTTCTAAATGATGAAAAAATCTATATAATCCTGTTTTGTGTTAAACGCTAAAAAATTGCAATTAAGTATTGTATAGTTTAATCCGGATCATGCCATGTTCAGTAGCCCACATGTTTTGCCATAACTCGATATCTCTGAATTTTATCAACCTTTTAGCATCTAAATGGATGTTTTATGCCCACCTCCAGTCTTTTAAGATTTTTTCTAAACAAAAAATTAACAATGTTGTTCCCTTGAAAATCTTTATTGGCAGAGTTCAACAGGAATGAAACATATAATCCTGGCTGATACAACCCAAACAGTGTTTGGTCATAATAATCACATTTGCTTCTCACATACAGTATATCCACTCTATGTAGCTGAATTTCCTCTACTCACTATTTTGCTTAAAAAATAGACACAATTTCTAGGCTATAAACTTTCTTTATCATAACTTTAAAATCTGGAGAAAAACAAGTTACTCCAGTTTTACCATTTATAGAACCCTATGCTTACACAGTTAATAAATTTTAATAATATACTGTCATCAAAAATACCTATAATACTACTCCAATTATTCAGTTCCTTATTAATAGCACAATTCTCAAAACTGTCCTCAGTGCCTATGAATATGAAAAAAAACTGTAATTTCTTTCATTCCTAGGCCTTATCTCATTAACCTGCTTTAGTTAAGCACACTGACCATTGAAGACCCAAAGAGATGACAAACAAAAAGTAAAAAGAAATACTAGAAAATTGAGTTTGGCGGCTTACACACCTTCTGTGGGCTCCAAGTGGTTCCCCAAAACTTCACCATGTCTTGTCATTTCATGTACCTCTCCATAAACTTGCCATAATAAAACATGTGCACCTGCTCTAGCTTGCTGCCAGGCCAGCCACTTGTTAGACCTTGCGCTCTCATGGTTAAACCTACCTGCATTTCCTCTGTTCCAGACATTCTGTGCATATTAGTGTATCCTTCTGGCCGTTGTTGCCTAAATAATGCCATCTCAAAGAGAACAGGTGTACAGCACTAACCCCTAAGCGGAGGCATCCGCATGCTCCTCTTTTTGTGCTCCCACTTTTCCACGCAACCTGCATCTGCAAAGACACCATGACCTACGACAGGACTCCCTGTAGCTTCTCTCAAAAATGGCTAACTTGCAACTGCTAGCACCCTTGCTTGAACCCTTGATTCCCATCTGTCTGTATTGACAGAATTCCATGAAGATCACAGCATCCCCCCCAATAAAGCTTTCCCCTTTGAAGGAGATCCTAGCCACTTGGCTCTGTCACTACAGGGCTTCCCAGCTCTCTTGCATAATGAGACTCACTGAAAACTCCTGCATATCTCTCTCTCTCATGACAGTCTTCTTCTTCCTCTTCATCATTCTCCAAACATCTCTTCAATCAAGCCCTTTTCCTTCAGATCTTCTATTACTTTATCTATCCATCTACACTTGGCTTCCCTTGTTTTCTCTTCCCCTGTACTTCTATTCTCTTTTGTCCACATATTCTTGGTCTCTCCTCATTACATGTCCGTGCCACTTCAACATTTCTTATTCTGTCCTTTTTAGAAATGAGACAGTCAGAGGTACAAGAAAAATGGGAGAGATAAATAAGAAAGTACTGGAAAGTAGGTTGAAGTGGTACTTCTAGCAAATTTTCCAAAAAAGCTTCCTGTTAGTTTCTGGTCATTCCTACTACTTTCTTCATATGCCATCTCTACTTCAGTCTAAAATGTAACAGCAGCTAAAAACCAGCTGAGACATGTGCCCCAAAGGAAGGAATCAGCTTTTATTGTAGCAATTCTCCTGAGTCTTTCCAGTGTCTAACAAATTATTTTTGAAATCACTTCATTTATGCCGTTTTGTGTTGTTGATGGACTACACAGGAAGTGTACCATCTCTATGCAATCCGATTTAAGGAAATCATTTGAAAACTGTTTCATGCTGTTATACTCTGTTCCTATGTAGTTTGTTTCATAGTTTTCACATTGTTTTCTGTAGTACAAAAGCGTGATTGTAATGCAATATTACTAAGGTCGAATAATGTCCCTCAGGGCTTAGTCCTGCGTTCAGTTCAGATATGTTGTTGATATACTACCATTAGCAGATATAGCTGAGCAATGTAATATTCAATTATCTCTTTTTATCAATGGTAAAATAACTATTTTAAGGTGTTACTACATTGGATAAATGGGATAAATGATAACTTCATATTTTTATTATAAAAATCAGAATTCTATTAATTGGTTAAAATTCTGCATACAGGCACTAGATACAGTGAACTTTTAATGTAAAAAAGCTACAAATTAGTTTTGTTGTCTGCATCTAATTTATTTGTTATGTTATGACACTAATCTACAGTACAGTTTCATGCATACATCAAAGTGCCACCCAAAAACTGTAATTCTAAAAAAGAAAATAATTGGGTTGTTTACTATGCAGAATAAAGAAAATTTAATTTTTTGCATGCTTTTCAAATAGAATTGACTGCCACAATGCTTCTTCTCCAGGCTGCTCGCAAAAATTCTACATTCAACCTGCAGTCAATTCAAAATGCCACTGCAGTGAGCTGATTAGAACCAAGAAGTGTAACATTTAAACTTTTTTTTTTTTTTTTAAATCTCTGCATATGGTTCTAGTTAAGATAAGGGCCTTCTAACATAAAAAGCTTAGCATGTATCACAGCAAATTAGTGGAAGAAATTTTAGAAGACAAGATAGAAAAGCAGCTATCCAGTATGCATATGTTAGCTGGCGGGACACATACAGTAGATTTATACAGGAGAGGTTCTTAGTAATATGATGGAGCGTTATTAAAAAACATGAAAGCAGTGAAATATATGGTGTTAAACCTTTACTTTCAAAAAGGTTTCGATAAGATATGCCAAGGTGGTTTATTATTAATTCTTACAATATAGAAATTCAAAGCACAATTTGCAGATAGATATCTCAGTGGTTACACACCTCAAATATTTTAACTTGCCAAGGTGCAAGATGATTGGCTAGAAGTTCAAGCAGCAAGAACACACTAATGCAAAAATATATATGTATATATATGCTTCATTCTATATACAGTATGTATGCTTTATTTTGAGTGTATGTGTGTGTCCTGTTATTGGTTTCGAATATTACCATCACCATTTTGAGGAGACATGCAAATAAGAATTTATTGTGCATTGTACTACTTGAACCTGAATTAGCAATCTTAATTTTACAATATTTAAGTTGCAGCAGTCTGATTTTAGAAAGGATATGAAAATGATAACAAATCCATGTGAAAGGTAAAGTTTAAATTTAGCCAAATTAAAATTCAGACCTCTGGGCTAAGAGTTTTCAGTACTGTCTTGCTAGTCACAGAGTTATCATCTGCTAAAATAACCTATTTTTTTCTGAATTAAAAAGACAAATTATTATCTTTCCTCCATCGTTTTACATTAGTAAAATGGCTAATTAATGATGCAAATGAAGAGACATCATTTATGTTTAAATGATAAATAGATGTGGGTCTCATTAGAATACAAAGTCTGCATGGACAAATGTTAAGTTCAGCAGTATTAAAAGTGACGAAATCTTAAAGGCAAAATAATGGTTCCATTTCCTTCATCAAATGCCATATACAACATGAGAAATATATTTTTCTGTGTTGTGGGGGTAAACAGCCAACCATCATCCAACCCGCTATATCCTAACTACAGGGTCACGAGGGTCTGTTGGAGGCAATCCCAGCCAACACAGGGCACAAGGCAGGAAACAAACCCCAGGCAGGGTGCCAGCCCACCACAGGGCATGCACACACACTCACACATGCACACACACACGCACACACACACGCACACACACACACACACACACACACACACACAAACCCACACACCAAGCACACACTATGGACAAGTTAGAATCGCCAATGCGCCTAACCTGCATGTCTT
Organism: Erpetoichthys calabaricus; assembly: GCF_900747795.2. Classification (NCBI taxonomy): domain Eukaryota; kingdom Metazoa; phylum Chordata; class Cladistia; order Polypteriformes; family Polypteridae; genus Erpetoichthys; species Erpetoichthys calabaricus. The sequence continues at coordinate 47,886,681 of NC_041399.2, read as the reverse complement.
TGGACTGTAGGAGGAAACCGGAGCACCCAGAGGAAACCCACGCAGACATGGGGAGAACATGCAAACTCCATGCAGGGATGACCCGGGAAGCGAACCAAGGTCTCCTTACTGCAAGGCAGCAGCGCTACCCACTGCGCCACCCTGGGGGTAAACATCAAATTCAAATTTCTCATAACTGAAAGTTGAACGGAGCAAAGTACAAAGATATCCTTAATGAAAACCTGCTCTAGAGCACTTTGGACCTCAAAGTAGGTTGTAGGTTCACCTTCTAACAGAACAATGAAACTAAGCACAAAGCAAAGACAACACAGGAGTAGCTTAGGAATAGCTCTGTGAATGATCTTGAGAGGCCCAGCCAGAGCTCATCATAAACCCAAATGAACATATCTAGAGAAACCTGATAATATCTGTCCGACAACGGCCTCCATCCAACCTGACAGAGTCTGAGAGGATCTGCAGAGAAAAATGGCAAAAAAAAATCCCCAAATCCAAGTGTGTCCTATTTGAAACTGTCATGTAATACCCAAGAACAGTCCAGGCAGAGATTGCTGCCAAAGGTTCTTCTACTAAATACTAAGGAAAGGGTCTATCTAAATGCTCGTGTCAATTTAATATTACAGTTTTTATACTTTTATTAAATTTGAAAACAATCCAAAATTCAGGAGTATTGAGTGTTGCTTGATGTGATTTATAGCACAAAACTGCAACTTAACAAAATGTGAAAACAGTGCAGGGGCCTGAATACTTTCTGAATCCAATGTATACATTGTTTTTTATTGTATAATATCACTTAAAATATTTGATAATATGATTGGCTGTTCAGTATCCTTATGGCCTGTTGATAGAATCTGTTCCTGAATCTACTGGCGCAGGTGTTAATGGTCTTGTACCATTTAAGAAGGAGAAGTGAGATGAGGTCTTTATTAACATTATTCGACTTAATAAGACAGCAAGTGTAATGTGATGTGTCCTGAGTCGGAGGCAGTGGGATGCCAGGGATATTCTGTGCCAGCTTCTCCACCTACTGCAGTGCTTCACGATCTTGAGCCAAGCAAGTGCCATACTAGAATATGATCCAGCCAGTGAGGATGGACTCTACTATGCACCTATCAAACTTTGTGAGAACAGATAAAGAGATCTGCACTTTCTTCATAAGTCTGAGGAAGTGGAAGCATTGGTGAGTCTTCTTGACAAAAGACAAAATGGTGTGCCCAGGTTTACTTCATCAATAATCTAAGGAATTTAAAGCTACTCACCCTCTCTACAACATTTCCCCCCATGCAAACAGCACTGTGGTCTGCCTTGTGCCTTCTGCAGTCCATGGCCAGCTCTTTGGTTTTGCTCACATTAGCGGTGAAATTGTTGTCCTGACATCACTTTGTCAGAAGGTAAACTTTTTCTCCAAAAGCTGTCTTGTCATTATTTGGTGATTTTTTTAAAAATGCTGCAGTGTCTGTAGAGCCATGTAAATGATAGTAAGTAGACCGGTGTTGTACAAACAGCTAGTGGTTATTTGTTTATGACGTTTCTCAGTCTTCAATGTTAAATGAAAGTAAATTCTAAACATTAAGTATGGAATGCCACTTTTAGATTGTACATGTTGTCCTTATTTTTTGTAATGCTAAGCATTCTTACTGAAAGAAATTCTAAAAATAATGAAACAGTTACACTATGTTAAAACATTAATATTCTGACAATTTCTCCAACCTTGACTCTGAGATCTTATTAATATATTTTTTCATTATATTATGACATTTCAGTAATAAAGGGCATGTTAACATTTTTTTTTCTTAATGATTTAAACATTTATTACATCTCTTAACAAGTAAAAAAATGTGACTTTTTTGGACAAATATGAAATACAGAATGAATTATTATTATTATTATTAGTATTATTATTATGGATGATAGAAAAAATATAAGTCCATCAACCAAGCTACTAAGACCAGAATTAATTTATTTTTGTGCATCCCCAATTCCAGTTTAGGATGAGTAAAGTTTACAACCTACCCCAATTCAATGTTCCAGTCCATTGTATTACATTACATACCTTTGATTAGCAGAAAAATAAACCCACACAAGCCCTAGAGGAACATGAAAACACCACACAGTAGGTTCTTTACTGTACCTTTCTTTGGTGCCTTTTATTTTTGTGAGGGTTGCAGTAGCAACATGCTAAGCTGGGAATATAAGCTTCTTCAGTGGAAGTTTTAGACATTCTCAGTTGATTGGAGAAATATAATCCTTCCAGTGTTTCCTGGGTTTGCCCATGGTTCTACCCCTAGTAGGTCATATCAGGTATACCCAGTGGGTGGGGTGTCTAAGAGGCTTCCTAACTACATAGCCAAACCACTCCAACTGGGTCTTCTCAATTCCCAGAAGCAGCAGTTCAAATTTTGAGTTCTTCCCATACTGCTCAGATTCCTACCCTATCAAACATTTCCCATTGTTGCACTTTCTGTAGATTTCTGGATTTTTCTGCACCCTGCAATATAGTTTATGGTTATGACTGTGATGTCAATGCAGCACCATCTTGTTGTTTGCTTTTCTTGTGAACGCCACCATATTGTGCTAGTTTTGTTGTTTCTGACAGCGACATTGTTTGTTATTCTAGTGATCGGAGATCATGTCATTATGTGTGTCTATATCATATATTTCCTATTTAAGATGGCAGTACATGAAGGAATTTATGTTTTGGATTCACTAAAAAAATAATAATGAAAATCTTTTGTAGTTTAGTTTGGGGAAAATAAATTCAGATATTGCAAAGGCTTTTTTGCTTCCTCTCTTTCAATTTTGATTTCGGTGGATTGGGCTTTTGATGATGTGTACCTTCCAGTTCTTTCTGGAATTCAGGATATTTTGCTTGTCCCTGTCCTTGTCGTCGGTCTTTTGGCACCTCCATTAGACTTTAGTACTAATAGGGGAGGAAAAATGGGGGAGCATTGTGGGGGAAAACAGCAATTTACTCCTTATCTATCCCTTTTCTCCCCACAATTGTATGTACCAACATAAAGACAAGCTTCTTAGACATAACAACTTGCAATATTGACATGAAATCAAGGGTAAAATTTCTCACTCCAGATATACAAAGATGTGTAGGTATCTTAACACATAAAGCAATCTCATTTGTAGCATCAGGAGTAATGTCTGATCCTGAAGGGCGGTATTTCATGGTGGTAAATATTTATGCACCTAATGTGGATGATACACATCAGAATACAAAGTATTTTTTTGGTTTTATCCAAAATATATGTGTATCAATTCCTCAAGAATTCATAAAATTATAAGTTTTTAATTGTGTTTTAAATACAACCCTGGATATATCATCAACTACATTGACAAAGACATCTAATACCACAAAAGATAATCACAAACTTTGTAATAGCTCATAATTTATCAGACTCATGGAGATTATTAATTTCAAATTTAAGAGAATCACCAATATATCCTAGTTATTCAAGAACTGATTATTTCATTAATTGATAATAGTTTATTGCCCACTATAAAACCTTTTAAGTACGATGTTATTATTATCTCTGATCATGCTCCTCTGATCTTTGAGCTTGAATAACTATGACTGAAACACTCATTTTGTAGTCGGCATCTTAAATCACTTTGTAAGCAGATGTGAACTTTATTGAGTTCATCTCCAAACAAATTGATTATTTTTTACAGACTAATGCATCCTTAGAGGTTTCCGCAGGAATGCTTTAAGACACTCTGAAAGTGCTTTTAAAAGAACAGATTGTTTCATATCTTTCCCATAAGAATAAATTGGAGAGCAATCTCCAGAATACAAGACTATGCAGGGTCACCAAATGAGGCACTCTACAGGAAAAGACAGGCTCTACAATCACAATTTAACTTCTTGATGATAAAAGAAACTGAACAACTCATCTTTAAATTACAACATCATTATTATGAGCATTGAGAGAAGGCAAATAAGATCTTAGCTGAACAAATCCACAAACAGGTAGTTCACAACACTATAACAGAAATAACCAACGCAACTGAAAATAAAATCATCATAAAAAATTATAACTTACAATTTTAGGAAGTACTATAAGTACTTGTATTTTACTCAGATTAAAAAAGATGAGACACAATCTAAGATGTTTATTGACATGATACAAACACCACAGCTGGATACTCAGTGCAGAGGAATTGGACAAACCTCTGACTCTCAGAATTACTGGATGCTATACACTAACTCCAAAGTGGGAAAGCAACAGGCCCTGATGGATATCTAGTGGAACTTTATAAAACAATTTCATCTAACTTAGTTCCACTACTATTACCAGCATTTATACAATCTAGAAACAGCAAAATTCTTCCTCAAACTTTTTGCCACGCATTAATTACCATTTTTCATAAGACTTTAGTGCTAAGACCCTAACCTGTTTCATTCACTTTGACTTTGTTACATCTCTCTGAATAATCAGCTTGTAACCTTCTGCTCCCTGGAAATACGCTTGCCTCTTTGACACTGATTATAATACTGCTCAGAGCTCATGACCATAGGTGAGGATGGGAATGCAGTAATTTAACAGTTTCATCTGAACACCTAACTTTACCACCATGGTTTGGTATTAAATCTGAAAATTTATGGTCGCTGTTCTCATTTTCAAAAATAAAATGCTTGGTTTTTAATTAATCTCACAGAATATCTACCATCTCTCATGAGCATGCCCCTAAATAAGTTGAACACTTCCACTTGGGGCAGTTGCTCACTTCTGACCTGCTGAGATAAGGCCAGTCTTTTCCCAGAGAGAGTCATGACTTCACATAGAAGTCTCTTTCAAAATTCTGTTTCTTCTGAACAATTACAACATTCTCTGCTGTTAAGGTCTTGCTTCATCTAAGCACATCATTCTCAAACTATAAAGGAAAGGTGACCAAAATTTTGTAATTTCTTCCATTTCAGGTTATATGTTGTTATATGTGTAGTAGAATAGTACATATTTCAGTGAACAGATTACCAAAAATACCTTAGGTGCCATAAGCCAGAACCCACCAATGTTCAAATCTGTTTATACCATTTTTAGTGACATGAGGCCAGGTAACCTTTTCCTATTACTGCAATATATTATATTCAGGGGATATCCCAAGAAAGGAAGAACAAATCTTTTACTGAAGCCATTCTCCCAAATTCATAGCACCTTATGGGGATGATAATATAGAGTAACTTCACTGTTTCTGTCTAGAAGCCAACTGCCCAAACTAGCATCTGTTGTTGTGAATTATACTCTAAAATTGCCAGTTTCTTATTTTCTCTCTATGACATTTTACTCCTAATTTTTTTTTTTACATTAAATCCCCCCAAAGTGGTAATCTTTCCATAAATTAGCTAAACAGATTTTTGCAAGGGTAAAGCTTCATAAATGGCATTATTGTACTATAATGCTGAATGTACAGCTCAAGAAAGCATCTGTGCATTAACAATGGTGAGTTATTTTTGCAATTAAGATATTTATAAAGTATCATGTGAATACAATGCCCAAATGGTAGTGCATTATGCCAAACAATACAAAATGAGTTATTTTAAAAGTGGGCTTCCAAAAAAATCTAATAAACAAAACGAATTACAAGGGTTGTGGAACCACTTTGATTGTTAGAAAACATTTCTTTAAAAAAGGAAAACATCTCTTAGCCGCTTTGTGCAGTCTTATTATAATATATTTTTCCACTGTGGAGATGCAGCAGTAGATAAATGTTTATTGTACTAGATACCATCTTCTTGTTCACTGTAATGATAATTTTAGTTGTATGGTTGAAAGAAAATATTTTTTTTGATGCATAAACCACTCCATTATGTTCAGAGTTTTAAAAAGCAATTATAGTAGTGCTTATATAAGTTATGGCAACTGGCTTTAGCATTGTCTATAATAAATATGGTATATAGTTTCCATAATTATCTATATATTCCTTATACTAGATATATTACATCAGTGTAAAAAAGAAAATAGAAAGAAAATACAAATGCCTGTTTTCCAAGTCATTTTATTATTTACTCATTATTACCACATTGATGTAAATGCGTACAGATCAAGAATATGAACATACATCATCGAGTTTCATAGCAATTTGCAACACTGTTTAAGTATAGAAAATACTTAAGATTAAAAACATTCACATTGATTTAAAATGAATTTAAAACATTAACTCATCAAGTTTTAACAGTAATTGCCACTAGACAGATAAAAAGAAATGCTGGTAATGATACTTGTAATGAACACTCTAAATGAAGCAAGGATGAGGATAAAGTATTGGGGCACCACCCAGTGAACCCTGTTTAATTGCCAAAAAAACAAAAGAATACAAGAAACGTTTCGCTTGCAGTGCTGAGTGTTAGAGCGTCTTATTCAGATGTGAGTCTTGGTATGACTTCCAGTGAGACTATGGTTATATACCCTGAGACCAGAAGGGCAGAACTTGTAGTGGATGTGGAAATGAGATAATTGGTCTTCAAGCTTTGGGTCTTCAACTCGGAGGGTAAAAGAGGGAAAGGTGTAAATGACAGCATCAACCTATGAAAGTTCTTATCCCCTAAACTGGATTTAATGGGTTTGTTAATGGAAGGATTGGTGCAAACATGAAACAAATAGATTCACTACGTTTCCTGGAATTATTGCACTAGTTAGTGATGAGCAAAGGACAATACGGGTTCATTTAACCTATACTCAGTTTTTGCTACTGAAATGAAAGCCTCACACTCAGTTGGAAATATTTAGCCATATCCAGTTCCCATAAAAAGTATTCACCCACTTGGAGCTTTTCACATTTTATTATTATACAACATAGAATCACAGTGGATTTAATTTGGCTTTTTTGACACAGATCAACACAAAAAGGCTCTGTAATGTCAAAAGTGAAAGCAAATCTCTGCAAAGTAGTCTAAATGAATTACAAATATCAAACACAAAATAATTGATTGTATAAGTAGATGTACCACTAGCACAATTCTTATGTCTTAGGTTGTTGTCTTGCTGGAAAACAAATCATCTCCCAAGGTGTATGTATCTCACAGACTGCATCAGGTTGTCCTTCCAGAATTGCTGCATTAATTTTACCTTCAACCCTCATATGATTTCCAGTGCCATCAACAGAGAAGAATTCCCAAAACATGACGCTACCACCACAATGTTTCCTGGTGGGGATGGTGTAGTTTTTGATGATATGCAGTGTTTAACCATGGTATTTAGTTTGATGACAAAAAAAACCAGTGTTGGTTTCATCACCTTATAGCACCTTCTTCCAGACTTCTTTTAAGTCTCCGGTGTACCTTTTGGCAACTCAATTCAGGATGTCATCTGTGTTTTTTTTCTTTTTTCCACTTTCCCATAAAGCTATGACTGATGAAGCAGCCAGATAACAGGTTTGCGTCTGCAGAGTCTCTCAAATCTCATCCATTGTAGCTTTTAACTCCTTTAGAGTTCTCATAGGTGTCTTGGTGTCCTCCCTCGCTGATTTTCTTTTTGCGCAATCACTTAGGTTTTATGTCCTACTGTAGGTAGATTTATAGCTCTGCTATACGCTTTCCTTATCTTTGGAGGGATATTAAGTGCATTGGATATTTTCATGTTTCCATCCTCTGACTTGTGCTTTTCAATCACTTTTTCATGTAGTTGTTTGGCATGTCCTTTTGTCTTCATTGTGTAAGTTTGGCCATGACTCTGCCTCATTACAAGTTGGACCTTCCACATCAACTGCATTGATACTACAGGCAACTGAAACCTCAGACAATTGAATCCCATTGAACTAATTCTGTGACTTCTAAAACCAATTGGCTGTACCAGTTGGTATTTAGATGTGCCATATTAATGGAGTGAATGCTGTGTTCTTTATTTATAATTAATTTAGATCACTTTGCAGATCTGTTTTGACTTTGACACTAAACAGAACATTCACCACAACTGTGCACCTTCAAGATGATATACTTTCGAGCACTACACCCATTTATAAGAAGGCTCACTTGAGCCAAAATTTATCTCCACTGCTCTAAATTAACCTAAGTGTGCATTAGTACAGACTCCCATCGATTTGGCAACCATGCAAGTTTTGGCTTGCAAAAATCTTTGGTTCAGTTATTTGTAAATGGTGTTGTAACGTAAAGCATTTAGGTTTTTTAGTTATTTCAAACTATTTTTTTTCTGCAAGAGTATTTTTTGCATCATTCTGTTCCCCTCATGAAATACTTACTAAACACTTCAGCCTTTATATTTATTTCTGAATTATTGTTTTTGTAAGTGACATCTGGTATTCATCTCCTTGCATCTTTTACCTATTTAAAAAAGAGACTTTCAATATTTTCTTTGGATATGGTCATTACTGGTAGAACATTTCTTTTGTCTTTATATTTTATTGCATTTTGATTGTTTGCATTATTATGTGTACATTTCTGTTGAATTGTTTCAATTTTTGTCTGTGTCTTGAAAATATCTCAGGTTAATTCAGGTGGCTTTATTGTCATTGTAGCATACAGTGACACAAAATAATGTCCCATGTAACCGCAGTGCAACATATACATAAACACAGGAAAGTGCAAGACATGTAAACAACTACACTATACTATAAACAGGTAAACAAAAAATAAATATTTGGTACGTGAATAGATTGTAATGAAATAAATAAATAATAACAACAACTAAAAATAAAAAACACAACAGTAGGGACAAGTGTAACAAAGGTACTGCATATAAATTCACCACTAGGTCATATATACAGCACCAAGTTCAGAGTCCACAGAGCCAAGGGGTAGAAGCTGTTGCAGAACCCTGCAAAACTGGTTCTGATCCTACAATACCTTCTGCCTTATGGAAGTGGGACAAAGAGAATGCTGGCAGAGTGGAAGTGGTCCTCTACAATGCTATAAGCTTTACGAGTGCAACGCTTTATAAAGATGTCTTTAATGGGGGGCGGTGAGGTCCTAGTGATCTTCCGAAACCAGACAGTGATGCAGGAGGTCAGAACACTCTCCATGCTGTCCCTGTGGAATGTGGTTAGAATGCTGGTGAGGCAGGCATGGCTTCTTCGGCCGCTGAAGGAAGTGGAGATGCTGCTGCACTTTTTTCACTATATCTAAATCTACTGTACAGTATATCTATATGTATACTATACCCTTTATGAGAGACATCATAATCATTATTAATACATTTTAATGTTATTTATTTTTAATCCCCTCATCCCTCTTATTTAACTCTTTGATGGCCGAATATTTTTTTTTCCAAAAAACACAGTTTTCTGAAACGCACACAAAGCTAGGGTATCACACAGAAATCAACATAAACGTTTGTCGCTGTGTGCTGTGGCCACCAGTTCACCGGGATTGTGTGACAGGCTGGTTTGCCTGCCTGTTTTGTACCTCTTGTCATTGTAAGTGGCTGTCCTCCCAGGCAAATGTTGTACAAACCTGTTCAACACCACAATCAGCTGGGGACCGATCAGCTGATGCTGGTACCTCACATTAGTTCAACAAGTCAGAGCCCAATTCAGCGATACTATATACAATGTTGTCTATGAAGTATTCTGCTTTCTGCACTCGCTTCAATCTCTCACCAAATTTTAATGCCATTTTTGCCATTGTTAGCTCCTTGCTCATCATGCGAGTGTAGGGAATCTTGGACAAACCAATGAAGATAACTCTCCTTCTAGCAAAGAGAGTCCAACTAAAACATAACGGTGGGTTTTGTCACCGTTTAGAGTTGATTACCATCGTCAGCCCCTCCTTTTGACAAAAGTCGACATCTGCCCTGAAAGAGTTAATCAAGTTTCTTCCAAAGCTGTTATTATACAGTTTGGTTTTTTTTTTTTAAAAGCTGTGGTGATTGTTAATTTCCTAAAAATATTCTCCTGTTTTTCCTTATGTTTTTAAGATAGTGTTCAGAAAAAGCATTGCATAACTTTAAGGGTTACAAAGTTTGTTCTTTTTGAGCAACCAATAAATTCAACATCAAGCCTGTCTCTGGGGCTGCACCCTGGTGTCCTGTTTTAGATAGCATTTACTTTGTTTTTATCACAGTCTTCTACATTTAAGCAATAACCTTATAGAGTAGACAGCAATGAGGAGCAGCTAGCAAGGGTGGGAATACTGAATTTCCATTAATAGCTGAAAACAATGAAGATTAAAATAAATGAAACAGCAATGCAGTTTCTAGGTGTTGTATTTTTTCTTATTGTCTGTTACCTTTCAAAAAGATTACAAACCTTGCAAATCATCCAACCTCTTTTATCTTCCAAAATCATAAGCTGGTGTCTTCATAAGCTTTCGAGTTTATTATTCAATATATTGATACTGTAATTATGTCAAACATTACAAAATGTATTTCATTAAACTCTTCTCTTATGAAGTATCTCATCAAGAACCTTTCACCTGAGTTGTTTTCTCTTGAATTGACACATTAGATGTTGTATTATTGTAACGGAAATCAGAAATACAAAACAAAAAGAATGAAACATTATACCCAATTGTTATGAAAAAATACTAATTACTCTATCACCAGAGTTTATTATTAAAATAAAGAATAACAGGAATTTTGGTGTTCCTTCCTAAGAGGGCATGACTAAAATCTAGTTTATGAATTTTTGGTTACTTGGAGAAGGGTGCTGAGAGTAGAAGCAGTGCGTCTGAAATGAGGAGAACAATAACAACAACTTATTTTTTGCATAGTGCCTCTCACTGAGTGCAGGTGCAGCGTGCTGTGAACAATCCTCAGTTAAAATACAAGTATAGATTATATTAATTACTAAATACTGGACCCTTGAGCAAGGCCAGTTAACCTGCAATTGCTTCGTCCTGGGTATAAAGTTAATCTGCATCCAGCCCTGCAAGCAGGCCCTCCAACTTGCCGGGAAAACTTGGGGGTTGGTGGCACTTCACTCACCGTAAAAAAACCTCACACTTTTTCAGTGTGGTGCTGAGGTGTCACCCACTGCACTCGGGTCCCAATCAGGGGGGTTTGTCATGTGGTGGGTGCGGCAACGCACTATCAGCACATGCTCCCGGCGTCTCTCTCCTAAATACAGAACTAGTACACATTAAGTTGCAGATTTGTTAAAATGAACAGAGAACAAGGTAACAACTGATAAAACATAAATGGAAACCAACAATATGTGTCCATTGATAAACTATGGTCAACGAAGGAGATTAAAGTCCCAGTCCTAGGGACCTCTGCCAACTTTCCACCTACCCGCTCCTGGATCTTCTACAGTGGAGTCTGTGCTGACCATCCAATCAGATGAGAGAATCTTTCCATCAAATGATTTTAATGGTCCTTTATCTGAGAGGACTTTTCCATATGCAGGAGAGCAGACTGGCAGTTGAGCAGTGGCACCAAGTGCCAAAACCAGATACTGAGAAGAGAAATAGGAGGTTAGTGATGTTAATAAATCATTGCATTATATAACTTAACAAGAAGGGGTAGTCCCTTGATATAGAGACCGGCTGGGTGTTCTAGTATTGGGCAAAGACTTCACTGAGTGTTGCTGTTTCTGTAATGTAGGGTAGTCTTTAATAGTATTTAGTGATCAGAAGTCAACTCTCCCCAACTGCCACTAGGAGGTACTATACCCCAAATCCATTGATGGCTGCAAAAGTGTAAGAGTAACTGCCACATAATATTAGCCCTGATCTATTTATTGTCAGTAGTACATATATAAAGTGTATAGTGAATATAATAATTGATGTTATTTTGAAAGTAACAGTTTACAAATACTGTATTAGCTTTTGGCCTTTATACAAGACTGAGTTTATCTGGCTGAGGGGAAACATAAGTTGCTGAAGTGAGCCATAATTGCCAGTTAAGGAATAAAAGTGTATAAATAATAAAATGACAAACTTTCCTCATTTGTTTATCAAGGGAGAAAGACATGGGAGTGACACAGAGCATTGGGAAAGTCATCGCTTCCTTCCACAGTCATTTGGGCTGAGAGTGGAAATGGGAAAAGACAAAAGTGAGCTCCTACAATGAAACTGAAAGAGAGACAAGATATGAAGGAATTTTAAATGTGAGGAGACAGAATAACCATGCCTACTTCTGATTTTTATAAAGGAAATTAGGTCATTTTTAGATTTGAATCACATTTTGAGGTATTTGGCAGATATGTCCCTTTGTATTGTACAGTATGTCATGAAGTCTTTTGAGAATTGTATTCAGCATATACAGCAGGGAGATCTGTGGCATAGTATTTTGATAGTAGTAGTAATAAGATGACCAGTAAACTACATGCTAACCTTTCTTAAATAATATTATAATTGCTAGTGTTTTAAACATTAATTTTTTAATGGTATGCACTAAACTTGGTTTCCTTGATATTTAATTTATTATGGAATGGTGATTTACTTTTATAAGAGGGATCAGGTTTCTTTGTAGTAAGTAAGATGACTACAGATGTAGCATAAATACTAATTCTGTAGTGCAAAACGAGTTATGGTGTAAATTATTATCCAAAAACGTTTATCTCTTTTTCCCATCTTTTCACTATAACAAGTCATGTTTATATATTGTGGTTAACAGAGGTATGACATGGAATCCAAAATACATATGGGGTGCCAGTCATGTCACCCTATTTAATAAAGGAATCAACTATAATGGGAATAGTGCTCAGTGGCACAAACAAACAACAACACAAGGCTGCAGTGGCTACTTAATGAATAGGTCAGGCCTGGGTTAGAGCTGCCTTCTGAGCTGAGCTTACATCAAAATGAGATATTGCCTTCTGGGAGCGCCTCGAATCTATAGTCCTCGGTCCAGAATGGGCCGAATCAGTTGCCCTCGTTGGGTGTATTCACTGTGCTGTGGGAACAGAAAGAGACAATACCATTAGTGAGAGTGCCCCCTCTCATTCCAGGGTGGTATTGCTTACCTTGGATGAGCCTGGAACGCAACCCTCAGACGAACATGTGTGACAACATATATGTAGATTTGAAGAAGAATAAGCCCCACCACAGTACTTATAAAATATGGCTTCCAGATGGTGCAAACATCCAGCATCTCAGCTTGACAGACTATACCCATTAAGATTCTTCTTTATAATTATCCTACAGTCTTTATGTTCCCCTATAAAGGCCTTAGAAATAAAGATTCTGTAATATTCTCTGTATAATCCTTTGTAACAAAAATATTGCAAATGTAGTGTTTTTTTTATTATTTCTTTAAATTTAGGTCTCATGTTGCTGTCTTTTGGGTCATGCAGGGTTGTGACTCACCGTTATACTTAATGGGAACGGGTTGCATATGGTTTACAGTTTTGCCATGGGCAGTTTAAGCAAGTGAGCTATGAATGTCTGTGATGATTCTCCAAGGGGGACCCCTCCTAGCTATGACCATTGGCTGTGATTCTGCAAGGAGAGATCCCCCTCCATGATCTGACGGTCATCGTGAACTAGGTCTTGAAGGCACTAAGAAGGGCAAGATTGAGTTGCTAGAAAAAAAAGTTTAAGATACACTGACTTAGACGGAGAAGTTTAAAAAGGTATAAATATCTTGCTTGCACTCTCAGTGTAGTATATATCTATTGTCACAGTCTGAAGGAGGCGAGGGGACCACACAAATTTTTGGGGAACCAAACCAGCCAAATTCGTTTAATAATTTGGAAAAGTAAAACACAAAAAAACGTGCACACAGCACAACAAAAGAATGCCTTAATTCAGAGGCATAAAAGAGACAGTGGGTGTGTGCCACACTGGAATTCCCTTCTCAAGCAAACGGGTCTAAATGAGATGCCATTCTCTGGTCACCTTCCCTTTGAAGGCATTCCTTTTAGTCTCTTCTGGGGGCCACAGACTGGGCCACATAGCCCCTCACTGGGCGTCTTCTCAGAGCTGAAAATGGAAGCGAAAAGACAGTTAGTGACAGCGCTTGGTCTCAGTTCATGGTGGTACTGCTTAACTCCAACGAGCCCTGAAGGTGATCCCTGGCAAGCATACAGTAAATGCACATTTTTAAATAAAAATAAAAGAAAGTATGGGCACTCTGGTAAATTGTTATTTTCTGGACTTACGGTGCCCTCCATAATGTTTGGGACAAAGACACATTTTTCCTTGATTTACCCCTCTGCTCCACAGTTTAAAATTCTAAGCAAAACATTGCAGACTTTAATTTAAGAGTATTTGCATACATTTTGGCCTCACCATGTAGCAATTACAAAACGTTTATTACATGCCCCCCTCATTTCAGGGCACAATAATGTTTGGGACATAGCAATGGTAGGTATACTAAACCAGTCATGTAATGTTCACTTTTTTTTTGCTTGCTGCATTTATTTATTTATTTATTTACAGTGTTTGCTACACAAGAGTTTGCAATAAGAAGCCTACTACTGTATTTTTCAAATGTATTCAGTTTTCAATATAAAAGTATCTTGCATTGCTTTCATTCTTGCTCTGCCTGTCTTTTAATACTCGTTTATTTCCTTACACAGTGGTACAATTGCAATTTCTATTTCTGGATACTTCATATGCAATATTATATTCAGATATAATTTAGATATTATTTTGAAATAATGAATGCAGTCTGCAATGAAATTAAAATAAAATAGCCCAAAGGCAAATTCTAGATGTCTCATCCTCTTCCAGTGGATTCTGTTTGATTTTTCTATCACTCTTCCATTCAGTGTATTTTACATGATTCATTATCCATGCCAGTTTTACAAAACAGTGCTAATCCTTTGTTCTCATTTTGCTGCATATGTTAAACAGCAATTAACATAAGTTCCTGCATGACAGTTAAATGTGAAAAAAAGTGAATTGATGGTTTGCCGGAGTTCTAGAGGTGTGGTGACTGCTGCCTCTGATCTTTTTATTTGTGACCATGCTAATAATGAGAAGCATGAGGACAGATCACTAAGTTCCATGATTAATTGATGGTATTGTGCTTTTTTTTATGCATCATCAGCATGTACGGTGCTAACCCCTTTGCAGCTTCCCAACATTTAGATCACTCTTGACACTTGCAATTGTGATACAATAAACATCCATTCATTTTATTTTAGCAGCTTCGTCCAGAGGCTTCAGAGCCTATTGAGACAATTACTGACTAAAAGAAAGAATTTTGCCTGAAAAGAATGTCAGCTCACTGCAGAAGGCACACAGACACACCTACACTGAGAAAAACGCAGACTTTATCCATGTGAATCGCAGAAGTCTGCAATAGGAATAAACTGAAGTTCCAGGCATAAAGCATCTGCTTACAATGGAGCATGAAAACTTCACCCAAGGAAAAAACCCCAGCTAGAGGTAAATGTGTAATTCATATAGTGGTAGTCACCAAGACCAGCCATTATTTTTTTTCCTCTAGCTGCAATCTGTGTAAGAAATTTTAGAAATGGCAGCTGGCCATTGAGTCCATAAAGCTTATTGCTTAATCAGTGTTCTAATATTTCACCAGTTTGAATGTGGACAGAGTGTTTGATAAAAGTGCATTACTGCAAATCCATTGATCTGTACAGTTTTTACATAACTATTTAACATTTTGTTTGTTATTTTAATTCTTTGTGTATATTGCCTGGTGGCTAAGAATGTCACATCACCATAAACCCTTAAGCCATGTTCAGTGTTTGCTTTTGGTACATCAGCATTGACCATCTTGTATTTATAATTAATGTTCCTTTTCTCTTGAAGCACAGTAGTACTTGGCACTATGAACTGCATTTTCCAACAGTGTTCTGTGGCTATTATTGTACAAAAAATAAATACATAAGCAATAAACCTCACCACACATCATTGTGTATGTGGAAGCTGTTTTTAAGGTCAGCAAGCCTAAGATAAAAAGAAATTTTACAATCTCTTGTTACATCATCAGCCAAGATAATAAATCAAGCTTTTTACAAAACCACACACAGCATTGATCAGTTACAAAGAAGCTGCAACAAGGTTTTTTTACAGATCAAAGCACCTGTATCTGTGGATTATTGTTTTTTTTTTAAATGCATATGCATAAAATGCTTTATTTATAATAATTGTTACCATATTTGTATTTCCTATTAACAAAGAAGTCAATAAATTTAAGGATTTGTAAATGCAGGCTCGGGTGTAGAGGAACCATTTGTGTCTCAAGTTGTCTTGAGCCATAGAGTTAAATTATCGATGGAACGGTACAATAAGCATTACCAGTTTTTATCATCTCCAAATAAATTAACAAATAGTTACCTACCCAGCCTCTCCGTAGGTGTATTGATCAGTATTTTAATAAATAGGAGCACAAAAGGCATAAATGAAGAGAAGGCTGATCACTGTTACTTGCGCATCTGTAATACTGTCAATCAGTTTTCTTTGTTAAATGCTTGTAATTCTTATTTATTGTGGTCAAATTTGTACTAATTTAAGCACAAATAACACTAAGCAGAAAGAAATGTAACTATATAAGAAACAGCAAACTCAAACACCTTGTAACATGAAAGTGAAAGTAGATCTCTGCAAAGTTATCTAAATAAATAACAAATATCAAACACAAAATATATGATCGCAAAAGTATTTAGTAGATGCATTGTTAGCAGCCACGAAAGCTTTTATTCTTTGTGCGCAGGTTTTTTTTAGCTTGGCACATCTAGACATTGCCATTTTCCACATTCTTCTTTGAAAAATTACTCAAGCATTTGCATGGGAATCATGAATTAATCTTGAGTATTTGTAAAATAATAGCCACAAGTTCTCAATTTTATCGTGATCTGCCTTCCAGGATATTAACATTAACATTATTGTTTTTAAGCCTTTCCTTTGTTTTATGCCTTAGGTCATTGTCCTGCTGGAAAACAAATCTTTTCCCAAGGTGCAGGTTTCTTGCATACAGTATTGGATTTTCCCCTTCAGGATTTCTCTGTGATTTTTCTCCTTTCTTCTTCAAAAAAACTGCTCAGATTCTGTCAGATTGCAATGAGATTGTGAGTAAACATCCTTGTTCTTAGTTGGATTGAGATCTGGGGGGTATTTTTCGTACGTGGATTAGTCGTTTAGCTGGATGTAATTGTTGACGATTTGGCCTGATCCTGGATCTGTCGGTTTTTCGAAACTCTTGCTGGAAGTGTTGTCATAGCAACACATCCTAATCCGCAAACCTGCTCGGAGCAGGTTGGTTCTACGTAAACAATGATTAGTTTACACACGTGATCAGTGACGGTGCGTGGAAGTCATCCAGTCATGGCTTCGCCATTCATGAATGAGCGACCAATTGATATTGGTGCGCAAATTATATGAAGAGAATTTCATATAGAGAGGGGTTTGCGCGATCTGCAAGATCCTTTATTGCTCCCGGATGAAATTCTTTTCGAAAGATACCGCTTTAGCCATGGGGGAATATTGTACCTCAAAGATTTATTAGCACCTTATATTCGAAGTCAAACTAGGCGAAGTCGGGCTTTCACAACCACACAGACAGTATGCATTGCTTTGAGGTTTTTTACAAGCAGCACTTTTTTATATACTGTATTCGATGCGGAAAATCTAACTAAAAGTGCAGTTTGCCAGGCAATTCGTAAAGTCTGTTTGGCTCTGAAATATTTCCTTTGAGTTTTCATAATGTTTCCTGGACACCTGCGTGTGCAGATAATAAAAGAGGCATTTCATGCCATTGCAGGTAAGTAATACACAGGCTAAAACACCCACAGTTCCATGAAGAACCTCAATCAGCCTAACATTCTCATTACCAGGATTTCCAAATGTGATTGGGGCACATGGGACCGATCAGAGTGGAGTTTGATCAAATATTATCTGGAAAATGTACCTCTCCTCCTGATGAATAATCAGACACAGTGTCTTCATGAAATATTTGACCTTCGTCAATATTTCGTTGGTCAGACACAGGTTCTAGGGATATGACATTCCCTGCAACTGACCCAACAAAAAAAGAGGGCTATATGGAACATACCTATGGCACACATGGAGGACAAATATATGCAATGACCATCCTTTACCTGAAATGAAGTGACCACTGCATCCTGCCACTGGTTCTGAGGAGGAGCTTCCCCCTGGAATGCCCTCAGAAACAGGGCGATGGGCATTTTGCTGGAGAGCCAACTCTTCTGCAGGGGTTAGGTCTGGACCGCGTGGACCTCCACCTGTTTTTTGCTTGTCTGTGTTCTTATTAGCTTTAAAATTAATGTTTTTTATATTATATATGATTATTTATGTCAACAGTTCTTTAAATAGTTATATACCAGTATTTACCAGTTTGAAGTATATTCTTGTACTTCACTTTAACCTGTTCCCATGTTCTCCTTGTGCTCACGTTTGATCTGGAATTATGACATATTAAATAATAATTAATCTGACACATAGGAAATGAAACGCTGCATTCAGTAAGTACAATGCACACTACTTAGTGTTTAATTTGTCGGCCACTTTTTGCCAGATGTCTTTTCTGGTCTGGGCTGCTTTTGCAGTGTTACCCCTTGTGCATATTAAATCTTGAAATTCTTCATGTCCTTCGAATAAAAGGTCTTGCGCCACGTGTGTGAAAAAAAAAAGCGCCCGTTCTTTCATCATTTTGTTACAGCCTATCAAAGACTTGCTGATCATGTTTTCTAGACTCAATATATATAGGCTTTTCACTCAGCGCGGGCGCGCGCATTCATCTCGTATGATCAGATCCAGCTCGACTAATCTAATGCACGGCTGCGTTTGAAAAACCGACCTATCCTGGATGAGTGTCACCGGCATTAACTTATCCAAGATGAGGCATCTGATCTCGGATGATTTAAGTGACGTACGAAAAATACCCCCCTGGACTCTGACTCTGCCACTCCAGGACATTGACATTGTTGTTTTTAAGCTGCTCCTGCGTAGTTTTGGCTTTGTACTTGGGGTTGTTTTCTTGCTGTAAAACAAATTCTCTCTGAAGATACTGTTTTTATGGACTGCATCAGGTTTTCCTCCAGGATTTCCCTGCCTTATTCTGCATTAATTTTATCCCCTACCTTCATATGCCTTCCAGGGCCTACTGCAAAGACGCATGATGCTGTCACCGCCGTGCTTCACGGTGGAGATGGTGTGTTTATGATAATGTGCATTGTTGGGTCTACTCAATTTTGGTCTCATCAGACAATCGGTTGTTCTTTCAGCTGACTTCAGAGTCTTCTGGCAAACTTTAGCCAAGACATCATGTACTTAAAGCTGTGACTGATGAAGCACCCGGGCCAAAACTTGTTGTATGAACAGTCATTAAAATCTCAGCTACTGTATCATATAGCTCTTTCAGAGTTCTCAAAAGTCCCTTTGTGTCCTCCTTCACTAGTCTTATTCTTCGTCTTCTTCTTCTTGCATGATCACACTGGTAGATTTACAGCTGTGCCATACTCTTGACACTGGACTCCAAGGGATACACAGTGACTTGGATATTTTTAGTCTCCGTACCCTGAAATGTGCTTTCAATCGCCTTTTCATGGAGTTGCTTGAAGTGTTCTTTTGTCTTCATTGTGTAGGTTAGTCCACCATACTGACTCGCCACAAGTTTGACTTTCCAGATACATTTAGACTTCATTACATTAAAATCCCCTTGACTACAGACAGGTGATCTCCATTGAACTAATTACATGACTTCTAAAACGAACTGGTTACACCACTGAGAAATTTGGTCAGTCATATTAAAGGGTGTGAATACTTATTCAATCAAGTTTTACATTTGTAATTAATTTAGACCACTTTGCAGAGATCTGTTTTCACTTAAAGATTAAAGAGTCTATTTTTGTTGATCACTTTCAAAAATGTCAAAATAAACCCACTGTGATTAAATGTTGCATAACGAAAAAAATGTAAAAACTTCCAAGGGATGAATATAACATATCAGTTACAGTCAGTGAGTTATAATTATGAGGCTGATTTCATATAAAGTAAGTCATTGACATAAAACTTTAGATGTCAAATCTGATTACATTTAACTTCTGTTTCAACAAAGAGAGACAAAAAACATTTTGTTTGAACTGAATTTGTTAATGCTATAGAAAGGACAATAAAAGTGTGATTCGTAAAAACTTCACATATTAAATTCTTGTCTTGTGACTGTACCTGCTGGAGAAGTAGTGTGACAGGGACAGGCTTTGAACCCCTCACTCTAGTTTTCTATTCCTGCTTAGGAGGAAAGCCAAACGCTTTGGTGAATTTATTTTAAAAACAAAGAAAAGTCTCTAAAAAGTTGGAATACCCTAAAAAAACCTAAGCAAGCACACAGACAATGTGTGAGGACTACAGAGAGCAGTGATGTGGCCAGACACTGAAGAAAAGCAGTGCTACTCAAAATGTACCTCAGAAGTTATTTAGTTTTTATATAATATGATGAGTTCTTTATTTTCTTTAAAGAAAATGTTAATGTTATATTCAATTTTTAAAAAATGTTTCAGGTACAAAAAAATACCCCTTTTTTCTTTACCAAAGTTGCAACATTTAGTTTTTTATTGTTTTAAGAGTCTTCGACTTGCTTTTGACAATAAACAAATCTACTATATAATCTGAATTAGTGGTGCCATTGTGCTTTTGCAGATTAAATGGCTGCTTAAAAACAAGAAAAAATGTGCTAACTAAATTTCTCTACTTCAAAACTGAGGTTTTATTGCATGAACAGTAAACAAAGCATTCATTCTGACAGAACATCTGTTCAGATATCAGCACTTTACAGCTTGGAGTGAAAGGGGGCTGGTTGGTATGTGTGTGCCAGCACTGGTTGGCAAATACATACAAATAAAAAAAATGTGCACATTTTTCTAAGAAAAGAGCACAATAAAAAGACACAGCCCAATAAAAAAAATATTAAGTATAATAATATGTTCTGAAGAAAGTACATCAAACTAAGCACCGAGAGAGCTATATGATAAAAGCTCCATCTAAAGTGGTTCTTCATATAAGATGAAACAGCTGATAAAAGCGAATGGTTCCACACAGGCCTAGTGTGCTTATTTTAAAAGGACATTAATGAATTCTTTCCAAATTCTGAAAATAAAAACTGAAATGATCCTCACAAAGAAAATGTTATTTTTTTTCCCAATTTTAGCTAAAACAGTTCATCCCTTTCCAACTGAGTGATAGATGGTAGAATAGGATTCCTCCAGTTGAGCAAAATGAGTCATCTTGTAAAGAACATAGTAAAATATATCACAATAGATGTTTCAAAGCATAGTGTTACATTTGGTATTACTCCAGATATTGGTATTAAAGCATCAGGATTGATTTTAGACCGAATGTTACCTGAGAGATAAACAAAAATGTTTGCCCAAAATGGTTTAAGTGTAGAGCATGCCTAAAACACATGACCTAGAGATGTGGGACTTGATGACATCACTCACATGTTGGATGTTTTCATTACTACATTTTACACAGCTTCAGAAAAGAACAGCAAACATTTTTTAGCTGATGATGAGCACATATTGAACTAGAATGGATCTTAGGAATGAATAAATTCCATTGCTTATTTTGACATTTTAATGGCAAATTCCTTTTTCCTCCACTGCCTAACATTATGAAGGGGGGAATACTTTAACATGTTTTGATATACTCTAGAGATGTTGTCTGCATCTTCATCCAAACCAGCCACTATCAACTCAGGGATCGATAAATAGATAGATGGTACTTTATGCATCCCCAAGGGCAAATGAAGACTTTACTAAAGCGAACAATAGGACTACAGTAATCCCTCCTCCATCGCGGGGGTTGCGTTCCAGAGCCACCCGCGAAATAATAAAATCCGCAAAGTAGAAACCATATGTTTATATGGTTATTTTTATATTGTCATGCTTGGGTCACAGATTTGCGCAGAAACACAGGAGGTTGTAGAGAGACAGGAACGTTATTCAAACACTGCAAACAAACATTTGTCTCTTTTTCAAAAGTTTAAACTGTGCTCCATGACAAGACAGAGATGACAGTTCCGTCTCACAATTAAAAGAATGCAAACATATCTTCCTCTTCAAAGGAGTGCGCATCAGGAGCAGAGCATGTCAGAGAGATAGAGAAAAGCAAACAAATCAATAGGGCTGTTTGGCTTTTAAGTATGCGAAGCACTGCGGCACAAAGCTGTTGAAGGCGGCAGCTCACACCCCCTCCGTCAGGAGCAGAGAAAGAGAGAGATAGAGAGAGACAGAGTTTGTTTTTCAATCAAAAATCAATACGTGCCCTTCGAGCTTTTAAGTATGCGAAGCACCGTGCAGCATGTCGCTTCAGGAAGCAGCTGCACAGAAGGTAGCAACGTGAAGATAATCTTTCAGCATTTTTAGACGAGCGTCCGTATCGTCTAGGTGTGCAAACAGCACCCCTGCTCAATCCCCCTACGTCAGGATCAGAGAAAGTCAGCGCAAGAGAGAGAGAAAAGTAAGTTGGGTAGCTTCTCAGCCATCTGCCAATAGCGTCCCTTGTATGAAATCAACTGGGCAAACCAACTGAGGAAGCATGTACCAGAAATTAAAAGACCCATTGTCCGCAGAAATCCGCGAACCAGCAAAAAATCTGCGATATATATTTAAATATGCTTACATATAAAATCCGCGATGGAGTGAAGCCGCGAAAGGCGAAGCGCGATATAGCGAGGGATTACTGTATAATAATAATTAATAAAAATTTAAAAAGCTAATATTTTGACGCTGCATTTTCAGCATTTTACAGATTTCCTAGGCATTCTACACAATGCCTAATTTCACACATTGACAGTAACGTGTATATACAGTATATGTGGTATTTATTGGTACACTGTATTAATCCCTGAGGGGAAATTGTTTTTTCGCATGGTTTTTGGTGGTCAGAGTGCAGGTTCATATATATATTACTATCACACACATGCACATGAAAGATAGCTTACGTGCTCGAATACTTGTATTTCCATGCCGGGGGTTGGTGCTGCCCTCTAACTCTTTCTTTTCTTCTACAGAAGAAACTAACATCCTAAGCCTTTTTCTGGCCCCCAGAAGTCTCCAGCTACCACTTCCACCAGATCCTACCTCCTCATGACATTACTTCTGGTTCCAAGACTAAACCCATTTCTGATATCATTTCCTGTCTGTCACATACACACACACACCCACACCCACCCACATATATATATATATATATATATATATATATAGCAGCCATTTTGTAACCAACCTCAGTTTGGAGATCATGTCTGTAAATATCCCCAAACCTTTTTTTGTCCTTGTGCTTATTTTACTATCTATACCATTACCATGAAGGTAATGCTAAAAGAAAATTGAAAAACAATAAAGTCAAAATAGCAGGACATTTCACATCGAAATTGGCTTTTAACACCAACTCCCTGTTGAAGGATCTTGGTACTCACTAGTCACGGGTTCTATACTGAACAGTGACTTCTTGTCTGATGGTCTTTTAAATAGGCAGTGAGCCTGGAAGTGCTGTCAGAGATTCTTCCCTTTGGACATCTTCCTGTCTGAGGATAAAAAGGATGAAGGAGTCAGCAAACCTTAGGTTCTAACTTTACAACCTTATTCATGCCCTGAAGATGCTGCTTAGGATCATGTGTGCACCAGTGTGCATATATAAAATGCCAGTCAGAAGTTTTAGAACACCTCAGTTTTTCCAATTGAAGAATAGGGCCTGAGCTGCCTTGAAAGCTTGCGTATTGTAATCTGTTCAGCTTGCCAATAAAAGGTGTCATTCTGCTTGACTTCTCATTGCATCCATAATGGCTAACAAGGTACAACAAGCTACTACTGCAGTTTTTATTAAATTTTAAGCAGTTCAAGTCCAGTGAATAATCTAATTTAATGTAAAGGTAAGTGGTAAACAAACAGTGGTTAAAAAATAAAAGTTTAAGTTACCAAAAACTGAAAAATAATGTACTTTTCAGATTCCTACAAAAAGGTGTTTTTTGGTGCAACAAGTAATAGGTTAACAACTTACAGCTACAGCAATGGCAGTTAATTAGCTTTGAACTTTAATGTAAACTATTCCTAGAAGTGTCCCAACTAGTGTTGATTACTTACAAACAGTCTGTCTGTATAAAAGCACAGTAGAAACAAACTGTGTTGTTACACCCTCTGTGGCATTATTTGGACAATTTTACACTGAGACAAGTAATATATTGCTATCAAAAAGGTGAATAAAAGAACACAGACATATTTTTATAACCCTTAAGAGTATAGGTACTTTCTTTAGAGTAACTGCAGAGAAAGCCAAGATGTCAGTTAGTACTGTTTCTACACCATCAAAAGGAACTTGGAAACTGGAGGAAATACTGAATAGAAAAGATCTGGAAGACCCAAAACCACAACAGAACAGCTTGAGTCATAGGCGCCCCATAGGACAACAGCTTCAAGTACAGCTAACAGTGGTTAAAGTAAGCAGGTTTCATTTTCTATGCTTTAATTTCAGAGTGAAATGAGACATTAAACTGCATAAATTTTAAGAAAAGCCTGAAAAATGGGAGTGTTCTAAAACATCGAACCCTTTTAGCAACAGCTATCTTACGGCCACTTGACCTGTCAAACCTGCAGCTCAAAGTATTCTCTTCACACTTGCTTACTTAACCACTGTTAAGCTCTGCTTGAAGCTGTGGTCCAATGAGGTGCATATCACACAAGCTTTTGACTCTACATGGTAGTGTGTATAGATAAATAGATAGATTAAACATGAGGGAAGTTGGTTAGGCTCCTTTTGATGATGTTTCTAGTTGGTATATAGAAAAAAGCTGTGGACTTCTTAAACGTGGTGGTATGGTGTTTTGTTATTAATGATCCTGCACAAAATACAATTTGTTTAGAATTGCATTCACATTAGGCCATGTGTGTTATATATTTTGAACTTGGATTAGGAATGACTTTATTATAATGCATACAGCTTTAGTGTCTTCACACTTTTGAATTTCCATCCCTCCTGTTGTTGCTAACCACAATCCTGCATATCTTTGTGTTCCAACCTGATTTCAAGAGTATACTGTTGTAGCGCCATGACACAGTGTATCCACTTGTGGGGACCACCCTGGCTATCAGGGGCTATTTGTTTATGCAGCAAGTAAAATGCAATCCAGGAGTTGACTTTTAGTGGTATTTTGAATGCCTCTGTGATAAGTATTTGTATTTGTTATGTAAAACAAGGAAAAGAAAAATATGGAATTTGTCTTTTTTGAAAATGTTTCCTCAATCAGGAAAGTGTTTACATGTCTGCTGAGTCTGTAAAGGATATTTTTAATTCACAAAAAAATGAGTTTAACCTGCCTCTGTGAAACTACATACTGTATCTGCAGATTACATGGAGTAAACTGAAAGAGGCCTTTAATGTTGCTCTCATTTCATTTCAGATTTCACATTTGGATATGAACTTTGTCTTTTGTTTTACTTATGCAAAAATAAAAAAGAAGACACACAGATTGTCTGTCTAATAAATACAACATTATCTATGTTTTTCATATTTCAAACTGCAAAATACCTCAACTGTATAGATTTCAGACCATCTTAACCTTGAAATGCAAAGCTAAACTGGAAAGATGCTGTCACTTCCAACTTTGGCCAAAACTGACGAAATCTTTTGATTATTTTAATTTTTGACAATAAGAACAGTTTAAAACTATGTCAGATTTTGTGATGTACAGTAAAATATATTTGTTTGTCTCAGTACAGATTATTTATGAGTCTATAAGATCCTTTACATTTCAGAAAAATGTAACTCACAGCAGACTGGAAGCATTCCAAATCTTTTGTAGAGCAAGAAATAATACTGTACATTTAAGTGATATGGTAAATGTTAGGCAAATATTTCACAATTAAAAGAGAGGCATTTGGATATTTTTTTTGCATAAATGCAAAGTAGTCTGTCTGAAGCAATGTCAAAACAATTCACTAAAACCAATCACCAACATCACTGCTGTCCTGTTTGTGGATGTCAGCATTCTGTTATTGGATTGTTGGATGATTCTTATCAGGAAGATACAGCAATATTGTCAGGGCTCAGGAAGTAATGGATGTATTAAATTAAAGGTAAACCTTAGTGGATAAACTGCTTCAGTCTGCATTTGGAAGAAAAACGTTCTTTTCAACAGGACAATGATCCATAGTAGAGAGCCAAACTTAATTTGGAGGGCATGTGAAGGTGAATGCTCTTAAATCGGCCAGTTAATATCTGAAGGGAATGTAACTGACATAATTCTGATAATGGCAGTCCATAAGCTGTCCTGTGGCAGCCTGAAAAAAATATAAGCAGATCTGTCAAGAAGAAAGGGAAAAAGGTTTACTAACACTTCACTTTAGGAATCAGCAGCAATTAACAGTCTACAAACATTTGATAGGTTCCTATAATGGGATTAATAAAGTATCTATCTATCTATAAGGAAATATTAATTAGGTTTGTGTTCTGTTTGGTTTGGAATTCTTCAATTTTTGTTAAACATTGTGGCAGGCGGCTGGTGTCCATGCCCAGCCGGGACGCCCCTGCACACTATATTCAGGGGGTGCAGCCCTGGACACTGCAATACCTCTCCCTGGACGCTAGATGGCCGCCCTCCTGGGGTGGAGCAGTGCCTCGGTTTCCCACAGGGCTCCCTGGGAATAGGAGCTGGGTGCAGCCCTGTTGGGTCCCGCAGGCACCATCCGGGGGTGCTTTGTTTGGGACTCCTGAGCCCATGTGGGCAGCAAATGCATCACACCTGGAAGAGCAGTCGGAACTCGCTGATCACACACCTGGAGCACTTTCGGGTGAACTATAAAAGGAGCCACCGACCATCACTCAGCGGCCAGAGTCAGGTGGGAGGAGGACAAAGCTTGGTGAGGAGTGGTGGTGGAAGAAGAGTGTGGTGTACTGGTGCTTAGTACTGTTATTGGGACTGTATTGTGTCTATGGGTACAGGGAAGGCGTAGCCCACAGATGAAGAAAAATAAAAGTTTATTTATTTTTATACATGCCTCCGGGTGAATCTGTGTCGGGTCAGGCGCAATATAGCGCCTTTTCTTACAACATTTTTTTGTAACCCTATACAGTCCTCCATACTGATGCTAACCTCTTTACTCAATTTCATTGACTTCTTTTGTATGTTGCTTTGAATAAAAGTGCCTGCTAAGTGCAGAAATGTAAATTAGCCAGTTCACCATCAATTAGATATAAAAGTAAATCTTGATCAGTATCAATTTAATACCTACTAACATATTAGGGGCTTGGGTTCTTTTTTAAATTTGCATAGCACAAATTACTCACAGAACTGTCGCCAATGTTCCTCCAAATATGTATTTTATGACAACAGTGGCATTGGCTTTGTTCACTTGACAGATTCAGAACAGTCATTTCTCAAATTAAGTAATACCATACTATCCATAAAAAATCTTTTTTGATTTTGCTCAAAATTCTCAACATCAGATGTATGTATGTATATATATATATATATGCAGATATATTCAGTTTGTTCTAAAGCTGGCTTTATAGCTTCTCGTTTCCATGCCATTGTGTTTTCGCTGAAGGATCTGCAAAAAACCTCCCACTTTCCATTCCAACCGAATTTGTGTGGTGCTGAGGTGTCACCCATTGCACGGTTGCACTCGGCTCCTAATTTGGGATTGTGAGATGGTTTGTAGTAGGTATTAGTGCATGCTCCCAACTTCTCTCTCTCTCTCCACCTCACTCAACGAATATTGTATAAGTTAATTTAGAGTGACAAAATGCCTAGAAATATTTGTGATTTTTTTTGCAGCATGATGTTATTTAATCCACTAGATGGCAGCAATATTCTACCTTGACAGTTATTCGGTAATACTAATACTGTAAAAACGGATCATTATCATCACCCTGAGTCTGACTCAGGATTAACCATTCCTGCATAGAATTTTGAGCCTGAATAATGGTTAAAGGAGTAAAGACATAAGGGGAGTCCCAATATCAAATGGAGTTAGGTAGCTTGTTCCACCAGTTAGGAGCCACATTTGAAAACAGTCTGGACTTAAATTTGATGTCACACACCAGACTCCGTTCATCATTATTCCTAAGGGGTCAAGAAGGAGCATACAACTTCATAAGCATCTCCATATAAATATAGTTGGTGCTGATCCTTTGACTATTCTGTAGGAGAGCATCAAGGATTTGAACTTAATATCTCACTCATTTTCTATTAACATGAGTTGCCTACTATCTAAAAATATGTATGTCAGGTTGTTTGGCAACTCTACAGTACCCATATGAGTGCATTGACTTGGTGACCCCTTAAAAGTTGGTTCCTGCCTTGTACCTGATGCTTTTGGGAAAGGCCCTGAAACCCTGAGGCTCTAAAATATGGACTCAGTTGGGCGAGTTAATGGATTGATGAAATGTCACTATTTGCTTTGTGCTTGAAGCACTTTGTGAGGGTCATTGGTAAGAAAGGTGATATAAAAAATAAAGACAAACTGATACATTAATCATTGATCATAGTCTGCTTATAAGTTTGGTCCCTTACATACTCCCATATGATTCCATGCTCAAATGGCTTAACCAGGGGAGCAAAAATGTAATCCTAAATTAATAATTGCTTGGAAGAGCTGGAGTTAACACATATGATATCTGGAGATTCAATCACATTTTCTTATTTTCTCCTTCTGGTTATTGCCTTCTTATTTTCTTTAAAACATGGCTTCTTCCTTCCTGCTGTTGAGTGGCCTCTCTTGGGCAAATGCTCTACAGAGGTAATATGGACAATCTGGCAGTATCCCGTATGGCAGGGGTGGGCAGATTCAGTCCTGGAGGGCCGCAGTGGCTGCAGGTTTTTGCTCCGACCCAATTGCTTAATAAGAAGCCCTTATTGCTCAAGTAACACTTCAGCTTCACTTTAGTTGTCTCGCTCATTAAGATTTTGAACCCTTATTGCTTATTTTAGTCTTAAACAGCTGTATTCTTGGTTTTTAATTGCTCCTAATTAGCAATACCATGCAAATGACAAAAGAGACCAGCATTTCTCCATTTAGCTTGTTTTCATTTACACCTGTGTGTATTTATCACGCACTATTTGGTTTAATTAAATACTTGGAAGGAAAGGGAAGAGAAAAAAGTGAAGCACTGAGAATTACTCATCTGTTTTAGACTTCAAATCATTTGGATGATATCCTTAGAAAGGAAAATAAATCTAGGATATGAGAATGACCTGACATGGCAGAGTTAAAGCACTAGCAAGCCATGCAATTAAATAATTGACAAGGATTGGTTTTTAATTAAGCAACTGGGTTGGAACAAAAACCTGCAACCACTGCGGCCCTCCAGGACTGAATCTGCCCACCCCTGCCGTATGGTATGATTTCACATCTCCATCTTGCTTTTGTTTGAGCTGTACACCATAGCATCTCCAGAACTCTGAAACAGAAGTCTTTTACTTGTTCTAGACTGAAGCCAATCAAAACGTTTAATATTTGCCTCCTTTTTGTCCACTTGTACCTGGCACCATTAGACAGTATCATACTATAATTACACAATTTACAGACACTGTACATTACATTATTTTAGCTACCTAAAGCAAGTTGCATCTTTAATGTGCTGTTAAACCTAGAGCAGAACTCTTGCAGAATATATTGTATTACCCATTTAAACTTGGAGGGTCTTTATTTCATACAGATACAATACATGATACAGTGTGAGTCTATTCTAAGCACAGAAAGGCATTAAAATTGGTTGTTTTTCCAGTGACCCATATACATCAGATTGCATTAGTGCATGTGTCTGCGTGATGTTTATATGAGGCTTTTATATACAGTAAATTGTTGGTGGGTAATGTGTTAGTAACCTTAGTTGAAAAGTAGACAAATAAACTTTATCATAGACTTTCTTATCATAAGTAGCAGGCTTTACTGATTAAAATGGCACCTTTACTTAAGATACTGCATCTCAAAAACACATTTCTCAGGCGTAGCAGAATGCTGGATTTTAAAATGAATATTGTACTGTAGTGATATTATTTTTAACTGACAAGCCAAAGCTGCATGAATATTTAACAAAAATATTGTTTCAAAATTAAACACATATTGGAGTTTATTATAAGAGAGTGAAATAGATAGTTTTTAAAAGATTCTGTAAAGCTGAAAATAAAATTATTTCCACAGATGTATTGCTCTCATTCACTAAGCAGTATTTCATTTTCTCGGTTGAACATCACAGTTACAGTTCTCACTGCAAGATAGATAGAAACCTATTATAATAGATTTGATCTTCCTTAAAGGTTGTAACAGTGAAATACATGTTATGATTAATGAACCTGTCAGTAGGAACCAGAAGAATGTGAAGAGCCAAATATAAAAAGCAAATTATTTATTCTGCCATCTTATATTTAGTAATACTTATGATTGTAGCATACATTACAATACCTAATGGATGAAGTCTCAGAGGAGTTCATGCAAAGTATATTGATGTACACTGTTTTTCTGTATATATATTAGAGAGTGTGCTTTATTTTTTTTCTTCAGCATGGTAGTTTTGTGTTATCCTTTTTCGCATTTCTAAATATGTACTGCTCTTTGGACCTGTAAATGGAAGTGAGCTACATAAAATATATATGAGTTTAGTGTATTCATTGTTACACATTTTGGGGAAAAACTAGAGGGCTGTTGCCACATTTTTATGATCATTTCTACTTTCATAAAATTATGAGCGCTGAATAATGAAGCAATCTTTTTTTATTTGCTTTATGATTTTTCCTATTATAAACTCATCAACAGATGTTTGCAAATGTTAATGACACCTGCAGTTCATTATATCTGACAGCTGGTGAGCAGAATATTCCTTTATAGTAACAATATCTCACATGATAGTTTGTGTTTGCGAATTTATTTCAAGACATTTTGCCTTGTCATTAACTCTGCGATTGCCTTAGGCCAATGTAATCAGCCTGTTTCCTACAGGTAAAGAAGCCAAGGCCGAAACCAATTATTTTGTCTCTCAAACATTGTAATGTTATTACACCAATATGTAAAACCATTCATGATAGGCTGATACATAATAGTTGCTATGGAAACACTTGAATAGGAGCATTAAGTATTGAGTACTGCCAGGGTTAATCAGAATTGGAAATTCAGTATTAGAGAACAAAGCATGACAAACACATTGACCCCCAGACTCATACAATGCACTCACGGGAAAATGGGACAATGGAAAATAGACTTTTTAAATCACGTCAGTCCAACATTGCATGAATATTCACAGCTGAGCTCCAAAAAAAAACCTCTTTAAATGTAAAATCATTTTATGCAGAAGATCTTCACTAATGATAGAAATATCTTGAATGAATTGTGTGTTGTCTGTCGCTGTCTGGCATCTTAGGTATTCAGTGGTAATACAAGGTTTTGAGATGCATTTTATTTTAAAATATGACATTTAAATATTTATTTTTTTATTTTGAAACTAATAAGGATTTTGCTGGATGCTGTGCTAAGCTCCTAATATTTATGGTAGCTTAGGATAAAAAGGTCAAACTGAAATTACAAATCCTTTCAGTATGAAAAGGGGGTCATATGCAAAATGTTTTTTTTTTCTTTTTTGTAACAAACATATATTTTTAGCTTTCTGCACAGCGGATGGTTAAGTAAAAAGCACCATTCTTTTTTAGCGTATGAATATGTTTTCTTCTTCTTCATATTGACTATATTATTACAGTTGGAGAAATACAATAAGCTAGCTAGCTGCTCATAATGCAGATGTTGTCTTTTTAAAGCTCTCCCTTATTCCATTATGAATAGGTCATTCTGTACGCCTGACATTTCTCTTAAGATTCCTGTGACCTTTTAATATGAATGCAATGTCTCTGTACTATAGAAAATGCAACTGTCCTGTTTCAATCAAATAAAATGAACTCGATAGCACTGACATATCAAATTTACCATGGTATATTATTTTACTTGTGATCATCATTATAGAAGTAAATGTGTTAATAATTGGGATGAAATTTGATCTTTACAAAAAAAGCATACTTTTTATTCATTCTGCATTCACTAGCATGTATCATACAGACATTTTTTGTTAGTAAATCATATAGTTTGTTAGTTGTTGGTAATAGTGGTAGGTCTGATGGACATATATGAAATATTTTTGAGAATTAAATCTTTGAGCAAGAAAATAAAAGCTGTTGGTGGGCTTCTGGTGTGCCAAGGACCCTCTGACAACAGGCATCTTTCAGGGGTAGGACATGGAAGTAGTGTAGAACTACAAGTACCTGGGGGTTCACTAAACAACAAACTGGACTGGTCAGACAACACAGTGATGCTATACAAGAAGAGGCAGAGCAGACGGGACTTCCTATAAGGAGACTCAGGTCTTTTCATATATGCAGCAAGTTGCTGGGAATGTTCTACCAGACCATTGTAACCAGTGTGCTGTTCTACCCAGTAGTCTCCTGGGGAAGCAACTTGAACTCAAAAGATGCACAATGCCTGAACAAACCAATCAGGAATGTCCTCCTTTATCATAGGGCGAACTATGAACACACTAGAGCAATGTGGCAAAATTGGGTACCATCATGAAAAATCCCCTCCAAACCCTCCAGGAGATGCACTCTTTTAGTCACAGGTTTACTCCAGCATGGTGTGCTAAGAAGCACCTTTGGGGGTCTTTTCTGCCCACTTCTATGAGGCAATTCAATGTTTCTTTCTGGCCTACTCTTTTAAGTTGAAATATCTACACAGTAAACATTATTTTTTTAATTGATTGACCAATTCATCGGCTGTATTATCTGTGTTGCAAGTCTGTATCCATGTTTCTGCTGCTGTATGCACATTAACTTCTCCCTGCATTTAATAAAGTTTATCAAATCTAATCTAATATTAAACACTCAGATACTAGTTCATTCAGTTTCAGATTATTGTTCAATTTATTCTTGTATACCACTCTTCACTCACTACAAAAAAAAATTTACAACTATAATTTAGTAACAGTATATTACTAAACCTTGCAGCATTTCCTTAAATAAATGCAAATATCATCAGTTGACAATGATAGAGATAAATGATGGTGTTCATGTAAACAGCATGGGGTGGTGTATGGTTCTGTACAAAAAGCAAAATCACAATATTACTTATTAAAGTCATCTGGTCACTCTTCCCCTCTATAACACTCATGTTAAGCCAGCAAGAGTTTCTCACTGCAACAATCTCTTCAAAATCACAATTCAAAATTCAGCCAGAGAAGGAATCTCAAAATGCAATGCAAGAAAGTATTTGATACTTGTTGTATTAGTTACGAATGCATTTAATAGAGGGAGCAAAATCACCAAGGAACTTGCAACAAATATTGAGAAAGGATACTTTAAATCAAATACTTTTTTATTTTATGTAGTCTTGCATTTTTCTTTCAGTTTCGTGCTGATTACTTCCTTGCACAAGTATGGAAGTCTTCAAGTGGACAAAACCTCAGAGATATTGCATAAGGTGTAAAACATAAGTAAAGAAAGGCACACATCAATATGCTGTAAATTTTACATTTGATTAAAGGGAGGTTTGTATTGAGCAGGACTGGCTGTAATCAAGCCTGGCTCTATTCAATCAACAGACGGTAATTATCCCTTTCTTTTTCTTCGGTTTTATTCTTGAATAAATGCGCACTTGTTTTGTTATACTTGTACCTTTTGTGAAAGTGTTTATTTGATATTTGGACTTCAGGCTTCACACATTATACATTTCATGTCTACATTTTGTCAATTATTACTAAAACATGAAAACGTTTCTGTTTTCACAATGTGTTTACATAGATTGTTGTAGACACGGAACACACATGAAATGTATGTATTCCAAATCACAATATATTATTTACCCTCTACAACTCCAGGCACTTCACTCCAAGATAAACACTGACCACTGAGAACCTTTTGTGTGAATTGAGCTGCGTCAGTGGCAAGGGGATGGGACAGCAGGCTGCTTGTGCTGATCGACACATTTACAACACAAAAGATGCTGACAGAGAGGTGCAAAGGGATTTAAGGTGGATTACGAGTTTTTTCGTAGGCTTCGGGAATTCTAGTGTTAATTTGGTTGATATAAACAGGGCACAATTACTTTTTCCACACAGTGCCACTTGATGTTGGATAACTTTGTTCATTAAAGAAATGAAGCTTAAAACTGTGTGTTTTCTTCACTTAGGTACCTTTTATCTATTAGATTTTTGTTGAAGACCTGAAAACATTCAGTGCCCAACATATAAAGTATTAGAAGAAACCATGAAGAGGGCAAATGCTTTTTAATAGCACTGAAAGTAAGGGAATGAATAAAACAGGCACTGAAAATGTAAGTGGAGACAAGCCAATATGGTTGAACCATAACCATTACAGATGATAACAATAGAAATTAAAAGGTTTGTTGGTTGTTCAATGGTAAAAGAATGTATGATTTAGGTTTGAGAATGAGTTTAGCTTCTTGTGATTTTTTTAAAGATGTTTTTGAAACCATGTAAAAGGACACATTATAGCTACGGTCAAGACAAGTTAATTATTTTACAAGGTACTTGATTACGCTTTTATTTTGACAGCTCAAAGGTCTTCCCTTAAGCCAATGCCACATTACTCGACTTCTAGACTTTGGGTGTGTAGAACTTGCCAACTGCTGTTACTGATCTCATCACTGGTCCATATCAGTTTACACGATTGAAAATTGCTGGGCATGTCGACTATAGTGACTGCATGCCAACCTTATAGCATAGTTGTTCTTGTCCCTTTTGTGACAGGCAATAATGTGATGCCTAATGAGGCCCTGCTTAATTAAAGGATAAAAGGTGTGGTGAGTTCAGCTGCAATCTTGTCCCTTTTTTCATTTTGTTGTAGTACATAAAACACCAGACATATGAGCTCCTCTTCTGCTTGTGTAATCCAAAACACCTGCATTCCATGATCTTCATTCTTGCAATATATGCATTGTGCTTCTTGATGAGCAATCATTGTAGTGTAATGGGTCCGCAGCTTAGAAAAACTGGCCACTTTTAATAGACAATTAATGAACATGCACTAGGGAGTGGAAGTAGGTGTGAGCGATATGCCGAAGTTGCCTGGGTTGATGCGAGGCAGTCAACTGTCCGTGTGTTGCCTTGCCGGCACGTCTGATTGTCTTGTTATCAGCCCGGGGTAGTAATCAGGCGATTGCACTTGCAACCATTCTCCCAGCCTATAAACAGAAGCATGGAAAAAGAGAAATGGAACAAAAGAGAAAAGGGAACAAAAACACAGTGGAAGTTAAATGACAGAGAAAGGCAGGAGCAGTGGTGAGCCGGAGCTAAGGAGAGAAGCAGGGGAATGGGAATGGTGCTCAGGAGTAGTGTATGGCCAACGCTCAAGAGGGGACATGAGGATCACTCCTGCTGAGCAGCCAGGAGCAGGAGTGATCGCTATGCTCAGGACGATCCTCTCACCAGGTGAAGCCTGTGACTGGCAGTGGTGGAAAGACGCCGCACTTTCACCGGGTGGAGCCTGGATTGGCAGCAGTGGGCACGGGAGCAAGGTCTGGTGATTCTCTGTGCCAGGAAGAGATGGTTGTCTGCACCTGTTGGTAGACGTCTCACCATGCTGCAAGGTCCTAGTAGGATAAAAAATAAAAAGTAGGAGAAAAAATACATTATTCTATTATAACTGCTTAGTATATTTTAATATATATATATATTTTTTTTACCAAACTTAGTTTTCTAATTTCTATATTGTTCTCAAAACACAAAACTTAGGAAATAACAGTTCACTTAATTAGGCCGGGAGTCTAATTAAAAACAGAAGCTGGTTGGAATAAAAACCTGCAGCCACAGTGGGTCCCCAGGACCGAGTTTGAGAACCCCTGTGTTGGATTATTTATTGACTTTAAGCTCCACCAGCAGTTTGATGTTTTTAAGGATTATTTATTGTTTTTTTTTTTTGCTGAGCACTGCACTTTTTCGAACACTTGTTTTGTGGATTGTTTTAGTAAATGCATTAGCATTTTTCACCATCCCTTTGTTTGGTGTATTTTGTCCTCATTAGCTCAGCTCATCCCCTTGTTTAGTGTGTTTGGTCTTCATCAGCTCAGCTCATCCAGTTACGTTATCGACAGGGTCGCATTCAAGAGGCTCCCATTCTGGAAGAGGGAGCAAGGATCCGACCCACACCGTCACATTCATTGGTTGTCAGCTGTCATGCATACAGAGTCCACTTCTACGATTAAATACAAAGTCAACCCTTTTTGATATTATCAGGAAGTAAGTCATGGACTAGATGGAGTGAGTCACATAACATGATAGCATGCAGCCGTGAAGCTGGTCAACTTCCTTTGACTTGCAAAGATTATGAAAATGAAGGTTATGACAGAAAATTGCTGTCAAAGTCATCAAATGTGACCTGGGGCCTCATGTATAACACTGTGCGTTGAACTCACACTATAACATGGCGTAAGCACAAAAGTGGGAAAGTGCGTACGCAAAGAAAAATCCAGATGCAAGAATCTGTACGTATGCAAACTTCCACGTTCTTCCGCTACATAAATCCCGATCAGCGTGAAAAGTAACACATGTGCACGCGCCTTCTGTCCCACCCCAACTCCTCCCAGAATTACACCTCTTTGAATATGCAAATCAATATAAATAGCCCTTAAGCCCAGTGTTCTGTGAAAAGGCAATGGGAAAAGCACGGGGGAAAATATAAGAATTTCAGCGAATACCAAGTGGAGGCAAAGGAAAAACTTACTATTTGTTGGTGTAAACAGTGGTATAATCAACAAAAGGAAGTTGATCGAGTGACAGAGTGTCGGAGAAACTCGAACGCTCAAGTTCACAAAGTTGCAGAGTGCCCCGAAATAAAAAAGAAATCACATATCAAAGTCGCCGTGAAAAGGCGAGTCATAGCCCACCGTCTGAGTGTCATATGAAAGCTTATTAGGATACAGACAAAAAAAAAAAGGGACACAGTGGGGAAAAAAGCACGAAATGTCAACTTTAATCTCGAAATTTCCACTTTAATCACGTAGTTTATTTTGCCATTAAAGTAGAACATCATAAACTTCATCTTAAAATCGTTTAATTTACTAGTTTCTCAAATCCTATTGTAACTAAAGTAGAACGTTAAATGCTTTGTTCTGTATTTGATCTTCTATGTACTCTATGTGTGTGAATCACTACCTGCTTCTTAAACGGGCTTTCTCTTTGTTCGACAGAACACATAATCCACTACATTCGTGATATTACAGCTCTCTGAATAATTAAAATACTGAGATGTATATGTGATATCTTTTTCATGATGATAGGAATGAAAGCATGTTATTAAACATGGTATAACTGCTGGATACATGTTACAAGAATAACAGTAAATATTGTATTTGGAAGTGGCATTACCAAGTAAAAGAAATATATGGAAGGATAGACAAAAGAGAAGCCATATTAATGATAAAACTATATTGAAACCTTGGTGTAGTTCCAAGCTTGACTTGACTTGTCAGTTTATAGTTAACATGCTCTCCTCATTTTGTTTGGGTTTTCTTCTAATACAGTATTTTGCTTCCTACACACATCCAAAACAAGTGAATGGCAGATTACTTGATGGTTCAAAATTCAGCCAATGTTAATGAGTTTATAGCTATTCATTGAACTAATATCCTGTTCTGTTTTTGTGCTTGTCTAATACTGCCAGACACAGCTCTAGCTGTCCATAAGCCTAGAAATGAGAAAGTGGGTTTTCAAATTGGAGACATACTTCAATTACATTTCCACAGAAAAATAAGTTAATATAAAAAGTATATTTAGCATTTGAAATGAGTATGAGTAAATTTAAGAACACCTCCTAATAGGATATTTAGTTAATTTCTGCACAGTGGTGCTATTCCCCTAGCAACCCACAAAGCCCCCACATTCCCAACATCCAAACCGTCCAACCAAGCTAGGACATAATAATGTACAGAAGTTAGAAAGTGAGAACTGCACCATATACTTACTTAATAACAACATGCAGCCCCTATAAAAATTATTGAATATCTTGGTGTAGAAAGTGTACTATATTAACTATGATGTAAATCTTAACAGCAGAATGCATAATGTACTGTATCTATAAAAATGTTCTCCAAATATGCCTATTCTCAGCTAGTTCTCAATTAGTTTAACTGCTGTTGAAAACATTGATTTATATGTTGTAGTTTATTGAACTGGTTAAATGGGCGACCACTTCAACTGATAGATTTCAGGTAAAAGGCCTTAGCTCCAAAGTCTTATCATGCTGAACGGACATGAAGTGTACTCTAGGAAAGTTGAAAGACAAAACAGAACTCATAAAATTTTGCTTAAAAAGTAGATAGATAGTAGATAGAAAGACGTTTTTCCAAAAAGAGTCCTCTCAGTTCAGTTGGTTGCAGAAACACAGCTCGCATTTTAGCTGCTTTTCTGACTTTTCTAAAGTGCTCAGCTCAGCTGCAAAAATGGACCCTTTGATAGGAGCCATGGACACTTTCATGGACACCTGGTAAAAAAGTTCTCTTTCTCTGACAAGGAATCTTTCCTTTCATTTTCTGATTAAGCATGTATAATAGGTAACTGAGGCCATCTGGGAAATGTTATCTAAGACTGAATGAAGACTGCATAAACACATTCATTTTGTATATATCTTTGTATCATTTATATTTGTTGCAATCGTTAATTATAGTGACAACGCTGCACAGAAAAAGGTCAGGGTGGAAACAGAGAGGTGGGCTCTACATAGCTGAGCATTTTCTCCATTTAGATCACAATGCAAGGGAATCACTTCTGAGCCAGATGATATGGGTTCATGGCTGGCCACCGGCAGTTACCACAGCACAAATCTGTAGTGTGAGTCCACAGCAGTTTATGCTGTTGCCTGTTCATGTCCTAGCTACCTGTATTCCTCCAAGATAGTTGGATGAAGTTTCAATGGATTTGCAGATATAGTTTCAGACAAACAAAAAAGAAAGGATATAAAGGTAATTAAGTTGTAAACCAGCCCAGATGGTGCTCTTCTCAGCAATGAATTTTCAGGGGTAGCAACATCCTACTTGTACTTTAAAATTTGATAGTTAGGAGTCTTTGTCTGATTGCTACTAATGTTGTCAAGTACTGGACTGATCATTACCTGTCTAGTTGCGGCCACATATGGGCTCAGAAGGATGCTTTTGGGAAGTCCTCTATTGGTATTAAACCTGGTTGAAGTAAAGAGAAAATAAGAGGAAGTCTCAGTTAGCGAGCGGCCTGCTGATAAAGGTGTCTAGGGCTGAATACCCAGGGTACAATGCAGACGGTGAGACAAGTAAGAGTTTACAGTTGTTCAGCTGCTTTTGACTTTTCTTCTTATTCTCCTGAGGTTAGTTGGTACCCTTCGTGTTAGGTGCATGTCACAAGTGACCCAATAACATGATAAAAAATGACTCTTTACTGGCCAACAGTTTCTTTTGTTCCTTATTGTTTGAGTTTGGGAAAAAAGCTAAAATTTTATACATAAAGTTGATTTCTATTACTAATTATATACGTATCCCATTAATGAAAGGGGGTCTGCAGAAATAAATATGATTTTAATTTCTCAGTACATGTCCCATGTTATATTCGCAGATTCCTTAATGGGAAAATCATAATTGGTGCAATAATCCTAATTTTCCAGTGAAAAGGGACACAAACCACTTAGGACTATAGCAGTGGCCTTTTGAATAAGTGCGGCAGGCGCAGCAAGGCTTGTAAAGAACCTTTAGCTTCATATTTAGATATTAATGTGCAATGACATGAGATCACTAAAACGTGATTACATGCTAAGGACTGCTCTGAAAGAAATAGGACACCATTTTCTGCAGATCTTCCTAGGACAAAGAATGCAAGTGACCCACAAAAAACATTAAGTGCAGTAATGTATACTATTTTCTAAAATACTACATAAATATTTTGCAAAGTACTTATCTAAATAGACTAATTTGCTAAGATAACCTTTGGTTGCATTTACTACCACAGCTAACCAGAAAAAAATAATTCTCCTTTTAAATGTCTCTTGATATTCTCCAATCAAGATCACCTTTCTTGGTTACAAGGCCATATGATTTTACAAAGAACAATGACAAATTATAAATATGTTATTGCAATACAAGTGGAGCTCTTCTGAAGGACAGCAAGCGCTGTTTCATTTCAGCAAGGGGCAAAGCAATGCTTACAAAGAGCGTATTATCAGAGTAAACTGTAGGGGATTATTTCAGAATGTCTCTAGGGTCAATTTTAAACAATGGAAAACTTTTATTGGCTTTATTATTGTAAATAACATACAAGAAAAAATAATGTATTTCACATAAGAAATTCTACAAGTCTTTGCTTTCTATACAATTATAAAATTTATCTTATGAAAAATCCAACTTACAGCAATTTGTGGAGCATTGTTATCACCACATACTGAAGATTTTTATTTTTAGCTCAAGAACGTAATCTGAATTCCTTGTAGAACCCTTTTATATTAATAATTGTACAATATGATTATCCTTAAAAAAAAAGTTCTCTTTCAAAGTGTTCTTTTTGTCTGTTTCAATCCACTCTTGGGGGGTGTCCTCTTAATTATTTATTTTTTGTTATTTTGACATTTTTTAATTTAGTTCATTCCATCATTGATTACGAATGTTGTTTTCTTCTTATTTGAGTCACCTTAGATAGAGGTGTCTCCTAAATAATGAATAATCTCTAGTAATTATACAGGATACTATATTTATACAACTTAGCCTAAGTTCAGTCTTGGCTTAATTAACCTTCCTGATATTTGAATGAGACCTTATAAATAAATGGTCATCACCTTCCCCAAATACAATGTTAGTTCTTTGTGGTACTCTGTCAACAAAAGTTAATTTTTGATTTCACCATTTGTGGAATGTCCAAATCGGGACTCAGTAACTAGTGTGCAAGGGATGGTGGTACCAATGTGGTCTACTTTGTATATGTTACTTACCCCATGTAGATTAATATGTTGTATATTATTATATTAACTGTTTGAATAATATATTTTTTTATTTTTTATCAAATACATGCTGAGCAGGTATTCTGAATGCGTTGTTGGTGTAAACTCTAAAGTCTTTATAATTGAATATGTGATTTAAAAAATGGCTGCACAAGATTCAAAATTTCTATACCACAATTACGAGTTTCAAAATGTCTACACAAGGGCTGTGATGTGGATATATGTCAAACCCCATGATGATTACTGCTTAGATCAATGTAACTGACTGCCTGTCTGTCTATCTAAATCAATGTAACTAATTGTCTGTCTATTTTCCTACTATGGGAAACACAATGTCAAGCTATTGGGATATAGAAGAAAATCTGTGTACTCTGAGAAATTCTGTTTCAACATGAACAAATGTGAAAATACTGCACAGAAAGGTACTGGACTGGGAACTGAACCCCCTAAATATTTTGAAAAATTCCAAGAAGGAGACCATATAAAAGTTGGTTAGCTAACTGACACATTGATAGTGAACCCTAACCCTAACCCTGCATCCTATTTTGAAATAGACTTAACTTTATATAAAAACATCCTGTAAGCATAAAATTTAGCAATATGAATTACAAACACGTTTATGACAGCATCTTTAAATTTATGAAATCAAAAACGGATTGGTCTCGTCCATTGCAAGAGATGGACGTCTGAAGCGGAGCTCCTGTAGCAGCGGTGTTATTTTTTAATATTATTTCTTTATTATCCTGGGATATCCTGTATTTATCCAACCCGAGTGTTCTACTGCAGTATATGCAAGCATATATAAACATGGTCAGTAAGAAAGGGGCTCAGAAAGAAATGGAAAAGAAAACTAAAGCTACATCCAAACCCAGAGCAGCAAGTCCAAGTTCAAACTCAAGGTACAGCCTTTCAGAGACTGACCTGGAACAGATGGGCGAAAGCCCCGACTCCTCAGGACCACGGTCCGCTGCATCGTCTCCAGTTGAGAGCGAAATGTGCGAGTGACGCAGGTCACAATAGCTCGCCGATTGGAGACGATCATTTGAAACTGGAAAAGGCCTTGCAGTCTGCGCTTTCACCTACTCCACACGAGCTGGGAACATCGGCTGTAATAGAGCTTGCTGCTTCACCTATGGTGTTCGAAAGCAGAAATGACCTGTCCAAACTGAAGGTGATGATCGCTGCGCTAAAGCAAGAGATAAACAATGATATAAAGAAAAGCGAGAAGGCAAGTGAGAAGCTGCTATGGCGGGAGCTGCAAGAGCTGCGGCAGGATAACAAAGACTCGGAGAAACACGTATATATCCGCTTTGAGGCAGCCTTTAATGCTATAATGGGTAAAATTGAGGAGCACATTCAGGAAAGCACATCTAAACTGAGCACACTTGCCAATCAGCTGGAGGATGTTAAGCAGGCATTCACGACACAAATTGAAATAGCCGAAAATCTAGCATCCACCACTGACGGAAAAGCAACAGCTGCCAGTTCCGAATGTAAAAAACTCGGAGACAGACTTGCTGCTCTGGAAGATGGAAACAGAAGGAATTATATTAGAATCGAAGGTCTGCCTGAGAATCGTGAAAGTCCAAACCCAGTGAAATTCGCAGCTGAACTATTTTCTAAAATAATTGGAGAGGACTTTAAATCAGATACCGAGATAGCAGCAGCTTATCGCATACGCGGATCAAATACCTTTAGACCTAGGTCTTTTATTATCCGCTTCGAGAGATTATTATGTAAGCTAGATGTGATGGCACTCCTCAGACGCAAGCAAGAGATT
Organism: Erpetoichthys calabaricus; assembly: GCF_900747795.2. Lineage (NCBI taxonomy): Eukaryota > Metazoa > Chordata > Cladistia > Polypteriformes > Polypteridae > Erpetoichthys > Erpetoichthys calabaricus. The sequence continues at coordinate 47,844,129 of NC_041399.2, read as the reverse complement.
ATATTTGAAAATAACCACATTCGTATTTTCCCTGATTTCTCTCCCGCAACAGTTGCTAAACGTGCAGCCTTCTACAACATTAAACAGCGGTTATGGTAAGCCGATATCAAATACAGCCTCTTGTACCCTGCCAAACTGAAAGTGGACGTTCAAGGCCAATACCACATCTTTTCAAGCAAGGAGGAAGCAGAAAAGGAATTAAGAAAGCTGATCCCGACACTATTCTGAAACACAATAGTGAGTCGCATCCTGTCGTGGCATGGCAAGGAGATATCACCTGCTATCTGATCCACTTGTAATGATACGGGTATTATAATTATACATCCTTTTCATTACTCAGATGCTTTCTATTTATGTTTTAATTACAGTTATCGACGTGTGTGTGGAAGAAATTAACCCTTTTTTTTCTTTTCTTACTACCCTAAAGGAGACTGTTTAACATCATGCCCTTGGTTTATTGTTATTATTGCATTAAGACTTACTATGCTAATCCTGGACCACTTTCTAACACCATCCCCTGGGTTTATTATCTTATTACTTTAAGATTGCTGAACGTTATATATTTTATGCTTATAGTTTGTTAATGATTATATATAATCATAGTTTGTTAATGATTATATTTTAGGGATATAGTATTTAGACTATATTGGCAATAGATATCTCTACTTTTTAATCCTAAAACACCACTGCGTGGGGGCTTGTTTTGCTTTGGACGTGCTCTATCTTTAGGTATTTCAGAGGACCGAGACTTTGTGAAGTGGGGTCCAGCCTCACGTGGGGAGACAAAAGGGGGTGGGGGGATAAGGTGGGTAGAGAAAGAGAGCAGGCTATATCTAATCTATCCTTTTAATCCTTATAATTATAACTACCAATGTAACAACAGGCTGCATGGCAATAACTCTTGGGGATAAAGGAAATTAAGGTTAAAGCTGTTTCACTTCCAGTTAAGACTATAAAATGACATCAAAGACTCAGAATCAATATCTCCATGATGGGACAGTCAACTTTGTGAGCTGGAATGTTAAAGGCCTGAATCACTAATTAAAGAGAAAGAAAGTACTCTCTCACCTAACAGGTTTAAACGCTAAAATAGTATTTTTACAGGAGACCCATTTACTATGCAAGGATCAGTTCCGTCTGCAAAAGGACTGGACTGGCCAAATGTTCCATTCTAGCTTTACAAAGAAAACTAGAGGGGTGGGAATTTTCATACATAGGACAGTCCCATTTGTAGCATCAGATGTATTATCTGATCCAGAAGGGAAATATGTGATGGTCATGGGCAACTTATTTAACTGTAAAATGATTTTGATAAATTTTTATGCACCTAATGTTGATGATAAGGAATTCATACAAAACGTAGTTGCATCCATCTAAAACATCCATCCCCAATGTGAACACTCAGAAAATTATAATGGCCGGGGACTTTAATTGTGTTTTAAATCCACTCTTAGATAGGACTCCTGTCACAGGGGGATGGCATCTAACACTGCAAAGATAATTACACAGTTTGTAACTGACCACAACTTATAAGACCCCTGGAGGTTTCTAAACCAAAACTCAAGAACATATTCTTTCCACTCACCAGTACATCATTGCTACTCAAGAATAGATTATTTCCTTATAGATAATAATTTCGTGCCTACGATTAAATCTCGCAAGTACGACGCTATTTTTATTTCCGACCATGCACCTCTGATCTTGGAGCTAAAATCACTATGCCCCACACACTCACCTCATAGATGGCATCTTAACCCACTTCTATTAGCAGACGAGAACTGTACAGAATTTATATCCAAACAAATCAGTTTCTTCCTAGAGACAAACACATCCTCAGAGGTCTCTGCAGGAATACTCTGGGAAACTCTAAAGGACTTCTTACGAGGACAGATTATTTCATATCTTTCCCACAGGAATAAATTAGAAACCAAGAAAGTATCAGAACTAAAAAGCGAAATTACTAGAATAGATGAAGAACATGCCAGGCTTCCAAGTGAGGCACTACATAGGAAAAGGCAGGCTCTGCATTCAGAACTCAACCTCTTGACAACTAAAGAAACTGAACAACTAATTTATAAATCCAGACATCATTACTATGAACACGGAGAGAAAGCTAATAAGCTTTTAGCTCAACAAATCCACAAGCAAGAAGTTCGCAATGCAATCCCAGTAATCACCAACATGAACGGAGATGAAATCATTGACCATAAAAATATAATGCACACATTTAGAGACTACTATAATTCCTGAGTTCTACTGAGTTCAAAGAAGACAACACACAATCTAATGCATTTCTGGATACATTACAGTTTCCACAAATAGATAATTTTAGTGCAGAGGAACTGGATAAACATCTGGCGCTATCAGAATTACTGAATGCTATAAAGTCACTTGAAGGCGGGAAAGCAGCAGGCCCTGATGGCTACCCTGCAGAATTTTATAAGAAATTGTCCGCTCAGCTAGCTCCCTTCCTATTAGCAACATTTACAGAAGCTACAGACAATCAAATTCTACCTCAAACTTTTCGCCAAACATTAATCACCATCGTCCCTAAACAAAATAAGAACTTATTACAATGTGCATCATACAGACCAATTTCACTTCTGAATAATGATGTTACGATACTCTCAAAAATCATAGCTAGAAGGATGGAGAAAGTGCTGATCAAACTGGATTTATCAAGGGTCGACACTTATCCTCCAATCTTCAACGCCTGTTTAATGTAATATACTCACCAACAAAGTCAAACACCCCAGAAATGTTATTATCATTGGATGCAGAAAAAGCATTTGACATAATTGAATGGAAATACATTTTCACTACATTAGAGAAACTTGGGTTTGGCCCGAACATTTGTGCATGGATCAAACTACTGTATTCCAATCCAGAAGCTTCAGTTTGTATTAACAACATTTGTTCAGACTACTTTAAATTAGAATATGGTACCAGACAAGGATGTCCCTTGTCACCACTGCTATTTGCAATCGCCATTGAACCACAATCATAAGCAATTAGATTCAACAATAACCTCATTTATTTGCAACTCAAAACATCCACATATCAAAAGAGCAACCCTACAAAGACCTCAGGCAGAAGGTGGCATGGCTGTACCTAACTTTCAGTTTTATTACTGGGCAACAAACATACAAGCTATAAAAACCTGGACACAAATAGATGAACATACACAGGCTTGGTCCGCAATAGAAGTAAAATCCTGCAGTACTTCTTTATATTCCCTGCTTTGTGCCCCAATAAATGCAAGGTATCGGCAATACACTAATAACCCAATTGTGCTTCACTCACTCAGAATATGGAACCAATGTAGAAAGCATTCAACCCTCTCAAAAATATGCAGTTTTTAATATCTGGAAAAGATTTGGGATTAAATTGCTCAGAGATCTTATATAGACAACATCTTTGCATCCTACGAACAATTACATTCCAAATTTAACTTTCCAGCTACACATTTCTTTCACTATCTTCAAATTAGGAACTTTGTTAAACAGAACCTGCCCGATTTTCCTCATCTTCCACCCTCATCCACGCTGGAAAAAATATTGCTCAATTTCAAGGACTTAGACACCATCTCTGCAATATATAAAATTATTTTACAGTCCCTCCCTTTCAAAGATCCAAGAGGACAATGGGTAAAAGATCTCTTAATCAATATATCAGAAGAGGAGTGGAAAACATCAATGCAGAGAATTCACTTGAGCTCCATATGTGCAAAGCATACAATTATTCAACTCAAAATTATATATCGAACACATCTGTCTCGCCTAAAACTGTCCAAAATGTTTCCAGGACAAGATCCAACCTGCGAACACTGCAATCAAGTCCCAGCCTCGCTGGGTCACATGTTTTGGGCCTGCACCAAATTAACATCATTTTGGACCAAAATTTTTAAGTGCCTTTCAGACAGCCTTGGTGTCACAATCTCTCCTAACCCATTAACAGCTGTGTTTGGTGTTCTTCCAGATGGATTTAAAGTGGAGAAGGACAAACAAACTGTGATTGCATTCACTACACTTTTGGCATGCAGACTTATTTTGCTAAACTGGAAGAATCCTAACGCTCCTCTTTTAAGTCAGTGGGTAACCAATGTTTTATACTATTTGAAATTGGAAAAAAAACAAATATACAGTTAGAGGTTCTGTACAGACTTTTTTTAAAACCTGGCAGGATATAATCAATAAAATTTTAGAATAAGCTCTTAAAGCACCGAGGAAGTAGTTATCTCCGCATCTCTTTTTCCTCTCCATTCATCTCTACTGGCCTATTAAACTCATCAATTTAGGTATGTCTACAAGCCTTAAGTTTTGCTCTGTTGGCCATGCTCTCTCTCTCTCAGGGGTGGGGGTCGACTTGTTTTTTTTTTCAATCCTATTATTTGTAAAAATTGATTGATTTATATGAATGATTACAATAAAATTAATTAAAAAATATATATGAAATCAATAAGACAAAACAATTTCAGTTTTATTTTAAATAAACATATTTCATATGGATTATTACTATTCTGTAATGAATCTTATAGCAAAGCGGGGGTTTCACAAATAATGTGAATATTTCAAATAACTAGGGATGTGAAAAATGAAAAATGAATACTCTATCTTTATAAGTATTACTTAGTAGTCATTTCCATGGCATAGGCACCCTAGAAAACTGCTGGGATGAGAGTGTGTAGTAGGCACTATTATGAGAATTCAATGTTGTGTTTAGTTTAGTTATTTCAGAACCTTAACCTATAATATTGCCAAATTCTACATTTCTGTTCTGATAACAGTTTACTATACATTTGTCCTTGTACTGCAATTTATCACTGAAACTGTCTTGCCTACAATCTGTAATAAAAGGATGAAAAGCAGATTTTAGTATGGAATTTAAATTGGTTGTCTAGAAATTGTTACTTTATTCCTGTGATTGGCATTTCCACGCCTTTAAAAAAAATAGATAGGAGATCATATCAGTTCTTGTTGGACTATTCTTGATTCCTCCAGCAAACATACAATTCTTTCCCAGCAACAGCCCAGCTGTAAAAGTCAGTCATCTTATATTAGTTTCTGAGATTTAGAAATTGCAAATAGGAATAAAAATATTTTTAAATCATTTATATTGTAAATGTACATATACTTTTTATGTAATTATTAGTATTTGTTTTGCCAAAGAAACAAACTGACCCCAACATCTTCTCATTTACCTCTGCTTTGGAAAAAGCCACTTTTAGTCAGTTTTCCACTTTCCAGTTCTACCAAATCGCCAGTGTTAAGCTTACACTATTAAAGTAACCCTTCAAGTATAAATCTGAAAACAGTGCTTCCATATACATACTTTAAGCATTTATTTTACTGTCTTTCTGTGAAATGTATACAATGTCTATTATTTTCTATTTAGAAGAGTTTACTCCAGAAAATCTGTAACAGTAACAGCATATACAGTAGAGTACAAAGTAGAGAGGCAGAAAACTGCAAAATTAGTATGAATTTCAGAGCAACAATTTTTGGTAGAATACAAGAAATTTAGCACCACAGGTAGTGCCAGAAGTAGATGACAAACTCTTATAATATTAACAAATGTACTGGAAATCAAATGTTGAGTTTCAGGTTAGAAAAATCTATCTGATCTACAAAGTAGTGACATGATAAAAAGCCTAAGGACCCCCAAGGTGCTATATGAAAAACTGGATTCCAAGAGGTACGGGTATAAAGTCTGAAGGGCTGGTAAGGTTCATTAATATTTTAAAGAAGTTGCTTTTTGAAAAACATACAGACAACAGAGAGTGAGTATTCTGCTAGGGGGAAAATACGAGAAGCAAGTAAATAAAGGATTGGAAAAAAATGCATTCGGGAGACAGGCAAAAATTATAACCAATAAGTCAAGAAAAAATGAGTGCGTCAGAATCTAAATGAGAGTCAAAAATCAAAGTGAAAAGGATGAGAAAAAATATTAAACCTTGAGATCAAAAACAATAAAAGTTCCTTTAAGAAGAGGGCAGAGGTTTGGCATATCCACAGTCTCAGATAATGTAAGGTCTATCACGTGCGTACACTTTAGGTATAGCTTAAGGGTTCTGGTGGTGATAGTCTCCCGGCAGAAAACAGGATGGCGCTGGTTACTAACACCTTTTCTCTTCTTCCCTCTACGGACCCGGCTTTACCAAGTTGGACATCACTTCCGGTGCATGTCTACCTGGACCCGCCTGTTCCTGCCAGAAGTCAGAAATGCCATATCGAAGCAGTCAATAGTTAGACTCCCATTTGTCAGGACGATTTCTTCTTGCAATGAATTTTTGAAACCACATTTTCTTTTTAATTAATAGGGTTTTTTCTGCTCATTGGATGTGCTCTTTGAAATGTATTGAGCACTTCAAAGTTGTGACCAAAGAAATCATTTGAAATCATTTACATTTTTATCATAATACTGATATTTTGCACTAATGTTCATGTTTTTCCAGTTATTTTAGTTTATGTAATACCCCAATGAAACGTTAACAACCCTCCAAATAGAAATTGAACAAGTTAGAATTTGAACAGTGATGCAGCAGTGCTTAATCACTGCACCATTGTAAAAAACCTTACATAAAACAGAAATAAAAATAAAACAGGGAAAACACTTGTTAATATAAGAATTTGAATGTAAAGCGTTCATAACAGTATATTTAGTGATTAGCTATTGGCAGTAAGAACAACAAAATAAGTCATGAATTCTTTGCCAAGTAGATTTTGTACAGTATGTGCTTCACTGAATTGAAAATGTGATTTTTTCCTTTCACTTAATTAAAATTAAAAGTTTCAATATTTAGAGTGCAATAGCCACCGAACCAGAATGTCCATTGTTTAATGCTATATAATCAAAGCCAAGATCAAAGAGCTCCAAAAGCAAAACAGGCTCAATTTGCATAATACCTGATAAGGATTTAAATACAAAAGAAACAGAGCCTGGCTGCAGCATTGGCAGAGTTTGCTTGAATTACACGAGCTGTTTTAAACCAATCACAGTCTATCTGGAAAGACCTGAACCAAACAAGGATTTGATGTAGAATCATGAATTGTGTTCCGTAGCATCTGGTACACACTAAGGATGGATGGAGTTTATGTAGAATATTATGGTATTGTTCATCAACATGGCTATACTTCACACCTCCTGATTTCCAGAGATGCTTAATCTCAGAGAATAATTAATTTTAAATAAGAAGACAGAGCTGTATATGTATAACATTTCTGGAAACTGGATTACATGAGAGACATAAGTCTGTGTGGAAGGACATTGGTAGTAATATAAATTATATAAACGTATTAGGAAAAGGTAAAGATATGTACACAATAAAAAATGTTTCAGGGTTCAGCCTTCTGAGAATGATGGCAATGTTTGGCCAGTAAGTTTAACGTACAGCACAGGTAAATTAATTAAACAAATCAATAAGGAAAAGTTCAAGCCGCAAATGCCTAGAACAGGTGTATTAGCAAATGAGTTCAAGCGAGGAGGTCATGTTTAACTAATATGCTGGAATTCTATGAGAAAGCAACAAAAGAATACTATCTGAGGAGTGCATATGATATTTTTAAATATTGATTTTCAGAAGGCTTTTGATAAGGTATCAAGTGAAGGGTTAGTGATCAAAGTAAAAGAAGTGAGAAGTGTTGTCTGTAGGTGGGAATAAAATTGGCTCAAATACATGAAGCAGAGAGTTAAGGTAAGGGAATTTTTTCAGAACTTTGTTATGTTGAAAATGGTTTGTCCCTCAGTGTTGGAGCCGCTGCTCTATTTAATTTACATAAACTATCAAGACAAGAAAATAAATAATAATCTGGTTAAGCTTGTAGATGATACCAAACTAGATCAAAGAGTAGATAATATAGATTCAGCTAAAATGTTACAGAGCGACTTGGATAGCATACAGGCTTGTCAGAGATGTGGCAGATGAAGTTTACTGTAAGTGAAGTTAAGGTATTACAGGTAAGAAATAAAAATGCTAGATTTGAAAAAGCAATGGGAGGTCTGAAAGTTCTAAGTATGCCTTACATGAAGAACTTAGGAGTCATAGTGGACTCACTACTATCTATATCCAGACAGTGTACAGAAGTGATCAAGAAAGCTAATACGTACTAGGTTATACAGTATATCACAAGGTGTGGAGTATAATCAAGGGAATTTAAACTTAAGCTTTATAACGCACTAGTATTTTGTCTCTTGGTGAACTGTGCTCAGTTTTAGCCTCCATGATCAAACAAAGTCACAGAAACACTATAGAAATTTCGGAGAAGAGTGACTAGGCTGATTCTGGGACTAAGAGGTAGGACAGGAGTTTTGAACTCCAGTCTTGGAGCGCTACTGTGGCTGCCGGTTTTCATTCTAACAATTTACTTAATTACGGACTAAATTCTGGTGTTAATTGACTTCTTTTCCCTTCATTTTAATTGACTTGTTTTTTAATGTTCAGTCCTCTGAATGCTTTATTTATTCTTAAAACAGAACCCAAACAGAAATTTGAAGTGGGAGAGCAGATGGTCAGTTAAGTCAGGACTTCAAAGTTCAGCCAATTTCACTCCAATCAGTTTCTTAATAAGAAGCCAATTCTTGATTTTAATTAAACTGGATCCACTGTGGCAACCCCTAACGGGAGCAGCCGAAAGGAGAAGAAGAAGATTTAATTCTGTGGCTTGTTGCTGCTGTCATTCTGACACAGCAGACATTTCCAATACTGTTCATTTTCGTTTTTCTGAGAATGCAGTCAAAACGTTTTGTGGACCTGAGCATATCAGCATTACAGAGACCTTCACCTTTCTTTATTTTTGGATACTGTATGACAGGCGCAGATTAACTGGTCATGTGTTGGCTCATTTTGTGTCTCACTATTGTTTGGCTGCTAATTAAGGAAAAAGGAAATAATTAATGAACCTGTGTTGCAAATAGAAATTAAATTAAGATTAAGGCAAAAGAGTTAATTAGTAACAAAAACTGGTTAATATTTAAGAAAAAGGTCAGAATAAAAAACTACAGCCACAGTAGAGCTCCAGGACTGGAGTTACAGACCCCTGAGGTATGAGCTATGAGGAGAAATTGAAGGAGTTGAACCTTTTTAATTTAAGCAAACTGAGATTAAGACGGCACATTATTTAAGTTTTTAAAATGATAAAAGGAATTAGTACAATAGATCTCAGTTGGTACATCAAAATAAATTTTTTAACAAGAACACAGGGATATGGTTGTATAAATATGTGTGTGTGTGTGTGTGTGTGTGTGTATGTAATCTGATTTTATATTTTTCCTATTCCAAAGCCAAAAATGCAACATCTGAGAGACTAAAACCAAATATCTGAGGGATGTGAAGCAAGTAGTTCATTCACCATGACTGAATAATACTTCAGCATCTGCCATGGTCATACTGGGGCTCTGTTCCTAATTTTTATTCTTTCTCTTTGTGGTATTTACCTTTGGGAATTGCCTCTGTTTGTATTTTTGTTCAATGATTTTAACTATTTTGCCTTAATATTTGTTAACTGGTTAATTTTGGTTAATTATCTATTATTACCTGTTTTTGTTTATGTTTGGGAATTTGTTATAATTAGAGCACAAGTAGTATTTAGCGTGCCACATCCTACTTGGAGTACTGTTCCTCAGAGTTTTCCATTACATATTTTTTGGCCATATTGCTCCTAAATTTCTGTTTAATTCATAAATTATTGTATCTTGCTTTTAAGTTTTTCGGACCTCATGGTCCTGTTTCCTTTGTCTTCTCAAAAATAACACCATAGAGAGGAAACAGCATTTTCTGGCTTTAATGCTATAGTATTATGAATTTTAAAGTTGAAAAGGGATGGTTGTTTTTTTTCATATGACCAGTTTGATCCAAAAAGACTATAGCTATTAGAATTCACTTGAAATGCCACACCAGTATCTTCGCCAATGTCTTGGCATCTACATTTAGCAGTGATATTGGGATGTATGAACAGCAGTCAAGAAGAACTTTGCTTTTTTAAAGCAACAGTAACTTGAAAGAGAAATGGTTGTGATTAAAAGCAAAAAATTAGTACCTTATTCTGAAAAATACTTTGTAACATCTGTAGGAAATATACCAATATCCAGCTTCCATCTGTACAGTTGTGTTTTAGTAGAAGAATTTATTAAATTGATTGCTGGAATCCACTGTACTTAAGCTCCTCTATAAATGTGAACAGTTCTATCATGTCCCCTCCTTAGTGTTTGCTTAAACTGAAAACTCCTTTCATAGCTCATACTCCTCTTGAGTACTATTATATTTTTTTTAGTGTACTGTTGCTCCACTTATAGGTTCTCATTGCCTCTTTCTCGTTAACCATCTATTGAGTTACCCCCCAGAGACCAATGGCTTCAGACTATCCAACGACTTTTGTTTGTCTTCTACTTTCATTATGTATTCAGCAACCTCTAATAAAATCGTTTCACTGGATTTATCAGTTTAAGTCACTGCAGTCCTTGAAAATGAAATGTACCTGTATACTGCTCAAACAAATTAAGGGAACACATAATCATCACAGTCCAACACCAAGTCAACCAAGCTTCAGGGATATCAGTCTGGCCATTTAGAAAGCATAAGTAACTTCAACTTCAACTTTACCTGCTTTGGTGCAAATAAAAGTGACAACAGGTGCACTGGAGAGGCAACAGCAAAACAACCCCAAAAAGGGAATGGTTTTGCAGGTAGTGGCCACAGACACTTGCTCCATCCTTATCCTTCCTGACTGATTCTTCTTTAGTTTTGTATTATGCTGGTGTCCTTGTGACTACTGTTAGCATGAGGTGGTACCTGCAGTTGATTCAGGTTGCACAGGTAGTCCAGCTTCCCCAGGATGGCACATCCATATGTGCCATCGCCAGAAGGTTTGCTGTGTCTCCCAGCACAGTGTCAAGAGCATGGAGGAGATACCAGAAGATGGGCATATTGGTATCCCTGAAGCTTAACTGACTTAGTGTTAAGACTGTGATGTGTTAAGTGTTCTATTATTTTTTTTTCTCAGTCATTACATTTCATTTAGATTATTGCAGCCATTTTTTTGGTCTTTGTACACAAAATGTTACACAGGATGCTACAAATGCTGGGCCCATATAAAGTAGTTCCTTGGAAACCTTTCCATTTACAAATTATTTTCAAGACTGTGTTTATAAGCTACAAATATGTTACAGTGCGTATTTTTGTCCAATAAAAATATTATATACGTGTTATGTGTATTATGTATACATGTACAATTCTGTACATTTTTAAACTTTCTTCAGCAACTTATTGCTCCCATTTTCTGGGAATCTCTTCTCACAAAAAAATATTCCAAATTGCAAAGTCAATATTTTTCCTGTTATATTTTAAAAACAGTCACTCATTCATTTTAACATAGATACAGTATGTAATCATTTAATTTTGGATTTTTTGGATTTGTTCTGATACTTTATTATTGTTTATTTATTGATTTGAAATGAATTCTATGGTATTATTATTTTTATTGACCATTTTGTTTTACTGCAGTCACCACCATTTTGAAGTACTTGTTTAATCCAATGGCCATTTTGTGGTTAGCAACATGTTGCCATTACTGTCATGTGATGCAGAGAGGTCAGCTATCATGACATCAAGGCCCAGAAGATATTTAAGATATTTCAAGATGCAATACTTTCTTCCAGGCTGCCAAGATTCTGGATTCCCTAAAAGATATTTTAAATTGTTGGCATTGATTTTCTTAACACGTTTTCTTGAGAAACGACTTTATGAATTATAATTTTTGATTTTTCTTATATATCATTTTGGTTTTATTATGACTTCCTTGCTTTTCTGACACACACTTTACATTTTGACCACAATGTTCCCTGCATTTATCTCCTGGTCCATTCTAAGTCATTTCTTTCTACATTTCACCATCTGTGGCAGAATACAATACTTTATTACTGTGTAAAGTTTTTTTAATTTTGTATGCTTCTAATTTTACTGAACCCTTCAATATTTATTTGATTTACTGTTTTGCAATTTTGTTACATGGTTTTGTTGGTCCTTGTATATGATGTATATAAAAAAAGACTGAACAACTTTTGGCACCCTTTACATTGTTTTAAACAATTTTACTTTTAATTTTCTAACACTGAGCGAATAGAATAGCAGTGTTATTTGTGTCTCATCATGATCACATTTGCATTGATATCTGTATTCATTCTTCATGGTTCTTCTCTTTGTTTTCATTTCATTTTATGTCTACGCAGACATAAGCTGGTAATTATTATTCTAATTAACATAAATAAGAAAATGCTTTTTAAGTTTAAATTATCTATGGATTTAATTAGTGTTCAGGTTTGAGAAGAATATTCTTAATTTATTGGTTGTTTAACTTCTTTTTTTTTTTGCTAACCAATAATATTTAGTTTTCTTTTCAATCATTGCTTTCATTATGTACATTTAAATCTCCACTTATTTCGTTTGATATTTAAAGATCCAAAATACTTTCCCATATTTGGTATATTGACAGAACTCACTGAATATTTCTTATTTCTTCATTACTTCTTCCTTATTCCTACAATCTGATTAAATATTTTCTGCATCATAAGATTTTAGACTTTATGCAAGTAATATTGTATAATGGTTATGGAAATGAAACCGTAGTTATTTATATTTACATAATTTCATAATTTTTCTTTGACCCCCTCAGTTAAGTCATGGAGATTGAACCGACAAGCTATCTACCTCCTCCAACTCCATACTGGCTAATTTTACAATTTATATCAAATGCATATTGTACTATCCAACAAATTATGTTACATTCGACTTGCCTATTTTTAAAATGTAAATGTGACTTTTATGTAGCAATGCAGAAATTAAAATGAAGATAAAAAATAGCCTTAATGAGGCGATCATCAACATATAGCAAAATTCAATTAGCTGTGTATCATTCTCTAATTCTATCTAATAATATCTTGTAAACACACAGCGCCATTCAAAAAGCATTTGCCCCTTCCTGACATTCTCTGTTATTCCATATTTTTGAAACTGGATATTTTCAGGTCTTCAGTTAAAATGTAATTTTAGATAAAAGCAACACTCAGTGAACAAATGCATATTTAACACAAATAACACATTTTTAATTCATTTAACCAACTGGTCCTGCTAGAAAAAGGAATTGTCCCTAGATGGTTTATAACAGGATGTGCCCCCATTATGAAAAGACTGCTTTAACTGAGAAACATTCAATAAACCTCTCATTTCAGATCCTGCCAATTTAATTTTGCTTTTTTTCAATCATATTGCGGTGGACTTGCTTTTGTATTTTGGATGTTTGCCTTATATATTGACTAAACTACACTTCATCTGCAGCTCACAACAGAAATACGTCTTATGAATTTTCTGATACTGAGCAAAATCCTTGGTTGCTTTAGCTAGGAGGCAGCAAAGATTCCACACACCATCACAATGCCACCATTATGTCTGAGTGCTGGTATGATGTTTGTATTATGAAATGTTGTTTGTGCTTTACATTAAAAAAAGCTTTTATTGTCCAGAAACCTCTATATTTCTTTTATCTGTCCATCGGATGTCCTCCCAAAAGGCTTGAGGATTATTCAGGTGCTTGCTGGCAAATAAGCATGTTTTCTCTTGTTGGTTAGAAATGCTTTCCTCCTTGCCATCCTCTAATGAAAGTCATTGTGGACTTATAAGTGCTGACATTTCCTAAGACAAGAAAAGCCTAGAGTTCTTTGAATGTTTTTTGTAGCATATTTTGTGATGTTTTCGATGACTTTATGCTGTGCTCTGGAACCATTTTGTTAGGTTTTTTATTCCTGGGAATGTTCATTAGTGTTGCAGATGATTTACATTTGGAATTATAAATGTCATTTGGTGAAATAAAGTATCAGAGACTAAGAAATGCCATCGTTCCTCTTTCTAAACTGACAGATATTAACACCATTTTTCTGATTTTGTTTCAAGGAATTATGTGCTTGCTGAATCTTTATTCTGCCGACTTGACTCTAATGGTAAGGGTCAAAACAAGTGAGGTTTACATTGAGCAGGGCCTGGCTGTGTCCAGTCAGCTGACTTAAATTATGCCTTTAATTGGGTTGTTTTAACTAGGGAGCAATTACTTTTTCATCCAGTTCAAGCTGGTAGTGAATAACTTTGTTCATAAAATAAGTTAACAAAATGTCTAATGCTGGATTTTGGCTGAAGACAGGAAAACGTTCAGTGCAATGATATAGGAATTCAGGAATGGAGCAAATACACTTTCACTGCACTGCATAGTATCTAAAACAAACATTAGTTTCTTCAAAGGCTTTATAAAATAGTTTCTTGTGTAAGTATTTACTCCTCTGGAAAATGTGTAATTAAAGATGCAATCTCAAGCTTGAAGGCCTGAAGCTTTCACATCTTTACAGGCTGTGCACATCTTATTCCTGAAACAGGTGACAAACCGCCAAGATATAAAACATTACTTTTAAAAAGAACATTGGGAGAGTCAAAGTTGCCTAAAATGTACTCTTTTTTGACTAGTCTAAATGAATTAATGTAGAAAGGCCTTACTGTCCAGTTGAAAAGCAGGTGAGCATATAGATTTCATGTAGTATTTAAACCACAGCTCCCCTCCATTTTAGAGTACAAGGAAACGTGTGTATGGAATTTCCATGTTCAAAAGTGACTTGGCAAGAATATGTTTGTGTGTCTGTGTATGTTATGTGATTCATTGTCATAGTAATTGACTCTGAATCCCTGCAATCCCATACTGGAATGATGAATTGCTTATTTTATTATCAAATCTCAATTCAACATCATAATACAGGAAATGAAAAGTGCAAATTAAAAATTTTTTAGAGCAAAGGGGTGGCCAAGCCAAGCACAGAACAGAAGGCTTAAAGAACAATGAAGTTGGTCATTAAGAAGTGTAATATGCTACATCCCACAGAGTCATTAACCAGATCATGTTGTCCTCCCAGGATGAATGATGACATAAGTGATGAAACTGCGAAATCATGTGGTGACTTTAAAGATTTGCTAAGTAACAGATAGCAGTAAGTGTGAATACCTTAAAGCTGACTTGAATGGGCAAATAGCAAGAAGGAAGTCTTTATAAAATAGGACTAACCTTAGAATTTTTTGAAATGTGTTAAAAAGCATGCTCTGTAAATGCCACAGCAAGAATCTCTGAAGGTAAACCACAACAAACATGGACAATGTGTCACACCTCATCTAATATACACACACATTCATAACCTGTTTAATCTAATTAACGGCTGCTGGGGTTTGGGAATAGGGAGCTCATGCCTATTGCAGCAACCTTGGGCGCAAGATCATCTGCCAAAATACTAACTCTGGACACACTCATATAAACATTTGAACTATTTAATGTAAATTTAAACTCAAACAAAGATCCAAAGACATGCATTTTACATTAACTTTCAGAATTCAATAATCTCACTGTGAATAAATGTTGGGTGAATGAATGTCCTGTTTTTTTTGCCCCAGATTCTGTAAAGGTTACACAATAGTGATAAATGGATGAAATCATCAAGTATTGAAAAGGGAATGGCTGAAGTGGTGCAAACCTAACAAGTTTTTCAGTTTTTTTAATTTGCTGCAGATGATATTATGCTAGAACGATTCAGAGAGGTGCTATATAAATCGAAAAACATTATCATAAATATGCACAATTATGTATTTTTGTGTATCAGCAGGGAGCTGAAGCAAAATTTTGTCCCAGTCTTTACATTTGCACTATTTACTTCAAGCTCAAAAGGGACAACTTAGAAAGTGAAATTCTGGGGTTTACTTACCCTGTATACTTGTGACAGGTGTCTGGTCACACTTACAGGTAATCTAACTTAGACACCATTAAAATATCCGACTACGCCACCCAGTCTTACTAAGAGACTGGGAAGTCTTGAAATTTACTGATAATAGCACACAGGTTTCTTTGAATTGGGCAGTGAGTAAACACACAATGAAAGACACAGCTGTAATTTCAGGAAAAGCAACAGTAACTTCTATTACACAAGACAATGTAAAATACATTAAAAAGATAAATGAACATAAAAAAATCTAACAATATCAGGAATGAAATTCCTTTTTTAAAAAGGAAAGCACACAGTCCACACTCTAAAAGTCCATTAAAATCAATAATCGGAGGATACAATCTTTAGTGGTGCAGAGTCCAGTTTGCGCAATATGTTACCCCAACAATTAATCGTCCAACTGTCCACGGATGCACTCTGTTCACGGACACTCGTTTCCCAACAGAAGTTTTGTCAAAATCGTGGAATCCCTGTCAGCTTCTCTTCGTCGTTCTTTTTTTCCAGTCTGGGCTCCTTGTGTTGTTGCGACCTAGGCATGCCTCATTTCTCGTCTGCCAGCTTTGCTCAGTCCTTTGATGCGGCTTCCCCCTCTCACTGGACCCACAACCGGCGTACCCTTGTGTCTCTTTCTCCCTGGAAGTAAGTGTTGCCGTTCTTGTGCCTCATGTCGTGCCAGCCACGTACCCTCGTCTGCCTGCGAGTCCCTATGCTCTGTGTGAGTATCTTGGCAGCGTTCTCAGTGGATTGTCCCTCACCCCCTGCCTTTTCCAGCCCAGAAGTTCAAATCTCCTTCAGTTCCTGCCATTATCAGTCCCGGACGATGGATTAAACAATGGCGCATCCAAATTTCCTGGGTTTAACAAATAGTGTAAACACAAGTTAACAAAATGTATTGTTACCAACTATTAATGAGTACACATCTGCTGATTAGAAACCAATATTCTCAGACATGTTAATTTTCCAAGTCAGATAAATACAGACATTTTCCAAGACAGGAGCAGTTCTTTTATCACAATTTTGGATTGTTGGTATACTGTACTTAAGCAGTTAAAATTTCAATAATCAGTAACGGGATTACCTAGGAAATTTGCCTTTTAACTTCTCACCCTAGTCCCAACAATGGGTGCCTATTGCCTCTTCATCTGCTGTTTTAAACGTGATATTTACATGTTCCTTTGCTTAAAAGAGAAATGGAACCACCCAGTGTACAAAAAATGTCCCCCTCTGACATACTTGTGTATAAGTCGGGTCTTCAAACCCAAAATATCGATTATAAAATCAGACCCTGACTTATATGCCCATTTAAAAATGTGATACTTAATTTTTTTTTAACATCTTCTTGCTTCCTCCAATCTCACATCAGTTTCTTAGACAGCATCACATTTACCAATTTCTTTCGCCAACTTTCGACATTTAATTTAAAACTAGCTTCATATTGTCTTCTGATCGAGTGCTCCATCATAGATAAGGGATGCTCTTACGATAAAGGTGTATGAGGGTGTGAGGTACAAAAAGCACAAAACAGTGCAAATGTCGCTACGGAATAGTTCAGGCATTACTGTGCGGTCATGTAGATACAATAAATAGAAGAAAAAGGGAGTGTGCTCCTTGGTTACTCTCTCAGGTACGGAGGCATATTAGTGCCACGGAGAAGAACATGGGTGTTAGCATGGCATAATCTCTTGGACCAATAGTGTGAGTTTTCCACATTCCACTTATATGACCAACATTATAAAATATGGGAAATTAAATGATAAAATCAAGCCCTGACTTATCTGCTGGAGAACTTAAACGCGAATATATACAGTAACTCATCAGAAAGTTGGAACTTTTATCATATTTGTAGTTCCTTCATTAAAGCATCAGTTGTCATATTTTAGTAGCAAAATAAGAGTGACAATAGGTTGTAGTTACTAGTAGATAACACAAGGCACACACTTTTTAACAGTACTTTATGATGTCATGTAGTTAAAAATGTAGCTCAGATAGACTTGTGGTGGCTCTAACGCTTTGATAGACAGCAGATAGCAATTCAAGTGTAAGTGAAGTCTTATTGTTAGTTGTTGGCTATGGAAGATCAATGACTAATTCTAGTTCAAATTTTTTATACACAACATTTTTGGAAGAAGCAACTGATAAAGAATTAAAGTCTCTGTTGAGGTCTTAAGGTAAAATTATTGGCTGTTTTGCACCATTATAAACATCAGGGTTAGAGCTTCAAGAATATAATAAATATTGTGTTAGAGATAAACAAAATCATTATAATGTGCAGGTAATGTGTGAAATTGTTTCTAGTATAAAGTTAATATCAAATACATATTTGTGGACTCTGTGCTAACAGAGTAACATTTACAAGACATATTCCTTTTCTCTTACACCCATTTCTAGATAAGTGACTTTTTTTTTACTTTCATGACTAACTTATCTCAGGCAGCAGGAGAAGTGAGCTGATGTACAAGCTGTTTGCACATGCTTGCCTCTCTTGGCATTTGACTAACTTCTGTTGACATCCATTTTGCCATTAGAAGTGGCTGTTGAATGAGTAAAAAAGGAAAATATATAAAATATACATGTTTAGGTGACCTCACGGTTAATTTGAAATGGTACAGTAAATCATCATTTTGAAATTTCAGTATGTTCTATTATAAAACCCGACTTTACAGAAAAAATTCCTTGAAGAAGTGCGCCACATTTCAAGAAAATTGGTCGAGTTGTTACATGTGGACAAACAGATAGACATGGCAACCACATTATATGGGTACACACCTAAAAATTACATCTGGATGCAGTGCAGGAGTGAAATGACTTGTTTAGTATTAACAAAACTAACTAGTTTTCCATTTGAAACTGCTTAATTTGAAGTTTGAATTTAAGTAACTCCAACTTAAGCCAATGTTATATTATGCAACATTGTATCTTCTAGTCATGTGGTATATCAGATTTGATTAATACATTCTCTGTTCTGGTCACCATATTGTGTCATATTTTAATGACTGAAAATTGCTGCCCATGTCACATTTACTGATTACCAACCTTCTAGCACAGTCTTGCTCTGTCCCTTTTTCTGACAACCAGGAGCTGGCGCTGTTCAATAATTGTGGCGAGATCAGAAGAAATCTCTGCTCTTTATTTCTTTTTTCCATTCTGCCATGGTGTGTAAAGCATGAGACATCCAATAGACAAGCTTCTCTTCAGTTTGATGTCCAAAACACCCACTTTTCTTATTTCTTGTAATTGCATTTTTTGTGTTTTACTTCCAAGTAAACATTTATTTGTCTTCAGCTTTCACACACACAGACCCCACCTCTATGACTAAACTCAGATTCAAACCTGTTTGTGTGTCACACAAGCAACTGTTTTGACAGGACCGTGCCACCGACTGCATCTGACTTGCTAAAGTATACAGATGGAGGCCTCAACTGAAAAAAAACTGTAAAAGTTGCATATTGGGACATAGCCTTTATGAGGGAAATTCTATTTTATTATCAGACTGGGTATTCCAAACTTTGCATACCTTCATTGGTTTACTCCAGGTGTTGCTGTTTTGAACACACACCTACGAGATATGAGTAAATTTGATTAGATTAATCGTACACGTGTGAGTAAATGTACCCTGCAGTGGAGAGGTCTGGCTCATTTTGCCTTGATTTTTCTGGACTAGGCTCTGCAAAATACTGAACTGGATTAAGCAGGTTTTGAATGTTACTGGTGTGTCCTATTTGGGTGAATGAAATTTTGGAGATGGTCATTTGGGCACCAATATAAACAAGCAAGTGATAGGTGATAGTAGGGAAGCCCAGTGTATTATAGGTGGATTCCCCTTCCTGCTCACAGTACAGGGATGCGTTTGCGTCTTCCTGCCCCTTTAAATGAGATTATCTAGACTTGATGAACACTATCCTATATATGAGGTGAGACACAAAAATAACCGGACTGGGCTTGGGGATTTCCTGGAAAACCGTATGGAGGTCGGCCGAACGTGAATCATAGAACTATATCCCCTCTTACACGCCCTTTCAAACCACTGCTAGGTATATCCTGTGAATAGCCCAGTCAGTATTTGCACAACAATCACTACACAAGTTGCAGCGATAATGTTGGGTGAAAAAATCGAACAGCGAATCAACATCAAATTTCTTGCGAAACCTCTTTTTCCATAAAGCAGTTTTTGACTGACAAAAACATTCCTGTCCTTGATTATCCTCCCTATTCACCCGATTTAGCTCCCTGTGATTTTTACTTGTTCCCGAAAATTAAAAGAGACCTGAAGGGAACACATTTTTCTTCAAAGGATGAAGTGAAGAATGAAACGGCAAGCCTGTTGAAGAGCCTCAAGCAAGAAGACTTCCATCACTTTTTCAATCAATGGAAGATACGTATGGAGCAGTGTAGAGATCGGAAGGGGGAGTATATAGAAGGTGACAATGTTTAGAATGCCATCTAAGAGGAAGCATTTCAGCAAAATGATGTTAATCCTGAATGATTATGATTACTAATAATAGGGGCATTTATCAGGCTCTAGATAGATAGATAGATAGATAGATAGATACTTTATTAATCTATTCATAAATTTATTATAAAACATAAAAGATCTGCTCTTACCTGGTATTTTAATCAGTTTATATCTATGTAATTTATCTGTTACATTGTTCTGGCAACATATTTCTAATGTGATATTTTGGTGAATGTGTCTGAAGAATGAAGCAAATCTTGTGTATTCATGGTGATTAAAAACATTGTGGGCTGGATAAAAATGTGCAGTATACATAAGGACTTGCACATATACTGTTTATGGTTTTGTTGTGTGAAACAGTATTGCTTTAAAACTAATTCTATAATACACCCACTAAAATTAGGCACGAGTTTAAGTGGATAGGCAACAGATTATTAATTATTCTACAACTTTTTGAACTTTATAAAACAATCTAATCAGCAATTTATTTTTTTAGTACAAATTTCTTAATGTGCATAATAACTGCTGGCAGCAGGCGGCTGCAATTGAGGGCACTGCAGTTGGTGTTAAATTGGGCCAGCAGTTTGACAGGGATAAGTGGGACCACCAGAGGGAGTTCTGGGCAGAAAATCTCACAGTTTTTAGGCCTATGTCTGACCTGAAAGTGCTACAGAGGAGATCTGAAGGGACCCTAGGGATCAGACTTAAAACCAGTAGCCACTGCTCCAGTGAACTTAGAGTCAAGTGGACCTTGGACATGAGTGCAGACAAGAGGTGCAAAAAGGAAAAACATAGAAGTATGTGGACATAAGAAGGTGAGAAATGATTTTTGAGGCAGTCTTGGAAAGTTAACAATAATGCTAAATTCATGTAAGTGTCTGCTAATTTGAATAGAATATCAGTTTCACATAGTTACTTACAGAAGGTTATGGTACAAATCTTTTACCCCCTATAAGTTAACATGAAATAGAACTTTCTTAGTTATTCCTGTAAAAAAAGAATGTTAATTAGCAAAGTCTCACTGCTAGAAGCAAGGGCTGTTAATCTATATAGAAAGAACATTGTCATACAGTTTTCTGACTGTTCTGACTGTCTCCTTATCTTTCTACAAATTTTAATGAACATAAAACCCATATTTAGAGAGAAATGAAACAATTTAAGTAAGCCTTAAATAGAAAGTTCTCTAATGAAGAACTTTTATTTTCTTTGTAATATCAGTTTTTCTCTATTTTTGCCTTTAATTTTACTAAAACTTTTAAAACAAAGATACTTGGATTGTGGAACTATTTGAACATGCATCACAATATTGCCTGAATTGTTCTATAAAGTAAGCTAAAGCTGCAGTACCCTAGAAATTACAAATGCAGATTCAATTCTATTGTCACTTTTTAGTAGAAAAAAACATTTCTATACCTTATATTTTTGGTTTCTCTTCATTTTCTTTGACTTTGGGGACCATGAGATCATGCCATCAATTCACATTGTGCCTTCTGAAACCTATTTAATTCAGGATGCAATCTAATCTGTTGATTAACCTTGAAAATGTCCCCAGTCCATCATAGGATACTAAATAAAAATTTTAATTAATTATTTGTAGTGACAGCATAAAAATGCAAATAACTATTAAGTAACACATACCATTACTCAGACTTTATTGAAATATTTTTTCTTCTAATCAAAAAAAATATATTTCTGGAATTTAGAGTAAAAGCATCGTAAGAAACCGTAAGAGAAAAATAAGACCAATTAAGTCAATGTTTAATATAAAATGAGAAAACACCTGAAGTATAAATAATAACAATGAGTATGACAAGAATGCATATCTCCATAACTTCTGTTTAACATTTATTCAGAGAATAATTATAGAAGAGTCAGATAGAACAGAAAGAACAAAAATACTTGGGTTACTTCTAAATAACTTGGAAAATGCAGAGGGAATTGTGCTGTTAGCCAGTACTGAAGATCTTGGTCTCAATTTGAATGTGCAGAGGTCATGATTATCAGTCAAAACAAGATTAATGTTGGTATTAGAAGGGACTACTCTCGAACTGAACAAGTTCATAAATATAAATACCTGGGAAGGATGGTTGATAACCACTTTTACACTAAGGTGGAAGTAAGACGAAGAATAGAATAAGCATGTTCTACACTCTTAAAAAATATCCTTTGTAATATTGTAATAGACAATTCAATCTGAAATTAGAGCTTTGGATCCTAAAATGTTACATTTTGGTCAATACTCCTTTACAATTGGGACTCATGGACACTAAATTAGACACCCTATGCGGGAATAGAAACATTTGAGATGTGAACATACAGGCATATTGTAGGTAGAGTGACTCATTAGTGAATTGATTCTATATAAATTGTATAAGGCTAATATAACAAAAAGAAGAAAACCGACATACTTTAGACACAAAGAAAGGCACAAAAACTACAATATATTACAAACATTATAGAAAGGAAAGACTGACATAAAACGTGCAAGAGGAAGTAGAAGAACATCCTAGATGAGTAATATAAGAAGACAGAGAAGACACACAGTAACGGAGAGAAACTGATACACAAAGATAAAGACATACTTGTTGATGTTGATACGCCGTGCTGTCAGTCCCTGAGACAAAACCAATAGAGAGCGAGAAAGCGTGAGTGAGAGACTAAGAGAGCGAGACAGCCTGTCTGTCTTGCTTGGTTAGCCTGTAATTACGGAGTCTCAGTACTCCTTTGCTTTTTCTTTACTGTATGCCAAGATCTAGCAAATTAAAAAGATTACCTATTCTCCAGATCATTTTTTGAATGGCAGAGGTTGCATTTTCCGCAGGTTAAACAAACAACAACAAAAATTTCCTTAACTGGTCATAAACAGATACATATTAAATTAAAAACTACAAAATCTCTTTGGTTTTACTCAAATACTTGCTAGGAATTTGCTTTTTCCTCCCCCTACACTCTTGTCATACCTCTTTTTTCTACACATTAGATATCCTTAATTTTATGAATTAACAGTACATTTTTCTTAGCTCCTTTTCCACTGTAATCCCTTCATTTTCCTGTGATATAATTCTCAAGTAATACAGGATATGCTGTATATGAAAAAATAATGATGTATGGGGAAGGAGGTGATTGGAAATTCATCGGCATTCATTTCATAAAATAGGGGACTTTAATTGGTCATCCATTCCTCCTGATTGCCGGTTCAGTTCTCACATGTGACTTACTGTATGTCCTTGAGCAAATCACGGTGCTCCAACTGTAAATATCTGTAAACATTTGTAACCTACTCTGAACTTGTAAATCACAATGGATGAAGGCATTAGCCAGATGACAAATCATAATAATGGCTACCAGGGCAACTTACAGTAGCAAAGTTCAGTGCTCTAATTTCAGTAAATAACTACTTTCTACACACTAGTTTAGAGACGTCATCATTTTTCAAGATGTCAGGAAAGGGTTGTTGACCTGAGCAGCACACTCACCTTCTCAACTAAATCAATTAACTACATAGCTTGACTTTTCAAAAAAGCATTATACAGTTCAGTTCAAAATTATATGGGAATATCAATATTGTCAGTACAATAATGAATCAAAAATTAATTATTTGGAATGAGGAAGTCAGAAGGTTTTTATCAAAAATATTTACGATATATTTTTTCTTACTTAATGAAAACTGTCATCTACAGAGAGACATCGCTCTTTTCTTTACCCATACATTCAAGCTCGACTTTAAAGTGTCATTTGTCACTGGTGGTATGCATTAATTGAGACGGCAGAGAACCAAAAAATCATTTAAGTATCCCTTAAATTACAAAAATAGAGATTTGCATCTAAGTGATTTAATGATTAATGTGATGTCATTAAGCACATTTTACCTAATTTCTCTGCCAAACAGTTGGTCTTTTTGTTGCTGAACCAATATTAACAAATTAGTATCTTATGAAAAACATTTTAAAAAGTATTTGTAAACAAAACAGATATGTTTTAATGCTTATTACATGGACCATATGAATAATTTAATCTGAACCGGTCACTGTAGAAGCAGAGATTGTTTTTAAGATAGTCACTTTACGTATCTTTATAAAGAGACAGTAGCAATTCATTTGAATGTGACCATTACTACAGTAGGTGCTTAACACTAGAATTACCAAAGCCTAAGAAAAACCTCGTAAACCCTGCCCACCTTAAATCTGTTCACACCTCTCCGTCAGCGTCTTTTGCCTTGTAAATGTGTTGATAAGCACATACAGCAAGCAGCCTGCTATACCATCCCCTCCCACCGCTGCAGAAAGGACAAAAAGCTGTCCCAGCTCAAGCCTTGTTTATCTGGGTAAATAATATATCGTTATTTGGAACCCATGCATTTCATGTGTGTTCCGTGTCTACAAAGATCTATGTAAGTATAGGATGACAGGAAATACAAGAAATGTTGAACACATAGCTAAAAGGCAAATTTTTTTCATGTTTTAGTATTAATGATAAAATTTTGGCATGAAGTGTATAATGTGTGAAGACTGAAGTCCAAATATCAAATAAACACTTTCGCAAAAGGTGCAAGTATAACAAAACATAGAATGCAAAGTGCTGCCCCTTACTAAAGTCTTAAATCTGTAGACTTCAAAACAAGTTTCCATGTTACCTCTGAAACTTTACCATTTAGGCATGTCTGCTCAAACTATTTCTTTCCATTTCTCCTGAAACACTGATCACATTTTCATCTTACTTTTTTTCATCGCTACTTTTTCCATTTCAGTTTTTATTTGTTCCTATATGAATTTGTAGAATGATGACCATGGAGGTCCTTCTTAGTTCGAAAAGATTGGTAATTATAGTTTCTGTATGATTTCTATCCAAGAGATATTTAATGCATATTCCTTTTTTTGCCTATGGACAATGTGGTGGAAGATCCAGCGAACAAGGATTAAGTAAGAAAGGATGACACCAGCCTGGGGCAAGTCCTGAGAAGGTCCTAAAAATAAGAGAAAAACATGAACATAAGAGTGTGAAGAGAGAATATATCCAAGGGTTGGTAAATTCTTAAAGGGAACCTGGGAAATAAATTAGGACATACAACAAAAAATTCCCTAGAGTACCAGAGAGCAGTGGCCGAGGAAAATCTCCTTCTGGAGAGGGAATTATGATGAACAGAAGGATCCATAACACAAGGATTCCAGGATACATTGGAGGGACCTGTAGTCTGGTGTCCCTGTTGCAAATGTGGGATCACTGTGACCTTTGTATTCATTACTAGCTGTTCCCCACGGTTCCGCCCACGTAGTAGTGAAACTGGGCAAATTTTAAAAATCAATAAACAAAAAGGTATCGCTAGCTAAGTGGAAGCAAGTTACGCTCCAAAACACATATGTAGACTGACTCCCCACTCTTTACATCACGCTTCCCCTTCCCCGCAGCCTCTGCCTCGGATTAGTGAGAATATATCGCTCCTGCAAGCAAACTATGCTTCTTAGCGTGATGAGAGAAGTTGCAAAATCAACTGGAATGTTCAAGCAAATTCAAGGGAAAAACCCGATCTAAATCCATAAAGTGGTTCTCTCGTTTGCTAGTAAAGCGGATGTAAGATATGCCCCAAGGCTGGCACATGAGTGAGGAGGGCCCCGCCCTTTGGCCCACTTCGTCTTTCTCAGATTCGCACAAATAAATTCAAGACTGTAAGTGAACTACTGTATGATACTTAACGTGAAGAGAGAGGTCACAAAATCAACTGGAATGTTCAAGCAAATTATAGAAAAAATTCCAATCTAAATCCGTTAAGTAGTTCGTGAAAAGCAGACAGACAGACTGACAGACACATGTTGGATTTTATATATACAGAGATGGGCCTTGGCTGGAAGTGACCCCAGGGTAGTTTTGGTCATGGGCTCAATGAATATAGACCTTAAAGGAGAGCAGAGGAAACAATCAACTTTAGCAAAAAATAGAGCAAGGTCTGTTTTCAGAATATTTTATCTCTTATAAAAACAAACTTCACAGTAGTGATAGAGGAAACCAACCCAAGATAGTGTTAAGACATCTTGCTTGAAATCTACTTTGATTTTTTTTCACCCATTTCCATATCAGTTTTATGCTCTTGCTGTAGTTTTTGAACTACTCATTTGGCCCTGACTATATTTTGCCTTACCTTTTACTGCGCCTTCTGTCTACTGGTTTTCTTCTTCACTCAGTAGTAATAAATATATATAGTATACCAGTTCTCTTCAGGTGTTCTGTACATAATCCAACTATAAAAAATATAAGTAAACAATTTAATTGTAGCTCTGTATTAAAAAGGCACCTGGGATGATGCGACCCGTAGAACTTTGTTGTTAGTTTGTTTTATATTGTCTGTGAATACATAGCTATGGTGCTTATGTAGAAGAGCACAAATGGACGGCTAGGACTGCATGTTTAAAATTGTACCAGCCAGTTGACAAGCTGCAATCTTGCTTATAGTATAGTATCCCCTTTTTTATGAAGACCCTGAGGTTAATGATCCTGGAATTGATAAGTACAACATCTATTCATCATCAGTTAGATCCACGTTTAGATAATAGTTATGTGAACAATACTGAAGAGATTGCATTTAGTTCTACAAGCTTAGTAACAACTCATGTCTTTATTAATGTTTTTGAGAAAATGAAGATTCTTATTAACAACATATATGGATACAACATATAATTTCTGTTGGGAGTATTCAATTTTTGATACTAAAAAATATCATCAAACTGTCAAGGTCACTACTAAAATAGTTTTTTGCAAAAGACTTTGTTTTGAAAGTGACTTACCATATTCAAAATATATTTAGAAGCACATTAGTAATTTTACATGTAGTTCCATTTGTTTGTTTGTAGTCTTTAAATTTCTCTTTTTTTTATTCCACATAAAGTTCATGCTGTATAAAACTAAATAATCCCTGTTCAGGCAACATGGGCAAAAGTATATTAATTCAAAGCACTTAAGATTTAAAGCCTCTCTACCTTCAGATGTTCTTCTAAGAAAGGAAAATTGGAAAAGATTTCAACTTTTTCCTGTGGTAAAGTCCAGTTTTTCCCCTGAAATTAAAACATAATTTGATTTAGTTTGGCAAAGGCACAAATACATAGGGATCATTATTCATAATAAGATATTTAAGATGGCCAGACTTAACCTCACCCCAGTGATACATAAAATTAAAACCAAATTAGAGGCTTGGGGCTAACTTAAATGCTTCTTTGAAGCAAAAGAGACATTATCAAGATTGCAATTATGCCAATAATAGCATATCCTCTTTTATATTGCATTGGAGAAACTTGAAAGTTTAAAACATAAAAAGATTACATACGTATAGGCAAAAAAAATAATTTCTTAGACTCTTTGTTGTTTAGTATCTTATGTTTTAGCCTTAGTCTGTTTTAGAAAGCCTCAATGTACACACCCTCGCACATACTGCTAAACTGTATACTACATATGCTAACCTATTTTCAAAAATCAAACATTTTTGTCTTTAAAGAGTCTGTCAGAGGTATTACTGAATGCTAGTTTATCAGTGTTCTTTCATACTTTTAACAAAGCTATGCATTTATGATAATTCTGAATTTTTGGTTGAGCTACAAGTGCAAAAATAAAATCTCAATTTATTTAGGCAATTAGACATTTTCACTATGTATTATAGTAAAAACTATGTACGCACTGTAGTATAATTTATACAAAAATCCTACTTTTATGCACCTTTAAAATGATTGAACATGTAGCTAGAACTTAGTTTTTTCCCCTGAGGGAAGTTTGGCTTTTTACAGAAGCTCTTTAAATAAATAAATAAATACAATATACATACACACACCAGAATGATAAAAAAGGAAGTACATTTAAAAAGAAAGAAAACTTCTAACTTGCCAGTCACGGTCACAGTGAGGAATTATGCAGACATATTGCTGTTGGTGTAAAGGATCCCTAGTAACGTTTTTTGACACACCTCTGCTGAATAATTTGTTGGCTAAAAGTTCTCAGTGCTAGTGTGTCAGAGAGAGGATGTGCAGCATTGTTTATAATGGCACTCAATTTTGTTTTAGTTCTCTCCTTTGCAAATACCTTTGGGGATCCAGAGTGTGTTCCATAACTGAGCCTGCCCTTTTAATTAGCTTGTTGATTTGGTGATTTACCAGCCTCAGCACACCACAGTATAGAAAATCACACAGACCATCATAGAGTTGTATAAGATGTGAAGGATGCCACTACCAACGTTAAAGCAATGCACTCTCCTAAGAAAAAAGAGCCTGCCCTTTCTTATATAGTTCCTCTGTGTTATGAGACCAGACCAATCTGTCAATGATGTGGACCCCCAACTACTTGTTGGAGTGCACCACCTCTAAATCTACTCTTTGAACAGTGACTGGACATAGAGGCTCTTTGGCAAGGCAAAAGTCCATAACCATTTTCTTGGTTTTGCTGATGATAAGATGCAGAGAATTCTATTTGCTCCAAGAAAAAAAAACTTCTCCACCTGACTCCTATGTTCTGTCTAACCCCCCTTATCAATACACCCCATAAGTGCAGAATCACTGAAGAATTTCTACAAATTACATGACTTGGTGTTGTATTTATAGTCAGAGGTGTACAGAGTGAAGGAGACAGGACTGTTTCTTATGGTGCTCCAGTGTTTCTCACATCTGTATCAGAAACACAGTTTGAATTTCACAAGGAATTGATTTCTTAAAATGATATGTGATTAAAATAACATTGAAGAGTTAACCCACATGATTAGACAGAAAAAAATAAACTTATGTTTCACATAAAATGCTTTATGTTACACAGTGCCAGACTAAAGTGAGCATTAGCAAGCCTTTAACAAGTACAGGGATACAGCACAATTATTTACATAAATGTTTACTACTTCTATATCACAGGTAGGTTAAACGTATACTTCACTGAAAATTTAAATTTCTCAGTAATTTCCTTATTATATATATTATTATATAATATTATTGTGGAGATGCAAACTGCAGTGCACTTTCTGCTATTTAGTTCTTCATTATTTTGGACATGAGACTATATTTTAATGCAGTGAATAAATTGTATAATTTTTCATGCAGATACTGTACATTTTAAAGTCAGCAACCATAGCTAAAATCCCTGCAATAAAATAAACACACCAATTGATAATATAGGTATTGTTTACATATATAGTGTTTATATATACAGTATATATAGTTTTTAGATTTTTTAGGTAGTGTGTGTATATATATATACTGTATATATATATATATATATATATATATATATATATATATACACATATATATGTGTGTAGGTATGTATACATTACGTTTTACATATTAAAACTGTAAACATATTACAATTGAACAACTGTTGTGTTACAGCCAGAGGTTATTCCATGGATTAGGTTCATCCTTATTTTTATTGTTATTTTTGAATGATTATTTTTGATGATGATCATTTTATTATTTTTATTATTTAGTATTTATTCCTTGTGAGTTGTGGGAGGTTACCCCATAGACTGTGTCACTCTGACGTCACTGCTGTGGGACCACTTTCAGCTTACATATTTCATACTGGGGAGTAGGTGCCTTAGAGGTTTCATTGATTGTCATAGAGCATGTTTCCAGTGATTATTGTTTTTTGGATATCTCTGGGTTTTTAATTGTTTTGCAGTTGGATTCTGAGTATTGGATAACAGGTTGGACTTGTTAACTTTGGTTTGCCTCTTTAGGAAGCTTTTTTGCGTCATTTTCCTCTTTGCCATATTTTATGTGCTTTCTTTTTTGTGTTTCAGTCCTCCCTTGAAGGGCATTGTGTTGGCATTTTGAACATTTAAAATTTTGTTTGAACTTTAAAAGTCAGTCTCACATTTTGGGGTGTCCTGTGGTGGGTTGGCACCCTGCCCGGGATTGGTTCCTGCCTTGTGCCCTGTGTTGGCTGGGATTGGCTCCAGCAGACCCCCGTGACCCTGTGTTTGGATTCAGCGGGTTGAAAAATGGATGGATGGATGGACATTTTGGGGTTGTGCAGGCCAGTGAATGCCTTTAGAGTTTGGGCACAGGATGCCTCGGGTGAGGCCTTTCTCTAGATAGAGCAGTGAAGATCCTGGCCTGGTTTGTTAATCTTTTTGGAGGCTTTTCATCTTTTTCCCTATGTTTGTATTTTCTATTCACAATACCTTCCAACAGACCACCAAATAGGAAAGTGTTGGAGGGGAAGAGAATATATAGTAAAATTAAAAAAACAGCATGGCAAAAGGTAATATACTCTAGATAAATGGCATGAAACCACTGGTTGCTTTGGTCCTAGGACTTCACTTGCCTGTACACCAATTGGAAAAACAAAAGAAATGTAGCTAATTGTATCTGAAATGTTGAAAATTCCTTTGGATAAAGACAGCAGTCAAATAATAAGTATTTAGAGTTGTTTCAATAATTACAATTGTTAATAAATGTGTTGATGATAGTATTAAATAGTAAATATTTCCATAACAACATGAGTTGCATGAAATTTGATTGGCTAAAAAACACACACATGAAAAAATAATAACCATTATTCATTATAACAGCCCCTACACAACCAGTTTTACCAAAAATACAATTAGATGTATTTATGAGATTTCCCTATCTTCTTTATTGAGTGTAGATCTGCCTAAAACACAATTATCATTCTCAAATTATGCTTCAAACTGATAGACATCTTCTAGACATGGGTATGAGTCTGTGTTTTTGGCTCAAGCTGACAGAAAACCATAGTTCAAAAAGAAGAACAACATTCCTAAACTCATCATCCTGAGTACTGTATGAAACAATTGAGTCTAAATAAACTGGAATTGAATGTCAATATAATAAAGAAATAGTGGTGGACTTTAAGGGAGGTAAAGAGTTAAATTACTTTTTTTTTTACTTTTTTCTTCAAAAAAATGAAGCATTTCAAATAAATCTTTTGTTATTATTATTATTTCCAAGTCTCGTGTTTTTTGACACATGGGGAAGTTTGGTTTGACAGGTCACCTTGCTGTGTATGCATTCGTCCTGCATCCCTTTCCCTTGTATCAGTTTGCAGATCATTTTGAAAGGGCTGTTTGAGTTTCAGAGTATTGGAATCCAAGGGCTGTGCCTGATTTGTCCTACATACTGAGGAGCATATCATGCTTAATCCAGCAGATTAGGTACAATTTACAGTGACTCTATGCAGAATAACAAAATATTTTCATAACATTCTCATTATTGTCAGCTAATGTACCCCTCAAATGAAAATACTGCCAAGTTTTTTTTAAACGCTTATGTGATCTAAATCCAGATGGATTAGCTACATCACTCATGTATGCAGCAGATTGGGCAGCGACAAAAATTGAGATGGAATATGCTTTCAGTATACATGCATGAAAGTTCTCTGTGTGGCTGTGCCAGCTCTGTAATATCATACTGGCCTTGCAAAGCATCTGGGGCACTAAAATAAAATGACTAAGTGTGATGCAAGGAAAATATTTTGTGAATAAGGTCAGCAGCAAACTCAGCATATTCTCTGGTGAAGAACACTTTGATGAATTTCATAGATCAACACTACTGTTGACATTAACTTAATCAGTAAATAAGAATTTTGTACATAACACCAAAATTAAAATCATGCATAGCACCGTGCGTGGAATTCACACTAAAACATGGCATATGGATAGAAGTAGAAATGTGCGTACGCACACAAAAATCCAGATGCATAAATCAGTGAGTACGGCAACTTCCACATTCTTCTGCTACATAAATCCCGGTCAGCGTGAAAAGTAACACATGTGCCCACGCCTGCCTCCCCACCCAGACTCCTCCCAGAATTATGCCTCTTTCAATATGCAAATCAATATAAATAGCCCATTATGTTTTGCCTTCTGTGAAAAGACAATGGCAAAAGCACAGAGAAAAAAGAAGAATTTCAGCGAATACCAAATAGAAGCCAGGAAAAACTTACCATTTGTTGGTTTAAGCAGTGACATAAACAACAAAAGGAAGTTGATCGAGTAACAGAGTGGCAAAGAGACTCGAAAGTTCAAGTTCAGAAAGTCGTGAAATGGGCAAAATAAATAAGAACTGGTCAGATATCAAAGTCGCCGTAAAAAGGCGAGTTGTAGCCCACAATTTGAGTGTCATATGGAAGCATAGTAGTGTACAGAGAAAAGAAAAACAGAATAGGGGCACAGTGGAAAAAAAATGTCCAAATGTCAACTTTAATTACGTAGTTAATTTTGTCATTAAAGTAGAACGTCATAAACTTCATCTTAAAATTGTTTAATTTACTAGTTTCTCAGATCCCATTGTAGCTAAAGTAACATGTTAAACGCTTTGTATTCTATGTGTTCTTCTATGTACTCTATGTGTGTGAATCACTATGTGCTTCTTAAACGGGCTTTCTCTTCCACCGACAGGATGCAGAATGCATGTATTAAACATGGGGACACGGTGGCACAGTATTAGTGATGAGTTGGCGCCCTGTCAAGAGATTGTCCCTGCCTCCCGGAAGATGCTTGCTGCGCTGTGCGTGACCTTCGATGAAATAATTTATTGCAGCAGTACTGTCTCTCTCAAACGTACTAACCTCCAATTCCTGTCCTTCCTTTTTTTTCTCCAAGTAACTAATCGCCACATGATCAGCTCTGTAATAGACTGATACATAGATCTGTAAGCTTAGAAAGCCGATTCATCAAAGGTTTTATGGAACATTGAAATATCTTCGTAGTATATGTTTAATTACTCCATTCATCTATCCATCGAGGGTCACGCCAAATCCCAGCAAGCATACAGAGCGAGGCAGGAACAATCCCTGAACGTCACTACTCTGTCCACCATGTCCTCACATGTTTAATTATTAACAATATACATTATTTAAATGAAGTTTAAAATTTATTTGTATAATGTAATAAACATGCATACTTTACTGCATTTCATCTTAAAAATTATATCAAGAGCTCCAAGAAGATATCGCTTGGAAATCTGAATCGACTTAGAAGTCAGACGTCATCATATGTAAATATGTGCTTTATAAAGTGAGTCAGGTTGTTCAATATTTTAACTGTAGTGCAAGTTTACAGTGAAGTGATTGTATTTATAAGTACAAACAGTTTTACCAGGAACACTTGATGGACTGACTGAGTATGTTTAGAGCTCTGGCGATGAAACTGTTTCTGAAGCGTGAAATCCCTACAGGAAGTGCTCTGAAGCATTTGCCGTACTGTGTAGAAGAAGTTCAAATAGACTGTGCGCATGACTGAGGCAGCATGTGTAAATCCTGTATCCTGATAATCCTCTTTCTGATCACGTGCTGTAGAGCTGTGATTCCACACTCAAATACAGTGGGGTAAATACTCAGCAGTGCACTGAGTGTAACAACGCAAAAGCAGATACAGTATTTGGAATAATTTGGCCATTCTGTGCACCATTATATGGTTATTGGTTGATTACAATCAGATGCCTTTAACTAATAAACAATATGCAGTTAATTTCAGTGTATTTGATAAGGCCGCGTCAGGGATGTGACTCTATAAAGTAAAGGGAAACCACACAGGAACAGCAGCACTGCTTTGATGCTAGGTGCCGCCAGTTTGCAAATCTGATCGGAGAACTTACGTACGCAAGGGATTGAACTTGCGTGAAACTGTGCGTGGCTTTACGGCAAGTTTAGTTTTTATACATCTTAATGTGAGCGTAGAAACGAGCATACGCAACATTTTTGTGCATACTCACCATTTATACATGAGGCCCCTGGTCAGTTTTTAAAACTAAGCAAACATTTAGAAAAGGAGCATTCATTAAAAATATAACATGAGTGACACTGACTTGTGTGATGTTTGAGGGTTGTCTTTAGTTCACAGACCTTTTCAAGTCCCCCAGCATCATGTAAATGGGATTCAGTTTTTGTGCTTTGACTTCTTTTAAGCCATTCCTTTGTGTTTTTACAAGATCCACTTTCAGTTGAGCTTTAACCTTTTGATGGTTTCACATTATTTTCAGGCATCCTCTGGTACAATGAAAAATTAATAGTGGATTCTGTGGTGGTGAAGTGCACAGGCCCTAATGCATCAAAGTAGTCCCAAACCATAACATTTCCACTACCGTGCTTTTTTATTTATTTATTTATTTATTTATTTTTTGTTTGTTTGTTTTTTCTGTCCACCCTGGCCATCGGACCTTACTCCTTTTCTATGTTAACTAATGTTGTCTTATTTTAATTTTGTATTTTGTCTTTTATTTTTCTTTTCTTCATTATGTAAAGCACTTTGAGCTACTTTTTGTATGAAAATGTGCTATATAAATAAATGTTGTTGTTGCTATATAGTTGGTATCAGGTATCTCTCAAATGATGTTTATTCATTTGCAAATGATCTGGTGCTCCTGATTCTAATTGTAGGTATTTGAGGGTGTGATAAATGTAGGGGTGCACCCTATGCTAGCTGGGATTGGGTACAGTGCCCCCCTCAACCCTGGCCTGGATTAAGAGGAATAGAAAATGATATGATATGATCATCATGGCGGCGCGGACACACGCAGCGGCTTTTGGCTTTGTTTTATTTGTAATTAAGTTTTTGCTGTTAGTTAAACCACTTGAAGTGTTAATCCAGTATGGAAGGGCTGATTTAATTAATATAGGGAAGCGGTTCGAGCTCCACGCATCCCCAAGGCTGGACTTTATTCCACAAGAGGTACGGTGGACTACTGAGGCTTTTACCATCCCCACTCTGTGGCTGAGTCAGAGGAGGAGACACCGTAAACAAAAGCAGGGCAGAAGGAGTGGGATACCTGCTAGGCTATATGTTAACCCATACAGACCGGCTCTTCCCAGTCTCTTCCTCATGAACAGCAGGTCTCTCGCCAATAAGATGGATGAGATTCGGATGGACAGCTGTGCGGCAATTATTACAGAGACCTGGCTGGATAATAACATCCCAGACACTGTGGTGGAGCTAGAGGGGTGCGCTCTGTTCTGGGCAAACAGGACTGCAGCTTCCACTAAATGTAAAGGTGGAGGGCTGGCGCTGTACATTAATAAATCCTGGTGTACAGTTACAAACATTATTGGAACATACTGCTCCCCCGACTTGGAATATTTGGCAGTGAAATGCAGACCATTCAAGACAGTAAGAGAGTTCTCCTCCATCCTGATAGTGGCTGTTTATATCCCACTGCGAGCTAACGCTAAATTAGCGTTGGAAGAGCTGTACTGCCTGATTAGATTAAAAGCAGTGCATCCCAAATTTCGAGAATTTATAAACTTTCCAACTAGAGACAATAGCATTCAAGTTTATTGCAACATCCCAGGAGCATACAAGGCTGTAGCAGCCCTACATCTGGGCATGTCGGACCACATCACAGTGGAGCTGATCCCAGCCTATACTCCCATGATCTGCAAGATGACACCGGCTACCAGAACAGTACAGGTATGGACTGAGGAGGCATCTTCAGCATTACAGGACTGTTTTGAGCATACTGACTGGAGAGTGTTCAAAGAGGGCTCAGATCTAGAGGGATATACATCATCTGTCCTATCCTATGTGCAGTTCTGTACTGATGCTGTCCTGCCCATGAAGACCTTTAGGGTGTTTCCAAATCAGAAACCGTGGCTAGACAATATGGTGAGGTCCCTGCTTAAAGCCCAGGACACTGCATACAGGTCAGGCGACAGGCTGGCATATGGCAAAGCCCGAAAAGAACTAAAAAAAGAAATAAACCTGGCAAAATACAGACACAAACAGCGTATCGAGGAGTATTTTGATAACAATGACCCACGGAACATGTGGAGAGGCCTAAAGACCATAACGGATTATAAACGCAGCGATCAGCAGGTCAGCTATGACCCTAGTCTCCCTGACACCTTGAACAGTCTCTTTGCACGCTTTGATGCATCTAGCAGTAGGGAAACTGTACATCTCCCTTGGCGAGGAGCAGCATCAGCCTATAGTCCTGCAACTACACCAAGAGAGGTCCACCCTGAGGAGTATCAACACCAATAGAGCTGCAGGACCGGATAAGGTGTCTGGTAAGACACTGAAAATATGTGCTTTTCAATTGGCAGGAGTCTTTCAGGACATTTTCAACCTTTCTCTACAACTTTCAATGGTCCCTGTCTGCCTCAAATCTTCCACTATAGTGCCAGTGCCTAAAAAAATCAGCGGTCAAGTGCCTTAATGATTACCGCCCTGTGGCTCTGACCCCAGTAATAATGAAGTGCTGTGAGAGAATCCTCCTAAAGTACATCAAGGATTCCACCCCTGCTGGATTTGACAACCATCAGTTCACCTACAGGAGGAACAGATTGACAGAGGATGCTGTCTCAATAGTACTTCACACAGCCCTGACTCATCTGCAGTGCCCTAACACTTATGCTAGAATGCTATTCATCGATTTTAGTTCAGCGTTTAACAACGTAATCCCGGACAAGCTGGTACAAAAGCTTCATAATCTGGGTCTGTCCACATCGTTGTGTCTCTGGATCAGGGACTTTCTCACCAACAGGCCTCAGGTGGTTAGAATTGGAGATCGTACATCAGCCACACTGGTTTTGAACACAGGCACACCACAGGGTTGTCTGCTCAGCCCAGCACTCTTCACGTTATTTACAAACGATTGCTGTGCCATCCATGCCACAAATATGGTTGTGAAGTTTGTGGATGATACGACCGTGGTGGGTCTCTTATCAGACAATGATGAGACTCACTACAGAGAGGACATACAACACCTAGCACTATGGTGCTCAGCTAATAACTGCATCTTGAACACCAGCAAGACCAAAGAGATCATTGTGGACTATAGCAGGTCCAAAAGAACAGAACATGCTCCTATATTCTTACATGAGGAGGCTGTAATGTGTGTGGACAATATCAAGTTTTTGGGTATCCACATCACATCGGATCTGACCAGGTCTTTGAATGCATCTCACCTGGTAAAGAGGGCCCAACAAAGACTTTTTCCACAGGAAGATGAGGCGTGCTGGATTCTCCACTCAGCTGCTCAGAAACTTCTACAGATCCACTATAGAAAGCATTCTCTGTCACAGTATGACAGTGTGGTACGGCAGCTGCACAGCACAGGACAGGAAGGACTTGGCACAGGTGATGAGAACAGCACAGGGGATCATGGGAAGTCCTCTCCTAGACCTGGACTTTGTATATGCTGGA